>NC_090836.1:28976142-29653000 GCF_028021215.1 Eschrichtius robustus | reverse complement strand
AGTGGAGCTGCTGAGGGAGAGCATGGCTAAACCCTGGGAACTTCCTTAAGTACCTTTACTGTGCAGGCCTCGAAGTGTGGCAAGATCCCTGACGGAGGGCTGACCTGAGCAAGGCCTGGTTGGCAGTGCCTCTTCAGGGGCCTAGCAGTGTAAAGTGAAGAATTGTGCTTTTTGCTCAGTTTGGATCTCCCATCGACGTCCTGCTTAACCTAGCGAGCCGGCAGGTGTGAGCTCCCGGAAGGAACGCTGAGCAGAATGTTTGTCTCACTGCAGGTAGGGCCCTTGTCCTCACTGAGTCCAAGTTGCCCAGCATATGAGACCAGCTCGGACTGTCTTCGTGAGCTGGGGCAAGCTGCGGCAACCTAGGTTTCCAAGAAGAGAGAGAAAAGTGTGTTGCCTGGGCTCTGCATGCCAAGATATGTTTTGAGGGCCTACACGGCTGCTTGTTGCTCAGGAGGCAGAGAGGAGACGTGGAGGGCCTCGTTTTCTTTCAAGGGAAACGGTGCGGTGGCCAGAGTGCTTGGAGTCCTGAAAGCTATCCTCTCGTTCCACTGAAACACAACAACGGTGGAGACCTGATGGAAAGCGAGGCACGCAGAGCTTGCCCGGTGGAAACTTAGACACTACCCTGAGGCTCAGGGTGGCCTTGCGCTTTCCCAGGCTGAACGAGGTCTGCGGGATGATCTCTCCTCCAGCGTGGCAGGAACCCGGTTGCTCGGGGGAAAGTGCTCGTTTCCTACGCAAGCGTACCTGCGGGAGGCTAGCAGCAGGGCAACTTCAGGGTTTGGCAGGCAGGCCCTGGGACACTAGAATCCAACCTTCCAAAGGGACTAGGCTGCTTTTGTCAGCAGAGCCACCTACCCTTGTCAGCAGCCAGCATAAGTACCTGCAGTATGGGAGCTACGAAGGGAGAGAAATGGGACACACTGGGTACCTGAGAAGCTCCCCTCGACACCTGCAAGCAGCCTGTTTCTCTGGGGGAACATACTCGTTTCCTCCCCGGTTGTGCCTGCAGTGAGTAGAAGCTGGGCCTTCCTAGGTTTTCACAAACAGCTTCGAGGCTACAAGAATGCAGATATCCAAAGGGGAAAAGACTGCTTTTCGAAGCAGGGCCACTTATCCTAGTTCACAGCAAACATGAGTCCCTGCAGTAGTGGAACTGCCGAGGGAGAGCATGGCGAAATCCTAGGAACTTCGCTAAGTATCTTTGACTGTGCAGGCGTCGAAGTGTGGCAAGATTCCTGACAGAGGGCTTGCCTGAGCGCGGCGTAGTTGTCAGTGCCTCTTCCGGGCGCCTAGCAGTCTAAAGTGAGCAACTGTGCTCTTTGCTCAGCTTGGATCTCACATCGACGTTCTGCTTAACATAGCGAGTCGGCAGGTGTGAGCTCCCAGAAGCAATGCTGAGCAGAGTGTTTATCTCAGTGCAGGTAGGGCCCTTGTCCTCACTGAGTCCAAGTTGCCCAGCACATGAAACCACCTCGGACTGTCTCCGTGATCTGGGGCAAGCTGCGGCAACCTAGGGTACCAAGAAGAGAGAGAGCAGTGTGCCGCCTGGGCTCTGCATGCCAAGACGTGTGTTGAAGGCCTACACGGCTGCTTGTTGCTCAGCAGGCAGAGAGGAGACGTGGAGGGGCTCCGTTTCCTTTCAAGGGAAACGGTGCGGAGGCCAGAGTGCTTGGAGTCCTAAAAGCTATCCTCTCGTTCCACTGAAGCACAACAACGATGGAGACCTCAAGGAAAGCGAGGCACGCAGAGCTTACCCGGTGGAAACTTAGACACTACCCTGAGGCTCAGGGTGGCCTTGCGCTTTCCGAGGCGGATAAGGTCTGCCGGATGATCTGTCCTCCAGCGTGGCAGGGACCCGTTTGTCGGGGGAAAGTGCTCGTTTCCTACGCAAGCGTACCTGCGGAGGCTAGCAGCAGGGCAACTTCAGGGATTGGCAGGCAGGCCCTGGGACACTAGAATCCAACCTTCCAAAGGGAAAAGGCTGCTTTTGTCAGCAGAGCCACCTACCCTTGTCAGCACGCAGCATAAGTTATTGCAGTATGGGAGCTGCGAAGGGAGAGAAATGGGACACACTGGGCACCTGAGAAGCTCTCCTCGACACTTGCAAGCAGCCTGTTTCTCTGGGGGAACATACTCGTTTCCTCCCCGGTTGTGCCTGCAGTGAGTAGAAGCTGGGCCTTCCTAGGGTTTCACAAACAGCTCCGAGTCTACAAGAATCTAGATATCCAAAGGGGAAAAGACTGCTTCTCGAAGCAGATCCACCTATCCTAGTTCACAGCAAACATGAGTCCCTGCGCTAGTGGAGCTGCTGAGGGAGAGCATGGCGAAACCCTGGGAACTTCCTTAAGTACCTTTACTGTGCAGGCCTCGAAGTGTGGCAAGATCCTGACGGAGGGCTGACCTGAGCAAGGCCTGGTTAGCAGTGCCTCTTCCGGCGGCCTAGCAGTGTAAAGTGCGGAATTGTGCTTTTTGCTCAGTTTGGATCTCCCATCGACGTCCTGCTTAACCTAGCGAGCCGGCAGGTGTGAGCTCCCGGAAGGAACGCTGAGCAGAGTGTTTGTCTCACTGCAGGTAGGGCCCTTGTCCTCACTGAGTCCAAGTTGCCCTGGATATGAGACCAGCTCGGACTGTCTTCGTGAGCTGGGGAAAGCTGCGGCAACCTAGGTTTCCAAGAAGAGACAGAGCAGTGTGCCGCCTGGGCTCTGCATGCCAAGACGTGTTTTGAAGGGCATACACGGCTGCTTGTTGCTCAGGAGGCACTGAGGAGACGTGGAGGGGCTCCGTTTTCTTTCAAGGGAAACGGTGCGTTGGCCAGAGTGCTTGGAGTCCTGAAAGCTATCCTCTCGTTCCACTGGAGCACAACAACGGTGGAAACCTCATGGAAAGTGAGGCACGCAGACCTTGCCCGGTGGAAACTTAGACACTACCCTGAGGCTCAGGGTGGCCTTGCGCTTTCCCAGGCTGAACGAGGTCTGCGGGATGATCTCTCCTCCAGCGTGGCAGGAACCCGGTTGCTCGGGGGAAAGTGCTCGTTTCCTACGCAAGCGTACCTGCGGAGGCTAGCAGCAGGGCAACTTCAGGGTTTGGCAGGCAGGCCCTGGGACACTAGAATCCAACCTTCCAAAGGGAAATGGCTGCTTTTGTCAGCAGAGCCACCTACATTTGTCAGCACGCAGCATAAGTTATTGCAGTATGGGAGCTGCGAAGGGAGAGAAATGGGACACACTGGGCACCTGAGAAGCTCTCCTCGACACTTGCAAGCAGCCTGTTTCTCTGGGAGAACATACTCGTTTCCTCCCCGGTTGTGCCTGCAGTGAGTAGAAGCTGGGCCTTCCTAGGGTTTCACAAACAGCTCCGAGTCTACAAGAATCTAGATATCCAAAGGGGAAAAGACTGCTTTTCGAAGCAGATCCACCTATCCTAGTTCACAGCAAACATGAGTCCCTACGCTAGTGGAGCTGCTGAGGGAGAGCATGGCTAAACCCTGGGAACTTCCTTAAGTACCTTTACTGTGCAGGCCTCGAAGTGTGGCAAGATCCCTGACGGAGGGCTGACCTGAGCAAGGCCTGGTTGGCAGTGCCTCTTCAGGGGCCTAGCAGTGTAAAGTGAGGAACTGTGCTTTTTGCTCAGTTTGGATCTCCCATCGACGTCCTGCTTCACCTAGCGAGCCGGCAGGTGTGAGCTCCCGGAAGGAACGCTGAGCAGAGTGTTTGTCTCACTGCAGGTAGGGCCCTTGTCCTCACTGAGTCCAAGTTGCCCAGCATATGAGACCAGCTCGGACTGTATTCTGAGCTGGGGCAAGCTGCGGCAACCTAGGTTTCCAAGAAGAGAGAGAGCAGTGTGTTGCCTGGGCTCTGCATGCCAAGACATTTTTTGAGGGCCTACACGGCTGCTTGTTGCTCAGGAGCCAGAGAGGAGACGTGGAGGGCCTCGTTTTCTTTCAAGGGAAACGGTGCGGTGGCCAGAGTGCTTGGAGTCCTGAAAGCTATCCTCTCGTTCCACTGAAACACAACAACGGTGGAGACCTGATGAAAAGCGAGACACGCAGAGCTTGCCCGGTGGAAACTTAGACACTACCCTGAGGCTCAGTGTGGCCTTGCGCTTTCCCAGGCTGAACGAGGTCTGCGGGATGATCTCTCCTCCAGCGTGGCAGGAACCCGGTTGCTCGGGGGAAAGTGCTCGTTCCTACGCAAGCATACCTGCGGAGGCTAGAAGCAGGGCAACTTCAGGGTTTGGCAGGCAGGCCCTGGGACACTAGAATCCAACCTTCCAAAGGGAATAGGCTGCTTTTGTCAGCAGAGCCACCTACCCTTGTCAGCGCCAAGCATAAGTGCCTGCAGTATGGGAGCTACGGAGGGAGAGAAATGGGACACACTGGGTACCTGAGAAGCTCCCCTCGACACCTGCAAGCAGCCTGATTCTCTGGGGGAACATACTCGTTTCCTCCCTGGGCGTGCCTGCAGTGAGTAGAAGCTGGGCCTTCCTAGGTTTTCACAAACAGCTTCGAGGCTACAAGAATGCAGATATCCAAAGGGGAAAAGACTGCTTTTCGAAGCAGGGCCACCTATCCTAGTTCACAGCAAACATGAGTCCCTGCAGTAGTGGAACTGCCGAGGGAGAGCATGGCGAAATCCTAGGAACTTCGCTAAGTATCTTTGACTGTGCAAGCGTCGAAGTGTGGCAAGATTCCTGACGGAGGGCTTGCCTGAGCGAGGCCTAGTCGTCAGTGCCTCTTCCGGGCGCCTAGCAGTGTAAAGTGAGCAATTGTGCTCTTTGCTCAGCTTGGATCTCACATCGACGTTCTGCTTAACATAGCGAGACGGCACGTGTGAGCTCCCGGAAGGAACGCTGAGCAGAGTGTTTGTCTCAGTGCAGGTAGGGCCCTTGTCCTCACTGAGTCCAAGTTGCCCAGCACATGAGACCAGCTCGGAACGTCTCCGTGATCTGGGGCAAGCTGCGGCAACCTAGGTTTCCAAGAAGAGAGAGAGCAGTGTGCCGCCTGGGCTCTGCATGCCAAGACGTGTGTTGAAGGCCTACACGGCTGCTTGTTGCTCAGCAGGCAGAGAGGAGAAGTGGAGGGGTTCCGTTTCCTTTCAAGGGAAACGGTGCCCTGGCCAGAGTGCTTGGAGTCCTAAAAGCAATCCTCTCGTTCCACTGAAGCACAACAACGATGGAGAGCTCATGGAAAGCGAGGCACGCAGAGCTTGCCCGGTGGAAACTTAGACACTACCCTGAGGCTCAGGGTGGCCTTGCGCTTTCCGAGGCGGATCGAGGTCTGGCGGATTATCTCTCCTCCAGCGTGTCAGGGACCCGTTTCTCGGGGGAAAGTGCTCGTTTCCTACGCAAGCGTACCTGCGGAGGCTAGAAGCAGGACAACTTCAGGGTTTGGCAGGCAGGCCCTGGGACACTAGAATCCAACCTTCCAAAGGGAAAAGGCTGCTTTTGTCAGCAGAGCCACCTACCCTTGTCAGCAGCCAGCATAAGTTACTCCAGTATGGGAGCTGAGAAGGGAGAGAAATGGGACACACTGGGCACCTGAGAAGCTGTCCTCGACACTTGCATGGAGCCTGTTTCTCTGGGGGAACATACTCGTTTCCTCCACGGGTGTGCCTGCAGTGAGTAGAAGCTGGGCCTTCCTAGGGTTTCACAAAAAGCTCCGAGTCTAAAAGAATCTAGATATCCAAAGGGAAAAGTCTGCTTTTCGAAGCAGATCCACCTATCCTAGTTCACAGTAAACATGAGTCCCTGCGCTAGTGGAGCTGCCGAGGGAGAGCATGGCGAAACCCTGGGAACTTCGCTAAGTACCTTTCACTGTGCAGGCGTCGAAGTGTGGCAAGATTCCTGACGGAGGGCTGACCTGAATAAGGCCTGATTGGCAGTGCCTCTTCCGGGGGCCTAGCAGTGTAAAGTGAGGAATTGTGCTTTTTGCTCAGTTTGGATCTCCCATCGACGTCCTGCTTAACCTAGCGAGCCCGGCAGGTGTGAACTCCCGGAAGGAACGCTGAGCAGAGTGTTTGTCTCACTGCAGGTAGGGCCCTTGTCCTCACTGAGTCCAAGTTGCCCAGCATATGAGACCAGCTCGGACTGTCTTCGTGAGCTGGGCAAGCTGCGGCAAGCTAGGTTTCCAAGAAGAGAGAGAAAAGTGTGTTGCCTGGGCTCTGCATGCCAAGACATGTTTTGAGGGCCTACACGGCTGCTTGTTGCTCAGGAGGCAGAGAGGAGACGTGGAGGGCCTCGTTTTCTTTCAAGGGAAACGGTGCGGTGGCCAGAGTGCTTGGAGTCCTGAAAGCTATCCTCTCGTTCCACTGAAACACAACAACGGTGGAGACCTGATGAAAAGCGAGGCACGCAGAGCTTGCCCGGTGGAAACTTAGACACTACCCTGAGGCTCAGGGTGGCCTTGCGCTTTCCCAGGCTGAACGAGGTCTGCGGGATGATCTCTCCTCCAGCGTGGCAGGAACCCGGTTGCTCGGAGGAAAGTGCTCGTTTCCTACGCAAGCGTACCTGCGGAGGCTAGAAGCAGGGCAACTTCAGGGTTTGGCAGGCAGGCCCTGGGACACTAGAATACAACCTTCCAAAGGGAATAGGCTGCTTTTGTCAGCAGAGCCACCTAACCTTGTCAGCAGCCAGCATAAGTACCTGCAGTATGGGAGCTACGAAGGGAGAGAAATGGGACACACTGGGTACCTGAGAAGCTCCCCTCGACACCTGCAAGCAGCCTGATTCTCTGGGGGAACATACTCTTTTCCTCCACGGGCGTGCCTGCAGTGAGTAGAAGCTGGGCCTTCCTAGGTTTTCACAAACAGCTTCGAGGCTACAAGAATGCAGATATCCAAAGGGGAAAAGACTGCTTTTCGAAGCAGGGCCACCTATCCTAGTTCACAGCAAACATGAGTCCCTGCAGTAGTGGAACTGCCGAGGGAGAGCATGGCGAAATCCTAGGAACTTCGCTAAGTATCTTTGACTGTGCAAGCGTTGAAGTGTGGCAAGATTCCTGACGGAGGGCTTGCCTGAGCGAGGCCTAGTCGTCAGTGCCTCTTCCGGGCGCCTAGCAGTGTAAAGTGAGCAATTGTGCTCTTTGCTCAGCTTGGATCTCACATCGACGTTCTGCTTAACATAGCGAGACGGCACGTGTGAGCTCCCGGAAGGAACGCTGAGCAGAGTGTTTGTCTCAGTGCAGGTAGGGCCCTTGTCCTCACTGAGTCCAAGTTGCCCAGCACATGAGACCAGCTCGGACTGTCTCCGTGATCTGGGGCAAGCTGCGGCAACCTAGGTTTCCAAGAAGAGAGAGAGCATTGTGCCGCCTGAGCTCTGCATGCCAAGACGTGTGTTGAAGGCCTACACGGCTGCTTGTTGCTCAGCAGGCAGAGAGGAGAGTGGAGGGGTTCCGTTTCCTTTCAAGGGAAACGGTGCGGAGGCCAGAGTGCTTGGAGTCCTAAAAGCTATCCTCTCGTTCCACTGAAGCACAACAACGATGGAGAGCTCATGGAAAGCGAGGCACGCAGAGCTTGCCCGGTGGAAACTTAGACACTACCCTGAGGCTCAGGGTGGCCTTGCGCTTTCCGAGGCCGATCGAGGTCTGCCGGATTATCTCTCCTCCAGCGTGGCAGGGACCCGTTTCTCGGGGGAAAGTGCTCGTTTCCTACGCAAGCGTACCTGCGGAGGCTAGAAGCAGGACAACTTCAGGGTTTGGCAGGCAGGCCCTGGGACACTAGAATCCAACCTTCCAAAGGGAAAAGGCTGCTTTTGTCAGCAGAGCCACCTACCCTTGTCAGCAGCCAGCATAAGTTACTCCAGTATGGGAGCTGAGAAGGGAGAGAAATGGGACACACTGGGCACCTGAGAAGCTCTCCTCGACACTTGCAAGCAGCCTGTTTCTCTGGGGGAACATACTCGTTTCCTCCACGGGTGTGCCTGCAGTGAGTAGAAGCTGGGCCTTCCTAGGGTTTCACAAAAAGCTCCGAGTCTACAAGAATCTAGATATCCAAAGGGAAAAGTCTGCTTTTCGAAGCAGATCCACCTATCCTAGTTCACAGCAAACATGAGTCCCTGCGCTAGTGCAGCTGCCGAGGGAGAGCATGGCGAAACCCTGAGAACTTCGCTAAGTACCTTTCACTGTGCAGGCGTCGAAGTGTGGCAAGATTCCTGACGGAGGGCTGACCTGAGTAAGGCCTGGTTGGCAGTGCCTCTTCCGGGAGCCTAGCAGTGTAAAGTGAGCAATTGTGCTTTTTGCTCAGCATGGATCTCACATCGACGTTGTGCTTAACCTAGCGAGACGGCAGGTGTGAGCTCCCGGAAGGAACGCTGAGCAGAGTGTTTGTCTCAGTGCAGGTAGTGCCCTTGTCCTCACTGAGTCCAAGTTGCCCAGCACATGAGACCAGCTCGGACTGTCTCCGTGATCTGGGGCAAGCTGCGGCAACCTAGGTTTCCAAGAATAGAGAGAGCAGTGTGCCGCCTGGGCTCTGCATGCCAAGACGTGTGTTGAAGGCCTACACGGCTGCCTGTTGCTCAGCAGGCAGAGAGGAGAAGTGGAGGGGATCCGTTTCCTTTCAAGGGAAACGGTGCGGAGGCCAGAGTGCTTGGAGTCCTAAAAGCTATCCTCTCGTTCCACTGAAGCACAACAACGATGGAGACTTAATGGAAAGCGAGGCACGCAGAGCTTGCCCGGTGGAAACTTAGACACTACCCTGAGGCTCAGGGTGGCCTTGCGCTTTCCCAGGCTGAAAGGTGTCTGCGGGATTATCTCTCCTCCAGCGTGGCAGGAACCCGGTTTCTCGGGGGAAAGTGCTCGTTTCCTACGCAAGCGTACCTGCGGAGGCTAGAAGCAGGGCAACTTCAGGGTTTGGCAGGCAGGCCCTGGGACACTAGAATCCAACCTTCCAAAGGGAAAAGGCTGCTTTTGTCAGCAGAGCCACCTACATTTGTCAGCACCCAGCATAGGTTACTCCAGTATGGGAGCTGCGAAGGGAGAGAAATGGGACACACTGGGCACCTGAGAAGCTCACCTCGACACTTGCAAGCAGCCTGTTTCTCTGGGGGAACATACTCGTTTCCTCCTCGGGTGTGCCAGCAGTGAGTAGAAGCTGGGCCTTCCTAGGGTTTCACAAACAGCTCCGAGTCTACAAGAATCTAGATATCCAAAGGGGAAAAGACTGCTTTTCGAAGCAGATCCACCTATCCTAGTTCACAGCAAACATGAGTGCCTGCGCTAGTGGAGCTGCTGAGGGAGAGCATGGCGAAACCCTGGGAACTTCCTTAAGTACCTTTACTGTGCAGGCCTCGAAGTGTGGCAAGATCACTGACGGAAGGCTGAACTGAGCAAGGCCTGGTTGGCAGTGCCTCTTCCGGGGGCCTAGCAGTGTAAAGTGAGGAATTGTGCTTTTTGCTCAGTTTGGATCTCCCATCGACGTCCTGCTTCACCTAGCGAGCCGGCAGGTGTGAGCTCCCGGAAGGAACGCTGAGCAGAGTGTTTGTCTCACTGCAGGTAGGGCCCTTGTCCTCACTGAGTCCAAGTTGCCCAGCATATGAGACCAGCTCGGACTGTATTCTGAGCTGGGGCAAGCTGCGGCAACCTAGGTTTCCAAGAAGAGAGAGAGCAGTGTGTTGCCTGGGCTCTGCATGCCAAGACATTTTTTGAGGGCCTACACGGCTGCTTGTTGCTCAGGAGGCAGAGAGGAGACGTGGAGGGCCTCGTTTTCCTTCAAGGGAAACGGTGCGGTGGCCAGAGTGCTTGGAGTCCTGAAAGCTATCCTCTCGTTCCACTGAAACACAACAACGGTGGAGACCTGATGAAAAGCGAGGCACGCAGAGCTTGCCCGGTGGAAACTTAGACACTACCCTGAGGCTCAGGGTGGCCTTGCGCTTTCCCAGGCTGAACGAGGTCTGCGGGATGATCTCTCCTCCAGCGTGGCAGGAACCCGGTTGCTCGGGGGAAAGTGCTCGTTTCCTACGCAAGCATACCTGCGGAGGCTAGAAGCAGGGCAACTTCAGGGTTTGGCAGGCAGGCCCTGGGACACTAGAATCCAACCTTCCAAAGGGAATAGGCTGCTTTTGTCAGCAGAGCCACCTACCCTTGTCAGCACCCAGCATAAGTACCTGCAGTATGGGAGCTACGGAGGGAGAGAAATGGGACACACTGGGTACCTGAGAAGCTCCCCTCGACACCTGCAAGCAGCCTGATTCTCTGGGGGAACATACTCGTTTCCTCCCCGGGCGTGCCTGCAGTGAGTAGAAGCTGGGCAATCCTAGGTTTTCACAAACATCTTCGAGGCTACAAGAATGCAGATATCCAAAGGGGAAAAGACTGCTTTTCGAAGCAGGGCCACCTATCCTAGTTCACAGCAAACATGAGTCCCTGCAGTAGTGGAACTGCCGAGGGAGAGAATGGCGAAATCCTAGGAACTTCGCTAAGTATCTTTGACTGTGCAAGCGTCGAAGTGTGGCAAGATTCCTGACGGAGGGCTTGCCTGAGCGAGGCCTAGTCGTCAGTGCTTCTTCCGGGCGCCTAGCAGTGTAAAGTGAGCAATTGTGCTCTTTGCTCAGCTTGGATCTCACATCGACGTTCTGCTTAACATAGCGAGACGGCACGTGTGAGCTCCCGGAAGGAACGCTGAGCAGAGTGTTTGTCTCAGTGCAGGTAGGGCCCTTGTCCTCACTGAGTCCAAGTTGCCCAGCACATGAGACCAGCTCGGACTGTCTCCGTGATCTGGGGCAAGCTGCGGCATCCTAGGTTTCCAAGAAGAGAGAGAGCAGTGTGCCGCCTGGGCTCTGCATGCCAAGACGTGTGTTGAAGGCCTACACGGCTGCTTGTTGCTCAGCAGGCAGAGAGGAGAAGTGGAGGGGCTCCGTTTTCTTTCAAGGGAAACGGTGCGTTGGCCAGAGTGCTTGGAGTCCTGAAAGCTATCCTCTCGTTCCACTGGAGCACAACAACGGTGGAAACCTCATGGAAAGTGAGGCACGCAGACCTTGCCCGGTGGAAACTTAGACACTACCCTGAGGCTCAGGGTGGCCTTGCGCTTTCCCAGGCTGAACGAGGTCTGCGGGATGATCTCTCCTCCAGCGTGGCAGGAACCCGGTTGCTCGGGGGAAAGTGCTCGTTTCCTACGCAAGCGTACCTGCGGAGGCTAGCAGCAGGGCAACTTCAGGGTTTGGCAGGCAGGCCCTGGGACACTAGAATCCAACCTTCCAAAGGGAAATGGCTGCTTTTGTCAGCAGAGCCACCTACATTTGTCAGCACGCAGCATAAGTTATTGCAGTATGGGAGCTGCGAAGGGAGAGAAATGGGACACACTGGGCACCTGAGAAGCTCTCCTCGACACTTGCAAGCAGCCTGTTTCTCTGGGAGAACATACTCGTTTCCTCCCCGGTTGTGCCTGCAGTGAGTAGAAGCTGGGCCTTCCTAGGGTTTCACAAACAGCTCCGAGTCTACAAGAATCTAGATATCCAAAGGGGAAAAGACTGCTTTTCGAAGCAGATCCACCTATCCTAGTTCACAGCAAACATGAGTCCCTACGCTAGTGGAGCTGCTGAGGGAGAGCATGGCTAAACCCTGGGAACTTCCTTAAGTACCTTTACTGTGCAGGCCTCGAAGTGTGGCAAGATCCCTGACGGAGGGCTGACCTGAGCAAGGCCTGGTTGGCAGTGCCTCTTCAGGGGCCTAGCAGTGTAAAGTGAGGAACTGTGCTTTTTGCTCAGTTTGGATCTCCCATCGACGTCCTGCTTCACCTAGCGAGCCGGCAGGTGTGAGCTCCCGGAAGGAACGCTGAGCAGAGTGTTTGTCTCACTGCAGGTAGGGCCCTTGTCCTCACTGAGTCCAAGTTGCCCAGCATATGAGACCAGCTCGGACTGTATTCTGAGCTGGGGCAAGCTGCGGCAACCTAGGTTTCCAAGAAGAGAGAGAGCAGTGTGTTGCCTGGGCTCTGCATGCCAAGACATTTTTTGAGGGCCTACACGGCTGCTTGTTGCTCAGGAGCCAGAGAGGAGACGTGGAGGGCCTCGTTTTCTTTCAAGGGAAACGGTGCGGTGGCCAGAGTGCTTGGAGTCCTGAAAGCTATCCTCTCGTTCCACTGAAACACAACAACGGTGGAGACCTGATGAAAAGCGAGACACGCAGAGCTTGCCCGGTGGAAACTTAGACACTACCCTGAGGCTCAGTGTGGCCTTGCGCTTTCCCAGGCTGAACGAGGTCTGCGGGATGATCTCTCCTCCAGCGTGGCAGGAACCCGGTTGCTCGGGGGAAAGTGCTCGTTCCTACGCAAGCATACCTGCGGAGGCTAGAAGCAGGGCAACTTCAGGGTTTGGCAGGCAGGCCCTGGGACACTAGAATCCAACCTTCCAAAGGGAATAGGCTGCTTTTGTCAGCAGAGCCACCTACCCTTGTCAGCGCCCAGCATAAGTGCCTGCAGTATGGGAGCTACGGAGGGAGAGAAATGGGACACACTGGGTACCTGAGAAGCTCCCCTCGACACCTGCAAGCAGCCTGATTCTCTGGGGGAACATACTCGTTTCCTCCCTGGGCGTGCCTGCAGTGAGTAGAAGCTGGGCCTTCCTAGGTTTTCACAAACAGCTTCGAGGCTACAAGAATGCAGATATCCAAAGGGGAAAAGACTGCTTTTCGAAGCAGGGCCACCTATCCTAGTTCACAGCAAACATGAGTCCCTGCAGTAGTGGAACTGCCGAGGGAGAGCATGGCGAAATCCTAGGAACTTCGCTAAGTATCTTTGACTGTGCAAGCGTCGAAGTGTGGCAAGATTCCTGACGGAGGGCTTGCCTGAGCGAGGCCTAGTCGTCAGTGCCTCTTCCGGGCGCCTAGCAGTGTAAAGTGAGCAATTGTGCTCTTTGCTCAGCTTGGATCTCACATCGACGTTCTGCTTAACATAGCGAGACGGCACGTGTGAGCTCCCGGAAGGAACGCTGAGCAGAGTGTTTGTCTCAGTGCAGGTAGGGCCCTTGTCCTCACTGAGTCCAAGTTGCCCAGCACATGAGACCAGCTCGGAACGTCTCCGTGATCTGGGGCAAGCTGCGGCAACCTAGGTTTCCAAGAAGAGAGAGAGCAGTGTGCCGCCTGGGCTCTGCATGCCAAGACGTGTGTTGAAGGCCTACACGGCTGCTTGTTGCTCAGCAGGCAGAGAGGAGAAGTGGAGGGGTTCCGTTTCCTTTCAAGGGAAACGGTGCGCTGGCCAGAGTGCTTGGAGTCCTAAAAGCTATCCTCTCGTTCCACTGAAGCACAACAACGATGGAGAGCTCATGGAAAGCGAGTCACGCAGAGCTTGCCCGGTGGAAACTTAGACACTACCCTGAGGCTCAGGGTGGCCTTGCGCTTTCCGAGGCGGATCGAGGGCTGCCGGATTATCTCTCCTCCAGCGTGTCAGGGACCCGTTTCTCGGGGGAAAGTGCTCGTTTCCTACGCAAGCGTACCTGCGGAGGCTAGAAGCAGGACAACTTCAGGGTTTGGCAGGCAGGCCCTGGGACACTAGAATCCAACCTTCCAAAGGGAAAAGGCTGCTTTTGTCAGCAGAGCCACCTACCCTTGTCAGCACGCAGCATAAGTTATTGCAGTATGGGAGCTGCGAAGGGAGAGAAATGGGACACACTGGGCACCTGAGAAGCTGTCCTCGACACTTGCATGCAGCCTGTTTCTCTGGGGGAACATACTCGTTTCCTCCACGGGTGTGCCTGCAGTGAGTAGAAGCTGGGCCTTCCTAGGGTTTCACAAAAAGCTCCGAGTCTACAAGAATCTAGATATCCAAAGGGAAAAGTCTGCTTTTCGAAGCAGATCCACCTATCCTAGTTCACAGTAAACATGAGTCCCTGCGCTAGTGGAGCTGCCGAGGGAGAGCATGGCAAAACCCTGGGAACTTCGCTAAGTACCTTTCACTGTGCAGGCGTCGAAGTGTGGCAAGATTCCTGACGGAGGGCTGACCTGAATAAGGCCTGGTTGGCAGTGCCTCTTCCGGGGGCCTAGCAGTGTAAAGTGAGGAATTGTGCTTTTTGCTCAGTTTGGATCTCCCATCGACGTCCTGCTTAACCTAGCGACCCCGGCAGGTGTGAACTCCCGGAAGGAACGCTGAGCAGAGTGTTTGTCTCACTGCAGGTAGGGCCCTTGTCCTCACTGAGTCCAAGTTGCCCAGCATATGAGACCAGCTCGGACTGTATTCTGAGCTGGGGCAAGCTGCGGCAACCTAGGTTTCCAAGAAGAGAGAGAGCAGTGTGTTGCCTGGGCTCTGCATGCCAAGACATTTTTTGAGGGCCTACACGGCTGCTTGTTGCTCAGGAGGCAGAGAGGAGACGTGGAGGGCCTCGTTTTCCTTCAAGGGAAACGGTGCGGTGGCCAGAGTGCTTGGAGTCCTGAAAGCTATCCTCTCGTTCCACTGAAACACAACAACGGTGGAGACCTGATGAAAAGCGAGGCACGCAGAGCTTGCCCGGTGGAAACTTAGACACTACCCTGAGGCTCAGGGTGGCCTTGCGCTTTCCCAGGTTGAACGAGGTCTGCGGGATGATCTCTCCTCCAGCGTGGCAGGAACCCGGTTGCTCGGGGGAAAGTGCTCGTTTCCTACGCAAGCATACCTGCGGAGGCTAGAAGCAGGGCAACTTCAGGGTTTGGCAGGCAGGCCCTGGGACACTAGAATCCAACCTTCCAAAGGGAATAGGCTGCTTTTGTCAGCAGAGCCACCTACCCTTGTCAGCACCCAGCATAAGTACCTGCAGTATGGGAGCTACGGAGGGAGAGAAATGGGACACACTGGGTACCTGAGAAGCTCCCCTCGACACCTGCAAGCAGCCTGATTCTCTGGGGGAACATACTCGTTTCCTCCCCGGGCGTGCCTGCAGTGAGTAGAAGCTGGGCAATCCTAGGTTTTCACAAACATCTTCGAGGCTACAAGAATGCAGATATCCAAAGGGGAAAAGACTGCTTTTCGAAGCAGGGCCACCTATCCTAGTTCACAGCAAACATGAGTCCCTGCAGTAGTGGAACTGCCGAGGGAGAGAATGGCGAAATCCTAGGAACTTCGCTAAGTATCTTTGACTGTGCAAGCGTCGAAGTGTGGCAAGATTCCTGACGGAGGGCTTGCCTGAGCGAGGCCTAGTCGTCAGTGCTTCTTCCGGGCGCCTAGCAGTGTAAAGTGAGCAATTGTGCTCTTTGCTCAGCTTGGATCTCACATCGACGTTCTGCTTAACATAGCGAGACGGCACGTGTGAGCTCCCGGAAGGAACGCTGAGCAGAGTGTTTGTCTCAGTGCAGGTAGGGCCCTTGTCCTCACTGAGTCCAAGTTGCCCAGCACATGAGACCAGCTCGGACTGTCTCCGTGATCTGGGGCAAGCTGCGGCAACCTAGGTTTCCAAGAAGAGAGAGAGCAGTGTGCCGCCTGGGCTCTGCATGCCAAGACGTGTGTTGAAGGCCTACACGGCTGCTTGTTGCTCAGCAGGCAGAGAGGAGAAGTGGAGGGGTTCCGTTTCCTTTCAAGGGAAATGGTGCGGAGGCCAGAGTGCTTGGAGTCCTAAAAGCTATCCTCTCGTTCCACTGAAGCACAACAACGATGGAGAGCTCATGGAAAGCGAGGCACGCAGAGCTTGCCCGGTGGAAACTTAGACACTACCCTGAGGCTCAAGGTGGCCTTGCACTTTCCGAGGCGGATCGAGTTCTGCCGGATTATCTCTCCTCCAGCGTGGCAGGAACCCGGTTTCTCGGGGGAAAGTGCTCGTTTCCTACGCAAGCGTACCTGCGGAGGCTAGAAGCAGGGCAACTTCAGGGTTTGGCAGGCAGGCCCTGGGACACTAGAATCCAACCTTCCAAAGGGAAAAGGCTGCTTTTGTCAGCAGAGCCACCTACCCTTGTCAGCAGCCAGCATAAGTTACTGCAGTATGGGAGCTGCGAAGGGAGAGAAATGGGACACACTGGGCACCTGAGAAGCTCTCCTCGACACTTGCAAGCAGCCTGTTTCTCTGGGGGAACATACTCGTCTCCTCCTCGGGTGTGCCTGCAGTGAGTAGAAGCTGGGCCTTCCTAGGGTTTCACAAACAGCTCCGAGTCTACAAGAATCTAGATATCCAAAGGGGAAAAGACTGCTTTTCGAAGCAGATCCACCTATCCTAGTTCACAGCAAACATGAGTGCCTGCGCTAGTGGAGCTGCTGAGGGAGAGCATGGCGAAACCCTGGGAACTTCCTTAAGTACCTTTACTGTGCAGGCCTCGAAGTGTGGCAAGATCCCTGACGGAAGGCTGAACTGAGCAAGGCCTGGTTGGCAGTGCCTCTTCCGGGGGCCTAGCAGTGTAAAGTGCGGAATTGTGCTTTTTGCTCAGTTTGGATCTCCCATCGACGTCCTGCTTAACCTAGCGAGCCGGCAGGTGTGAACTCCCGGAAGGAACGCTGAGCAGAGTGTTTGTCTCACTGCAGGTAGGGCCCTTGTCCTCACTGAGTCCAAGTTGCCCAGCATATGAGACCAGCTCGGACTGTCTTCGTGAGCTGGGGCAAGCTGCGGCAACCTAGGTTTCCAAGAAGAGAGAGAGCAGTGTGCCGCCTGGGCTCTGCATGCCAAGACGTGTTTTGAAGGGCCTACACGGCTGGTTGTGCTCAGGAGGCAGAGAGGAGACGTGGAGGGCCTCGTTTACTTTTAAGGGAAACGGTGCGGTGGCCAGAGTGCTTGGAGTCCTGAAAGCTATCCTCGCGTTCCACTGAAACACAACAACGGTGGAGAACTGATGAAAAGCGAGGCACGCAGAGCTTGCCCGGTGGAAACTCAGACACTACCCTGAGGCTCAGGGTGGCCTTGCGCTTTCCCAGGCTGAACGAGGTCTGCGGGATGATCTCTCCTCCAGCGTGGCAGGAACCCGGTTGCTCAGGGGAAAATGCTCGTTTCCTACGCAAGCGTACCTGCGGAGGCTAGCAGCAGGGCAACTTCAGGGTTTGGCAGGCAGGCCCTGGGACACTAGAATCCAACCTTCCAAAGGGAAAAGGCTGCTTTTGTCAGCAGAGCCACCTACATTTGTCAGCACCCAGCATAAGTTATTGCAGTATGGGAGCTGTGAAGGGAGAGAAATGGGACACACTGGGCACCTGAGAAGCTCTCCTCGACACCTGCAAGCAGCCTGTTTCTCTGGGGGAACATACTCGTTTCCTCCCCGGTTGTGCCTGCAGTGAGTAGAAGCTGTGCCTTCCTAGGGTTTCACAAACAGCTCCGAGTCTACAAGAATCTAGATATCCAAAGGGGAAAAGACTGCTTTTCGAAGCAGGGCCACCTATCCTAGTTCACAGCAAACATGAGTCCCTGCAGTAGTGGAACTGCCGAGGGAGAGCATGGCGAAATCCTAGGAACTTCGCTAAGTATCTTTGACTGTGCAGGCGTCGAAGTGTGGCAAGATTCCTGACAGAGGGCTTGCCTGAGCGCGGCGTAGTTGTCAGTGCCTCTTCCGGGCGCCTAGCAGTGTAAAGTGAGCAACTGTGCTCTTTGCTCAGCTTGGATCTCACATCGACGTTCTGCTTAACATAGCGAGACGGCAGGTGTGAGCTCCCAGAAGCAACGCTGAGCAGAGTGTTTATCTCAGTGCAGGTAGGGCACTTGTCCTCACTGAGTCCAAGTTGCCCAGCACATGAAACCAGCTCGGACTGTCTCCGTGATCTGGGGCAAGCTGCGGCAACCTAGGGTACCAAGAAGACAGAGAGCAGTGTGCCGCCTGGGCTCTGCATGCCAAGACGTGTGTTGAAGGCCTACACAGCTGTTTGTTGCTCAGCAGGCAGAGAGGAGACGTGGAGGGCCTCGTTTTCTTTCAAGGGAAACGGTGCGGTGGCCAGAGTGCTTGGAGTCCTGAAAGCTATCCTCTCGTTCCACTGAAACACAACAACGGTGGAGACCTGATGAAAAGTGAGACACGCAGAGCTTGCCCGGTGGAAACTTAGACACTACCCTGAGGCTCAGGGTGGCCTTGCGCTTTCCCAGGCTGAACGAGGTCTGCGGGATGATCTCTCCTCCAGCGTGGCAGGAACCCGGTTGCTCGGGGGAAAGTGCTCGTTCCTACGCAAGCATACCTGCGGAGGCTAGAAGCAGGGCAACTTCAGGGTTTGGCAGGCAGGCCCTGGGACACTAGAATCCAACCTTCCAAAGGGAATAGGCTGCTTTTGTCAGCAGAGCCACCTACCCTTGTCAGCGCCCAGCATAAGTGCCTGCAGTATGGGAGCTACGGAGGGAGAGAAATGGGACACACTGGGTACCTGAGAAGCTCCCCTCGACACCTGCAAGCAGCCTGATTCTCTGGGGGAACATACTCGTTTCCTCCCCGGGCGTGCCTGCAGTGAGTAGAAGCTGGGCCTTCCTAGGGTTTCACAAAAAGCTCCGAGTCTACAAGAATCTAGATATCCAAAGGGAAAAGTCTGCTTTTCGAAGCAGATCCACCTATCCTAGTTCACAGTAAACATGAGTCCCTGCGCTAGTGGAGCTGCCGAGGGAGAGCATGGCGAAACCCTGGGAACTTCGCTAAGTACCTTTCACTGTGCAGGCGTCGAAGTGTGGCAAGATTCCTGACGGAGGGCTGACCTGAATAAGGCCTGGTTGGCAGTGCCTCTTCCGGGGGCCTAGCAGTGTAAAGTGAGGAATTGTGCTTTTTGCTGAGTTTGGATCTCCCATCGACGTCCTGCTTAACCTAGCGAGCCCGGCAGGTGTGAACTCCCGGAAGGAACCCTGAGCAGAGTGTTTGTCTCACTGCAGGTAGGGCCCTTGTCCTCACTGAGTCCAAGTTGCCCAGCATATGAGACCAGCTCAGACTGTCTTCGTGAGCTGGGGCAAGCTGCGGCAACCTAGGTTTCCAAGAAGAGAGAGAGCAGTGTGCCGCCTGGGCTCTGCATGCCAAGACGTGTTTTGAAGGGCCTACACGGCTGGTTGTGCTCAGGAGGCAGAGAGGAGACGTGGAGGGCCTCGTTTACTTTTAAGGGAAACGGTGCGGTGGCCAGAGTGCTTGGAGTCCTGAAAGCTATCCTCGCGTTCCACTGAATCACAACAACGGTGGAGAACTGATGAAAAGCGAGGCACGCAGAGCTTGCCCGGTGGAAACTCAGACACTACCCTGAGGCTCAGGGTGGCCTTGCGCTTTCCCAGGCTGAACGAGGTCTGCGGGATGATCTCTCCTCCAGCGTGGCAGGAACCCGGTTGCTCGGGGGAAAATGCTCGTTTCCTACGCAAGCGTACCTGCGGAGGCTAGCAGCAGGGCAACTTCAGGGTTTGGTAGGCAGGCCCTGGGACACTAGAATCCAACCTTCCAAAGGGAAAAGGCTGCTTTTGTCAGCAGAGCCACCTACATTTGTCAGCACCCAGCATAAGTTATTGCAGTATGGGAGCTGTGAAGGGAGAGAAATGGGACACACTGGGCACCTGAGAAGCTCTCCTCGACAATTGCAAGAAGCCTGTTTCTCTGGGGGAACATACTCGTTTCCTCCCCGGTTGTGCCTGCAGTGAGTAGAAGCTGTGCCTTCCTAGGGTTTCACAAACAGCTCCGAGTCTACAAGAATCTAGATATCCAAAGAGGAAAAGACTGCTTCTCGAAGCAGATCCACCTATCCTAGTTCACAGCAAACATGAGTCCCTGCGCTAGTGGAGCTGCTGAGGGAGAGCATGGCGAAACCCTGGGAACTTCCTTAAGTACCTTTACTGTGCAGGCCTCGAAATGTGGCAAGATCCTGACGGAGGGCTGACCTGAGCAAGGCCTGGTTGGCAGTGCCTCTTCCGGGGGCCTAGCAGTGTAAAGTGCGGAATTGTGCTTTTTGCTCAGTTTGGATCTCCCATCGACGTCCTGCTTAACCTAGCGAGCCGGCAGGTGTGAGCTCCCGGAAGGAACGCTGAGCAGAGTGTTTGTCTCACTGCAGGTAGGGCCCTTGTCCTCACTGAGTCCAAGTTGCCCAGCATATGAGACCAGCTCGGACTGTCTTCGTGAGCTGGGGCAAGCTGCGGCAACCTAAGTTTCCAAGAAGAGAGAGAGCAGTGTGCCTCCTGGGCTCTGCATGCCAAGACGTGTTTTGAAGGGCCTACACGGCTGCTTGTTGCTCAGGAGGCACAGAGGAGACGTGGAGGGGCTCCGTTTTCTTTCAAGGGAAACGGTGCGTTGGCCAGAGTGCTTGGAGTCCTGAAAGCTATCCTCTCGTTCCACTGGAGCACAACAACGGTGGAAACCTCATGGAAAGTGAGGCACGCAGAGCTTGCCCGGTGGAAACTTAGACACTACCCTGAGGCTCAGGGTGGCCTTGCGCTTTCCCAGGCTGAACGAGGTCTGCGGGATGATCTCTCCTCCAGCGTGGCAGGAACCCGGTTGCTCGGGGGAAAGTGCTCGTTTCCTACGCAAGCGTACCTGCGGAGGCTAGAAGCAGGGCAACTTCAGGGTTTGGCAGGAAGGCCCTGGGACACTAGAATCCAACCTTCCAAAGGGAATAGGCTGCTTTTGTCAGCAGAGCCACCTACCCTTGTCAGCAGCCAGCATAAGTACCTGCAGTATGGGAGCTACGAAGGGAGAGAAATGGGACACACTGGGTACCTGAGAAGCTCCCCTCGACACCTGCAAGCAGCCTGATTCTCTGGGGGAACATACTCGTTTCCTCCCCGGGCGTGACTGCAGTGAGTAGAAGCTGGGCCTTCCTAGGTTTTCACAAACAGCTTCGAGGCTACAAGAATGCAGATATCCAAAGGGGAAAAGACTGCTTTTCGAAGCAGGGCCACCTATCCTAGTTCACAGCAAACATGAGTCCCTGCAGTAGTGGAACTGCCGAGGGAGAGCATGGCGAAATCCTAGGAACTTCGCTAAGTATCTTTGACTGTGCAAGCGTCGAAGTGTGGCAAGATTCCTGACGGAGGGCTTGCCTGAGCGAGGCCTAGTCGTCAGTGCCTCTTCCGGGCGCCTAGCAGTGTAAAGTGAGCAATTGTGCTCTTTGCTCAGCTTGGATCTCACATCGACGTTCTGCTTAACATAGCGAGACGGCACGTGTGAGCTCCCGGAAGGAACGCTGAGCAGAGTGTTTGTCTCAGTGCAGGTAGGGCCCTTGTCCTCACTGAGTCCAAGTTGCCCAGCACATGAGACCAGCTCGGACTGTCTCCGTGATCTGGGGCAAGCTGCGGCAACCTAGGTTTCCAAGAAGAGAGAGAGCATTGTGCCGCCTGAGCTCTGCATGCCAAGACGTGTGTTGAAGGCCTACACGGCTGCTTGTTGCTCAGCAGGCAGAGAGGAGAGTGGAGGGGTTCCGTTTCCTTTCAAGGGAAACGGTGCGGAGGCCAGAGTGCTTGGAGTCCTAAAAGCTATCCTCTCGTTCCACTGAAGCACAACAACGATGGAGAGCTCATGGAAAGCGAGGCACGCAGAGCTTGCCCGGTGGAAACTTAGACACTACCCTGAGGCTCAGGGTGGCCTTGCGCTTTCCGAGGCCGATCGAGGTCTGCCGGATTATCTCTCCTCCAGCGTGGCAGGGACCCGTTTCTCGGGGGAAAGTGCTCGTTTCCTACGCAAGCGTACCTGCGGAGGCTAGAAGCAGGACAACTTCAGGGTTTGGCAGGCAGGCCCTGGGACACTAGAATCCAACCTTCCAAAGGGAAAAGGCTGCTTTTGTCAGCAGAGCCACCTACCCTTGTCAGCAGCCAGCATAAGTTACTCCAGTATGGGAGCTGAGAAGGGAGAGAAATGGGACACACTGGGCACCTGAGAAGCTCTCCTCGACACTTGCAAGCAGCCTGTTTCTCTGGGGGAACATACTCGTTTCCTCCACGGGTGTGCCTGCAGTGAGTAGAAGCTGGGCCTTCCTAGGGTTTCACAAAAAGCTCCGAGTCTACAAGAATCTAGATATCCAAAGGGAAAAGTCTGCTTTTCGAAGCAGATCCACCTATCCTAGTTCACAGCAAACATGAGTCCCTGCGCTAGTGCAGCTGCCGAGGGAGAGCATGGCGAAACCCTGAGAACTTCGCTAAGTACCTTTCACTGTGCAGGCGTCGAAGTGTGGCAAGATTCCTGACGGAGGGCTGACCTGAGTAAGGCCTGGTTGGCAGTGCCTCTTCCGGGAGCCTAGCAGTGTAAAGTGAGCAATTGTGCTTTTTGCTCAGCATGGATCTCACATCGACGTTGTGCTTAACCTAGCGAGACGGCAGGTGTGAGCTCCCGGAAGGAACGCTGAGCAGAGTGTTTGTCTCAGTGCAGGTAGTGCCCTTGTCCTCACTGAGTCCAAGTTGCCCAGCACATGAGACCAGCTCGGACTGTCTCCGTGATCTGGGGCAAGCTGCGGCAACCTAGGTTTCCAAGAATAGAGAGAGCAGTGTGCCGCCTGGGCTCTGCATGCCAAGACGTGTGTTGAAGGCCTACACGGCTGCCTGTTGCTCAGCAGGCAGAGAGGAGAAGTGGAGGGGCTCCGTTTCCTTTCAAGGGAAACGGTGCGGAGGCCAGAGTGCTTGGAGTCCTAAAAGCTATCCTCTCGTTCCACTGAAGCACAACAACGATGGAGACTTAATGGAAAGCGAGGCACGCAGAGCTTGCCCGGTGGAAACTTAGACACTACCCTGAGGCTCAGGGTGGCCTTGCGCTTTCCCAGGCTGAAAGGTGTCTGCGGGATTATCTCTCCTCCAGCGTGGCAGGAACCCGGTTTCTCGGGGGAAAGTGCTCGTTTCCTACGCAAGCGTACCTGCGGAGGCTGGAAGCAGGGCAACTTCAGGGTTTGGCAGGCAGGCCCTGGGACACTACAATCCAACCTTCCAAAGGGAAAAGGCTGCTTTTGTCAGCAGAGCCACCTACATTTGTCAGCACCCAGCATAGGTTACTCCAGTATGGGAGCTGCGAAGGGAGAGAAATGGGACACACTGGGCACCTGAGAAGCTCACCTCGACACTTGCAAGCAGCCTGTTTCTCTGGGGGAACATACTCGTTTCCTCCTCGGGTGTGCCAGCAGTGAGTAGAAGCTGGGCCTTCCTAGGGTTTCACAAACAGCTCCGAGTCTACAAGAATCTAGATATCCAAAGGGGAAAAGACTGCTTTTCGAAGCAGATCCACCTATCCTAGTTCACTGCAAACATGAGTGCCTGCGCTAGTGGAGCTGCTGAGGGAGAGCATGGCGAAACCCTGGGAACTTCCTTAAGTACCTTTACTGTGCAGGCCTCGAAGTGTGGCAAGATCCCTGACGGAAGGCTGAACTGAGCAAGGCCTGGTTGGCAGTGCCTCTTCCGGGGGCCTAGCAGTGTAAAGTGAGGAATTGTGCTTTTTGCTCAGTTTGGATCTCCCATCGACGTCCTGCTTAACCTAGCGAGCCGGCAGGTGTGAGCTCCCGGAAGGAACGCTGAGCAGAGTGTTTGTCTCACTGCAGGTAGGGCCCTTGTCCTCACTGAGTCCAAGTTGCCCAGCATATGAGACCAGCTCGGACTGTATTCTGAGCTGGGGCAAGCTGCGGCAACCTAGGTTTCCAAGAAGAGAGAGAGCAGTGTGTTGCCTGGGCTCTGCATGCCAAGACATTTTTTGAGGGCCTACACGGCTGCTTGTTGCTCAGGAGGCAGAGAGGAGACGTGGAGGGCCTCGTTTTCCTTCAAGGGAAACGGTGCGGTGCCCAGAGTGCTTGGAGTCCTGAAAGCTATCCTCTCGTTCCACTGAAACACAACAACGGTGGAGACCTGATGAAAAGCGAGGCACGCAGAGCTTGCCCGGTGGAAACTTAGACACTACCCTGAGGCTCAGGGTGGCCTTGCGCTTTCCCAGGCTGAACGAGGTCTGCGGGATGATCTCTCCTCCAGCGTGGCAGGAACCCGGTTGCTCGGGGGAAAGTGCTCGTTTCCTACGCAAGCATACCTGCGGAGGCTAGAAGCAGGGCAACTTCAGGGTTTGGCAGGCAGGCCCTGGGACACTAGAATCCAACCTTCCAAAGGGAATAGGCTGCTTTTGTCAGCAGAGCCACCTACCCTTGTCAGCACCCAGCATAAGTACCTGCAGTATGGGAGCTACGGAGGGAGAGAAATGGGACACACTGGGTACCTGAGAAGCTCCCCTCGACACCTGCAAGCAGCCTGATTCTCTGGGGGAACATACTCGTTTCCTCCCCGGGCGTGCCTGCAGTGAGTAGAAGCTGGGCAATCCTAGGTTTTCACAAACATCTTCGAGG
Organism: Eschrichtius robustus; assembly: GCF_028021215.1. Lineage (NCBI taxonomy): Eukaryota > Metazoa > Chordata > Mammalia > Artiodactyla > Eschrichtiidae > Eschrichtius > Eschrichtius robustus. The sequence goes on along the minus strand of NC_090836.1, from coordinate 29,628,896 downwards.
CTACAAGAATGCACATATCCAAAGGGGAAAAGACTGCTTTTCGAAGCAGGGCCACCTATCCTAGTTCACAGCAAACATGAGTCCCTGCAGTAGTGGAACTGCCGAGGGAGAGAATGGCGAAATCCTAGGAACTTCGCTAAGTATCTTTGACTGTGCAAGCGTCGAAGTGTGGCAAGATTCCTGACGGAGGGCTTGCCTGAGCGAGGCCTAGTCGTCAGTGCTTCTTCCGGGCGCCTAGCAGTGTAAAGTGAGCAATTGTGCTCTTTGCTCAGCTTGGATCTCACATCGACGTTCTGCTTAACATAGCGAGACGGCACGTGTGAGCTCCCGGAAGGAACGCTGAGCAGAGTGTTTGTCTCAGTGCAGGTAGGGCCCTTGTCCTCACTGAGTCCAAGTTGCCCAGCACATGAGACCAGCTCGGACTGTCTCCGTGATCTGGGGCAAGCTGCGGCAACCTAGGTTTCCAAGAAGAGAGAGAGCAGTGTGCCGCCTGGGCTCTGCATGCCAAGACGTGTGTTGAAGGCCTACACGGCTGCTTGTTGCTCAGCAGGCAGAGAGGAGAAGTGGAGGGGTTCCGTTTCCTTTCAAGGGAAATGGTGCGGAGGCCAGAGTGCTTGGAGTCCTAAAAGCTATCCTCTCGTTCCACTGAAGCACAACAACGATGGAGACCTCATGGAAAGCGAGGCACGCAGAGCTTGCCCGGTGGAAACTTAGACACTACCCTGAGGCTCAAGGTGGCCTTGCACTTTCCGAGGCGGATCGAGTTCTGCCGGATTATCTCTCCTCCAGCGTGGCAGGAACCCGGTTTCTCGGGGGAAAGTGCTCGTTTCCTACGCAAGCGTACCTGCGGAGGCTAGAAGCAGGGCAACTTCAGGGTTTGGCAGGCAGGCCCTGGGACACTAGAATCCAACCTTCCAAAGGGAAAAGGCTGCTTTTGTCAGCAGAGCCACCTACCCTTGTCAGCAGCCAGCATAAGTTACTGCAGTATGGGAGCTGCGAAGGGAGAGAAATGGGACACACTGGGCACCTGAGAAGCTCTCCTCGACACTTGCAAGCAGCCTGTTTCTCTGGGGGAACATACTCGTCTCCTCCTCGGGTGTGCCTGCAGTGAGTAGAAGCTGGGCCTTCCTAGGGTTTCACAAACAGCTCCGAGTCTACAAGAATCTAGATATCCAAAGGGGAAAAGACTGCTTTTCGAAGCAGATCCACCTATCCTAGTTCACAGCAAACATGAGTGCCTGCGCTAGTGGAGCTGCTGAGGGAGAGCATGGCGAAACCCTGGGAACTTCCTTAAGTACCTTTACTGTGCAGGCCTCGAAGTGTGGCAAGATCCCTGACGGAAGGCTGAACTGAGCAAGGCCTGGTTGGCAGTGCCTCTTCCGGGGGCCTAGCAGTGTAAAGTGAGGAATTGTGCTTTTTGCTCAGTTTGGATCTCCCATCGACGTCCTGCTTAACCTAGCGAGCCGGCAGGTGTGAACTCCCGGAAGGAACGCTGAGCAGAGTGTTTGTCTCACTGCAGGTAGGGCCCTTGTCCTCACTGAGTCCAAGTTGCCCAGCATATGAGACCAGCTCGGACTGTCTTCGTGAGCTGGGGCAAGCTGCGGCAACCTAGGTTTCCAAGAAGAGAGAGAGCAGTGTGCCGCCTGGGCTCTGCATGCCAAGACGTGTTTTGAAGGGCCTACACGGCTGGTTGTGCTCAGGAGGCAGAGAGGAGACGTGGAGGGCCTCGTTTACTTTTAAGGGAAACGGTGCGGTGGCCAGAGTGCTTGGAGTCCTGAAAGCTATCCTCGCGTTCCACTGAAACACAACAACGGTGGAGAACTGATGAAAAGCGAGGCACGCAGAGCTTGCCCGGTGGAAACTCAGACACTACCCTGAGGCTCAGGGTGGCCTTGCGCTTTCCCAGGCTGAACGAGGTCTGCGGGATGATCTCTCCTCCAGCGTGGCAGGAACCCGGTTGCTCAGGGGAAAATGCTCGTTTCCTACGCAAGCGTACCTGCGGAGGCTAGCAGCAGGGCAACTTCAGGGTTTGGCAGGCAGGCCCTGGGACACTAGAATCCAACCTTCCAAAGGGAAACGGCTGCTTTTGTCAGCAGAGCCACCTACATTTGTCAGCACCCAGCATAAGTTATTGCAGTATGGGAGCTGTGAAGGGAGAGAAATGGGACACACTGGGCACCTGAGAAGCTCTCCTCGACACCTGCAAGCAGCCTGTTTCTCTGGGGGAACATACTCGTTTCCTCCCCGGTTGTGCCTGCAGTGAGTAGAAGCTGTGCCTTCCTAGGGTTTCACAAACAGCTCCGAGTCTACAAGAATCTAGATATCCAAAGGGGAAAAGACTGCTTTTCGAAGCAGGGCCACCTATCCTAGTTCACAGCAAACATGAGTCCCTGCAGTAGTGGAACTGCCGAGGGAGAGCATGGCGAAATCCTAGGAACTTCGCTAAGTATCTTTGACTGTGCAGGCGTCGAAGTGTGGCAAGATTCCTGACAGAGGGCTTGCCTGAGCGCGGCGTAGTTGTCAGTGCCTCTTCCGGGCGCCTAGCAGTGTAAAGTGAGCAACTGTGCTCTTTGCTCAGCTTGGATCTCACATCGACGTTCTGCTTAACATAGCGAGACGGCAGGTGTGAGCTCCCAGAAGCAACGCTGAGCAGAGTGTTTATCTCAGTGCAGGTAGGGCACTTGTCCTCACTGAGTCCAAGTTGCCCAGCACATGAAACCAGCTCGGACTGTCTCCGTGATCTGGGGCAAGCTGCGGCAACCTAGGGTACCAAGAAGAGAGAGAGCAGTGTGCCGCCTGGGCTCTGCATGCCAAGACGTGTGTTGAAGGCCTACACAGCTGCTTGTTGCTCAGCAGGCAGAGAGGAGACGTGGAGGGGCTCCGTTTCCTTTCAAGGGAAACGGTGCGGAGGCCAGAGTGCTTGGAGTCCTAAAAGCTATCCTCTCGTTCCACTGAAGCACAACAACGGTGGAGACCTCATGGAAAGCGAGGCACGCAGAGCTTACCCGGTGGAAACTTAGACACTACCCTGAGGCTCAGGGTGGCCTTCCGCTTTCCGAGGCGGATAAGGTCTGCCGGATTATCTCTCCTCCAGCGTGGCAGGGACCCGTTTCTCGGGGGAAAGTGCTCGTTTCCTACGCAAGCGTACCTGCGGAGGCTAGAAGCAGGGCAACTTCAGGGTTTGGCAGGCAGGCCCTGGGACACTAGAATCCAACCTTCCAAAGGGAAAAGGCTGCTTTTGTCAGCAGAGCCACCTACCCTTGTCAGCACGCAGCATAAGTTATTGCAGTATGGGAGCTGCGAAGGGAGAGAAATGGGACACACTGGGCACCTGAGAAGCTCTCCTCGACACTTGCAAGCAGCCTGTTTCTCTGGGGGAACATACTCGTTTCCTCCCCGGTTGTGCCTGCAGTGAGTAGAAGCTGGGCCTTCCTAGGGTTTCACAAACAGCTCCGAGTCTACAAGAATCTAGATATCCAAAGGGGAAAAGACTGCTTCTCGAAGCAGATCCACCTATCCTAGTTCACAGCAAACATGAGTCCCTGCGCTAGTGGAGCTGCTGAGGGAGAGCATGGCGAAAGCCTGGGAACTTCCTTAAGTACCTTTACTGTGCAGGCCTCGAAGTGTGGCAAGATCCCTGACGGAGGGCTGACCTGAGCAAGGCCTGGTTGGCAGTGCCTCTTCAGGGGCCTAGCAGTGTAAAGTGAGGAACTGTGCTTTTTGCTCAGTTTGGATCTCCCATCGACGTCCTGCTTCACCTAACGAGCCGGCAGGTGTGAGCTCCCGGAAGGAACGCTGAGCAGAGTGTTTGTCTCACTGCAGGTAGGGCCCTTGTCCTCACTGAGTCCAAGTTGCCCAGCATATGAGACCAGCTCGGACTGTATTCTGAGCTGGGGCAAGCTGCGGCAACCTAGGTTTCCAAGAAGAGAGAGAGCAGTGTGTTGCCTGGGCTCTGCATGCCAAGACATTTTTTGAGGGCCTACACGGCTGCTTGTTGCTCAGGAGCCAGAGAGGAGACGTGGAGGGCCTCGTTTTCTTTCAAGGGAAACGGTGCGGTGGCCAGAGTGCTTGGAGTCCTGAAAGCTATCCTCTCGTTCCACTGAAACACAACAACGGTGGAGACCTGATGAAAAGTGAGACACGCAGAGCTTGCCCGGTGGAAACTTAGACACTACCCTGAGGCTCAGGGTGGCCTTGCGCTTTCCCAGGCTGAACGAGGTCTGCGGGATGATCTCTCCTCCAGCGTGGCAGGAACCCGGTTGCTCGGGGGAAAGTGCTCGTTCCTACGCAAGCATACCTGCGGAGGCTAGAAGCAGGGCAACTTCAGGGTTTGGCAGGCAGGCCCTGGGACACTAGAATCCAACCTTCCAAAGGGAATAGGCTGCTTTTGTCAGCAGAGCCACCTACCCTTGTCAGCGCCCAGCATAAGTGCCTGCAGTATGGGAGCTACGGAGGGAGAGAAATGGGACACACTGGGTACCTGAGAAGCTCCCCTCGACACCTGCAAGCAGCCTGATTCTCTGGGGGAACATACTCGTTTCCTCCCCGGGCGTGCCTGCAGTGAGTAGAAGCTGGGCCTTCCTAGGGTTTCACAAAAAGCTCCGAGTCTACAAGAATCTAGATATCCAAAGGGAAAAGTCTGCTTTTCGAAGCAGATCCACCTATCCTAGTTCACAGTAAACATGAGTCCCTGCGCTAGTGGAGCTGCCGAGGGAGAGCATGGCGAAACCCTGGGAACTTCGCTAAGTACCTTTCACTGTGCAGGCGTCGAAGTGTGGCAAGATTCCTGACGGAGGGCTGACCTGAATAAGGCCTGGTTGGCAGTGCCTCTTCCGGGGGCCTAGCAGTGTAAAGTGAGGAATTGTGCTTTTTGATCAGTTTGGATCTCCCATCGACGTCCTGCTTAACCTAGCGAGCCCGGCAGGTGTGAACTCCCGGAAGGAACCCTGAGCAGAGTGTTTGTCTCACTGCAGGTAGGGCCCTTGTCCTCACTGAGTCCAAGTTGCCCAGCATATGAGACCAGCTCAGACTGTCTTCGTGAGCTGGGGCAAGCTGCGGCAACCTAGGTTTCCAAGAAGAGAGAGAGCAGTGTGCCGCCTGGGCTCTGCATGCCAAGACGTGTTTTGAAGGGCCTACACGGCTGGTTGTGCTCAGGAGGCAGAGAGGAGACGTGGAGGGCATCGTTTACTTTTAAGGGAAACGGTGCGGTGGCCAGAGTGCTTGGAGTCCTGAAAGCTATCCTCGCGTTCCACTGAATCACAACAACGGTGGAGAACTGATGAAAAGCGAGGCACGCAGAGCTTGCCCGGTGGAAACTCAGACACTACCCTGAGGCTCAGGGTGGCCTTGCGCTTTCCCAGGCTGAACGAGGTCTGCGGGATGATCTCTCCTCCAGCGTGGCAGGAACCCGGTTGCTCGGGGGAAAGTGCTCGTTTCCTACGCAAGCGTACCTGCGGAGGCTAGCAGCAGGGCAACTTCAGGGTTTGGCAGGCAGGCCCTGGGACACTAGAATCCAACCTTCCAAAGGGAAAAGGCTGCTTTTGTCAGCAGAGCCACCTACATTTGTCAGCACCCAGCATAAGTTATTGCAGTATGGGAGCTGTGAAGGGAGAGAAATGGGACACACTGGGCACCTGAGAAGCTCTTCTCGACAATTGCAAGAAGCCTGTTTCTCTGGGGGAACATACTCGTTTCCTCCCCGGTTGTGCCTGCAGTGAGTAGAAGCTGTGCCTTCCTAGGGTTTCACAAACAGCTCCGAGTCTACAAGAATCTAGATATCCAAAGAGGAAAAGACTGCTTCTCGAAGCAGATCCACCTATCCTAGTTCACAGCAAACATGAGTCCCTGCGCTAGTGGAGCTGCTGAGGGAGAGCATGGCGAAACCCTGGGAACTTCCTTAAGTACCTTTACTGTGCAGGCCTCGAAATGTGGCAAGATCCTGACGGAGGGCTGACCTGAGCAAGGCCTGGTTGGCAGTGCCTCTTCCGGGGGCCTAGCAGTGTAAAGTGCGGAATTGTGCTTTTTGCTCAGTTTGGATCTCCCATCGACGTCCTGCTTAACCTAGCGAGCCGGCAGGTGTGAGCTCCCGGAAGGAACGCTGAGCAGAGTGTTTGTCTCACTGCAGGTAGGGCCCTTGTCCTCACTGAGTCCAAGTTGCCCAGCATATGAGACCAGCTCGGACTGTCTTCGTGAGCTGGGGCAAGCTGCGGCAACCTAGGTTTCCAAGAAGAGAGAGAGCAGTGTGCCTCCTGGGCTCTGCATGCCAAGACGTGTTTTGAAGGGCCTACACGGCTGCTTCTTGCTCAGGAGGCACAGAGGAGACGTGGAGGGGCTCCGTTTTCTTTCAAGGGAAACGGTGCGTTGGCCAGAGTGCTTGGAGTCCTGAAAGCTATCCTCTCGTTCCACTGGAGCACAACAACGGTGGAAACCTCATGGAAAGTGAGGCACGCAGAGCTTGCCCGGTGGAAACTTAGACACTACCCTGAGGCTCAGGGTGGCCTTGCGCTTTCCCAGGCTGAACGAGGTCTGCGGGATGATCTCTCCTCCAGCGTGGCAGGAACCCGGTTGCTCGGGGGAAAGTGCTCGTTTCCTACGCAAGCGTACCTGCGGAGGCTAGAAGCAGGGCAACTTCAGGGTTTGGCAGGCAGGCCCTGGGACACTAGAATCCAACCTTCCAAAGGGAATAGGCTGCTTTTGTCAGCAGAGCCACCTACCCTTGTCAGCAGCCAGCATAAGTACCTGCAGTATGGGAGCTACGAAGGGAGAGAAATGGGACACACTGGGTACCTGAGAAGCTCCCCTCGACACCTGCAAGCAGCCTGATTCTCTGGGGGAACATAATCGTTTCCTCCCCGGGCGTGACTGCAGTGAGTAGAAGCTGGGCCTTCCTAGGTTTTCACAAACAGCTTCGAGGCTACAAGAATGCAGATATCCAAAGGGGAAAAGACTGCTTTTCGAAGCAGGGCCACCTATCCTAGTTCACAGCAAACATGAGTCCCTGCAGTAGTGGAACTGCCGAGGGAGAGCATGGCGAAATCCTAGGAACTTCGCTAAGTATCTTTGACTGTGCAAGCGTCGAAGTGTGGCAAGATTCCTGATGGAGGGCTTGCCTGAGCGAGGCCTAGTCGTCAGTGCCTCTTCCGGGCGCCTAGCAGTGTAAAGTGAGCAATTGTGCTCTTTGCTCAGCTTGGATCTCACATCGACGTTCTGCTTAACATAGCGAGACGGCACGTGTGAGCTCCCGGAAGGAACGCTGAGCAGAGTGTTTGTCTCAGTGCAGGTAGGGCCCTTGTCCTCACTGAGTCCAAGTTGCCCAGCACATGAGACCAGCTCGGACTGTCTCCGTGATCTGGGGCAAGCTGCGGCAACCTAGGTTTCCAAGAAGAGAGAGAGCATTGTGCCGCCTGAGCTCTGCATGCCAAGACGTGTGTTGAAGGCCTACACGGCTGCTTGTTGCTCAGCAGGCAGAGAGGAGAGTGGAGGGGTTCCGTTTCCTTTCAAGGGAAACGGTGCGGAGGCCAGAGTGCTTGGAGTCCTAAAAGCTATCCTCTCGTTCCACTGAAGCACAACAACGATGGAGAGCTCATGGAAAGCGAGGCACGCAGAGCTTGCCCGGTGGAAACTTAGACACTACCCTGAGGCTCAGGGTGGCCTTGCGCTTTCCGAGGCCGATCGAGGTCTGCCGGATTATCTCTCCTCCAGCGTGGCAGGGACCCGTTTTTCGGGGGAAAGTGCTCGTTTCCTACGCAAGCGTACCTGCGGAGGCTAGAAGCAGGACAACTTCAGGGTTTGGCAGGCAGGCCCTGGGACACTAGAATCCAACCTTCCAAAGGGAAAAGGCTGCTTTTGTCAGCAGAGCCACCTACCCTTGTCAGCAGCCAGCATAAGTTACTCCAGTATGGGAGCTGAGAAGGGAGAGAAATGGGACACACTGGGCACCTGAGAAGCTCTCCTCGACACTTGCAAGCAGCCTGTTTCTCTGGGGGAACATACTCGTTTCCTCCACGGGTGTGCCTGCAGTGAGTAGAAGCTGGGCCTTCCTAGGGTTTCACAAAAAGCTCCGAGTCTACAAGAATCTAGATATCCAAAGGGAAAAGTCTGCTTTTCGAAGCAGATCCACCTATCCTAGTTCACAGCAAACATGAGTCCCTGCGCTAGTGCAGCTGCCGAGGGAGAGCATGGCGAAACCCTGAGAACTTCGCTAAGTACCTTTCACTGTGCAGGCGTCGAAGTGTGGCAAGATTCCTGACGGAGGGCTGACCTGAGTAAGGCCTGGTTGGCAGTGCCTCTTCCGGGAGCCTAGCAGTGTAAAGTGAGCAATTGTGCTTTTTGCTCAGCATGGATCTCACATCGACGTTGTGCTTAACCTAGCGAGACGGCAGGTGTGAGCTCCCGGAAGGAACGCTGAGCAGAGTGTTTGTCTCAGTGCAGGTAGTGCCCTTGTCCTCACTGAGTCCAAGTTGCCCAGCACATGAGACCAGATCGGACTGTCTCCGTGATCTGGGGCAAGCTGCGGCAACCTAGGTTTCCAAGAATAGAGAGAGCAGTGTGCCGCCTGGGCTCTGCATGCCAAGACGTGTGTTGAAGGCCTACACGGCTGCCTGTTGCTCAGCAGGCAGAGAGGAGAAGTGGAGGGGCTCCGTTTCCTTTCAAGGGAAACGGTGCGGAGGCCAGAGTGCTTGGAGTCCTAAAAGCTATCCTCTCGTTCCACTGAAGCACAACAACGATGGAGACTTAATGGAAAGCGAGGCACGCAGAGCTTGCCCGGTGGAAACTTAGACACTACCCTGAGGCTCAGGGTGGCCTTGCGCTTTCCCAGGCTGAAAGGTGTCTGCGGGATTATCTCTCCTCCAGCGTGGCAGGAACCCGGTTTCTCGGGGGAAAGTGCTCGTTTCCTACGCAAGCGTACCTGCGGAGGCTAGAAGCAGGGCAACTTCAGGGTTTGGCAGGCAGGCCCTGGGACACTAGAATCCAACCTTCCAAAGGGAAAAGGCTGCTTTTGTCAGCAGAGCCACCTACATTTGTCAGCACCCAGCATAGGTTACTCCAGTATGGGAGCTGCGAAGGGAGAGAAATGGGACACACTGGGCACCTGAGAAGCTCACCTCGACACTTGCAAGCAGCCTGTTTCTCTGGGGGAACATACTCGTTTCCTCCTCGGGTGTGCCAGCAGTGAGTAGAAGCTGGGCCTTCCTAGGGTTTCACAAACAGCTCCGAGTCTACAAGAATCTAGATATCCAAAGGGGAAAAGACTGCTTTTCGAAGCAGATCCACCTATCCTAGTTCACAGCAAACATGAGTGCCTGCGCTAGTGGAGCTGCTGAGGGAGAGCATGGCGAAACCCTGGGAACTTCCTTAAGTACCTTTACTGTGCAGGCCTCGAAGTGTGGCAAGATCACTGACGGAAGGCTGAACTGAGCAAGGCCTGGTTGGCAGTGCCTCTTCCGGGGGCCTAGCAGTGTAAAGTGAGGAATTGTGCTTTTTGCTCAGTTTGGATCTCCCATCGACGTCCTGCTTAACCTAGCGAGCCGGCAGGTGTGAGCTCCCGGAAGGAACGCTGAGCAGAGTGTTGGTCTCACTGCAGGTAGGGCCCTTGTCCTCACTGAGTCCAAGTTGCCCAGCATATGAGACCAGCTCGGACTGTATTCTGAGCTGGGGCAAGCTGCGGCAACCTAGGTTTCCAAGAAGAGAGAGAGCAGTGTGTTGCCTGGGCTCTGCATGCCAAGACATTTTTTGAGGGCCTACACGGCTGCTTGTTGCTCAGGAGGCAGAGAGGAGACGTGGAGGGCCTCGTTTTCCTTCAAGGGAAACGGTGCGGTGGCCAGAGTGCTTGGAGTCCTGAAAGCTATCCTCTCGTTCCACTGAAACACAACAACGGTGGAGACCTGATGAAAAGCGAGGCACGCAGAGCTTGCCCGGTGGAAACTTAGACACTACCCTGAGGCTCAGGGTGGCCTTGCGCTTTCCCAGGCTGAACGAGGTCTGCGGGATGATCTCTCCTCCAGCGTGGCAGGAACCCGGTTGCTCGGGGGAAAGTGCTCGTTTCCTACGCAAGCATACCTGCGGAGGCTAGAAGCAGGGCAACTTCAGGGTTTGGCAGGCAGGCCCTGGGACACTAGAATCCAACCTTCCAAAGGGAATAGGCTGCTTTTGTCAGCAGAGCCACCTACCCTTGTCAGCACCCAGCATAAGTACCTGCAGTATGGGAGCTAAGGAGGGAGAGAAATGGGACACACTGGGTACCTGAGAAGCTCCCCTCGACACCTGCAAGCAGCCTGATTCTCTGGGGGAACATACTCGTTTCCTCCCCGGGCGTGCCTGCAGTGAGTAGAAGCTGGGCAATCCTAGGTTTTCACAAACATCTTCGAGGCTACAAGAATGCAGATATCCAAAGGGGAAAAGACTGCTTTTCGAAGCAGGGCCACCTATCCTAGTTCACAGCAAACATGAGTCCCTGCAGTAGTGGAACTGCCGAGGGAGAGAATGGCGAAATCCTAGGAACTTCGCTAAGTATCTTTGACTGTGCAAGCGTCGAAGTGTGGCAAGATTCCTGACGGAGGGCTTGCCTGAGCGAGGCCTAGTCGTCAGTGCTTCTTCCGGGCGCCTAGCAGTGTAAAGTGAGCAATTGTGCTCTTTGCTCAGCTTGGATCTCACATCGACGTTCTGCTTAACATAGCGAGACGGCACGTGTGAGCTCCCGGAAGGAACGCTGAGCAGAGTGTTTGTCTCAGTGCAGGTAGGGCCCTTGTCCTCACTGAGTCCAAGTTGCCCAGCACATGAGACCAGCTCGGACTGTCTCCGTGATCTGGGGCAAGCTGCGGCAACCTAGGTTTCCAAGAAGAGAGAGAGCAGTGTGCCGCCTGGGCTCTGCATGCCAAGACGTGTGTTGAAGGCCTACACGGCTGCTTGTTGCTCAGCAGGCAGAGAGGAGAAGTGGAGGGGTTCCGTTTCCTTTCAAGGGAAATGGTGCGGAGGCCAGAGTGCTTGGAGTCCTAAAAGCTATCCTCTCGTTCCACTGAAGCACAACAACGATGGAGACCTCATGGAAAGCGAGGCACGCAGAGCTTGCCCGGTGGAAACTTAGACACTACCCTGAGGCTCAAGGTGGCCTTGCACTTTCCGAGGCGGATCGAGTTCTGCCGGATTATCTCTCCTCCAGCGTGGCAGGAACCCGGTTTCTCGGGGGAAAGTGCTCGTTTCCTACGCAAGCGTACCTGCGGAGGCTAGAAGCAGGGCAACTTCAGGGTTTGGCAGGCAGGCCCTGGGACACTAGAATCCAACCTTCCAAAGGGAAAAGGCTGCTTTTGTCAGCAGAGCCACCTACCCTTGTCAGCAGCCAGCATAAGTTACTGCAGTATGGGAGCTGCGAAGGGAGAGAAATGGGACACACTGGGCACCTGAGAAGCTCTCCTCGACACTTGCAAGCAGCCTGTTTCTCTGGGGGAACATACTCGTCTCCTCCTCGGGTGTGCCTGCAGTGAGTAGAAGCTGGGCCTTCCTAGGGTTTCACAAACAGCTCCGAGTCTACAAGAATCTAGATATCCAAAGGGGAAAAGACTGCTTTTCGAAGCAGATCCACCTATCCTAGTTCACAGCAAACATGAGTGCCTGCGCTAGTGGAGCTGCTGAGGGAGAGCATGGCGAAACCCTGGGAACTTCCTTAAGTACCTTTACTGTGCAGGCCTCGAAGTGTGGCAAGATCCCTGACGGAAGGCTGAACTGAGCAAGGCCTGGTTGGCAGTGCCTCTTCCGGGGGCCTAGCAGTGTAAAGTGAGGAATTGTGCTTTTTGCTCAGTTTGGATCTCCCATCGACGTCCTGCTTAACCTAGCGAGCCGGCAGGTGTGAACTCCCGGAAGAAACGCTGAGCAGAGTGTTTGTCTCACTGCAGGTAGGGCCCTTGTCCTCACTGAGTCCAAGTTGCCCAGCATATGAGACCAGCTCGGACTGTCTTCGTGAGCTGGGGCAAGCTGCGGCAACCTAGGTTTCCAAGAAGAGAGAGAGCAGTGTGCCGCCTGGGCTCTGCATGCCAAGACGTGTTTTGAAGGGCCTACACGGCTGGTTGTGCTCAGGAGGCAGAGAGGAGACGTGGAGGGCCTCGTTTACTTTTAAGGGAAACGGTGCGGTGGCCAGAGTGCTTGGAGTCCTGAAAGCTATCCTCGCGTTCCACTGAAACACAACAACGGTGGAGAACTGATGAAAAGCGAGGCACGCAGAGCTTGCCCGGTGGAAACTCAGACACTACCCTGAGGCTCAGGGTGGCCTTGCGCTTTCCCAGGCTGAACGAGGTCTGCGGGATGATCTCTCCTCCAGCGTGGCAGGAACCCGGTTGCTCAGGGGAAAATGCTCGTTTCCTACGCAAGCGTACCTGCGGAGGCTAGCAGCAGGGCAACTTCAGGGTTTGGCAGGCAGGCCCTGGGACACTAGAATCCAACCTTCCAAAGGGAAAAGGCTGCTTTTGTCAGCAGAGCCACCTACATTTGTCAGCACCCAGCATAAGTTATTGCAGTATGGGAGCTGTGAAGGGAGAGAAATGGGACACACTGGGCACCTGAGAAGCTCTCCTCGACACCTGCAAGCAGCCTGTTTCTCTGGGGGAACATACTCGTTTCCTCCCCGGTTGTGCCTGCAGTGAGTAGAAGCTGTGCCTTCCTAGGGTTTCACAAACAGCTCCGAGTCTACAAGAATCTAGATATCCAAAGGGGAAAAGACTGCTTTTCGAAGCAGGGCCACCTATCCTAGTTCACAGCAAACATGAGTCCCTGCAGTAGTGGAACTGCCGAGGGAGAGCATGGCGAAATCCTAGGAACTTCGCTAAATATCTTTGACTGTGCAGGCGTCGAAGTGTGGCAAGATTCCTGACAGAGGGCTTGCCTGAGCGCGGCGTAGTTGTCAGTGCCTCTTCCGGGCGCCTAGCAGTGTAAAGTGAGCAATTGTGCTCTTTGCTCAGCTTGGATCTCACATCGACGTTCTGCTTAACATTGCGAGACGGCACGTGTGAGTTCCCAGAAGCAACGCTGAGCAGAGTGTTTATCTCAGTGCAGGTAGGGCACTTGTCCTCACTGAGTCCAAGTTGCCCAGCACATGAAACCAGCTCGGACTGTCTCCGTGATCTGGGGCAAGCTGCGGCAACCTAGGGTACCAAGAAGAGAGAGAGCAGTGTGCCGCCTGGGCTCTGCATGCCAAGACGTGTGTTGAAGGCCTACACAGCTGCTTGTTGCTCAGCAGGCAGAGAGGAGACGTGGAGGGGCTCCGTTTCCTTTCAAGGGAAACGGTGCGGAGGCCAGAGTGCTTGGAGTCCTAAAAGCTATCCTCTCGTTCCACTGAAGCACAACAACGGTGGAGACCTCATGGAAAGCGAGGCACGCAGAGCTTACCCGGTGGAAACTTAGACACTACCCTGAGGCTCAGGGTGGCATTCCGCTTTCCGAGGCGGATAAGGTCTGCCGGATTATCTCTCCTCCAGCGTGGCAGGGACCCGTTTCTCGGGGGAAAGTGCTCGTTTCCTACGCAAGCGTACCTGCGGAGGCTAGAAGCAGGGCAACTTCAGGGTTTGGCAGGCAGGCCCTGGGACACTAGAATCCAACCTTCCAAAGGGAAAAGGCTGCTTTTGTCAGCAGAGCCACCTACCCTTGTCAGCACGCAGCATAAGTTATTGCAGTATGGGAGCTGCGAAGGGAGAGAAATGGGACACACTGGGCACCTGAGAAGCTCTCCTCGACACTTGCAAGCAGCCTGTTTCTCTGGGGGAACATACTCGTTTCCTCCCCGGTTGTGCCTGCAGTGAGTAGAAGCTGGGCCTTCCTAGGGTTTCACAAACAGCTCCGAGTCTACAAGAATCTAGATATCCAAAGGGGAAAAGACTGCTTCTCGAAGCAGATCCACCTATCCTAGTTCACAGCAAACATGAGTCCCTGCGCTAGTGGAGCTGCTGAGGGAGAGCATGGCGAAAGCCTGGGAACTTCCTTAAGTACCTTTACTGTGCAGGCCTCGAAGTGTGGCAAGATCCCTGACGGAGGGCTGACCTGAGCAAGGCCTGGTTGGCAGTGCCTCTTCAGGGGCCTAGCAGTGTAAAGTGAGGAACTGTGCTTTTTGCTCAGTTTGGATCTCCCATCGACGTCCTGCTTCACCTAGCGAGCCGGCAGGTGTGAACTCCCGGAAGGAACGCTGAGCAGAGTGTTTGTCTCACTGCAGGTAGGGCCCTTGTCCTCACTGAGTCCAAGTTGCCCAGCATATGAGACCAGCTCGGACTGTATTCTGAGCTGGGGCAAGCTGCGGCAACCTAGGTTTCCAAGAAGAGAGAGAGCAGTGTGTTGCCTGGGCTCTGCATGCCAAGACATTTTTTGAGGGCCTACACGGCTGCTTGTTGCTCAGGAGCCAGAGAGGAGACGTGGAGGGCCTCGTTTTCTTTCAAGGGAAACGGTGCGGTGGCCAGAGTGCTTGGAGTCCTGAAAGCTATCCTCTCGTTCCACTGAAACACAACAACGGTGGAGACCTGATGAAAAGCGAGACACGCAGAGCTTGCCCGGTGGAAACTTAGACACTACCCTGAGGCTCAGTGTGGCCTTGCGCTTTCCCAGGCTGAACGAGGTCTGCGGGATGATCTCTCCTCCAGCGTGGCAGGAACCCGGTTGCTCGGGGGAAAGTGCTCGTTCCTACGCAAGCATACCTGCGGAGGCTAGAAGCAGGGCAACTTCAGGGTTTGGCAGGCAGGCCCTGGGACACTAGAATCCAACCTTCCAAAGGGAATAGGCTGCTTTTGTCAGCAGAGCCACCTACCCTTGTCAGCGCCCAGCATAAGTGCCTGCAGTATGGGAGCTACGGAGGGAGAGAAATGGGACACACTGGGTACCTGAGAAGCTCACCTCGACACCTGCAAGCAGCCTGATTCTCTGGGGGAACATACTCGTTTCCTCCCCGGGCGTGCCTGCAGTGAGTAGAAGCTGGGCCTTCCTAGGTTTTCACAAACAGCTTCGAGGCTACAAGAATGCAGATATCCAAAGGGGAAAAGACTGCTTTTCGAAGCAGGGCCACCTATCCTAGTTCACAGCAAACATGAGTCCCTGCAGTAGTGGAACTGCCGAGGGAGAGCATGGCGAAATCCTAGGAACTTCGCTAAGTATCTTTGACTGTGCAAGCGTCGAAGTGTGGCAAGATTCCTGACGGAGGGCTTGCCTGAGCGAGGCCTAGTCGTCAGTGCCTCTTCCGGGCGCCTAGCAGTGTAAAGTGAGCAATTGTGCTCTTTGCTCAGCTTGGATCTCACATCGACGTTCTGCTTAACATAGCGAGACGGCACGTGTGAGCTCCCGGAAGGAACGCTGAGCAGAGTGTTTGTCTCAGTGCAGGTAGGGCCCTTGTCCTCACTGAGTCCAAGTTGCCCAGCACATGAGACCAGCTCGGAACGTCTCCGTGATCTGGGGCAAGCTGCGGCAACCTAGGGTACCAAGAAGAGAGAGAGCAGTGTGCCGCCTGGGCTCTGCATGCCAAGACGTGTGTTGAAGGCCTACACGGCTGCTTGTTGCTCAGCAGGCAGAGAGGAGAAGTGGAGGGGTTCCGTTTCCTTTCAAGGGAAACGGTGCGCTGGCCAGAGTGCTTGGAGTCCTAAAAGCTATCCTCTCGTTCCACTGAAGCACAACAACGATGGAGAGCTCATGGAAAGCGAGTCACGCAGAGCTTGCCCGGTGGAAACTTAGACACTACCCTGAGGCTCAGGGTGGCCTTGCGCTTTCCGAGGCGGATCGAGGTCTGGCGGATTATCTCTCCTCCAGCGTGTCAGGGACCCGTTTCTCGGGGGAAAGTGCTCGTTTCCTACGCAAGCGTACCTGCGGAGGCTAGAAGCAGGACAACTTCAGGGTTTGGCAGGCAGGCCCTGGGACACTAGAATCCAACCTTCCAAAGGGAAAAGGCTGCTTTTGTCAGCAGAGCCACCTACCCTTGTCAGCAGCCAGCATAAGTTACTCCAGTATGGGAGCTGAGAAGGGAGAGAAATGGGACACACTGGGCACCTGAGAAGCTGTCCTCGACACTTGCATGCAGCCTGTTTCTCTGGGGGAACATACTCGTTTCCTCCACGGGTGTGCCTGCAGTGAGTAGAAGCTGGGCCTTCCTAGGGTTTCACAAAAAGCTCCGAGTCTACAAGAATCTAGATATCCAAAGGGAAAAGTCTGCTTTTCGAAGCTGATCCACCTATCCTAGTTCACAGTAAACATGAGTCCCTGCGCTAGTGGAGCTGCCGAGGGAGAGCATGGCGAAACCCTGGGAACTTCGCTAAGTACCTTTCACTGTGCAGGCGTCGAAGTGTGGCAAGATTCCTGACGGAGGGCTGACCTGAATAAGGCCTGGTTGGCAGTGCCTCTTCCGGGGGCCTAGCAGTGTAAAGTGAGGAATTGTGCTTTTTGCTCAGTTTGGATCTCCCATCGACGTCCTGCTTAACCTAGCGAGCCCGGCAGGTGTGAACTCCCGGAAGGAACGCTGAGCAGAGTGTTTGTCTCACTGCAGGTAGGGCCCTTGTCCTCACTGAGTCCAAGTTGCCCAGCATATGAGACCAGCTCGGACTGTCTTCGTGAGCTGGGCAAGCTGCGGCAAGCTAGGTTTCCAAGAAGAGAGAGAAAAGTGTGTTGCCTGGGCTCTGCATGCCAAGACATGTTTTGAGGGCCTACACGGCTGCTTGTTGCTCAGGAGGCAGAGAGGAGACGTGGAGGGCCTCGTTTTCTTTCAAGGGAAACGGTGCGGTGGCCAGAGTGCTTGGAGTCCTGAAAGCTATCCTCTCGTTCCACTGAAACACAACAACGGTGGAGACCTGATGAAAAGCGAGGCACGCAGAGCTTGCCCGGTGGAAACTTAGACACTACCCTGAGGCTCAGGGTGGCCTTGCGCTTTCCCAGGCTGAACGAGGTCTGCGGGATGATCTCTCCTCCAGCGTGGCAGGAACCCGGTTGCTCGGAGGAAAGTGCTCGTTTCCTACGCAAGCGTACCTGCGGAGGCTAGAAGCAGGGCAACTTCAGGGTTTGGCAGGCAGGCCCTGGGACACTAGAATACAACCTTCCAAAGGGAATAGGCTGCTTTTGTCAGCAGAGCCACCTACCCTTGTCAGCAGCCAGCATAAGTACCTGCAGTATGGGAGCTACGAAGGGAGAGAAATGGGACACACTGGGTACCTGAGAAGCTCCCCTCGACACCTGCAAGCAGCCTGATTCCCTGGGGGAACATACTCGTTTCCTCCCCGGGCGTGCCTGCAGTGAGTAGAAGCTGGGCCTTCCTAGGTTTTCACAAACAGCTTCGAGGCTACAAGAATGCAGATATCCAAAGGGGAAAAGACTGCTTTTCAAAGCAGGGCCACCTATCCTAGTTCACAGCAAACATGAGTCCCTGCAGTAGTGGAACTGCCGAGGGAGAGCATGGCGAAATCCTAGGAACTTCGCTAAGTATCTTTGACTGTGCAAGCGTCGAAGTGTGGCAAGATTCCTGACGGAGGGCTTGCCTGAGCGAGGCCTAGTCGTCAGTGCCTCTTCCGGGCGCCTAGCAGTGTAAAGTGAGCAATTGTGCTCTTTGCTCAGCTTGGATCTCACATCGACGTTCTGCTTAACATAGCGAGACGGCACGTGTGAGCTCCCGGAAGGAACGCTGAGCAGAGTGTTTGTCTCAGTGCAGGTAGGGCCCTTGTCCTCACTGAGTCCAAGTTGCCCAGCACATGAGACCAGCTCGGACTGTCTCCGTGATCTGGGGCAAGCTGCGGCAACCTAGGTTTCCAAGAAGAGAGAGAGCATTGTGCCGCCTGAGCTCTGCATGCCAAGACGTGTGTTGAAGGCCTACACGGCTGCTTGTTGCTCAGCAGGCAGAGAGGAGAGTGGAGGGGTTCCGTTTCCTTTCAAGGGAAACGGTGCGGAGGCCAGAGTGCTTGGAGTCCTAAAAGCTATCCTCTCGTTCCACTGAAGCACAACAACGATGGAGAGCTCATGGAAAGCGAGGCACGCAGAGCTTGCCCGGTGGAAACTTAGACACTACCCTGAGGCTCAGGGTGGCCTTGCGCTTTCCGAGGCCGATCGAGGTCTGCCGGATTATCTCTCCTCCAGCGTGGCAGGGACCCGTTTCTCGGGGGAAAGTGCTCGTTTCCTACGCAAGCGTACCTGCGGAGGCTAGAAGCAGGACAACTTCAGGGTTTGGCAGGCAGGCCCTGGGACACTAGAATCCAACCTTCCAAAGGGAAAAGGCTGCTTTTGTCAGCAGAGCCACCTACCCTTGTCAGCAGCCAGCATAAGTTACTCCAGTATGGGAGCTGAGAAGGGAGAGAAATGGGACACACTGGGCACCTGAGAAGCTCTCCTCGACACTTGCAAGCAGCCTGTTTTTCTGGGGGAACATACTCGTTTCCTCCACGGGTGTGCCTGCAGTGAGTAGAAGCTGGGCCTTCCTAGGGTTTCACAAAAAGCTCCGAGTCTACAAGAATCTAGATATCCAAAGGGAAAAGTCTGCTTTTCGAAGCAGATCCACCTATCCTAGTTCACAGCAAACATGAGTCCCTGCGCTAGTGCAGCTGCCGAGGGAGAGCATGGCGAAACCCTGAGAACTTCGCTAAGTACCTTTCACTGTGCAGGCGTCGAAGTGTGGCAAGATTCCTGACGGAGGGCTGACCTGAGTAAGGCCTGGTTGGCAGTGCCTCTTCCGGGAGCCTAGCAGTGTAAAGTGAGCAATTGTGCTTTTTGCTCAGCATGGATCTCACATCGACGTTGTGCTTAACCTAGCGAGACGGCAGGTGTGAGCTCCCGGAAGGAACGCTGAGCAGAGTGTTTGTCTCAGTGCAGGTAGTGCCCTTGTCCTCACTGAGTCCAAGTTGCCCAGCACATGAGACCAGCTCGGACTGTCTCCGTGATCTGGGGCAAGCTGCGGCAACCTAGGTTTCCAAGAATAGAGAGAGCAGTGTGCCGCCTGGGCTCTGCATGCCAAGACGTGTGTTGAAGGCCTACACGGCTGCCTGTTACTCAGCAGGCAGAGAGGAGAAGTGGAGGGGCTCCGTTTCCTTTCAAGGGAAACGGTGCGGAGGCCAGAGTGCTTGGAGTCCTAAAAGCTATCCTCTCGTTCCACTGAAGCACAACAACGATGGAGACTTAATGGAAAGCGAGGCACGCAGAGCTTGCCCGGTGGAAACTTAGACACTACCCTGAGGCTCAGGGTGGCCTTGCGCTTTCCCAGGCTGAAAGGTGTCTGCGGGATTATCTCTCCTCCAGCGTGGCAGGAACCCGGTTTCTCGGGGGAAAGTGCTCGTTTCCTACGCAAGCGTACCTGCGGAGGCTAGAAGCAGGGCAACTTCAGGGTTTGGCAGGCAGGCCCTGGGACACTAGAATCCAACCTTCCAAAGGGAAAAGGCTGCTTTTGTCAGCAGAGCCACCTACATTTGTCAGCACCCAGCATAGGTTACTCCAGTATGGGAGCTGCGAAGGGAGAGAAATGGGACACACTGGGCACCTGAGAAGCTCACCTCGACACTTGCAAGCAGCCTGTTTCTCTGGGGGAACATACTCGTTTCCTCCTCGGGTGTGCCAGCAGTGAGTAGAAGCTGGGCCTTCCTAGGGTTTCACAAACAGCTCCGAGTCTACAAGAATCTAGATATCCAAAGGGGAAAAGACTGCTTTTCGAAGCAGATCCACCTATCCTAGTTCACAGCAAACATGAGTGCCTGCGCTAGTGGAGCTGCTGAGGGAGAGCATGGCGAAACCCTGGGAACTTCCTTAAGTACCTTTACTGTGCAGGCCTCGAAGTGTGGCAAGATCACTGACGGAAGGCTGAACTGAGCAAGGCCTGGTTGGCAGTGCCTCTTCCGGGGGCCTAGCAGTGTAAAGTGAGGAATTGTGCTTTTTGCTCAGTTTGGATCTCCCATCGACGTCCTGCTTAACCTAGCGAGCCGGCAGGTGTGAGCTCCCGGAAGGAACGCTGAGCAGAGTGTTTGTCTCACTGCAGGTAGGGCCCTTGTCCTCACTGAGTCCAAGTTGCCCAGCATATGAGACCAGCTCGGACTGTATTCTGAGCTGGGGCAAGCTGCGGCAACCTAGGTTTCCAAGAAGAGAGAGAGCAGTGTGTTGCCTGGGCTCTGCATGCCAAGACATTTTTTGAGGGCCTACACGGCTGCTTGTTGCTCAGGAGGCAGAGAGGAGACGTGGAGGGCCTCGTTTTCTTTCAAGGGAAACGGTGCGGTGGCCAGAGTGCTTGGAGTCCTGAAAGCTATCCTCTCGTGCCACTGAAACACAACAACGGTGGAGACCTGATGAAAAGCGAGGCACGCAGAGCTTGCCCGGTGGAAACTTAGACACTACCCTGAGGCTCAGGGTGGCCTTGCGCTTTCCCAGGCTGAACGAGGTCTGCGGGATGATCTCTCCTCCAGCGTGGCAGGAACCCGTTTGCTCGGGGGAAAGTGCTCGTTTCCTACGCAAGCATACCTGCGGAGGCTAGAAGCAGGGCAACTTCAGGGTTTGGCAGGCAGGCCCTGGGACACTAGAATCCAACCTTCCAAAGGGAATAGGCTGCTTTTGTCAGCAGAGCCACCTACCCTTGTCAGCACCCAGCATAAGTACCTGCAGTATGGGAGCTACGGAGGGAGAGAAATGGGACACACTGGGTACCTGAGAAGCTCCCCTCGACACCTGCAAGCAGCCTGATTCTCTGGGGGAACATACTCGTTTCCTCCCCGGGCGTGCCTGCAGTGAGTAGAAGCTGGGCAATCCTAGGTTTTCACAAACATCTTCGAGGCTACAAGAATGCAGATATCCAAAGGGGAAAAGACTGCTTTTCGAAGCAGGGCCACCTATCCTAGTTCACAGCAAACATGAGTCCCTGCAGTAGTGGAACTGCCGAGGGAGAGAATGGCGAAATCCTAGGAACTTCGCTAAGTATCTTTGACTGTGCAAGCGTCGAAGTGTGGCAAGATTCCTGACGGAGGGCTTGCCTGAGCGAGGCCTAGTCGTCAGTGCTTCTTCCGGGCGCCAGCAGTGTAAAGTGAGCAATTGTGCTCTTTGCTCAGCTTGGATCTCACATCGACGTTCTGCTTAACATAGCGAGACGGCAGGTGTGAGCTCCCAGAAGCAACGCTGAGCAGAGTGTTTGTCTCAGTGCAGGTAGGGCACTTGTCCTCACTGAGTCCAAGTTGCCCAGCACATGAAACCAGCTCGGACTGTCTCCGTGATCTGGGGCAAGCTGCGGCAACCTAGGGTACCAAGAAGAGAGAGAGCAGTGTGCCGCCTGGGCTCTGCATGCCAAGACGTGTGTTGAAGGCCTACACAGCTGCTTGTTGCTCAGCAGGCAGAGAGGAGACGTGGAGGGGCTCCGTTTCCTTTCAAGGGAAACGGTGCGGAGGCCAGAGTGCTTGGAGTCCTAAAAGCTATCCTCTCGTTCCACTGAAGCACAACAACGATGGAGAGCTCATGGAAAGCGAGGCACGCAGAGCTTGCCCGGTGGAAACTTAGACACTACCCTGAGGCTCAGGGTGGCCTTGCGCTTTCCGAGGCCGATCGAGGTCTGCCGGATTATCTCTCCTCCAGCGTGGCAGGGACCCGTTTCTCGGGGGAAAGTGCTCGTTTCCTACGCAAGCGTACCTGCGGAGGCTAGAAGCAGGACAACTTCAGGGTTTGGCAGGCAGGCCCTGGGACACTAGAATCCAACCTTCCAAAGGGAAAAGGCTGCTTTTGTCAGCAGAGCCACCTACCCTTGTCAGCAGCCAGCATAAGTTACTCCAGTATGGGAGCTGAGAAGGGAGAGAAATGGGACACACTGGGCACCTGAGAAGCTCTCCTCGACACTTGCAAGCAGCCTGTTTCTCTGGGGGAACATACTCGTTTCCTCCACGGGTGTGCCTGCAGTGAGTAGAAGCTGGGCCTTCCTAGGGTTTCACAAAAAGCTCCGAGTCTACAAGAATCTAGATATCCAAAGGGAAAAGTCTGCTTTTCGAAGCAGATCCACCTATCCTAGTTCACAGCAAACATGAGTCCCTGCGCTAGTGCAGCTGCCGAGAGAGAGCATGGCGAAACCCTGAGAACTTCGCTAAGTACCTTTCACTGTGCAGGCGTCGAAGTGTGGCAAGATTCCTGCCGGAGGGCTGACCTGAGTAAGGCCTGGTTGGCAGTGCCTCTTCCGGGAGCCTAGCAGTGTAAAGTGAGCAATTGTGCTTTTTGCTCAGCATGGATCTCACATCGACGTTGTGCTTAACCTAGCGAGACGGCAGGTGTGAGCTCCCGGAAGGAACGCTGAGCAGAGTGTTTGTCTCAGTGCAGGTAGTGCCCTTGTCCTCACTGAGTCCAAGTTGCCCAGCACATGAGACCAGCTCGGACTGTCTCCGTGATCTGGGGCAAGCTGCGGCAACCTAGGTTTCCAAGAATAGAGAGAGCAGTGTGCCGCCTGGGCTCTGCATGCCAAGACGTGTGTTGAAGGCCTACACGGCTGCCTGTTGCTCAGCAGGCAGAGAGGAGAAGTGGAGGGGCTCCGTTTCCTTTCAAGGGAAACGGTGCGGAGGCCAGAGTGCTTGGAGTCCTAAAAGCTATCCTCTCGTTCCACTGAAGCACAACAACGATGGAGACTTAATGGAAAGCGAGGCACGCAGAGCTTGCCCGGTGGAAACTTAGACACTACCCTGAGGCTCAGGGTGGCCTTGCGCTTTCCCAGGCTGAAAGGTGTCTGCGGGATTATCTCTCCTCCAGCGTGGCAGGAACCCGGTTTCTCGGGGGAAAGTGCTCGTTTCCTACGCAAGCGTACCTGCGGAGGCTAGAAGCAGGGCAACTTCAGGGTTTCGCAGGCAGGCCCTGGGACACTAGAATCCAACCTTCCAAAGGGAAAAGGCTGCTTTTGTCAGCAGAGCCACCTACATTTGTCAGCACCCAGCATAGGTTACTCCAGTATGGGAGCTGCGAAGGGAGAGAAATGGGACACACTGGGCACCTGAGAAGCTCACCTCGACACTTGCAAGCAGCCTGTTTCTCTGGGGGAACATACTCGTTTCCTCCTCGGGTGTGCCAGCAGTGAGTAGAAGCTGGGCCTTCCTAGGGTTTCACAAACAGCTCCGAGTCTACAAGAATCTAGATATCCAAAGGGGAAAAGACTGCTTTTCGAAGCAGATCCACCTATCTTAGTTCACAGCAAACATGAGTCCCTGCGCTAGTGGAGCTGCTGAGGGAGAGCATGGCGAAACCCTGGGAACTTCCTTAAGTACCTTTACTGTGCAGGCCTCGAAGTGTGGCAAGATCATGACGGAGGGCTGACCTGAGCAAGGCCTGGTTGGCAGTGCCTCTTCCGGGGGCCTAGCAGTGTAAAGGGCGGAATTGTGCTTTTTGCTCAGTTTGGATCTCCCATCGACGTCCTGCTTAATCTAGCGAGCCGGCAGGTGTGAGCTCCCGGAAGGAACGCTGAGCAGAGTGTTTGTCTCACTGCAGGTAGGGCCCTTGTCCTCACTGAGTCCAAGTTGCCCTGGATATGAGACCAGCTCGGACTGTCTTCGTGAGCTGGGGCAAGCTGCGGCAACCTAGGTTTCCAAGAAGAGAGAGAGCAGTGTGCCGCCTGGGCTCTGCATGCCAAGACGTGTTTTGAAGGGCCTACACGGCTGCTTGTTACTCAGGAGGCACAGAGGAGACATGGAGGGGCTCCGTTTTCTTTCAAAGGAAACGGTGCGTTGGCCAGAGTGCTTGGAGTCCTGAAAGCTATCCACTCGTTCCACTGGAGCACAACAACGGTGGAGACCTCATGGAAAGTGAGGCACGCAGAGCTTGCCCGGTGGAAACTTAGACACTACCCTGAGGCTCAGGGTGGCCTTGCGCTTTCCCAGGCTGAACGAGGTCTGCGGGATGATCTCTCCTCCAGCGTGGCAGGAACCCGGTTGCTCGGGGGAAAGTGCTCGTTTCCTACGCAAGCATACCTGCGGAGGCTAGAAGCAGGGCAACTTCAGGGTTTGGCAGGCAGGCCCTGGGACACTAGAATCCAACCTTCCAAAGGGAATAGGCTGCTTTTGTCAGCAGAGCCACCTACCCTTGTCAGCACCCAGCATAAATACCTGCAGTATGGGAGCTACGGAGGGAGAGAAATGGGACACACTGGGTACCTGAGAAGCTCCCCTCGACACCTGCAAGCAGCCTGTTTCTCTGGGGGAACATACTCGTTTCCTCCCCGGGCGTGCCTGCAGTGAGTAGAAGCTGGGCAATCCTAGGTTTTCACAAACATCTTCGAGGCTACAAGAATGCAGATATCCAAAGGGGAAAAGACTGCTTTTCGAAGCAGGGCCACCTATCCTAGTTCACAGCAACATGAGTCCCTGCAGTAGTGGAACTGCCGAGGGAGAGCATGGCGAAATCCTAGGAACTTCGCTAAGTATCTTTGACTGTGCAAGCGTCGAAGTGTGGCAAGATTCCTGACGGAGGGCTTGCCTGAGCGAGGCCTAGTCGTCAGTGCTTCTTCCGGGCGCCTAGCAGTGTAAAGTGAGCAATTGTGCTCTTTGCTCAGCTTGGATCTCACATCGACGTTCTGCTTAACATAGCGAGACGGCACGTGTGAGCTCCCGGAAGGAACGCTGAGCAGAGTGTTTGTCTCAGTGCAGGTAGGGCCCTTGTCCTCACTGAGTCCAAGTTGCCCAGCACATGAGACCAGCTCGGACTGTCTCCGTGATCTGGGGCAAGCTGCGGCAACCTAGGTTTCCAAGAAGAGAGAGAGCAGTGTGCCGCCTGGGCTCTGCATGCCAAGACGTGTGTTGAAGGCCTACACGGCTGCTTGTTGCTCAGCAGGCAGAGAGGAGAAGTGGAGGGGTTCCGTTTCCTTTCAAGGGAAATGGTGCGGAGGCCAGAGTGCTTGGAGTCCTAAAAGCTATCCTCTCGTTCCACTGAAGCACAACAACGATGGAGAGCTCATGGAAAGCGAGGCACGCAGAGCTTGCCCGGTGGAAACTTAGACACTACCCTGAGGCTCAAGGTGGCCTTGCACTTTCCGAGGCGGATCGAGTTCTGCCGGATTATCTCTCCTCCAGCGTGGCAGGAACCCGGTTTCTCGGGGGAAATTGCTCGTTTCCTACGCAAGCGTACCTGCGGAGGCTAGAAGCAGGGCAAATTCAGGGTTTGGCAGGCAGGCCCTGGGACACTAGAATCCAACCTTCCTAAGGGAAAAGGCTGCTTTTGTCAGCAGAGCCACCTACCCATGTCAGCAGCCAGCATAAGTTACTGCAGTATGGGAGCTGCGAAGGGAGAGAAATGGGACACACTGGGCACCTGAGAAGCTCTCCTCGACACTTGCAAGCAGCCTGTTTCTCTGGGGGAACATACTCGTCTCCTCCTCGGGTGTGCCTGCAGTGAGTAGAAGCTGGGCCTTCCTAGGTTTTCACAAACAGCTCCGAGTCTACAAGAATCTAGATATCCAAAGGGGAAAAGACTGCTTTTCGAAGCAGATCCACCTATCCTAGTTCACACCAAACATGAGTGCCTGCGCTAGTGGAGCTGCCGAGGGAGAGCATGGCGAAACCCTGGGAACTTCGCTAAGTACCTTTCACTGTGCAGGCGTCGAAGTGTGGCAAGATCCCTGACGGAAGGCTGACCTGAGTAAGGCCTGGTTGGCAGTGCCTCTTCCGGGGGCCTAGCAGTGTAAAGTGAGCAATTGTGCTTTTTGCTTAGCATGGATCTCACATCGACGTTGTGTTTAACCTAGCGAGACGGCAGGTGTGAGCTCCCGGAAGGAACGCTGAGCAGAGTGTTTGTCTCAGTGCAGGTAGTGCCCTTGTCCTCACTGAGTCCAAGTTGCCCAGCACATGAGACCAGCTCGGACTGTCTCCGTGATCTGGGGCAAGCTGCGGCAACCTAGGTTTCCAAGAAGAGAGAGAGCAGTGTGCCGCCTGGGCTCTGCATGCCAAGACGTGTGTTGAAGGCCTACACGGCTGCCTGTTGCTCAGCAGGCAGAGAGGAGAAGTGGAGGGGCTCCGTTTCCTTTCAAGGGAAACGGTGCGGAGGCCAGAGTGCTTGGAGTCCTAAAAGCTATCCTCTCGTTCCACTGAAGCACAACAACGATGGAGACTTAATGGAAAGCGAGGCACGCAGTGCTTTCCGGTGGAAACTTAGACACTACCCTGAGGCTCAGGGTGGCCTTGCGCTTTCCCAGGCTGAAAGGTGTCTGCGGGATTATCTCTCCTCCAGCGTGGCAGGAACCCGGTTTCTCGGGGGAAAGTGCTCGTTTCCTACGCAAGCGTACCTGCGGAGGCTAGAAGCAGGGCAACTTCAGGGTTTGGCAGGCAGGCCCTGGGACACTAGAATCCAACCTTCCTAAGGGAAAAGGCTGCTTTTGTCAGCAGAGCCACCTACATTTGTCAGCACCCAGCATAGGTTACTCCAGTATGGGAGCTGCGAAGGGAGAGAAATGGGACACACTGGGCACCTGAGAAGCTCACCTCGACACTTGCAAGCAGCCTGTTTCTCTGGGGGAACATACTCGTTTCCTCCTCGGGTGTGCCAGCAGTGAGTAGAAGCTGGGCCTTCCTAGGGTTTCACAAACAGCTCCGAGTCTACAAGAATCTAGATATCCAAAGGGGAAAAGACTGCTTTTCGAAGCAGATCCACCTATCCTAGTTCACAGCAAACATGAGTCCCTGCGCTAGTGGAGCTGCTGAGGGAGAGCATGGCGAAACCCTGGGAACTTCCTTAAGTACCTTTACTGTGCAGGCCTCGAAGTGTGGCAAGATCCTGACGGAGGGCTGACCTGAGCAAGGCCTGGTTGGCAGTGCCTCTTCCGGGGGCCTAGCAGTGTAAAGTGAGGAATTGTGCTTTTTGCTCAGTTTGGATCTCCCATCGACGTCCTGCTTAATCTAGCGAGCCGGCAGGTGTGAGCTCCCGGAAGGAACGCTGAGCAGAGTGTTTGTCTCACTGCAGGTAGGGCCCTTGTCCTCACTGAGTCCAAGTTGCCCTGGATATGAGACCAGCTCGGACTGTCTTCGTGAGCTGGGGCAAGCTGCGGCAACCTAGGTTTCCAAGAAGAGAGAGAGCAGTGTGCCGCCTGGGCTCTGCATGCCAAGACGTGTTTTGAAGGGCCTACACGGCTGCTTGTTGCTCAGGAGGCACAGAGGAGACATGGAGGGGCTCCGTTTTCTTTCAAGGGAAACGGTGCTTTGGCCAGAGTGCTTGGAGCCCTGAAAGCTATCCTCTCGTTCCACTGGAGCACAACAACGGTGGAGACCTCATGGAAAGTGAGGCACGCAGAGGTTGCACGGTGGAAACTTAGACACTACCCTGAGGCTCAGGGTGGCCTTGCGCTTTCCCAGGCTGAACGAGGTCTGCGGGATGATCTCTCCTCCAGCGTGGCAGGAACCCGGTTGCTCGGGGGAAAGTGCTCGTTTCCTACGCAAGCGTACTTGCGGAGGCTAGCAGCAGGGCAACTTCAGGGTTTGGCAGGCAGGCCCTGGGACACTAGAATCCAACCTTCCAAAGGGAAATGGCTGCTTTTGTCAGCAGAGCCACCTACATTTGTCAGCACGCAGCATAAGTTATTGCAGTATGGGAGCTGCGAAGGGAGAGAAATGGGACACACTGGGCACCTGAGAAGCTCTCCTCGACACTTGCAAGCAGCCTGTTTCTCTGGGAGAACATACTCGTTTCCTCCCCGGTTGTGCCTGCAGTGAGTAGAAGCTGGGCCTTCCTAGGGTTTCACAAACAGCTCCGAGTCCACAAGAATCTAGATATCCAAAGGGGAAAAGACTGCTTTTCGAAGCAGATCCACCTATCCTAGTTCACAGCAAACATGAGTCCCTACGCTAGTGGAGCTGCTGAGGGAGAGCATGGCTAAACCCTGGGAACTTCCTTAAGTACCTTTACTGTGCAGGCCTCGAAGTGTGGCAAGATCCCTGACGGAGGGCTGACCTGAGCAAGGCCTGGTTGGCAGTGCCTCTTCAGGGGCCTAGCAGTGTAAAGTGAGGAATTGTGCTTTTTGCTCAGTTTGGATCTCCCATCGACGTCCTGCTTAACCTAGCGAGCCGGCAGGTGTGAGCTCCCGGAAGGAACACTGAGCAGAGTGTTTGTCTCACTGCAGGTAGGGCCCTTGTCCTCACTGAGTCCAAGTTGCCCAGCATATGAGACCAGCTCGGACTGTCTTCGTGAGCTGGGGCAAGCTGCGGCAACCTAGGTTTCCAAGAAGAGAGAGAAAAATGTGTTGCCTGGGCTCTGCATGCCAAGACATGTTTTGAGGGCCTACACGGCTGCTTGTTGCTCAGGAGGCAGAGAGGAGACGTGGAGGGCCTCGTTTTCTTTCAAGGGAAACGGTGCGGTGGCCAGAGTGCTTGGAGTCCTGAAAGCTATCCTCTCGTTCCACTGAAACACAACAACGGTGGAGACCTGATGAAAAGCGAGTCACGCAGAGCTTGCCCGGTGGAAACTTAGACACTACCCTGAGGCTCAGGGTGGCCTTGCGCTTTCCGAGGCCGATCGAGGTCTGCCGGATTATCTCTCCTCCAGCGTGGCAGGGACCCGTTTCTCGGGGGAAAGTGCTCGTTTCCTACGCAAGCGTACCTGCGGAGGCTAGAAGCAGGACAACTTCAGGGTTTGGCAGGCAGGCCCTGGGACACTAGAATCCAACCTTCCAAAGGGAAAAGGCTGCTTTTGTCAGCAGAGCCACCTACCCTTGTCAGCAGCCAGCATAAGTTACTCCAGTATGGGAGCTGAGAAGGGAGAGAAATGGGACACACTGGGCACCTGAGAAGCTCTCCTCGACACTTGCAAGCAGCCTGTTTCTCTGGGGGAACATACTCGTTTCCTCCACGGGTGTGCCTGCAGTGAGTAGAAGCTGGGCCTTCCTAGGGTTTCACAAAAAGCTCCGAGTCTACAAGAATCTAGATATCCAAAGGGAAAAGTCTGCTTTTCGAAGCAGATCCACCTATCCTAGTTCACAGCAAACATGAGTCCCTGCGCTAGTGCAGCTGCCGAGGGAGAGCATGGCGAAACCCTGAGAACTTCGCTAAGTACCTTTCACTGTGCAGGCGTCGAAGTGTGACAAGATTCCTGACGGAGGGCTGACCTGAGTAAGGCCTGGTTGGCAGTGCCTCTTCCGGGAGCCTAGCAGTGTAAAGTGAGCAATTGTGCTTTTTGCTCAGCATGGATCTCACATCGACGTTGTGCTTAACCTAGCGAGACGGCAGGTGTGAGCTCCCGGAAGGAACGCTGAGCAGAGTGTTTGTCTCAGTGCAGGTAGTGCCCTTGTCCTCACTGAGTCCAAGTTGCCCAGCACATGAGACCAGCTCGGACTGTCTCCGTGATCTGGGGCAAGCTGCGGCAACCTAGGTTTCCAAGAATAGAGAGAGCAGTGTGCCGCCTGGGCTCTGCATGCCAAGACGTGTGTTGAAGGCCTACACGGCTGCCTGTTACTCAGCAGGCAGAGAGGAGAAGTGGAGGGGCTCCGTTTCCTTTCAAGGGAAACGGTGCGGAGGCCAGAGTGCTTGGAGTCCTAAAAGCTATCCTCTCGTTCCACTGAAGCACAACAACGATGGAGACTTAATGGAAAGCGAGGCACGCAGAGCTTGCCCGGTGGAAACTTAGACACTACCCTGAGGCTCAGGGTGGCCTTGCGCTTTCCCAGGCTGAAAGGTGTCTGCGGGATTATCTCTCCTCCAGCGTGGCAGGAACCCGGTTTCTCGGGGGAAAGTGCTCGTTTCCTACGCAAGCGTACCTGCGGAGGCTAGAAGCAGGGCAACTTCAGGGTTTCGCAGGCAGGCCCTGGGACACTAGAATCCAACCTTCCAAAGGGAAAAGGCTGCTTTTGTCAGCAGAGCCACCTACATTTGTCAGCACCCAGCATAGGTTACTCCAGTATGGGAGCTGCGAAGGGAGAGAAATGGGACACACTGGGCACCTGAGAAGCTCACCTCGACACTTGCAAGCAGCCTGTTTCTGGGGGAACATACTCGTTTCCTCCTCGGGTGTGCCAGCAGTGAGTAGAAGCTGGGCCTTCCTAGGGTTTCACAAACAGCTCCGAGTCTACAAGAATCTAGATATCCAAAGGGGAAAAGACTGCTTTTCGAAGCAGATCCACCTATCCTAGTTCACAGCAAACATGAGTGCCTGCGCTAGTGGAGCTGCTGAGGGAGAGCATGGCGAAACCCTGGGAACTTCCTTAAGTACCTTTACTGTGCAGGCCTCGAAGTGTGGCAAGATCACTGACGGAAGGCTGAACTGAGCAAGGCCTGGTTGGCAGTGCCTCTTCCGGGGGCCTAGCAGTGTAAAGTGAGGAATTGTGCTTTTTGCTCAGTTTGGATCTCCCATCGACGTCCTGCTTAACCTAGCGAGCCGGCAGGTGTGAGCTCCCGGAAGGAACGCTGAGCAGAGTGTTTGTCTCACTGCAGGTAGGGCCCTTGTCCTCACTGAGTCCAAGTTGCCCAGCATATGAGACCAGCTCGGACTGTATTCTGAGCTGGGGCAAGCTGCGGCAACCTAGGTTTCCAAGAAGAGAGAGAGCAGTGTGTTGCCTGGGCTCTGCATGCCAAGACATTTTTTGAGGGCCTACACGGCTGCTTGTTGCTCAGGAGGCAGAGAGGAGACGTGGAGGGCCTCGTTTTCTTTCAAGGGAAACGGTGCGGTGGCCAGAGTGCTTGGAGTCCTGAAAGCTATCCTCTCGTGCCACTGAAACACAACAACGGTGGAGACCTGATGAAAAGCGAGGCACGCAGAGCTTGCCCGGTGGAAACTTAGACACTACCCTGAGGCTCAGGGTGGCCTTGCGCTTTCCCAGGCTGAACGAGGTCTGCGGGATGATCTCTCCTCCAGCGTGGCAGGAACCCGGTTGCTCGGGGGAAAGTGCTCGTTTCCTACGCAAGCATACCTGCGGAGGCTAGAAGCAGGGCAACTTCAGGGTTTGGCAGGCAGGCCCTGGGACACTAGAATCCAACCTTCCAAAGGGAATAGGCTGCTTTTGTCAGCAGAGCCACCTACCCTTGTCAGCACCCAGCATAAGTACCTGCAGTATGGGAGCTACGGAGGGAGAGAAATGGGACACACTGGGTACCTGAGAAGCTCCCCTCGACACCTGCAAGCAGCCTGATTCTCTGGGGGAACATACTCGTTTCCTCCCCGGGCGTGCCTGCAGTGAGTAGAAGCTGGGCAATCCTAGGTTTTCACAAACATCTTCGAGGCTACAAGAATGCAGATATCCAAAGGGGAAAAGACTGCTTTTCGAAGCAGGGCCACCTATCCTAGTTCACAGCAAACATGAGTCCCTGCAGTAGTGGAACTGCCGAGGGAGAGAATGGCGAAATCCTAGGAACTTCGCTAAGTATCTTTGACTGTGCAAGCGTCGAAGTGTGGCAAGATTCCTGACGGAGGGCTTGCCTGAGCGAGGCCTAGTCGTCAGTGCTTCTTCCGGGCGCCAGCAGTGTAAAGTGAGCAATTGTGCTCTTTGCTCAGCTTGGATCTCACATCGACGTTCTGCTTAACATAGCGAGACGGCAGGTGTGAGCTCCCAGAAGCAACGCTGAGCAGAGTGTTTGTCTCAGTGCAGGTAGGGCACTTGTCCTCACTGAGTCCAAGTTGCCCAGCACATGAAACCAGCTCGGACTGTCTCCGTGATCTGGGGCAAGCTGCGGCAACCTAGGGTACCAAGAAGAGAGAGAGCAGTGTGCCGCCTGGGCTCTGCATGCCAAGACGTGTGTTGAAGGCCTACACAGCTGCTTGTTGCTCAGCAGGCAGAGAGGAGACGTGGAGGGGCTCCGTTTCCTTTCAAGGGAAACGGTGCGGAGGCCAGAGTGCTTGGAGTCCTAAAAGCTATCCTCTCGTTCCACTGAAGCACAACAACGGTGGAGACCTCATGGAAAGCGAGGCACGCAGAGCTTACCCGGTGGAAACTTAGACACTACCCTGAGGCTCAGGGTGGCCTTCCGCTTTCCGAGGCGGATAAGGTCTGCCGGATTATCTCTCCTCCAGCGTGGCAGGGACCCGTTTCTCGGGGGAAAGTGCTCGTTTCCTACGCAAGCGTACCTGCGGAGGCTAGAAGCAGGGCAACTTCAGGGTTTGGCAGGCAGGCCCTGGGACACTAGAATCCAACCTTCCAAAGGGAAAAGGCTGCTTTTGTCAGCAGAGCCACCTACCCTTGTCAGCACGCAGCATAAGTTATTCCAGTATGGGAGTTGCGAAGGGAGAGAAATGGGACACACTGGGCACCTGAGAAGCTCTCCTCGACACTTGCAAGCAGCCTGTTTCTCTGGGGGAACATACTCGTTTCCTCCCCGGTTGTGCCTGCAGTGAGTAGAAGCTGGGCCTTCCTAGGGTTTCACAAACAGCTCCGAGTCTACAAGAATCTAGATATCCAAAGGGGAAAAGACTGCTTCTCGAAGCAGATCCACCTATCCTAGTTCACAGCAAACATGAGTCCCTGCGCTAGTGGAGCTGCTGAGGGAGAGCATGGCGAAAGCCTGGGAACTTCCTTAAGTACCTTTACTGTGCAGGCCTCGAAGTGTGGCAAGATCCCTGACGGAGGGCTGACCTGAGCAAGGCCTGGTTGTCAGTGCCTCTTCAGGGGCCTAGCAGTGTAAAGTGAGGAACTGTGCTTTTTGCTCAGTTTGGATCTCCCATCGACGTCCTGCTTAACCTAGCGAGCCGGCAGGTGTGAGCTCCCGGAAGGAACGCTGAGCAGAGTGTTGGTCTCACTGCAGGTAGGGCCCTTGTCCTCACTGAGTCCAAGTTGCCCAGCATATGAGACCAGCTCGGACTGTATTCTGAGCTGGGGCAAGCTGCGGCAACCTAGGTTTCCAAGAATAGAGAGAGCAGTGTGTTGCCTGGGCTCTGCATGCCAAGACATTTTTTGAGGGCCTACACGGCTGCTTGTTGCTCAGGAGGCAGAGAGGAGACGTGGAGGGCCTCGTTTTCTTTCAAGGGAAACGGTGCGGTGGCCAGAGTGCTTGGAGTCCTGAAAGCTATCCTCTCGTTCCACTGAAACACAACAACGGTGGAGACCTGATGAAAAGCGAGACACGCAGAGCTTGCCCGGTGGAAACTTAGACACTACCCTGAGGCTCAGGGTGGCCTTGCGCTTTCCCAGGCTGAACGAGGTCTGCGGGATGATCTCTCCTCCAGCGTGGCAGGAACCCGGTTGCTCGGGGGAAAGTGCTCGTTCCTACGCAAGCATACCTGCGGAGGCTACAAGCAGGGCAACTTCAGGGTTTGGCAGGCAGGCCCTGGGACACTAGAATCCAACCTTCCAAAGGGAATAGGCTGCTTTTGTCAGCAGAGCCACCTACCCTTGTCAGCACCCAGCATAAGTACCTGCAGTATGGGAGCTACGGAGGGAGAGAAATGGGACACACTGGGTACCTGAGAAGCTCCCCTCGACACCTGCAAGCAGCCTGATTCTCTGGGGGAACATACTCGTTTCCTCCCCGGGCGTGCCTGCAGTGAGTAGAAGCTGGGCAATCCTAGGTTTTCACAAACATCTTCGAGGCTACAAGAATGCAGATATCCAAAGGGGAAAAGACTGCTTTTCGAAGCAGGGCCACCTATCCTAGTTCACAGCAAACATGAGTCCCTGCAGTAGTGGAACTGCCGAGGGAGAGAATGGCGAAATCCTAGGAACTTCGCTAAGTATCTTTGACTGTGCAAGCGTCGAAGTGTGGCAAGATTCCTGACGGAGGGCTTGCCTGAGCGAGGCCTAGTCGTCAGTGCTTCTTCCGGGCGCCAGCAGTGTAAAGTGAGCAATTGTGCTCTTTGCTCAGCTTGGATCTCACATCGACGTTCTGCTTAACATAGCGAGACGGCAGGTGTGAGCTCCCAGAAGCAACGCTGAGCAGAGTGTTTGTCTCAGTGCAGGTAGGGCACTTGTCCTCACTGAGTCCAAGTTGCCCAGCACATGAAACCAGCTCGGACTGTCTCCGTGATCTGGGGCAAGCTGCGGCAACCTAGGGTACCAAGAAGAGAGAGAGCAGTGTGCCGCCTGGGCTCTGCATGCCAAGACGTGTGTTGAAGGCCTACACAGCTGCTTGTTGCTCAGCAGGCAGAGAGGAGACGTGGAGGGGCTCCGTTTCCTTTCAAGGGAAACGGTGCGGAGGCCAGAGTGCTTGGAGTCCTAAAAGCTATCCTCTCGTTCCACTGAAGCACAACAACGGTGGAGACCTCATGGAAAGCGAGGCACGCAGAGCTTACCCGGTGGAAACTTAGACACTACCCTGAGGCTCAGGGTGGCCTTCCGCTTTCCGAGGCGGATAAGGTCTGCCGGATTATCTCTCCTCCAGCGTGGCAGGGACCCGTTTCTCGGGGGAAAGTGCTCGTTTCCTACGCAAGCGTACCTGCGGAGGCTAGAAGCAGGGCAACTTCAGGGTTTGGCAGGCAGGCCCTGGGACACTAGAATCCAACCTTCCAAAGGGAAAAGGCTGCTTTTGTCAGCAGAGCCACCTACCCTTGTCAGCACGCAGCATAAGTTATTCCAGTATGGGAGTTGCGAAGGGAGAGAAATGGGACACACTGGGCACCTGAGAAGCTCTCCTCGACACTTGCAAGCAGCCTGTTTCTCTGGGGGAACATACTCGTTTCCTCCCCGGTTGTGCCTGCAGTGAGTAGAAGCTGGGCCTTCCTAGGGTTTCACAAACAGCTCCGAGTCTACAAGAATCTAGATATCCAAAGGGGAAAAGACTGCTTCTCGAAGCAGATCCACCTATCCTAGTTCACAGCAAACATGAGTCCCTGCGCTAGTGGAGCTGCTGAGGGAGAGCATGGCGAAAGCCTGGGAACTTCCTTAAGTACCTTTACTGTGCAGGCCTCGAAGTGTGGCAAGATCCCTGACGGAGGGCTGACCTGAGCAAGGCCTGGTTGTCAGTGCCTCTTCAGGGGCCTAGCAGTGTAAAGTGAGGAACTGTGCTTTTTGCTCAGTTTGGATCTCCCATCGACGTCCTGCTTAACCTAGCGAGCCGGCAGGTGTGAGCTCCCGGAAGGAACGCTGAGCAGAGTGTTGGTCTCACTGCAGGTAGGGCCCTTGTCCTCACTGAGTCCAAGTTGCCCAGCATATGAGACCAGCTCGGACTGTATTCTGAGCTGGGGCAAGCTGCGGCAACCTAGGTTTCCAAGAAGAGAGAGAGCAGTGTGTTGCCTGGGCTCTGCATGCCAAGACATTTTTTGAGGGCCTACACGGCTGCTTGTTGCTCAGGAGGCAGAGAGGAGACGTGGAGGGCCTCGTTTTCTTTCAAGGGAAACGGTGCGGTGGCCAGAGTGCTTGGAGTCCTGAAAGCTATCCTCTCGTTCCACTGAAACACAACAACGGTGGAGACCTGATGAAAAGCGAGACACGCAGAGCTTGCCCGGTGGAAACTTAGACACTACCCTGAGGCTCAGGGTGGCCTTGCGCTTTCCCAGGCTGAACGAGGTCTGCGGGATGATCTCTCCTCCAGCGTGGCAGGAACCCGGTTGCTCGGGGGAAAGTGCTCGTTCCTACGCAAGCATACCTGCGGAGGCTACAAGCAGGGCAACTTCAGGGTTTGGCAGGCAGGCCCTGGGACACTAGAATCCAACCTTCCAAAGGGAATAGGCTGCTTTTGTCAGCAGAGCCACCTACCCTTGTCAGCGCCCAGCATAAGTGCCTGCAGTATGGGAGCTACGGAGGGAGAGAAATGGGACACACTGGGTACCTGAGAAGCTCCCCTCGACACCTGCAAGCAGCCTGATTCTCTGGGGGAACATACTCGTTTCCTCCCCGGGCGTGCCTGCAGTGAGTAGAAGCTGGGCCTTCCTAGGTTTTCACAAACAGCTTCGAGGCTACAAGAATGCAGATATCCAAAGGGGAAAAGACTGCTTTTCGAAGCAGGGCCACCTATCCTAGTTCACAGCAAACATGAGTCCCTGCAGTAGTGGAACTGCCGAGGGAGAGCATGGCGAAATCCTAGGAACTTCGCTAAGTATCTTTGACTGTGCAAGCGTCGAAGTGTGGCAAGATTCCTGACGGAGGGCTTGCCTGAGCGAGGCCTAGTCGTCAGTGCCTCTTCCGAGCGCCTAGCAGTGTAAAGTGAGCAATTGTGCTCTTTGCTCAGCTTGGATCTCACATCGACGTTCTGCTTAACATAGCGAGACGGCACGTGTGAGCTCCCGGAAGGAACGCTGAGCAGAGTGTTTGTCTCAGTGCAGGTAGGGCCCTTGTCCTCACTGAGTCCAAGTTGCCCAGCACATGAGACCAGCTCGGACTGTCTCCGTGATCTGGGGCAAGCTGCGGCAACCTAGGTTTCCAAGAAGAGAGAGAGCATTGTGCCGCCTGAGCTCTGCATGCCAAGACGTGTGTTGAAGGCCTACACGGCTGCTTGTTGCTCAGCAGGCAGAGAGGAGAAGAGGAGGGGTTCCGTTTCCTTTCAAGGGAAACGGTGCGCTGGCCAGAGTGCTTGGAGTCCTAAAAGCTATCCTCTCGTTCCACTGAAGCACAACAACGATGGAGAGCTCATGGAAAGCGAGGCACGCAGAGCTTGCCCGGTGGAAACTTAGACACTACCCTGAGGCTCAGGGTGGCCTTGCGCTTTCCGAGGCCGATCGAGGTCTGCCGGATTATCTCTCCTCCAGCGTGGCAGGGACCCGTTTCTCGGGGGAAAGTGCTCGTTTCCTACGCAAGCGTACCTGCGGAGGCTAGAAGCAGGACAACTTCAGGGTTTGGCAGGCAGGCCCTGGGACACTAGAATCCAACCTTCCAAAGGGAAAAGGCTGCTTTTGTCAGCAGAGCCACCTACCCTTGTCAGCAGCCAGCATAAGTTACTCCAGTATGGGAGCTGAGAAGGGAGAGAAATGGGACACACTGGGCACCTGAGAAGCTCTCCTCGACACTTGCAAGCAGCCTGTTTCTCTGGGGGAACATACTCGTTTCCTCCACGGGTGTGCCTGCAGTGAGTAGAAGCTGGGCCTTCCTAGGGTTTCACAAAAAGCTCCGAGTCTACAAGAATCTAGATATCCAAAGGGAAAAGTCTGCTTTTCGAAGCAGATCCACCTATCCTAGTTCACAGAAAACATGAGTCCCTGCGCTAGTGCAGCTGCCGAGAGAGAGCATGGCGAAACCCTGAGAACTTCGCTAAGTACCTTTCACTGTGCAGGCGTCGAAGTGTGGCAAGATTCCTGACGGAGGGCTGACCTGAGTAAGGCCTGGTTGGCAGTGCCTCTTCCGGGAGCCTAGCAGTGTAAAGTGAGCAATTGTGCTTTTTGCTCAGCATGGATCTCACATCGACGTTGTGCTTAACCTAGCGAGACGGCAGGTGTGAGCTCCCGGAAGGAACGCTGAGCAGAGTGTTTGTCTCAGTGCAGGTAGTGCCCTTGTCCTCACTGAGTCCAAGTTGCCCAGCACATGAGACCAGCTCGGACTGTCTCCGTGATCTGGGGCAAGCTGCGGCAACCTAGGTTTCCAAGAATAGAGAGAGCAGTGTGCCGCCTGGGCTCTGCATGCCAAGACGTGTGTTGAAGGCCTACACGGCTGCCTGTTGCTCAGCAGGCAGAGAGGAGAAGTGGAGGGGCTCCGTTTCCTTTCAAGGGAAACGGTGCGGAGGCCAGAGTGCTTGGAGTCCTAAAAGCTATCCTCTCGTTCCACTGAAGCACAACAACGATGGAGACTTAATGGAAAGCGAGGCACGCAGAGCTTGCCCGGTGGAAACTTAGACACTACCCTGAGGCTCAGGGTGGCCTTGCGCTTTCCCAGGCTGAAAGGTGTCTGCGGGATTATCTCTCCTCCAGCGTGGCAGGAACCCGGTTTCTCGGGGGAAAGTGCTCGTTTCCTACGCAAGCGTACCTGCGGAGGCTAGAAGCAGGGCAACTTCAGGGTTTCGCAGGCAGGCCCTGGGACACTAGAATCCAACCTTCCAAAGGGAAAAGGCTGCTTTTGTCAGCAGAGCCACCTACATTTGTCAGCACCCAGCATAGGTTACTCCAGTATGGGAGCTGCGAAGGGAGAGAAATGGGACACACTGGGCACCTGAGAAGCTCACCTCGACACTTGCAAGCAGCCTGTTTCTCTGGGGGAACATACTCGTTTCCTCCTCGGGTGTGCCAGCAGTGAGTAGAAGCTGGGCCTTCCTAGGGTTTCACAAACAGCTCCGAGTCTACAAGAATCTAGATATCCAAAGGGGAAAAGACTGCTTTTCGAAGCAGATCCACCTATCTTAGTTCACAGCAAACATGAGTCCCTGCGCTAGTGGAGCTGCTGAGGGAGAGCATGGCGAAACCCTGGGAACTTCCTTAAGTACCTTTACTGTGCAGGCCTCGAAGTGTGGCAAGATCCTGACGGAGGGCTGACCTGAGCAAGGCCTGGTTGGCAGTGCCTCTTCCGGGGGCCTAGCAGTGTAAAGTGCGGAATTGTGCTTTTTGCTCAGTTTGGATCTCCCATCGACGTCCTGCTTAATCTAGCGAGCCGGCAGGTGTGAGCTCCCGGAAGGAACGCTGAGCAGAGTGTTTGTCTCACTGCAGGTAGGGCCCTTGTCCTCACTGAGTCCAAGTTGCCCTGGATATGAGACCAGCTCGGACTGTCTTCGTGAGCTGGGGCAAGCTGCGGCAACCTAGGTTTCCAAGAAGAGAGAGAGCAGTGTGCCGCCTGGGCTCTGCATGCCAAGACGTGTTTTGAAGGGCCTACACGGCTGCTTGTTACTCAGGAGGCACAGAGGAGACATGGAGGGGCTCCGTTTTCTTTCAAAGGAAACGGTGCGTTGGCCAGAGTGCTTGGAGTCCTGAAAGCTATCCACTCGTTCCACTGGAGCACAACAACGGTGGAGACCTCATGGAAAGTGAGGCACGCAGAGCTTGCCCGGTGGAAACTTAGACACTACCCTGAGGCTCAGGGTGGCCTTGCGCTTTCCCAGGCTGAACGAGGTCTGCGGGATGATCTCTCCTCCAGCGTGGCAGGAACCCGGTTGCTCGGGGGAAAGTGCTCGTTTCCTACGCAAGCATACCTGCGGAGGCTAGAAGCAGGGCAACTTCAGGGTTTGGCAGGCAGGCCCTGGGACACTAGAATCCAACCTTCCAAAGGGAATAGGCTGCTTTTGTCAGCAGAGCCACCTACCCTTGTCAGCACCCAGCATAAATACCTGCAGTATGGGAGCTACGGAGGGAGAGAAATGGGACACACTGGGTACCTGAGAAGCTCCCCTCGACACCTGCAAGCAGTCTGATTCTCTGGGGGAACATACTCGTTTCCTCCCCGGGCGTGCCTGCAGTGAGTAGAAGCTGGGCAATCCTAGGTTTTCACAAACATCTTCGAGGCTACAAGAATGCAGATATCCAAAGGGGAAAAGACTGCTTTTCGAAGCAGGGCCACCTATCCTAGTTCACAGCAACATGAGTCCCTGCAGTAGTGGAACTGCCGAGGGAGAGCATGGCGAAATCCTAGGAACTTCGCTAAGTATCTTTGACTGTGCAAGCGTCGAAGTGTGGCAAGATTCCTGACGGAGGGCTTGCCTGAGCGAGGCCTAGTCGTCAGTGCTTCTTCCGGGCGCCTAGCAGTGTAAAGTGAGCAATTGTGCTCTTTGCTCAGCTTGGATCTCACATCGACGTTCTGCTTAACATAGCGAGACGGCACGTGTGAGCTCCCGGAAGGAACGCTGAGCAGAGTGTTTGTCTCAGTGCAGGTAGGGCCCTTGTCCTCACTGAGTCCAAGTTGCCCAGCACATGAGACCAGCTCGGACTGTCTCCGTGATCTGGGGCAAGCTGCGGCAACCTAGGTTTCCAAGAAGAGAGAGAGCAGTGTGCCGCCTGGGCTCTGCATGCCAAGACGTGTGTTGAAGGCCTACACGGCTGCTTGTTGCTCAGCAGGCAGAGAGGAGAAGTGGAGGGGTTCCGTTTCCTTTCAAGGGAAATGGTGCGGAGGCCAGAGTGCTTGGAGTCCTAAAAGCTATCCTCTCGTTCCACTGAAGCACAACAACGATGGAGAGCTCATGGAAAGCGAGGCACGCAGAGCTTGCCCGGTGGAAACTTAGACACTACCCTGAGGCTCAAGGTGGCCTTGCACTTTCCGAGGCGGATCGAGTTCTGCCGGATTATCTCTCCTCCAGCGTGGCAGGAACCCGGTTTCTCGGGGGAAATTGCTCGTTTCCTACGCAAGCGTACCTGCGGAGGCTAGAAGCAGGGCAAATTCAGGGTTTGGCAGGCAGGCCCTGGGACACTAGAATCCAACCTTCCTAAGGGAAAAGGCTGCTTTTGTCAGCAGAGCCACCTACCCATGTCAGCAGCCAGCATAAGTTACTGCAGTATGGGAGCTGCGAAGGGAGAGAAATGGGACACACTGGGCACCTGAGAAGCTCTCCTCGACACTTGCAAGCAGCCTGTTTCTCTGGGGGAACATACTCGTCTCCTCCTCGGGTGTGCCTGCAGTGAGTAGAAGCTGGGCCTTCCTAGGTTTTCACAAACAGCTCCGAGTCTACAAGAATCTAGATATCCAAAGGGGAAAAGACTGCTTTTCGAAGCAGATCCACCTATCCTAGTTCACACCAAACATGAGTGCCTGCGCTAGTGGAGCTGCCGAGGGAGAGCATGGCGAAACCCTGGGAACTTCGCTAAGTACCTTTCACTGTGCAGGCGTCGAAGTGTGGCAAGATCCCTGACGGAAGGCTGACCTGAGTAAGGCCTGGTTGGCAGTGCCTCTTCCGGGGGCCTAGCAGTGTAAAGTGAGCAATTGTGCTTTTTGATTAGCATGGATCTCACATCGACGTTGTGTTTAACCTAGCGAGACGGCAGGTGTGAGCTCCCGGAAGGAACGCTGAGCAGAGTGTTTGTCTCAGTGCAGGTAGTGCCCTTGTCCTCACTGAGTCCAAGTTGCCCAGCACATGAGACCAGCTCGGACTGTCTCCGTGATCTGGGGCAAGCTGCGGCAACCTAGGTTTCCAAGAAGAGAGAGAGCAGTGTGCCGCCTGGGCTCTGCATGCCAAGACGTGTGTTGAAGGCCTACACGGCTGCCTGTTGCTCAGCAGGCAGAGAGGAGAAGTGGAGGGGCTCCGTTTCCTTTCAAGGGAAACGGTGCGGAGGCCAGAGTGCTTGGAGTCCTAAAAGCTATCCTCTCGTTCCACTGAAGCACAACAACGATGGAGACTTAATGGAAAGCGAGGCACGCAGTGCTTTCCGGTGGAAACATAGACACTACCCTGAGGCTCAGGGTGGCCTTGCGCTTTCCCAGGCTGAAAGGTGTCTGC
Organism: Eschrichtius robustus; assembly: GCF_028021215.1. NCBI lineage: Eukaryota > Metazoa > Chordata > Mammalia > Artiodactyla > Eschrichtiidae > Eschrichtius > Eschrichtius robustus. Next base: position 29,587,809 of record NC_090836.1, on the reverse strand, counting down.
GGGATTATCTCTCCTCCAGCGTGGCAGGAACCCGGTTTCTCGGGGGAAAGTGCTCGTTTCCTACGCAAGCGTACCTGCGGAGGCTAGAAGCAGGGCAACTTCAGGGTTTGGCAGGCAGGCCCTGGGACACTAGAATCCAACCTTCCTAAGGGAAAAGGCTGCTTTTGTCAGCAGAGCCACCTACATTTGTCAGCACCCAGCATAGGTTACTCCAGTATGGGAGCTGCGAAGGGAGAGAAATGGGACACACTGGGCACCTGAGAAGCTCACCTCGACACTTGCAAGCAGCCTGTTTCTCTGGGGGAACATACTCGTTTCCTCCTCGGGTGTGCCAGCAGTGAGTAGAAGCTGGGCCTTCCTAGGGTTTCACAAACAGCTCCGAGTCTACAAGAATCTAGATATCCAAAGGGGAAAAGACTGCTTTTCGAAGCAGATCCACCTATCCTAGTTCACAGCAAACATGAGTCCCTGCGCTAGTGGAGCTGCTGAGGGAGAGCATGGCGAAACCCTGGGAACTTCCTTAAGTACCTTTACTGTGCAGGCCTCGAAGTGTGGCAAGATCCTGACGGAGGGCTGACCTGAGCAAGGCCTGGTTGGCAGTGCCTCTTCCGGGGGCCTAGCAGTGTAAAGTGAGGAATTGTGCTTTTTGCTCAGTTTGGATCTCCCATCGACGTCCTGCTTAATCTAGCGAGCCGGCAGGTGTGAGCTCCCGGAAGGAACGCTGAGCAGAGTGTTTGTCTCACTGCAGGTAGGGCCCTTGTCCTCACTGAGTCCAAGTTGCCCTGGATATGAGACCAGCTCGGACTGTCTTCGTGAGCTGGGGCAAGCTGCGGCAACCTAGGTTTCCAAGAAGAGAGAGAGCAGTGTGCCGCCTGGGCTCTGCATGCCAAGACGTGTTTTGAAGGGCCTACACGGCTGCTTGTTGCTCAGGAGGCACAGAGGAGACATGGAGGGGCTCCGTTTTCTTTCAAGGGAAACGGTGCTTTGGCCAGAGTGCTTGGAGCCCTGAAAGCTATCCTCTCGTTCCACTGGAGCACAACAACGGTGGAGACCTCATGGAAAGTGAGGCACGCAGAGGTTGCACGGTGGAAACTTAGACACTACCCTGAGGCTCAGGGTGGCCTTGCGCTTTCCCAGGCTGAACGAGGTCTGCGGGATGATCTCTCCTCCAGCGTGGCAGGAACCCGGTTGCTCGGGGGAAAGTGCTCGTTTCCTACGCAAGCGTACTTGCGGAGGCTAGCAGCAGGGCAACTTCAGGGTTTGGCAGGCAGGCCCTGGGACACTAGAATCCAACCTTCCAAAGGGAAATGGCTGCTTTTGTCAGCAGAGCCACCTACATTTGTCAGCACGCAGCATAAGTTATTGCAGTATGGGAGCTGCGAAGGGAGAGAAATGGGACACACTGGGCACCTGAGAAGCTCTCCTCGACACTTGCAAGCAGCCTGTTTCTCTGGGAGAACATACTCGTTTCCTCCCCGGTTGTGCCTGCAGTGAGTAGAAGCTGGGCCTTCCTAGGGTTTCACAAACAGCTCCGAGTCCACAAGAATCTAGATATCCAAAGGGGAAAAGACTGCTTTTCGAAGCAGATCCACCTATCCTAGTTCACAGCAAACATGAGTCCCTACGCTAGTGGAGCTGCTGAGGGAGAGCATGGCTAAACCCTGGGAACTTCCTTAAGTACCTTTACTGTGCAGGCCTCGAAGTGTGGCAAGATCCCTGACGGAGGGCTGACCTGAGCAAGGCCTGGTTGGCAGTGCCTCTTCAGGGGCCTAGCAGTGTAAAGTGAGGAATTGTGCTTTTTGCTCAGTTTGGATCTCCCATCGACGTCCTGCTTAACCTAGCGAGCCGGCAGGTGTGAGCTCCCGGAAGGAACACTGAGCAGAGTGTTTGTCTCACTGCAGGTAGGGCCCTTGTCCTCACTGAGTCCAAGTTGCCCAGCATATGAGACCAGCTCGGACTGTCTTCGTGAGCTGGGGCAAGCTGCGGCAACCTAGGTTTCCAAGAAGAGAGAGAAAAATGTGTTGCCTGGGCTCTGCATGCCAAGACATGTTTTGAGGGCCTACACGGCTGCTTGTTGCTCAGGAGGCAGAGAGGAGACGTGGAGGGCCTCGTTTTCTTTCAAGGGAAACGGTGCGGTGGCCAGAGTGCTTGGAGTCCTGAAAGCTATCCTCTCGTTCCACTGAAACACAACAACGGTGGAGACCTGATGAAAAGCGAGTCACGCAGAGCTTGCCCGGTGGAAACTTAGACACTACCCTGAGGCTCAGGGTGGCCTTGCGCTTTCCGAGGCCGATCGAGGTCTGCCGGATTATCTCTCCTCCAGCGTGGCAGGGACCCGTTTCTCGGGGGAAAGTGCTCGTTTCCTACGCAAGCGTACCTGCGGAGGCTAGAAGCAGGACAACTTCAGGGTTTGGCAGGCAGGCCCTGGGACACTAGAATCCAACCTTCCAAAGGGAAAAGGCTGCTTTTGTCAGCAGAGCCACCTACCCTTGTCAGCAGCCAGCATAAGTTACTCCAGTATGGGAGCTGAGAAGGGAGAGAAATGGGACACACTGGGCACCTGAGAAGCTCTCCTCGACACTTGCAAGCAGCCTGTTTCTCTGGGGGAACATACTCGTTTCCTCCACGGGTGTGCCTGCAGTGAGTAGAAGCTGGGCCTTCCTAGGGTTTCACAAAAAGCTCCGAGTCTACAAGAATCTAGATATCCAAAGGGAAAAGTCTGCTTTTCGAAGCAGATCCACCTATCCTAGTTCACAGCAAACATGAGTCCCTGCGCTAGTGCAGCTGCCGAGGGAGAGCATGGCGAAACCCTGAGAACTTCGCTAAGTACCTTTCACTGTGCAGGCGTCGAAGTGTGGCAAGATTCCTGACGGAGGGCTGACCTGAGTAAGGCCTGGTTGGCAGTGCCTCTTCCGGGAGCCTAGCAGTGTAAAGTGAGCAATTGTGCTTTTTGCTCAGCATGGATCTCACATCGACGTTGTGCTTAACCTAGCGAGACGGCAGGTGTGAGCTCCCGGAAGGAACGCTGAGCAGAGTGTTTGTCTCAGTGCAGGTAGTGCCCTTGTCCTCACTGAGTCCAAGTTGCCCAGCACATGAGACCAGCTCGGACTGTCTCCGTGATCTGGGGCAAGCTGCGGCAACCTAGGTTTCCAAGAATAGAGAGAGCAGTGTGCCGCCTGGGCTCTGCATGCCAAGACGTGTGTTGAAGGCCTACACGGCTGCCTGTTACTCAGCAGGCAGAGAGGAGAAGTGGAGGGGCTCCGTTTCCTTTCAAGGGAAACGGTGCGGAGGCCAGAGTGCTTGGAGTCCTAAAAGCTATCCTCTCGTTCCACTGAAGCACAACAACGATGGAGACTTAATGGAAAGCGAGGCACGCAGAGCTTGCCCGGTGGAAACTTAGACACTACCCTGAGGCTCAGGGTGGCCTTGCGCTTTCCCAGGCTGAAAGGTGTCTGCGGGATTATCTCTCCTCCAGCGTGGCAGGAACCCGGTTTCTCGGGGGAAAGTGCTCGTTTCCTACGCAAGCGTACCTGCGGAGGCTAGAAGCAGGGCAACTTCAGGGTTTCGCAGGCAGGCCCTGGGACACTAGAATCCAACCTTCCAAAGGGAAAAGGCTGCTTTTGTCAGCAGAGCCACCTACATTTGTCAGCACCCAGCATAGGTTACTCCAGTATGGGAGCTGCGAAGGGAGAGAAATGGGACACACTGGGCACCTGAGAAGCTCACCTCGACACTTGCAAGCAGCCTGTTTCTCTGGGGGAACATACTCGTTTCCTCCTCGGGTGTGCCAGCAGTGAGTAGAAGCTGGGCCTTCCTAGGGTTTCACAAACAGCTCCGAGTCTACAAGAATCTAGATATCCAAAGGGGAAAAGACTGCTTTTCGAAGCAGATCCACCTATCCTAGTTCACAGCAAACATGAGTGCCTGCGCTAGTGGAGCTGCTGAGGGAGAGCATGGCGAAACCCTGGGAACTTCCTTAAGTACCTTTACTGTGCAGGCCTCGAAGTGTGGCAAGATCCCTGACGGAAGGCTGAACTGAGCAAGGCCTGGTTGGCAGTGCCTCTTCCGGGGGCCTAGCAGTGTAAAGTGAGGAATTGTGCTTTTTGCTCAGTTTGGATCTCCCATCGACGTCCTGCTTAACCTAGCGAGCCGGCAGGTGTGAGCTCCCGGAAGGAACGCTGAGCAGAGTGTTTGTCTCACTGCAGGTAGGGCCCTTGTCCTCACTGAGTCCAAGTTGCCCAGCATATGAGACCAGCTCGGACTGTATTCTGAGCTGGGGCAAGCTGCGGCAACCTAGGTTTCCAAGAAGAGAGAGAGCAGTGTGTTGCCTGGGCTCTGCATGCCAAGACATTTTTTGAGGGCCTACACGGCTGCTTGTTGCTCAGGAGGCAGAGAGGAGACGTGGAGGGCCTCGTTTTCTTTCAAGGGAAACGGTGCGGTGGCCAGAGTGCTTGGAGTCCTGAAAGCTATCCTCTCGTTCCACTGAAACACAACAACGGTGGAGACCTGATGAAAAGCGAGGCACGCAGAGCTTGCCCGGTGGAAACTTAGACACTACCCTGAGGCTCAGGGTGGCCTTGCGCTTTCCCAGGCTGAACGAGGTCTGCGGGATGATCTCTCCTCCAGCGTGGCAGGAACCCGGTTGCTCGGGGGAAAGTGCTCGTTTCCTACGCAAGCATACCTGCGGAGGCTAGAAGCAGGGCAACTTCAGGGTTTGGCAGGCAGGCCCTGGGACACTAGAATCCAACCTTCCAAAGGGAATAGGCTGCTTTTGTCAGCAGAGCCACCTACCCTTGTCAGCACCCAGCATAAGTACCTGCAGTATGGGAGCTACGGAGGGAGAGAAATGGGACACACTGGGTACCTGAGAAGCTCCCCTCGACACCTGCAAGCAGCCTGATTCTCTGGGGGAACATACTCGTTTCCTCCCCGGGCGTGCCTGCAGTGAGTAGAAGCTGGGCAATCCTAGGTTTTCACAAACATCTTCGAGGCTACAAGAATGCAGATATCCAAAGGGGAAAAGACTGCTTTTCGAAGCAGGGCCACCTATCCTAGTTCACAGCAAACATGAGTCCCTGCAGTAGTGGAACTGCCGAGGGAGAGAATGGCGAAATCCTAGGAACTTCGCTAAGTATCTTTGACTGTGCAAGCGTCGAGGTGTGGCAAGATTCCTGACGGAGGGCTTGCCTGAGCGAGGCCTAGTCGTCAGTGCTTCTTCCGGGCGCCAGCAGTGTAAAGTGAGCAATTGTGCTCTTTGCTCAGCTTGGATCTCACATCGACGTTCTGCTTAACATAGCGAGACGGCAGGTGTGAGCTCCCAGAAGCAACGCTGAGCAGAGTGTTTGTCTCAGTGCAGGTAGGGCACTTGTCCTCACTGAGTCCAAGTTGCCCAGCACATGAAACCAGCTCGGACTGTCTCCGTGATCTGGGGCAAGCTGCGGCAACCTAGGGTACCAAGAAGAGAGAGAGCAGTGTGCCGCCTGGGCTCTGCATGCCAAGACGTGTGTTGAAGGCCTACACAGCTTCTTGTTGCTCAGCAGGCAGAGAGGAGACGTGGAGGGGCTCCGTTTCCTTTCAAGGGAAACGGTGCGGAGGCCAGAGTGCTTGGAGTCCTAAAAGCTATCCTCTCGTTCCACTGAAGCACAACAACGGTGGAGACCTCATGGAAAGCGAGGCACGCAGAGCTTACCCGGTGGAAACTTAGACACTACCCTGAGGCTCAGGGTGGCCTTCCGCTTTCCGAGGCGGATAAGGTCTGCCGGATTATCTCTCCTCCAGCGTGGCAGGGACCCGTTTCTCGGGGGAAAGTGCTCGTTTCCTACGCAAGCGTACCTGCGGAGGCTAGAAGCAGGGCAACTTCAGGGTTTCGCAGGCAGGCCCTGGGACACTAGAATCCAACCTTCCAAAGGGAAAAGGCTGCTTTTGTCAGCAGAGCCACCTACCCTTGTCAGCACGCAGCATAAGTTATTCCAGTATGGGAGCTGCGAAGGGAGAGAAATGGGACACACTGGGCACCTGAGAAGCTCTCCTCGACACTTGCAAGCAGCCTGTTTCTCTGGGGGAACATACTCGTTTCCTCCCCGGTTGTGCCTGCAGTGAGTAGAAGCTGGGCCTTCCTAGGGTTTCACAAACAGCTCCGAGTCTACAAGAATCTAGATATCCAAAGGGGAAAAGACTGCTTCTCGAAGCAGATCCACCTATCCTAGTTCACAGCAAACATGAGTCCCTGCGCTAGTGGAGCTGCTGAGGGAGAGCATGGCGAAAGCCTGGGAACTTCCTTAAGTACCTTTACTGTGCAGGTCTCGAAGTGTGGCAAGATCCCTGACGGAGGGCTGACCTGAGCAAGGCCTGGTTGGCAGTGCCTCTTCAGGGGCCTAGCAGTGTAAAGTGAGGAACTGTGCTTTTTGCTCAGTTTGGATCTCCCATCGACGTCCTGCTTAACCTAGCGAGCCGGCAGGTGTGAGCTCCCGGAAGGAACGCTGAGCAGAGTGTTGGTCTCACTGCAGGTAGGGCCCTTGTCCTCACTGAGTCCAAGTTGCCCAGCATATGAGACCAGCTCGGACTGTATTCTGAGCTGGGGCAAGCTGCGGCAACCTAGGTTTCCAAGAAGAGAGAGAGCAGTGTGTTGCCTGGGCTCTGCATGCCAAGACATTTTTTGAGGGCCTACACGGCTGCTTGTTGCTCAGGAGGCAGAGAGGAGACGTGGAGGGCCTCGTTTTCTTTCAAGGGAAACGGTGCGGTGGCCAGAGTGCTTGGAGTCCTGAAAGCTATCCTCTCGTTCCACTGAAACACAACAACGGTGGAGACCTGATGAAAAGCGAGACACGCAGAGCTTGCCCGGTGGAAACTTAGACACTACCCTGAGGCTCAGGGTGGCCTTGCACTTTCCCAGGCTGAACGAGGTCTGCGGGATGATCTCTCCTCCAGCGTGGCAGGAACCCGGTTGCTCGGGGGAAAGTGCTCGTTCCTACGCAAGCATACCTGCGGAGGCTACAAGCAGGGCAACTTCAGGGTTTGGCAGGCAGGCCCTGGGACACTAGAATCCAACCTTCCAAAGGGAATAGGCTGCTTTTGTCAGCAGAGCCACCTACCCTTGTCAGCGCCCAGCATAAGTGCCTGCAGTATGGGAGCTACGGAGGGAGAGAAATGGGACACACTGGGTACCTGAGAAGCTCCCCTCGACACCTGCAAGCAGCCTGATTCTCTGGGGGAACATACTCGTTTCCTCCCCGGGCGTGCCTGCAGTGAGTAGAAGCTGGGCCTTCCTAGGTTTTCACAAACAGCTTCGAGGCTACAAGAATGCAGATATCCAAAGGGGAAAAGACTGCTTTTCGAAGCAGGGCCACCTATCCTAGTTCACAGCAAACATGAGTCCCTGCAGTAGTGGAACTGCCGAGGGAGAGCATGGCGAAATCCTAGGAACTTCGCTAAGTATCTTTGACTGTGCAAGCGTCGAAGTGTGGCAAGATTCCTGACGGAGGGCTTGCCTGAGCGAGGCCTAGTCGTCAGTGCCTCTTCCGGGCGCCTAGCAGTGTAAAGTGAGCAATTGTGCTCTTTGCTCAGCTTGGATCTCACATCGACGTTCTGCTTAACATAGCGAGACGGCACGTGTGAGCTCCCGGAAGGAACGCTGAGCAGAGTGTTTGTCTCAGTGCAGGTAGGGCCCTTGTCCTCACTGAGTCCAAGTTGCCCAGCACATGAGACCAGCTCGGACTGTCTCCGTGATCTGGGGCAAGCTGCGGCAACCTAGGTTTCCAAGAAGAGAGAGAGCATTGTGCCGCCTGAGCTCTGCATGCCAAGACGTGTGTTGAAGGCCTACACGGCTGCTTGTTGCTCAGCAGGCAGAGAGGAGAAGAGGAGGGGTTCCGTTTCCTTTCAAGGGAAACGGTGCGCTGGCCAGAGTGCTTGGAGTCCTAAAAGCTATCCTCTCGTTCCACTGAAGCACAACAACGATGGAGAGCTCATGGAAAGCGAGGCACGCAGAGCTTGCCCGGTGGAAACTTAGACACTACCCTGAGGCTCAGGGTGGCCTTGCGCTTTCCGAGGCCGATCGAGGTCTGCCGGATTATCTCTCCTCCAGCGTGGCAGGGACCCGTTTCTCGGGGGAAAGTGCTCGTTTCCTACGCAAGCGTACCTGCGGAGGCTAGAAGCAGGACAACTTCAGGGTTTGGCAGGCAGGCCCTGGGACACTAGAATCCAACCTTCCAAAGGGAAAAGGCTGCTTTTGTCAGCAGAGCCACCTACCCTTGTCAGCAGCCAGCATAAGTTACTCCAGTATGGGAGCTGAGAAGGGAGAGAAATGGGACACACTGGGCACCTGAGAAGCTCTCCTCGACACTTGCAAGCAGCCTGTATCTCTGGGGGAACATACTCGTTTCCTCCACGGGTGTGCCTGCAGTGAGTAGAAGCTGGGCCTTCCTAGGGTTTCACAAAAAGCTCCGAGTCTACAAGAATCTAGATATCCAAAGGGAAAAGTCTGCTTTTCGAAGCAGATCCACCTATCCTAGTTCACAGCAAACATGAGTCCCTGCGCTAGTGCAGCTGCCGAGAGAGAGCATGGCGAAACCCTGAGAACTTCGCTAAGTACCTTTCACTGTGCAGGCGTCGAAGTGTGGCAAGATTCCTGACGGAGGGCTGACCTGAGTAAGGCCTGGTTGGCAGTGCCTCTTCCGGGAGCCTAGCAGTGTAAAGTGAGCAATTGTGCTTTTTGCTCAGCATGGATCTCACATCGACGTTGTGCTTAACCTAGCGAGACGGCAGGTGTGAGCTCCCGGAAGGAACGCTGAGCAGAGTGTTTGTCTCAGTGCAGGTAGTGCCCTTGTCCTCACTGAGTCCAAGTTGCCCAGCACATGAGACCAGCTCGGACTGTCTCCGTGATCTGGGGCAAGCTGCGGCAACCTAGGTTTCCAAGAATAGAGAGAGCAGTGTGCCGCCTGGGCTCTGCATGCCAAGACGTGTGTTGAAGGCCTACACGGCTGCCTGTTGCTCAGCAGGCAGAGAGGAGAAGTGGAGGGGCTCCGTTTCCTTTCAAGGGAAACGGTGCGGAGGCCAGAGTGCTTGGAGTCCTAAAAGCTATCCTCTCGTTCCACTGAAGCACAACAACGATGGAGACTTAATGGAAAGCGAGGCACGCAGAGCTTGCCCGGTGGAAACTTAGACACTACCCTGAGGCTCAGGGTGGCCTTGCGCTTTCCCAGGCTGAAAGGTGTCTGCGGGATTATCTCTCCTCCAGCGTGGCAGGAACCCGGTTTCTCGGGGGAAAGTGCTCGTTTCCTACGCAAGCGTACCTGCGGAGGCTAGAAGCAGGGCAACTTCAGGGTTTGGCAGGCAGGCCCTGGGACACTAGAATCCAACCTTCCAAAGGGAAAAGGCTGCTTTTGTCAGCAGAGCCACCTACATTTGTCAGCACCCAGCATAGGTTACTCCAGTATGGGAGCTGCGAAGGGAGAGAAATGGGACACACTGGGCACCTGAGAAGCTCACCTCGACACTTGCAAGCAGCCTGTTTCTCTGGGGGAACATACTCGTTTCCTCCTCGGGTGTGCCAGCAGTGAGTAGAAGCTGGGCCTTCCTAGGGTTTCACAAACAGCTCCGAGTCTACAAGAATCTAGATATCCAAAGGGGAAAAGACTGCTTTTCGAAGCAGATCCACCTATCTTAGTTCACAGCAAACATGAGTCCCTGCGCTAGTGGAGCTGCTGAGGGAGAGCATGGCGAAACCCTGGGAACTTCCTTAAGTACCTTTACTGTGCAGGCCTCGAAGTGTGGCAAGATCCTGACGGAGGGCTGACCTGAGCAAGGCCTGGTTGGCAGTGCCTCTTCCGGGGGCCTAGCAGTGTAAAGTGCGGAATTGTGCTTTTTGCTCAGTTTGGATCTCCCATCGACGTCCTGCTTAATCTAGCGAGCCGGCAGGTGTGAGCTCCCGGAAGGAACGCTGAGCAGAGTGTTTGTCTCACTGCAGGTAGGGCCCTTGTCCTCACTGAGTCCAAGTTGCCCTGGATATGAGACCAGCTCGGACTGTCTTCGTGAGCTGGGGCAAGCTGCGGCAACCTAGGTTTCCAAGAAGAGAGAGAGCAGTGTGCCGCCTGGGCTCTGCATGCCAAGACGTGTTTTGAAGGGCCTACACGGCTGCTTGTTACTCAGGAGGCACAGAGGAGACATGGAGGGGCTCCGTTTTCTTTCAAAGGAAACGGTGCGTTGGCCAGAGTGCTTGGAGTCCTGAAAGCTATCCACTCGTTCCACTGGAGCACAACAACGGTGGAGACCTCATGGAAAGTGAGGCACGCAGAGCTTGCCCGGTGGAAACTTAGACACTACCCTGAGGCTCAGGGTGGCCTTGCGCTTTCCCAGGCTGAACGAGGTCTGCGGGATGATCTCTCCTCCAGCGTGGCAGGAACCCGGTTGCTCGGGGGAAAGTGCTCGTTTCCTACGCAAGCATACCTGCGGAGGCTAGAAGCAGGGCAACTTCAGGGTTTGGCAGGCAGGCCCTGGGACACTAGAATCCAACCTTCCAAAGGGAATAGGCTGCTTTTGTCAGCAGAGCCACCTACCCTTGTCAGCACCCAGCATAAATACCTGCAGTATGGGAGCTACGGAGGGAGAGAAATGGGACACACTGGGTACCTGAGAAGCTCCCCTCGACACCTGCAAGCAGTCTGATTCTCTGGGGGAACATACTCGTTTCCTCCCCGGGCGTGCCTGCAGTGAGTAGAAGCTGGGCAATCCTAGGTTTTCACAAACATCTTCGAGGCTACAAGAATGCAGATATCCAAAGGGGAAAAGACTGCTTTTCGAAGCAGGGCCACCTATCCTAGTTCACAGCAACATGAGTACCTGCAGTCGTGGAACTGCCGAGGGAGAGCATGGCGAAATCCTAGGAACTTCGCTAAGTATCTTTGACTGTGCAAGCGTCGAAGTGTGGCAAGATTCCTGACGGAGGGCTTGCCTGAGCGAGGCCTAGTCGTCAGTGCTTCTTCCGGGCGCCTAGCAGTGTAAAGTGAGCAATTGTGCTCTTTGCTCAGCTTGGATCTCACATCGACGTCCTGCTTAACCTAGCGAGCCGGCACGTGTGAGCTCCCGGAAGGAACGCTGAGCAGAGTGTTTGTCTCAGTGCAGGTAGGGCCCTTGTCCTCACTGAGTCCAAGTTGCCCAGCACATGAGACCAGCTCGGACTGTCTCCGTGATCTGGGGCAAGCTGCGGCAACCTAGGTTTCCAAGAAGAGAGAGAGCAGTGTGCCGCCTGGGCTCTGCATGCCAAGACGTGTGTTGAAGGCCTACACGGCTGCTTGTTGCTCAGCAGGCAGAGAGGAGAAGTGGAGGGGTTCCGTTTCCTTTCAAGGGAAATGGTGCGGAGGCCAGAGTGCTTGGAGTCCTAAAAGCTATCCTCTCGTTCCACTGAAGCACAACAACGATGGAGAGCTCATGGAAAGCGAGGCACGCAGAGCTTGCCCGGTGGAAACTTAGACACTACCCTGAGGCTCAAGGTGGCCTTGCACTTTCCGAGGCGGATCGAGTTCTGCCGGATTATCTCTCCTCCAGCGTGGCAGGAACCCGGTTTCTCGGGGGAAATTGCTCGTTTCCTACGCAAGCGTACCTGCGGAGGCTAGAAGCAGGGCAAATTCAGGGTTTGGCAGGCAGGCCCTGGGACACTAGAATCCAACCTTCCTAAGGGAAAAGGCTGCTTTTGTCAGCAGAGCCACCTACCCATGTCAGCAGCCAGCATAAGTTACTGCAGTATGGGAGCTGCGAAGGGAGAGAAATGGGACACACTGGGCACCTGAGAAGCTCTCCTCGACACTTGCAAGCAGCCTGTTTCTCTGGGGGAACATACTCGTCTCCTCCTCGGGTGTGCCTGCAGTGAGTAGAAGCTGGGCCTTCCTAGGTTTTCACAAACAGCTCCGAGTCTACAAGAATCTAGATATCCAAAGGGGAAAAGACTGCTTTTCGAAGCAGATCCACCTATCCTAGTTCACACCAAACATGAGTGCCTGCGCTAGTGGAGCTGCCGAGGGAGAGCATGGCGAAACCCTGGGAACTTCGCTAAGTACCTTTCACTGTGCAGGCGTCGAAGTGTGGCAAGATCCCTGACGGAAGGCTGACCTGAGTAAGGCCTGGTTGGCAGTGCCTCTTCCGGGAGCCTAGCAGTGTAAAGTGAGCAATTGTGCTTTTTGCTCAGCATGGATCTCACATCGACGTTGTGTTTAACCTAGCGAGACGGCAGGTGTGAGCTCCCGGAAGGAACGCTGAGCAGAGTGTTTGTCTCAGTGCAGGTAGTGCCCTTGTCCTCACTGAGTCCAAGTTGCCCAGCACATGAGACCAGCTCGGACTGTCTCCGTGATCTGGGGCAAGCTGCGGCAACCTAGGTTTCCAAGAAGAGAGAGAGCAGTGTGCCGCCTGGGCTCTGCATGCCAAGACGTGTGTTGAAGGCCTACACGGCTGCCTGTTGCTCAGCAGGCAGAGAGGAGAAGTGGAGGGGCTCCGTTTCCTTTCAAGGGAAACGGTGCGGAGGCCAGAGTGCTTGGAGTCCTAAAAGCTATCCTCTCGTTCCACTGAAGCACAACAACGATGGAGACTTAATGGAAAGCGAGGCACGCAGTGCTTTCCGGTGGAAACTTAGACACTACCCTGAGGCTCAGGGTGGCCTTGCGCTTTCCCAGGCTGAAAGGTGTCTGCGGGATTATCTCTCCTCCAGCGTGGCAGGAACCCGGTTTCTCGGGGGAAAGTGCTCGTTTCCTACGCAAGCGTACCTGCGGAGGCTAGAAGCAGGGCAACTTCAGGGTTTGGCAGGCAGGCCCTGGGACACTAGAATCCAACCTTCCTAAGGGAAAAGGCTGCTTTTGTCAGCAGAGCCACCTACATTTGTCAGCACCCAGCATAGGTTACTCCAGTATGGGAGCTGCGAAGGGAGAGAAATGGGACACACTGGGCACCTGAGAAGCTCACCTCGACACTTGCAAGCAGCCTGTTTCTCTGGGGGAACATACTCGTTTCCTCCTCGGGTGTGCCAGCAGTGAGTAGAAGCTGGGCCTTCCTAGGGTTTCACAAACAGCTCCGAGTCTACAAGAATCTAGATATCCAAAGGGGAAAAGACTGCTTTTCGAAGCAGATCCACCTATCCTAGTTCACAGCAAACATGAGTCCCTGCGCTAGTGGAGCTGCTGAGGGAGAGCATGGCGAAACCCTGGGAACTTCCTTAAGTACCTTTACTGTGCAGGCCTCGAAGTGTGGCAAGATCCTGACGGAGGGCTGACCTGAGCAAGGCCTGGTTGGCAGTGCCTCTTCCGGTGGCCTAGCAGTGTAAAGTGAGGAATTGTGCTTTTTGCTCAGTTTGGATCTCCCATCGACGTCCTGCTTAATCTAGCGAGCCGGCAGGTGTGAGCTCCCGGAAGGAACGCTGAGCAGAGTGTTTGTCTCACTGCAGGTAGGGCCCTTGTCCTCACTGAGTCCAAGTTGCCCTGGATATGAGACCAGCTCGGACTGTCTTCGTGAGCTGGGGCAAGCTGCGGCAACCTAGGTTTCCAAGAAGAGAGAGAGCAGTGTGCCGCCTGGGCTCTGCATGCCAAGACGTGTTTTGAAGGGCCTACACGGCTGCTTGTTGCTCAGGAGGCACAGAGGAGACATGGAGGGGCTCCGTTTTCTTTCAAGGGAAACGGTGCTTTGGCCAGAGTGCTTGGAGCCCTGAAAGCTATCCTCTCGTTCCACTGGAGCACAACAACGGTGGAGACCTCATGGAAAGTGAGGCACGCAGAGGTTGCACGGTGGAAACTTAGACACTACCCTGAGGCTCAGGGTGGCCTTGCGCTTTCCCAGGCTGAACGAGGTCTGCGGGATGATCTCTCCTCCAGCGTGGCAGGAACCCGGTTGCTCGGGGGAAAGTGCTCGTTTCCTACGCAAGCGTACTTGCGGAGGCTAGCAGCAGGGCAACTTCAGGGTTTGGCAGGCAGGCCCTGGGACACTAGAATCCAACCTTCCAAAGGGAAATGGCTGCTTTTGTCAGCAGAGCCACCTACATTTGTCAGCACGCAGCATAAGTTATTGCAGTATGGGAGCTGCGAAGGGAGAGAAATGGGACACACTGGGCACCTGAGAAGCTCTCCTCGACACTTGCAAGCAGCCTGTTTCTCTGGGAGAACATACTCGTTTCCTCCCCGGTTGTGCCTGCAGTGAGTAGAAGCTGGGCCTTCCTAGGGTTTCACAAACAGCTCCGAGTCCACAAGAATCTAGATATCCAAAGGGGAAAAGACTGCTTTTCGAAGCAGATCCACCTATCCTAGTTCACAGCAAACATGAGTCCCTACGCTAGTGGAGCTGCTGAGGGAGAGCATGGCTAAACCCTGGGAACTTCCTTAAGTACCTTTACTGTGCAGGCCTCGAAGTGTGGCAAGATCCCTGACGGAGGGCTGACCTGAGCAAGGCCTGGTTGGCAGTGCCTCTTCAGGGGCCTAGCAGTGTAAAGTGAGGAATTGTGCTTTTTGCTCAGTTTGGATCTCCCATCGACGTCCTGCTTAACCTAGCGAGCCGGCAGGTGTGAGCTCCCGGAAGGAACACTGAGCAGAGTGTTTGTCTCACTGCAGGTAGGGCCCTTGTCCTCACTGAGTCCAAGTTGCCCAGCATATGAGACCAGCTCGGACTGTCTTCGTGAGCTGGGGCAAGCTGCGGCAACCTAGGTTTCCAAGAAGAGAGAGAAAAGTGTGTTGCCTGGGCTCTGCATGCCAAGACATGTTTTGAGGGCCTACACGGCTGCTTGTTGCTCAGGAGGCAGAGAGGAGACGTGGAGGGCCTCGTTTTCTTTCAAGGGAAACGGTGCGGTGGCCAGAGTGCTTGGAGTCCTGAAAGCTATCCTCTCGTTCCACTGAAACACAACAACGGTGGAGACCTGATGAAAAGCGAGTCACGCAGAGCTTGCCCGGTGGAAACTTAGACACTACCCTGAGGCTCAGGGTGGCCTTGCGCTTTCCCAGGCTGAACGAGGTCTGCGGGATGATCTCTCCTCCAGCGTGGCAATAACCCGGTTGCTCGGGGGAAAGTGCTCGTTTCCTACGCAAGCGTACCTGCGGAGGCTAGAAGCAGGGCAACTTCAGGGTTTGGCAGGCAGGCCCTGGGACACTAGAATCCAACCTTCCAAAGGGAATAGGCTGCTTTTGTCAGCAGAGCCACCTACCCTTGTCAGCAGCCAGCATAAGTACCTGCAGTATGGGAGCTACGAAGGGAGAGAAATGGGACACACTGGGTACCTGAGAAGCTCCCCTCGACACCTGCAAGCAGCCTGTTTCTCTGGGGGAACATACTCGTTTCCTCCCCGGTTGTGCCTGCAGTGAGTAGAAGCTGGGCCTTCCTAGGTTTTCACAAACAGCTTCGAGGCTGCAAGAATGCAGATATCCAAAGGGGAAAAGAGTGCTTTTCGAAGCAGGGCCACCTATCCTAGTTCACAGCAAACATGAGTCCCTGCAGTAGTGGAACTGCCGAGGGAGAGCATGGCGAAATCCTAGGAACTTTGCTAAGTATCTTTGACTGTGCAAGCGTCGAAGTGTGGCAAGATTCCTGACGGAGGGCTTGCCTGAGCGAGGCCTAGTCATCAGTGCTTCTTCCGGGCGCCTAGCAGTGTAAAGTGAGCAATTGTGCTCTTTGCTCAGCTTGGATCTCACATCGACGTTCTGCTTAACATAGCGAGACGGCACGTGTGAGCTCCCGGAAGGAACGCTGAGCAGAGTGTTTGTCTCAGTGCAGGTAGGGCCCTTGTCCTCACTGAGTCCAAGTTGCCCAGCACATGAGACCAGCTCGGACTGTCTCCGTGATCTGGGGCAAGCTGCGGCAACCTAGGTTTCCAAGAAGAGAGAGAGCAGTGTGCCGCCTGGGCTCTGCATGCCAAGACGTGTGTTGAAGGCCTACACGGCTGCTTGTTGCTCAGCAGGCAGAGAGGAGAAGTGGAGGGGTTCCGTTTCCTTTCAAGGGAAATGGTGCGGAGGCCAGAGTGCTTGGAGTCCTAAAAGCTATCCTCTCGTTCCACTGAAGCACAACAACGATGGAGAGCTCATGGAAAGCGAGGCACGCAGAGCTTGCCCGGTGGAAACTTAGACACTACCCTGAGGCTCAAGGTGGCCTTGCACTTTCCGAGGCGGATCGAGGTCTGCCGGATTATCTCTCCTCCAGCGTGGCAGGAACCCGGTTTCTCGGGGGAAAGTGCTCGTTTCCTACGCAAGCGTACCTGCGGAGGCTAGAAGCAGGGCAACTTCAGGGTTTGGCAGGCAGGCCCTGGGACACTAGAATCCAACCTTCCAAAGGGAAAAGGCTGCTTTTGTCAGCAGAGCCACCTACCCTTGTCAGCAGCCAGCATAAGTTACTGCACTATGGGAGCTGCGAAGGGAGAGAAATGGGACACACTGGGCACCTGAGAAGCTCTCCTCGACACTTCCAAGCAGCCTGTTTCTCTGGGGGAACATACTCGTCTCCTCCTCGGGTGTGCCTGCAGTGAGTAGAAGCTGGGCCTTCCTAGGGTTTCACAAACAGCTCCGAGTCTACAGGAATCTAGATATCCAAAGGGGAAAAGACTGCTTTTCGAAGCAGATCCACCTATCCTAGTTCACAGCAAACATGAGTGCCTGCGCTAGTGGAGCTGCTGAGGGAGAGCATGGCGAAACCCTGGGAACTTCCTTAAGTACCTTTACTGTGCAGGCCTCGAAGTGTGGCAAGATCCCTGACGGAAGGCTGAACTGAGCAAGGCCTGGTTGGCAGTGCCTCTTCCGGGGGCCTAGCAGTGTAAAGTGAGGAATTGTGCTTTTTGCTCAGTTTGGATCTCCCATCGACGTCCTGCTTAACCTAGCGAGCCGGCAGGTGTGAACTCCCGGAAGGAACGCTGAGCAGAGTGTTTGTCTCACTGCAGGTAGGGCCCTTGTCCTCACTGAGTCCAAGTTGCCCAGCATATGAGACCAGCTCGGACTGTCTTCGTGAGCTGGGGCAAGCTGCGGCAACCTAGGTTTCCAAGAAGAGAGAGAGCAGTGTGCCGCCTGGGCTCTGCATGCCAAGACGTGTTTTGAAGGGCCTACACGGCTGCTTGTTGCTCAGGAGGCACTGAGGAGACGTGGAGGGGCTCCGTTTTCTTTCAAGGGAAACGGTGCGTTGGCCAGAGTGCTTGGAGTCCTGAAAGCTATCCTCTCGTTCCACTGGAGCACAACAACGGTGGAAACCTCATGGAAAGTGAGGCACGCAGAGCTTGCCCGGTGGAAACTTAGACACTACCCTGAGGCTCAGGGTGGCCTTGCGCTTTCCCAGGCTGAACGAGGTCTGCGGGATGATCTCTCCTCCAGCGTGGCAGGAACCCGGTTGCTCGGGGGAAAGTGCTCGTTTCCTACGCAAGCGTACCTGCGGAGGCTAGCAGCAGGGCAACTTCAGGGTTTGGCAGGCAGACCCTGGGACACTAGAATCCAACCTTCCAAAGGGAAATGGCTGCTTTTGTCAGCAGAGCCACCTACATTTGTCAGCACCCAGCATAAGTTATTGCAGTATGGGAGCTGCGAAGGGAGAGAAATGGGACACACTGGGCACCTGAGAAGCTCTCCTCGACACTTGCAAGCAGCCTGTTTCTCTGGGAGAACATACTCGTTTCCTCCCCGGTTGTGCCTGCAGTGAGGAGAAGCTGGACCTTCCTAGGGTTTCACAAACAGCTCCGAGTCTACAAGAATCTAGATATCCAAAGGGGAAAAGACTGCTTTTCGAAGCAGATCCACCTATCCTAGTTCACAGCAAACATGAGTCCCTACGCTAGTGGAGCTGCTGAGGGAGAGCATGGCTAAACCCTGGGAACTTCCTTAAGTACATTTACTGTGCAGGCCTCGAAGTGTGGCAAGATCCCTGACGGAGGGCTGACCTGAGCAAGGCCTGGTTGGCAGTGCCTCTTCGGGGGCCTAGCAGTGTAAAGTGAGGAATTGTGCTTTTTGCTCAGTTTGGATCTCCCATCGACGTCCTGCTTAACCTAGCGAGCCGGCAGGTGTGAGCTCCCGGAAGGAACGCTGAGCAGAGTGTTTGTCTCACTGCAGGTAGGGCCCTTGTCCTCACTGAGTCCAAGTTGCCCAGCATATGAGACCAGCTCGGACTGTATTCTGAGCTGGGGCAAGCTGCGGCAACCTAGGTTTCCAAGAAGAGAGAGAGCAGTGTGTTGCCTGGGCTCTGCATGCCAAGACATTTTTTGAGGGCCTACACGGCTGCTTGTTGCTCAGGAGGCAGAGAGGAGACGTGGAGGGCCTCGTTTTCTTTCAAGGGAAACGGTGCGGTGGCCAGAGTGCTTGGAGTCCTGAAAGCTATCCTCTCGTTCCACTGAAACACAACAACGGTGGAGACCTGATGAAAAGCGAGGCATGCAGAGCTTGCCCGGTGGAAACTTAGACACTACCCTGAGGCTCAGGGTGGCTTTGCGCTTTCCCAGGCTGAACGAGGTCTGCGGGATGATCTCTCCTCCAGCGTGGCAGGAACCCGGTTGCTCGGGGGAAAGTGCTCGTTTCCTACGCAAGCATACCTGCGGAGGCTAGAAGCAGGGCAACTTCAGGGTTTGGCAGGCAGGCCCTGGGACACTAGAATCCAACCTTCCAAAGGGAATAGGCTGCTTTTGTCAGCAGAGCCACCTACCCTTGTCAGCACCCAGCATAAGTACCTGCAGTATGGGAGCTACGGAGGGAGAGAAATGGGACACACTGGGTACCTGAGAAGCTCCCCTCGACACCTGCAAGCAGCCTGATTCTCTGGGGGAACATACTCGTTTCCTCCCCGGGCGTGCCTGCAGTGAGTAGAAGCTGGGCCTTCCTAGGTTTTCACAAACAGCTTCGAGGCTACAAGAATGCAGATATCCAAAGGGGAAAAGACTGCTTTTCGAAGCAGGGCCACCTATCCTAGTTCACAGCAAACATGAGTCCCTGCAGTAGTGGAACTGCCGAGGGAGAGCATGGCGAAATCCTAGGAACTTCGCTAAGTATCTTTGACTGTGCAAGCGTCGAAGTGTGGCAAGATTCCTGACGGAGGGCTTGCCTGAGCGAGGCCTAGTCGTCAGTGCCTCTTCCGGGCGCCTAGCAGTGTAAAGTGAGCAATTGTGCTCTTTGCTCAGCTTGGATCTCACATCGACGTTCTGCTTAACATAGCGAGACGGCACGTGTGAGCTCCCGGAAGGAACGCTGAGCAGAGTGTTTGTCTCAGTGCAGGTAGGGCCCTTGTCCTCACTGAGTCCAAGTTGCCCAGCACATGAGACCAGCTCGGACTGTCTCCGTGATCTGGGGCAAGCTGCGGCAACCTAGGTTTACAAGAAGAGAGAGAGCATTGTGCCGCCTGAGCTCTGCATGCCAAGACGTGTGTTGAAGGCCTACACGGCTGCTTGTTGCTCAGCAGGCAGAGAGGAGAAGTGGAGGGGTTCCGTTTCCTTTCAAGGGAAACGGTGCGCTGGCCAGAGTGCTTGGAGTCCTAAAAGCTATCCTCTCGTTCCACTGAAGCACAACAACGATGGAGAGCTCATGGAAAGCGAGGCACGCAGAGCTTGCCCGGTGGAAACTTAGACACTACCCTGAGGCTCAGGGTGGCCTTGCGCTTTCCGAGGCCGATCGAGGTCTGCCGGATTATCTCTCCTCCAGCGTGGCAGGGACCCGTTTGTCGGGGGAAAGTGCTCGTTTCCTACGCAAGCGTACCTGCGGAGGCTAGAAGCAGGGCAACTTCAGGGTTTGGCAGGCAGGCCCTGGGACACTAGAATCCAACCTTCCAAAGGGAAAAGGCTGCTTTTGTCAGCAGAGCCACCTACCCTTGTCAGCAGCCAGCATAAGTTACTCCAGTATGGGAGCTGAGAAGGGAGAGAAATGGGACACACTGGGCACCTGAGAAGCTCTCCTCGACACTTGCAAGCAGCCTGTTTCTCTGGGGGAACATACTCGTTCCTCCACGGGTGTGCCTGCAGTGAGTAGAAGCTTGGCCTTCCTAGGGTTTTACAAACAGCTCCGAGTCTACAAGAATCTAGATATCCAAAGGGGAAAAGACTGCTTTTCGAAGCAGATCCACCTATCCTAGTTCACAGCAAACATGAGTGCCTGCGCTAGTGGAGCTGCCGAGGGAGAGCATGGCGAAACCCTGGGAACTTCGCTAAGTACCTTTCACTGTGCAGGCGTCGAAGTGTGGCAAGATCCCTGACGGAAGGCTGACCTGAGTAAGGCCTGGTTGGCAGTGCCTCTTCCGGGAGCCTAGCAGTGTAAAGTGAGCAATTGTGCTTTTTGCTCAGCATGGATCTCACATCGACGTTGTGTTTAACCTAGCGAGACGGCAGGTGTGAGCTCCCGGAAGGAACGCTGAGCAGAGTGTTTGTCTCAGTGCAGGTAGTGCCCTTGTCCTCACTGAGTCCAAGTTGCCCAGCACATGAGACCAGCTCGGACTGTCTCCGTGATCTGGGGCAAGCTGAGGCAACCTAGGTTTCCAAGAAGAGAGAGAGCAGTGTGCCGCCTGGGCTCTGCATGCCAAGACGTGTGTTGAAGGCCTACACGGCTGCCTGTTGCTCAGCAGGCAGAGAGGAGAAGTGGAGGGGCTCCGTTTCCTTTCTAGGGAAACGGTGCGGAGGCCAGAGTGCTTGGAGTCCTAAAAGCTATCCTCTCGTTCCACTGAAGCACAACAACGATGGAGACTTAATGGAAAGCGAGGCACGCAGAGCTTGCCCGGTGGAAACTTAGACACTACCCTGAGGCTCAGGGTGGCCTTGCGCTTTCCCAGGCTGAAAGGTGTCTGCGGGATTATCTCTCCTCCAGCGTGGCAGGAACCCGGTTTCTCGGGGGAAAGTGCTCGTTTCCTACGCAAGCGTACCTGCGGAGGCTAGAAGCAGGGCAACTTCAGGGTTTGGCAGGCAGGCCCTGGGACACTAGAATCCAACCTTCCTAAGGGAAAAGGCTGCTTTTGTCAGCAGAGCCACCTACATTTGTCAGCACCCAGCATAGGTTACTCCAGTATGGGAGCTGCGAAGGGAGAGAAATGGGACACACTGGGCACCTGAGAAGCTCACCTCGACACTTGCAAGCAGCCTGTTTCTCTGGGGGAACATACTCGTTTCCTCCTCGGGTGTGCCAGCAGTGAGTAGAAGCTGGGCCATCCTAGGGTTTCACAAACAGCTCCGAGTCTACAAGAATCTAGATATCCAAAGGGGAAAAGACTGCTTTTCGAAGCAGATCCACCTATCCTAGTTCACAGCAAACATGAGTCCCTGCGCTAGTGGAGCTGCTGAGGGAGAGCATGGCGAAACCCTGGGAACTTCCTTAAGTACCTTTACTGTGCAGGCCTCGAAGTGTGGCAAGATCCTGACGGAGGGCTGACCTGAGCAAGGCCTGGTTGGCAGTGCCTCTTCCGGGGGCCTAGCAGTGTAAAGTGAGGAATTGTGCTTTTTGCTCAGTTTGGATCTCCCATCGACGTCCTGCTTAATCTAGCGAGCCGGCAGGTGTGAGCTCCCGGAAGGAACGCTGAGCAGAGTGTTTGTCTCACTGCAGGTAGGGCCCTTGTCCTCACTGAGTCCAAGTTGCCCTGGATATGAGACCAGCTCGGACTGTCTTCGTGAGCTGGGGCAAGCTGCGGCAACCTAGGTTTCCAAGAAGAGAGAGAGCAGTGTGCCGCCTGGGCTCTGCATGCCAAGACGTGTTTTGAAGGGCCTACACGGCTGCTTGTTGCTCAGGAGGCACTGAGGAGACGTGGAGGGGCTCCGTTTTCTTTCAAGGGAAACGGTGCTTTGGCCAGAGTGCTTGGAGCCCTGAAAGCTATCCTCTCGTTCCACTGGAGCACAACAACGGTAGAGACCTCATGGAAAGTGAGGCACGCAGAGGTTGCCCGGTGGAAACTTAGACACTACCCTGAGGCTCAGGGTGGCCTTGCGCTTTCCCAGGCTGAACGAGGTCTGCGGGATGATCTCTCCTCCAGCGTGGCAGGAACCCGGTTGCTCGGGGGAAAGTGCTCGTTTCCTACGCAAGCGTACTTGCGGAGGCTAGCAGCAGGGCAACTTCAGGGTTTGGCAGGCAGGCCCTGGGACACTAGAATCCAACCTTCCAAAGGGAAATGGCTGCTTTTGTCAGCAGAGCCACCTACATTTGTCAGCACGCAGCATAAGTTATTGCAGTATGTGAGCTGCGAAGGGAGAGAAATGGGACACACTGGGCACCTGAGAAGCTCTCCTCGACACTTGCAAGCAGCCTGTTTCTCTGGGAGAACATACTCGTTTCCTCCCCGGTTGGGCCTGCAGTGAGTAGAAGCTGGGCCTTCCTAGGGTTTCACAAACAGCTCCGAGTCCACAAGAATCTAGATATCCAAAGGGGAAAAGACTGCTTTTCGAAGCAGATCCACCTATCCTAGTTCACAGCAAACATGAGTCCCTACGCTAGTGGAGCTGCTGAGGGAGAGCATGGCTAAACCCTGGGAACTTCCTTAAGTACCTTTACTGTGCAGGCCTCGAAGTGTGGCAAGATCCCTGACGGAGGGCTGACCTGAGCAAGGCCTGGTTGGCAGTGCCTCTTCAGGGGCCTAGCAGGGTAAAGTGAGGAATTGTGCTTTTTGCTCAGTTTGGATCTCCCATCGACGTCCTGCTTAACCTAGCGAGCCGGCAGGTGTGAGCTCCCGGAAGGAACACTGAGCAGAGTGTTTGTCTCACTGCAGGTAGGGCCCTTGTCCTCACTGAGTCCAAGTTGCCCAGCATATGAGACCAGCTCGGACTGTCTTCGTGAGCTGGGGCAAGCTGCGGCAACCTAGGTTTCCAAGAAGAGAGAGAGCAGTGTGCCGCCTGGGCTCTGCATGCCAAGACGTGTTTTGAAGGGCCTACACGGCTGCTTGTTGCTCAGGAGGCAGAGAGGAGACGTGGAGGGCCTCGTTTTCTTTCAAGGGAAACGGTGCGGTGGCCAGAGTGCTTGGAGTCCTGAAAGCTATCCTCTCGTTCCACTGAAACACAACAACGGTGGAGACCTGATGAAAAGCGAGGCACGCAGAGCTTGCCCGGTGGAAACTTAGACACTACCCTGAGGCTCAGGGTGGCCTTGCGCTTTCCCAGGCTGAACGAGGTCTGCGGGATGATCTCTCCTCCAGCGTGGCAGGAACCCGGTTGCTCGGGGGAAAGTGCTCGTTTCCTACGCAAGCGTACCTGCGGAGGCTAGAAGCAGGGCAACTTCAGGGTTTGGCAGGCAGGCCCTGGGACACTAGAATCCAACCTTCCAAAGGGAATAGGCTGCTTTTGTCAGCAGAGCCACCTACCCTTGTCAGCAGCCAGCATAAGTACCTGCAGTATGGGAGCTACGAAGGGAGAGAAATGGGACACACTGGGTACCTGAGAAGCTCCCCTCGACACCTGCAAGCAGCCTGTTTCTCTGGGGGAACATACTCGTTTCCTCCCCGGTTGTGCCTGCAGTGAGTAGAAGCTGGGCCTTCCTAGGTTTTCACAAACAGCTTCGAGGCTGCAAGAATGCAGATATCCAAAGGGGAAAAGAGTGCTTTTCGAAGCAGGGCCACCTATCCTAGATCACAGCAAACATGAGTCCCTGCAGTAGTGGAACTGCCGAGGGAGAGCATGGCGAAATCCTAGGAACTTCGCTAAGTATCTTTGACTGTGCAAGCGTCGAAGTGTGGCAAGATTCCTGACGGAGGGCTTGCCTGAGCGAGGCCTAGTCGTCAGTGCTTCTTCCGGGCGCCTAGCAGTGTAAAGTGAGCAATTGTGCTCTTTGCTCAGCTTGGATCTCACATCGACGTTCTGCTTAACATAGCGAGACGGCACGTGTGAGCTCCCGGAAGGAACGCTGAGCAGAGTGTTTGTCTCAGTGCAGGTAGGGCCCTTGTCCTCACTGAGTCCAAGTTGCCCAGCACATGAGACCAGCTCGGACTGTCTCCGTGATCTGGGGCAAGCTGCGGCAACCTAGGTTTCCAAGAAGATAGAGAGCAGTGTGCCGCCTGGGCTCTGCATGCCAAGACGTGTGTTGAAGGCCTACACGGCTGCTTGTTGCTCAGCAGGCAGAGAGGAGAAGTGGAGGGGTTCCGTTTCCTTTCAAGGGAAATGGTGCGGAGGCCAGAGTGCTTGGAGTCCTAAAAGCTATCCTCTCGTTCCACTGAAGCACAACAACGATGGAGAGCTCATGGAAAGCGAGGCACGCAGAGCTTGCCCGGTGGAAACTTAGACACTACCCTGAGGCTCAAGGTGGCCTTGCACTTTCCGAGGCGGATCGAGGTCTGCCGGATTATCTCTCCTCCAGCGTGGCAGGAACCCGGTTTCTCGGGGGAAAGTGCTCGTTTCCTACGCAAGCGTACCTGCGGAGGCTAGAAGCAGGGCAACTTCAGGGTTTGGCAGGCAGGCCCTGGGACACTAGAATCCAACCTTCCAAAGGGAAAAGGCTGCTTTTGTCAGCAGAGCCACCTACCCTTGTCAGCAGCCAGCATAAGTTACTGCAGTATGGGAGCTGCGAAGGGAGAGAAATGGGACACACTGGGCACCTGAGAAGCTCTCCTCGACACTTGCAAGCAGCCTGTTTCTCTGGGGGAACATACTCGTCTCCTCCTCGGGTGTGCCTGCAGTGAGTAGAAGCTGGGCCTTCCTAGGGTTTCACAAACAGCTCCGAGTCTACAGGAATCTAGATATCCAAATGGGAAAAGACTGCTTTTCGAAGCAGATCCACCTATCCTAGTTCACAGCAAACATGAGTGCCTGCGCTAGTGGAGCTGCTGAGGGAGAGCATGGCGAAACCCTGGGAACTTCCTTAAGTACCTTTACTGTGCAGGCCTCGAAGTGTGGCAAGATCCCTGACGGAAGGCTGAACTGAGCAAGGCCTGGTTGGCAGTGCCTCTTCCGGGGGCCTAGCAGTGTAAAGTGAGGAATTGTGCTTTTTGCTCAGTTTGGATCTCCCATCGACGTCCTGCTTAACCTAGCGAGCCGGCAGGTGTGAACTCCCGGAAGGAACGCTGAGCAGAGTGTTTGTCTCACTGCAGGTAGGGCCCTTGTCCTCACTGAGTCCAAGTTGCCCAGCATATGAGACCAGCTCGGACTGTCTTCGTGAGCTGGGGCAAGCTGCGGCAACCTAGGTTTCCAAGAAGAGAGAGAGCAGTGTGCCGCCTGGGCTCTGCATGCCAAGACGTGTTTTGAAGGGCCTACACGGCTGCTTGTTGCTCAGGAGGCACTGAGGAGACGTGGAGGGGCTCCGTTTTCTTTCAAGGGAAACGGTGCGTTGGCCAGAGTGCTTGGAGTCCTGAAAGTTATCCTCTCGTTCCACTGGAGCACAACAACGGTGGAAACCTCATGGAAAGTGAGGCACGCAGAGCTTGCCCGGTGGAAACTTAGACACTACCCTGAGGCTCAGGGTGGCCTTGCGCTTTCCCAGGCTGAACGAGGTCTGCGGGATGATCTCTCCTCCAGCGTGGCAGGAACCCGGTTGCTCGGGGGAAAGTGCTCGTTTCCTACGCAAGCGTACCTGCGGAGGCTAGCAGCAGGGCAACTTCAGGGTTTGGCAGGCAGGCCCTGGGACACTAGAATCCAACCTTCCAAAGGGAAATGGCTGCTTTTGTCAGCAGAGCCACCTACATTTGTCAGCACGCAGCATAAGTTATTGCAGTATGGGAGCTGCGAAGGGAGAGAAATGGGACACACTGGGCACCTGAGAAGCTCTCCTCGACACTTGCAAGCAGCCTGTTTCTCTGGGAGAACATACTCGTTTCCTCCCCGGTTTTGCCTGCAGTGAGTAGAAGCTGGACCTTCCTAGGGTTTCACAAACAGCTCCGAGTCTACAAGAATCTAGATATCCAAAGGGGAAAAGACTGCTTTTCGAAGCAGATCCACCTATCCTAGTTCACAGCAAACATGAGTCCCTACGCTAGTGGAGCTGCTGAGGGAGAGCATGGCTAAACCCTGGGAACTTCCTTAAGTACCTTTACTGTGCAGGCCTCGAAGTGTGGCAAGATCCCTGACGGAGGGCTGACCTGAGCAAGGCCTGGTTGGCAGTGCCTCTTCGGGGGCCTAGCAGTGTAAAGTGAGGAATTGTGCTTTTTGCTCAGTTTGGATCTCCCATCGACGTCCTGCTTAACCTAGCGAGCCGGCAGGTGTGAGCTCCCGGAAGGAACGCTGAGCAGAGTGTTTGTCTCACTGCAGGTAGGGCCCTTGTCATCACTGAGTCCAAGTTGCCCAGCATATGAGACCAGCTCGGACTGTATTCTGAGCTGGGGCAAGCTGCGGCAACCTAGGTTTCCAAGAAGAGAGAGAGCAGTGTGTTGCCTGGGCTCTGCATGCCAAGACATTTTTTGAGGGCCTACACGGCTGCTTGTTGCTCAGGAGGCAGAGAGGAGACGTGGAGGGCCTCGTTTTCTTTCAAGGGAAACGGTGCGGTGGCCAGAGTCCTTGGAGTCCTGAAAGCTATCCTCTCGTTCCACTGAAACACAACAACGGTGGAGACCTGATGAAAAGCGAGGCACGCAGAGCTTGCCCGGTGGAAACTTAGACACTACCCTGAGGCTCAGGGTGGCTTTGCGCTTTCCCAGGCTGAACGAGGTCTGCGGGATGATCTCTCCTCCAGCGTGGCAGGAACCCGGTTGCTCGGGGGAAAGTGCTCGT
Organism: Eschrichtius robustus; assembly: GCF_028021215.1. Lineage (NCBI taxonomy): Eukaryota > Metazoa > Chordata > Mammalia > Artiodactyla > Eschrichtiidae > Eschrichtius > Eschrichtius robustus. Next base: position 29,561,249 of record NC_090836.1, on the reverse strand, counting down.
TTCCTACGCAAGCATACCTGCGGAGGCTAGAAGCAGGGCAACTTCAGGGTTTGGCAGGCAGGCCCTGGGACACTAGAATCCAACATTCCAAAGGGAATAGGCTGCTTTTGTCAGCAGAGCCACCTACCCTTGTCAGCACCCAGCATAAGTACCTGCAGTATGGGAGCTACGGAGGGAGAGAAATGGGACACACTGGGTACCTGAGAAGCTCCCCTCGACACCTGCAAGCAGCCTGATTCTCTGGGGGAACATACTCGTTTCCTCCCCGGGCGTGCCTGCAGTGAGTAGAAGCTGGGCCTTCCTAGGTTTTCACAAACAGCTTCGAGGCTACAAGAATGCAGATATCCAAAGGGGAAAAGACTGCTTTTCGAAGCAGGGCCACCTATCCTAGTTCACAGCAAACATGAGTCCCTGCAGTAGTGGAACTGCCGAGGGAGAGCATGGCGAAATCCTAGGAACTTCGCTAAGTATCTTTGACTGTGCAAGCGTCGAAGTGTGGCAAGATTCCTGACGGAGGGCTTGCCTGAGCGAGGCCTAGTCGTCAGTGCCTCTTCCGGGCGCCTAGCAGTGTAAAGTGAGCAATTGTGCTCTTTGCTCAGCTTGGATCTCACATCGACGTTCTGCTTAACATAGCGAGACGGCACGTGTGAGCTCCCGGAAGGAACGCTGAGCAGAGTGTTTGTCTCAGTGCAGGTAGGGCCCTTGTCCTCACTGAGTCCAAGTTGCCCAGCACATGAGACCAGCTCGGACTGTCTCCGTGATCTGGGGCAAGCTGCGGCAACCTAGGTTTCCAAGAAGAGAGAGAGCATTGTGCCGCCTGAGCTCTGCATGCCAAGACGTGTGTTGAAGGCCTACACGGCTGCTTGTTGCTCAGCAGGCAGAGAGGAGAAGTGGAGGGGTTCCGTTTCCTTTCAAGGGAAACGGTGCGCTGGCCAGAGTGCTTGGAGTCCTAAAAGCTATCCTCTCGTTCCACTGAAGCACAACAACGATGGAGAGCTCATGGAAAGCGAGGCACGCAGAGCTTGCCCGGTGGAAACTTAGACACTACCCTGAGGCTCAGGGTGGCCTTGCGCTTTCCGAGGCCGATCGAGGTCTGCCGGATTATCTCTCCTCCAGCGTGGCAGGGACCCGTTTGTCGGGGGAAAGTGCTCGTTTCCTACGCAAGCGTACCTGCGGAGGTTAGAAGCAGGGCAACTTCAGGGTTTGGCAGGCAGGCCCTGGGACACTAGAATCCAACCTTCCAAAGGGAAAAGGCTGCTTTTGTCAGCAGAGCCACCTACCCTTGTCAGCAGCCAGCATAAGTTACTCCAGTATGGGAGCTGAGAAGGGAGAGAAATGGGACACACTGGGCACCTGAGAAGCTCTCCTCGACACTTGCAAGCAGCCTGTTTCTCTGGGGGAACATACTCGTTCCTCCACGGGTGTGCCTGCAGTGAGTAGAAGGTGGGCCTTCCTAGGGTTTCACAAAAAGCTCCGAGTCTACAAGAATCTAGATATCCAAAGGGAAAAGTCTGCTTTTCGAAGCAGATCCACCTATCCTAGTTCACAGCAAACATGAGTCCCTGCGCTAGTGCAGCTGCCGAGGGAGAGCATGGCGAAATCCTAGGAACTTCGCTAAGTATATTTGACTGTGCAAGCGTCGAAGAGTGGCAATATTCCTGACGGAGGGCTGACCTGAGTAAGGCCTGGTTGGCAGTGCCTCTTCCGGGAGCCTAGCAGTGTAAAGTGAGCAATTGTGCTTTTTGCTCAGCATGGATCTCACATCGACGTTCTGCTTAACATAGCGAGACGGCAGGTGTGAGCTCCCGGAAGGAACGCTGAGCAGAGTGTTTGTCTCAGTGCAGGTAGTGCCCTTGTCCTCACTGAGTCCAAGTTGCCCAGCACATGAGACCAGCTCGGACTGTCTCCGTGATCTGGGGCAAGCTGCGGCAACCTAGGTTTCCAAGAATAGAGAGAGCAGTGTGCCGCCTGGACTCTGCATGCCAAGACGTGTGTTGAAGGCCTACACGGCTGCCTGTTGCTCAGCAGGCAGAGAGGAGAAGTGGAGGGGCTCCGTTTCCTTTCAAGGGAAACGGTGCGGAGGACAGAGTGCTTGGAGTCCTAAAAGCTATCCTCTCGTTCCACTGAAGCACAACAACGATGGAGACTTCATGGAAAGCGAGGCACGCAGAGCTTGCCCGGTGGAAACTTAGACACTACCCTGAGGCTCAGGGTGGCCTTGCGCTTTCCCAGGCTGAAAGGTTTCTGCGGGATTATCTCTCCTCCAGCATGGCAGGAACACGGTTTCTCGGGGGAAAGTGCTCGTTTCCTACGCAAGCGTACCTGCGGAGGCTAGAAGCAGGGCAACTTCAGGGTTTGGCAGGCAGGCCCTGGGCACTAGAATCCAACCTTCCAAAGGGAAAAGGCTGCTTTTGTCAGCAGAGCCACCTACATTTGTCAGCACCCAGCATAGGTTACTCCAGTATGGGAGCTGCGAAGGGAGAGATGGGACACACTGGGCACCTGAGAAGCTCACCTCGACACTTGCAAGCAGCCTGTTTCTCTGGGGGAACATTCTCGTTTCCTCCTCGGGTGTGCCAGCAGTGAGTAGAAGCTGGGCCTTCCTAGGGTTTCACAAACAGCTCCGAGTCTACAAGAATCTAGATATCCAAAGGGGAAAAGACTGCTTTTCGAAGCAGATCCACCTATCCTAGTTCACAGCAAACATGAGTCCCTGCGCTAGTGGAGCTGCTGAGGGAGAGCATGGCGAAATCCTGGGAACTTCCTTAAGTACCTTTACTGTGCAGGCCTCGAAGTGTGGCAAGATCCTGACGGAGGGCTGACCTAAGCAAGGCCTGGTTGGCAGTGCCTATTCCGGGGGCCTAGCAGTGAAAAGTGCGGAATTGTGCTTTTTGCTCAGTTTGGATCTCCCATCGACGTCCTGCTTAATCTAGCGAGCCGGCAGGTGTGAGCTCCCGGAAGGAACGCTGAGCAGAGTGTTTGTCTCACTGCAGGTAGGGCCCTTGTCCTCACTGAGTCCAAGTTGCCCTGGATATGAGACCAGCTCGGACTGTCTTCGTGAGCTGGGGCAAGCTGCGGCAACCTAGGTTTCCAAGAAGAGAGAGAGCAGTGTGCCGCCTGGGCTCTGCATGCCAAGACGTGTTTTGAAGGGCCTACACGGCTGCTTGTTGCTCAGGAGGCACAGAGGAGACATGGAGGGGCTCCGTTTTCTTTCAAGGGAAACGGTGCGTTGGCCAGAGTGCTTGGAGTCCTGAAAGCTATCCTCTCGTTCCACTGGAGCACAACAACGGTGGAGACCTCATGGAAAGTGAGGCACGCAGAGGTTGCCCGGTGGAAACTTAGACACTACCCTGAGGCTCAGGGTGGCCTTGCGCTTTCCCAGGCTGAACGAGGTCTGCGGGATGATCTCTCCTCCAGCGTGGCAGGAACCCGGTTGCTCGGGGGAAAGTGCTCGTTTCCTACGCAAGCGTACTTGCGGAGGCTAGCAGCAGGGCAACTTCAGGGTTTGGCAGGCAGGCCCTGGGACACTAGAATCCAACCTTCCAAAGGGAAATGGCTGCTTTTGTCAGCAGAGCCACCTACATTTGTCAGCACGCAGCATAAGTTATTGCAGTATGGGAGCTGCGAAGGGAGAGAAATGGGACACACTGGGCACCTGAGAAGCTCTCCTCGACACTTGCAAGCAGCCTGTTTCTCTGGGAGAACATACTCGTTTCCTCCCCGGTTGTGCCTGCAGTGAGTAGAAGCTGGGCCTTCCTAGGGTTTCACAAACAGCTCCGAGTCCACAAGAATCTAGACATCCAAAGGGGAAAAGACTGCTTTTCGAAGCAGATCCACCTATCCTAGTTCACAGCAAACATGAGTCCCTACGCTAGTGGAGCTGCTGAGGGAGAGCATGGCTAAACCCTGGGAACTTCCTTAAGTACATTTACTGTGCAGGCCTCGAAGTGTGGCAAGATCCCTGACAGAGGGCTGACCTGAGCAAGGCCTGGTTGGCAGTGCCTCTTCAGGGGCCTAGCAGTGTAAAGTGAGGAATTGTGCTTTTTGCTCAGTTTGGATCTCCCATCGACGTCCTGCTTAACCTAGCGAGCCGGCAGGTGTGAGCTCCCGGAAGGAACACTGAGCAGAGTGTTTGTCTCACTGCAGGTAGGGCCCTTGTCCTCACTGAGTCCAAGTTGCCCAGCATATGAGACCAGCTCGGACTGTATTCTGAGCTGGGGCAAGCTGCGGCAACCTAGGTTTCCAAGAAGAGAGAGAGCAGTGTGTTGCCTGGGCTCTGCATGCCAAGACATTTTTTGAGGGCCTACACGGCTGCTTGTTGCTCAGGAGGCAGAGAGGAGACGTGGAGGGCCTCGTTTTCTTTCAAGGGAAACGGTGCGGTGGCCAGAGTGCTTGGAGTCCTGAAAGCTATCCTCTCGTTCCACTGAAACACAACAACGGTGGAGACCTGATGAAAAGCGAGGCACGCAGAGCTTGCCCGGTGGAAACTTAGACACTACCCTGAGGCTCAGGGTGGCCTTGCGCTTTCCCAGGCTGAACGAGGTCTGCGGGATGATCTCTCCTCCAGCGTGGCAGGAACCCGGTTGCTCGGGGGAAAGTGCTCGTTTCCTACGCAAGCGTACCTGCGGAGGCTAGAAGCAGGGCAACTTCAGGGTTTGGCAGGCAGGCCCTGGGACACTAGAATCCAACCTTCCAAAGGGAATAGGCTGCTTTTGTCAGCAGAGCCACCTACCCTTGTCAGCACCCAGCATAAGTACCTGCAGTATGGGAGCTACGGAGGGAGAGAAATGGGACACACTGGGTACCTGAGAAGCTCCCCTCGACACCTGCAAGAAGCCTGATTCTCTGGGGGAACATATTCGTTTCCTCCCCGGGCATGCCTGCGGTGAGTAGAAGCTGGGCAATCCTAGGTTTTCACAAACATCTTCGAGGCTACAAGAATGCAGATATCCAAAGGGGAAAAGACTGCTTTTCGAAGCAGGGCCACCTATCCTAGTTCACAGCAATATGAGTCCCTGCAGTAGTGGAACTGCCGAGGGAGAGCATGGCGAAATCCTAGGAACTTCGCTAAGTATCTTTGACTGTGCAAGCGTCGAAGTGTGGCAAGATTCCTGACGGAGGGCTTGCCTGAGCGAGGCCTAGTCGTCAGTGCTTCTACCGGGCGCCTAGAAGTGTAAAGTGAGCAATTGTGCTCTTTGCTCAGCTTGGATCTCACATCGACGTTCTGCTTAACATAGCGAGACGGCACGTGTGAGCTCCCGGAAGGAACGCTGAGCAGAGTGTTTGTCTCAGTGCAGGTAGGGCCCTTGTCCTCACTGAGTCCAAGTTGCCCAGCACATGAGACCAGCTCGGACTGTCTCCGTGATCTGGGGCAAGCTGCGGCAACCTAGGTTTCCAAGAAGAGAGAGAGCAGTGTGCCGCCTGGGCTCTGCATGCCAAGACGTGTGTTGAAGGCCTACACGGCTGCTTGTTGCTCAGCAGGCAGAGAGGAGAAGTGGAGGGGTTCCGTTTCCTTTCAAGGGAAATGGTGCGGAGGCCAGAGTGCTTGGAGTCCTAAAAGCTATCCTCTCGTTCCACTGAAGCACAACAACGATGGAGAGCTCATGGAAAGCGAGGCACGCAGAGCTTGCCCGGTGGAAACTTAGACACTACCCTGAGGCTCAAGGTGGCCTTGCACTTTCCGAGGCGGATCGAGGTCTGCCGGATTATCTCTCCTCCAGCGTGGCAGGAACCCGGTTTCTCGGGGGAAAGTGCTCGTTTCCTACGCAAGCGTACCTGCGGAGGCTAGAAGCAGGGCAACTTCAGGGTTTGGCAGGCAGGCCCTGGGACACTAGAATCCAACCTTCCAAAGGGAAAAGGCTGCTTTTGTCAGCAGAGCCACCTACCCTTGTCAGCAGCCAGCATAAGTTACTGCAGTATGGGAGCTGCGAAGGGAGAGAAATGGGACACACTGGGCACCTGAGAAGCTCTCCTCGACACTTGCAAGCAGCCTGTTTCTCTGGGGGAACATACTCGTCTCCACCTCGGGTGTGCCTGCAGTGAGTAGAAGCTGGGCCTTCCTAGGGTTTCACAAACAGCTCCGAGTCTACAAGAATGTAGATATCCAAAGGGGAAAAGACTGCTTTTCGAAGCAGATCCACCTATCCTAGTTCACAGCAAACATGAGTGCCTGCGCTAGTGGAGCTGCTGAGGGAGAGCATGGCGAAACCCTGGGAACTTCCTTAAGTACCTTTACTGTGCAGGCCTCGAAGTGTGGCAAGATCCCTGACGGAAGGCTGAACTGAGCAAGGCCTGGTTGGCAGTGCCTCTTCCGGGGGCCTAGCAGTGTAAAGTGAGGAATTGTGCTTTGTGCTCAGTTTGGATCTCCCATCGACGTCCTGCTTAACCTAGCGAGCCGGCAGGTGTGAACTCCCGGAAGGAACGCTGAGCAGAGTGTTTCTCTCACTGCAGGTAGGGCCCTTGTCCTCACTGAGTCCAAGTTGCCCAGCATATGAGACCAGCTCGGACTGTCTTCGTGAGCTGGGGCAAGCTGCGGCAACCTAGGTTTCCAAGAAGAGAGAGAAAAGTGTGTTGCCTGGGCTCTGCATGCCAAGACATGTTTTGAGGGCCTACACGGCTGCTTGTTGCTCAGGAGGCAGAGAGGAGATGTGGAGGGCCTCGTTTTCTTTCAAGGGAAACGGTGCGGTGGCCAGAGTGCTTGGAGTCCTGAAAGCTATCCTCTCGTTCCACTGAAACACAACAACGGTGGAGACCTGATGAAAAGCGAGACACGCAGAGCTTGCCCGGTGGAAACTTAGACACTACCCTGAGGCTCAGGGTGGCCTTGCGCTTTCCCAGGCTGAACGAGGTCTGCGGGATGATCTCTCCTCCAGCGTGGCAGGAACCCGGTTGCTCGGGGGAAAGTGCTCGTTTCCTACGCAAGCGTACCTGCGGAGGCTAGAAGCAGGGCAACTTCAGGGTTTGGCAGGCAGGCCCTGGGACACTAGAATCCAACCTTCCAAAGGGAATAGGCTGCTTTTGTCAGCAGAGCCACCTACCCTTGTCAGCAGCCAGCATAAGTACCTGCAGTATGGGAGCTACGAAGGGAGAGAAATGGGACACACTGGGTACCTGAGAAGCTCCCCTCGACACCTGCAAGCAGCCTGTTTCTCTGGGGGAACATACTCGTTTCCTCCCCGGTTGTGCCTGCAGTGAGTAGAAGCTGGGCCTTCCTAGGTTTTCACAAACAGCTTCGAGGCTACAAGAATGCAGATATCCAAAGGGGAAAAGAGTGCTTTTCGAAGCAGGGCCACCTATCCTAGTTCACAGCAAACATGAGTCCCTGCAGTAGTGGAACTGCCGAGGGAGAGCATGGCGAAATCCTAGGAACTTCGCTAAGTATTTTTGACTGTGCAGGCGTCGAAGTGTGGCAAGATTCCTGACAGAGGGCTTGCCTGAGCGCGGCGTAGTTGTCAGTGCCTCTTCCGGGCGCCTAGCAGTGTAAAGTGAGCAACTGTGCTCTTTGCTCAGCTTGGATCTCACATCGACGTTCTGCTTAACATAGCGAGACGGCAGGTGTGAGCTCCCGGAAGGAACGCTGAGCAGAGTGTTTGTCTCAGTGCAGGTAGGGCCCTTGTCCTCACTGAGTCCAAGTTGCCCAGCACATGAAACAAGCTCGGACTGTCTCCGTGATCTGGGGCAAGCTGCGGCAACCTAGGGTACCAAGAAGAGAGAGAGCAGTGTGCCGCCTGGGCTCTGCATGCCAAGACGTGTGTTGAAAGCCTACACGGCTGCTTGTTGCTCAGCAGGCAGAGAGGAGAAGTGGAGGGGTTCCGTTTCCTTTCAAGGGAAACGGTGCGGAGGCCAGAGTGCTTGGAGTCCTAAAAGCTATCCTCTCGTTCCACTGAAGCACAACAACGATGGAGAGCTCATGGAAAGCGAGGCACGCAGAGCTTGCCCGGTGGAAACTTAGACACTACCCTGAGGCTCAGGGTGGCCTTGCGCTTTCCGAGGCGGATAAGGTCTGCCGGATTATCTCTCCTCCAGCGTGGCAGGGACCCGTTTGTCGGGGGAAAGTGCTCGTTTCCTACGCAAGCGTACCTGCGGAGGCTAGAAGCAGGGCAACTTCAGGGTTTGGCAGGCAGGCCCTGGGACACTAGAATCCAACCTTCCAAAGGGAAAAGGCTGCTTTTGTCAGCAGAGCCACCTACCCTTGTCAGCACGCAGCATAAGTTATTGCAGTATGGGAGCTGCGAAGGGAGAGAAATGGGACACACTGGGCACCTGAGAAGCTCTCCTCGACACTTGCAAGCAGCCTGTTTCTCTGGGGGAACATACTCGTTTCCTCCCCGGTTGTGCCTGCAGTGAGTAGAAGCTGGGCCTTCCTAGGGTTTCACAAACAGCTCCGAGTCTACAAGAATCTAGATATCCAAAGGGGAAAAGACTGCTTTTCGAAGCAGATCCACCTATCCTAGTTCACAGCAAACATGAGTCCCTACGCTAGTGGAGCTGCTGAGGGATAGCATGGCTAAACCCTGGGAACTTCCTTAAGTACCTTTACTGTGCAGGCCTCGAAGTGTGGCAAGATCCCTGACGGAGGGCTGACCTGAGCAAGGCCTGGTTGGCAGTGCCTCTTCAGGGGCCTAGCAGTGTAAAGTGAGGAATTGTGCTTTTTGCTCAGTTTGGATCTCCCATCGACGTCCTGCTTAACCTAGCGAGCCGGCAGGTGTGAGCTCCCGGAAGGAACACTGAGCAGAGTGTTTGTCTCACTGCAGGTAGGGCCCTTGTCCTCACTGAGTCCAAGTTGCCCAGCACATGAGACCAGCTCGGACTGTCTTCGTGAGCTGGGGCAAGCTGCGGCAACCTAGGTTTCCAAGAAGAGAGAGAAAAGTGTGTTGCCTGGGCTCTGCATGCCAAGACATGTTTTGAGGGCCTACACGGCTGCTTGTTGCTCAGGAGGCAGAGAGGAGACGTGGAGGGCCTCGTTTTCTTTCAAGGGAAACGGTGCGGTGGCCAGAGTGCTTGGAGTCCTGAAAGCTATCCTCTCGTTCCACTGAAACACAACAACGGTGGAGACCTGATGAAAAGCGAGGCACGCAGAGCTTGCCCGGTGGAAACTTAGACACTACCCTGAGGCTCAAGGTGGCCTTGCACTTTCCGAGGCGGATCGAGGTCTGCCGGATGATCTCTCCTCCAGCGTGGCAGGAACCCGGTTTCTCGGGGGAAAGTGCTCGTTTCCTACGCAAGCGTACCTGCGGAGGCTAAAAGCAGGGCAAATTCAGGGTTTGGCAGGCAGGCCCTGGGACACTGGAATCCAACCTTCCAATGGGAAAAGGCTGCTTTTGTCAGCAGAGCCACCTACCCTTGTCAGCAGCCAGCATAAGTTACTGCAGTATGGGAGCTGCGAAGGGAGAGAAATGGGACACACTGGGCACCTGAGAAGCTCTCCTCGACACTTGCAAGCAGCCTGTTTCTCTGGAGGAACATACTCGTCTCCTCCTCGGGTGTCCCTGCAGTGAGTAGAAGCTGGGCCTTCCTAGGGTTTCACAAACAGCTCCGAGTCTACAAGAATCTAGATATCCAAAGGGGAAAAGACTGCTTTTTGAAGCAGATCCACCTATCCTAGTTCACAGCAAACATGAGTGCCTGCGCTAGTGGAGCTGCTGAGGGAGAGCATGGCGAAACCCTGGGAACTTCCTTAAGTACCTTTACTGTGCAGGCCTCGAAGTGTGGCAAGATCCCTGACGGAAGGCTGAACTGAGCAAGGCCTGGTTGGCAGTGCCTCTTCCGGGGGCCTAGCAGTGTAAAGTGAGGAATTGTGCTTTTTGCTCAGTTTGGATCTCCCATCGACGTCCTGCTTAACCTAGCGAGCCGGCAGGTGTGAACTCCCGGAAGGAACGCTGAGCAGAGTGTTTGTCTCACTGCAGGTAGGGCCCTTGTCCTCACTGAGTCCAAGTTGCCCAGCATATGAGACCAGCTCGGACTGTCTTCGTGAGCTGGGGCAAGCTGCGGCAACCTAGGTTTCCAAGAAGAGAGAGAGCAGTGTGCCGCCTGGGCTCTGCATGCCAAGACGTGTTTTGAAGGGCCTACATGGCTGGTTGTGCTCAGGAGGCAGAGAGGAGACGTGGAGGGCCTCGTTTACTTTTAAGGGAAACGGTGCGGTTGCCAGAGTGCTTGGAGTCCTGAAAGCTATCCTCGCGTTCCACTGAAACACAACAACGGTGGAGACCTGATGAAAAGCGAGGCACGCAGAGCTTGCCCGGTGGAAACTTAGACACTACCCTGAGGCTCAGGGTGGCCTTGCGCTTTCCTAGGCTGAACGAGGTCTGCGGGATGATCTCTCCTCCAGCGTGGCAGGAACCCGGTTGCTCGGGGGAAAGTGCTCGTTTCCTACGCAAGCGTACCTGCGGAGGCTAGAAGCAGGGCAACTTCAGGGTTTGGCAGGCAGGCCCTGGGACACTAGAATCCAACCTTCCAAAGGGAATAGGCTGCTTTTGTCAGCAGAGCCACCTACCCTTGTCAGCAGCCAGCATAAGTACCTGCAGTATGGGAGCTACGAAGGGAGAGAAATGGGACACACTGGGTACCTGAGAAGCTCCCCTCGACACCTGCAAGCAGCCTGTTTCTCTGGGGGAACATACTCGTTTCCTCCCCGGTTGTGCCTGCAGTGAGTAGAAGCTGGGCCTTCCTAGGTTTTCACAAACAGCTTCGAGGCTACAAGAATGCAGATATCCAAAGGGGAAAAGACTGCTTTTCGAAGCAGGGCCACCTATCCTAGTTCACAGCAAACATGAGTCCCTGCAGTAGTGGAACTGCCGAGGGAGAGCATGGCGAAATCCTAGGAACTTCGCTAAGTATCTTTGACTGTGCAGGCGTCGAAGTGTGGCAAGATTCCTGACAGAGGGCTTGCCTGAGCGATGCCTAGTTGTCAGTGCCTCTTCCGGGCGCCTAGCAGTGTAAAGTGAGCAATTGTGCTCTTTGCTCAGCTTGGATCTCACATCGACGTTCTGCTTAACATAGCGAGACGGCAGGTGTGAGCTCCCGGAAGGAACGCTGAGCAGAGTGTTTGTCTCAGTGCAGGTAGGGCCCTTGTCCTCACTGAGTCCAAGTTGCCCAGCACATGAGACCAGCTCGGACTGTCTCCGTGATCTGGGGCAAGCTGCGGCAACCTAGGTTTCCAAGAAGAGAGAGAGCAGTGTGCCGCCTGGGCTCTGCATGCCAAGACGTGTGTTGAAGGCCTACACGGCTGCTTGTTGCTCAGCAGGCAGAGAGGAGAAGTGAGGGGTTCCGTTTCCTTTCAAGGGAAACGGTGCGGAGGCCAGAGTGCTTGGAGTCCTAAAAGCTATCCTCTCGTTCCACTGAAGCACAACAACGATGGAGAGCTCATGGAAAGCGAGGCACGCAGAGCTTGCCCGGTGGAAACTTAGACACTACCCTGAGGTTCAAGGTGGCCTTGCATTTCCGAGGCGGATCGAGGTCTGCCGCATTATCTCTCCTCCAGCGTGGCAGGAATCCGGTTTCTCGGGGGAAAGTGCTCGTTTCCTACGCAAGCGTACCTGCGGAGGCTAGCAGCAGGGCAACTTCAGGGTTTGGCAGGCAGGCCCTGGGACACTAGAATCCAACCTTCCAAAGGGAAAAGGCTGCTTTTGTCAGCAGAGCCACCTACATTTGTCAGCACGCAGCATAAGTTATTGCAGTATGGGAGCTGCGAAGGGAGAGAAATGGGACACACTGGGCACCTGAGAAGCTCTCCTCGACACTTGCAAGCAGCCTGTTTCTCTGGGGGAACATACTCGTCTCCTCCTCGGGTGTGCCTGCAGTGAGTAGAAGCTGGGCCTTCCTAGGGTTTCACAAACAGCTCCGAGTCTACAAGAATCTAGATATCCAAAGGGGAAAAGACTGCTTTTCGAAGCAGATCCACTTATCCTAGTTCACAGCAAACATGAGTGCCTGCGCTAGTGGAGCTGTTGAGGGAGAGCATGGCGAAACCCTGGGAACTTCCTTAAGTACCTTTACTGTGCAGGCCTCGAAGTGTGGCAAGATCCCTGACGGAAGGCTGAACTGAGCAAGGCCTGGTTGGCAGTGCCTCTTCCGGGGGCCTAGCAGTGTAAAGTGAGGAATTGTGCTTTTTGCTCAGTTTGGATCTCCCATCGACGTCCAGCTTAACCTAGCGAGCCGGCAGGTGTGAACTCCCGGAAGGAACGCTGAGCAGAGTGTTTGTCTCACTGCAGGTAGGGCCCTTGTCCTCACTGAGTCCAAGTTGCCCAGCATATGAGACCAGCTCGGACTGTCTTCGTGAGCTGGGGCAAGCTGCGGCAACCTAGGTTTCCAAGAAGAGAGAGAGCAGTGTGCCGCCTGGGCTCTGCATGCCAAGACGTGTTTTGAAGGGCCTACACGGCTGTTTGTGCTCAGGAGGCAGAGAGGAGACGTGGAGGGCCTCGTTTACTTTTAAGGGAAACGGTGCGGTGGCCAGAGTGCTTGGAGTCCTGAAAGCTATCCTCGGGTTCCACTGAAACACAACAACGGTGGAGAACTGATGAAAAGCGAGGCGCGCAGAGCTTGCCCGGTGGAAACTCAGACACTACCCTGAGGCTCAGGGTGGCCTTGCGCTTTCCCAGACTGAACGAGGTCTGCGGGATGATCTCTCCTCCAGCGTGGCAGGACCCGGTTGCTCGGGGGAAAGTGCTCGTTTCCTTCGCAAGCGTACCTGCGGAGGCTAGCAGCAGGGCAACTTCAGGGTTTGGCAGGCAGGCCCTGGGACACTAGAATCCAACCTTCCAAAGGGAAATGGCTGCTTTTGTCAGCAGAGCCACCTACATTTGTCAGCACGCAGCATAAGTTATTGCAGTATGGGAGCTGCGAAGGGAGAGAAATGGGACACACTGGGCACCTGAGAAGCTCTCCTCGACACTTGCAAGCAGCCTGTTTCTCTGGGGGAACATACTCGTCTCCTCCTCGGGTGTCCCTGCAGTGAGTAGAAGCTGGGCCTTCCTAGGGTTTCACAAACAGCTCCGAGTCTACAAGAATCTAGATATCCAAAGGGGAAAAGACTGCTTTTTGAAGCAGATCCACCTATCCTAGTTCACAGCAAACATGAGTGCCTGCGCTAGTGGAGCTGCTGAGGGAGAGCATGGCGAAACCCTGGGAACTTCCTTAAGTACCTTTACTGTGCAGGCCTCGAAGTGTGGCAAGATCCCTGACGGAAGGCTGAACTGAGCAAGGCCTGGTTGGCAGTGCCTCTTCCGGGGGCCTAGCAGTGTAAAGTGAGGAATTGTGCTTTTTGCTCAGTTTGGATCTCCCATCGACGTCCTGCTTAACCTAGCGAGCCGGCAGGTGTGAACTCCCGGAAGGAACGCTGAGCAGAGTGTTTGTCTCACTGCAGGTAGGGCCCTTGTCCTCACTGAGTCCAAGTTGCCCAGCATATGAGACCAGCTCGGACTGTCTTCGTGAGCTGGGGCAAGCTGCGGCAACCTAGGTTTCCAAGAAGAGAGAGAGCAGTGTGCCGCCTGGGCTCTGCATGCCAAGACGTGTTTTGAAGGGCCTACACGGCTGGTTGTGCTCAGGAGGCAGAGAGGAGACGTGGAGGGCCTCGTTTACTTTTAAGGGAAACGGTGCGGTTGCCAGAGTGCTTGGAGTCCTGAAAGCTATCCTCGCGTTCCACTGAAACACAACAACGGTGGAGACCTGATGAAAAGCGAGGCACGCAGAGCTTGCCCGGTGGAAACTTAGACACTACCCTGAGGCTCAGGGTGGCCTTGCGCTTTCCTAGGCTGAACGAGGTCTGCGGGATGATCTCTCCTCCAGCGTGGCAGGAACCCGGTTGCTCGGGGGAAAGTGCTCGTTTCCTACGCAAGCGTACCTGCGGAGGCTAGAAGCAGGGCAACTTCAGGGTTTGGCAGGCAGGCCCTGGGACACTAGAATCCAACCTTCCAAAGGGAATAGGCTGCTTTTGTCAGCAGAGCCACCTACCCTTGTCAGCAGCCAGCATAAGTACCTGCAGTATGGGAGCTACGAAGGGAGAGAAATGGGACACACTGGGTACCTGAGAAGCTCCCCTCGACACCTGCAAGCAGCCTGTTTCTCTGGGGGAACATACTCGTTTCCTCCCCGGGCGTGCCTGCAGTGAGTAGAAGCTGGGCCTTCCTAGGTTTTCACAAACAGCTTCGAGGCTACAAGAATGCAGATATCCAAAGGGGAAAAGACTGCTTTTCGAAGCAGGGCCACCTATCCTAGTTCACAGCAAACATGAGTCCCTGCAGTAGTGGAACTGCCGAGGGAGAGCATGGCGAAATCCTAGGAACTTCGCTAAGTATCTTTGACTGTGCAGGCGTCGAAGTGTGGCAAGATTCCTGACAGAGGGCTTGCCTGAGCGATGCCTAGTTGTCAGTGCCTCTTCCGGGCGCCTAGCAGTGTAAAGTGAGCAATTGTGCTCTTTGCTCAGCTTGGATCTCACATCGACGTTCTGCTTAACATAGCGAGACGGCAGGTGTGAGCTCCCGGAAGGAACGCTGAGCAGAGTGTTTGTCTCAGTGCAGGTAGGGCCCTTGTCCTCACTGAGTCCAAGTTGCCCAGCACATGAGACCAGCTCGGACTGTCTCCGTGATCTGGGGCAAGCTGCGGCAACCTAGGTTTCCAAGAAGAGAGAGAGCATTGTGCCGCCTGGGCTCTGCATGCCAAGACGTGTGTTGAAGGCCTACACGGCTGCTTGTTGCTCAGCAGGCAGAGAGGAGAAGTGAGGGGTTCCGTTTCCTTTCAAGGGAAACGGTGCGGAGGCCAGAGTGCTTGGAGTCCTAAAAGCTATCCTCTCGTTCCACTGAAGCACAACAACGATGGAGAGCTCATGGAAAGCGAGGCACGCAGAGCTTGCCCGGTGGAAACTTAGACACTACCCTGAGGTTCAAGGTGGCCTTGCATTTCCGAGGCGGATCGAGGTCTGCCGCATTATCTCTCCTCCAGCGTGGCAGGAATCCGGTTTCTCGGGGGAAAGTGCTCGTTTCCTACGCAAGCGTACCTGCGGAGGCTAGCAGCAGGGCAACTTCAGGGTTTGGCAGGCAGGCCCTGGGACACTAGAATCCAACCTTCCAAAGGGAAAAGGCTGCTTTTGTCAGCAGAGCCACCTACATTTGTCAGCACGCAGCATAAGTTATTGCAGTATGGGAGCTGCGAAGGGAGAGAAATGGGACACACTGGGCACCTGAGAAGCTCTCCTCGACACTTGCAAGCAGCCTGTTTCTCTGGGGGAACATACTCGTCTCCTCCTCGGGTGTGCCTGCAGTGAGTAGAAGCTGGGCCTTCCTAGGGTTTCACAAACAGCTCCGAGTCTACAAGAATCTAGATATCCAAAGGGGAAAAGACTGCTTTTCGAAGCAGATCCACTTATCCTAGTTCACAGCAAACATGAGTGCCTGCGCTAGTGGAGCTGTTGAGGGAGAGCATGGCGAAACCCTGGGAACTTCCTTAAGTACCTTTACTGTGCAGGCCTCGAAGTGTGGCAAGATCCCTGACGGAAGGCTGAACTGAGCAAGGCCTGGTTGGCAGTGCCTCTTCCGGGGGCCTAGCAGTGTAAAGTGAGGAATTGTGCTTTTTGCTCAGTTTGGATCTCCCATCGACGTCCAGCTTAACCTAGCGAGCCGGCAGGTGTGAACTCCCGGAAGGAACGCTGAGCAGAGTGTTTGTCTCACTGCAGGTAGGGCCCTTGTCCTCACTGAGTCCAAGTTGCCCAGCATATGAGACCAGCTCGGACTGTCTTCGTGAGCTGGGGCAAGCTGCGGCAACCTAGGTTTCCAAGAAGAGAGAGAGCAGTGTGCCGCCTGGGCTCTGCATGCCAAGACGTGTTTTGAAGGGCCTACACGGCTGTTTGTGCTCAGGAGGCAGAGAGGAGACGTGGAGGGCCTCGTTTACTTTTAAGGGAAACGGTGCGGTGGCCAGAGTGCTTGGAGTCCTGAAAGCTATCCTCGGGTTCCACTGAAACACAACAACGGTGGAGAACTGATGAAAAGCGAGGCGCGCAGAGCTTGCCCGGTGGAAACTCAGACACTACCCTGAGGCTCAGGGTGGCCTTGCGCTTTCCCAGACTGAACGAGGTCTACGGGATGATCTCTCCTCCAGCGTGGCAGGACCCGGTTGCTCGGGGGAAAGTGCTCGTTTCCTTCGCAAGCGTACCTGCGGAGGCTAGCAGCAGGGCAACTTCAGGGTTTGGCAGGCAGGCCCTGGGACACTAGAATCCAACCTTCCAAAGGGAAATGGCTGCTTTTGTCAGCAGAGCCACCTACATTTGTCAGCACGCAGCATAAGTTATTGCAGTATGGGAGCTGCGAAGGGAGAGAAATGGGACACACTGGGCACCTGAGAAGCTCTCCTCGACACTTGCAAGCAGCCTGCTTCTCTGGGAGAACATACTCGTTTCCTCCCCGTTGTGCCTGCAGTGAGTAGAAGCTGGGCCTTCCTAGGTTTTCACAAACAGCTTCGAGGCTACAAGAATGCAGATATCCAAAGGGGAAAAGACTGCTTTTCGAAGCAGGGCCACCTATCCTAGTTCACAGCAAACATGAGTCCCTGCAGTAGTGGAACTGCCGAGGGAGAGCATGGCGAAATCCTAGGAACTTCGCTAAGTATTTTTGACTGTGCAGGCGTCGAAGTGTGGCAAGATTCCTGACAGAGGGCTTGCCTGAGCGCGGCGTAGTTGTCAGTGCCTCTTCCGGGCGCCTAGCTGTGTAAAGTGAGCAACTGTGCTCTTTGCTCAGCTTGGATCTCACATCGACGTTCTGCTTAACATAGCGAGACGGCAGGTGTGAGCTCCCGGAAGGAACGCTGAGCAGAGTGTTTGTCTCAGTGCAGGTAGGGCCCTTGTCCTCACTGAGTCCAAGTTGCCCAGCACATGAAACCAGCTCGGACTGTCTCCGTGATCTGGGGCAAGCTGCGGCAACCTAGGGTACCAAGAAGAGAGAGAGCAGTGTGCCGCCTGGGCTCTGCATGCCAAGACGTGTGTTGAAGGCCTACACGCTGCTTGTTGTTCAGCAGGCAGAGAGGAGAAGTGGAGGGGTTCCGTTTCCTTTCAAGGGAAACGGTGCCTAGGCCAGACTGCTTGGAGTCCTAAAAGCTATCCTCTCGTTCCACTGAAGCACAACAACGATGGAGAGCTCATGGAAAGCGAGGCACGCAGAGCTTGCCCGGTGGAAACTTAGACACTACCCTGAGGCTCAAGGTGGCCTTGCACTTTCCGAGGCGGATCGAGGTCTGCCGGATTATCTCTCCTCCAGCGTGGCAGGAACCCGGTTTCTCGGGGGAAAGTGCTCGTTTCCTACGCAAGCGTACCTGCGCAGGCTAGAAGCAGGGCAACTTCAGGGTTTGGCAGGCAGGCCCTGGGACACTAGAATCCAACCTTCCAAAGGGAAAAGGCTGCTTTTATCAGCAGAGCCACCTACCCTTGTCAGCAGCCAGCATAAGTTACTGCAGTATGGGAGCTGCGAAGGGAGAGAAATGGGACACACTGGGCACCTGAGAAGCTCTCCTCGACACTTGCAAGCAGCCTGTTTCTCTGGGGGAACATACTCGTCTCCTCCTCGGGTGTGCCTGCAGTGAGTAGAAGCTGGGCCTTCCTAGGGTTTCACAAACAGCTCCGATTCTACAAGAATCTAGATATCCAAAGGGGAAAAGACTGCTTTTCGAAGCAGATCCACCTATCCTAGTTCACAGCAAACATGAGTCCCTACGCTAGTGGAGCTGCTGAGGGAGAGCATGGCGAAACCCTGGGAACTTCCTTAAGTACCTTTACTGTGCAGGCCTCGAAGTGTGGCAAGATCCCTGACGGAAGGCTGAACTGAGCAAGGCCTGGTTGGCAGTGCCTCTTCCGGGGGCCTAGCAGTGTAAAGTGAGGAATTGTGCTTTTTGCTCAGTTTGGATCTGCCATCGACGTCCTGCTTAACCTAGCGAGCCCGGCAGGTGTGAACTCCCGGAAGGAACGCTGAGCAGAGTGTTTGTCTCACTGCAGGTAGGGCCCTTGTCCTCACTGAGTCCAAGTTGCCCAGCATATGAGACCAGCTCGGACTGTCTTCGTGAGCTGGGGCAAGCTGCGGCAACCTAGGTTTCCAAGAAGAGAGAGAGCAGTGTGCCGCCTGGGCTCTGCATGCCAAGACGTGTTTTGAAGGGCCTACACGGCTGGTTGTGCTCAGGAGGCAGAGAGGAGACGTGGAGGGCCTCGTTTACTTTTAAGGGAAACGGTGCGGTGGCCAGAGTGCTTGGAGTCCTGAAAGCTATCCTCGCGTTCCACTGAAACACAACAACGGTGGAGAACTGATGAAAAGCGAGGCACGCAGAGCTTGCCCGGTGGAAACTCAAACACTACCCTGAGGCTCAGGGTGGCCTTGCGCTTTCCCAGGCTGAACGAGGTCTGCGGGATGATCTCTCCTCCAGCGTGGCAGGAACCCGGTTGCTCGGGGGAAAATGCTCGTTTCCTACGCAAGCGTACCTGCGGAGGCTAGCAGCAGGGCAACTTCAGGGTTTGGCAGGCAGGCCCTGGGACACTAGAATCCAACCTTCCAAACGGAAAAGGCTGCTTTTGTCAGCAGAGCCACCTACATTTGTCAGCACGCAGCATAAGTTATTGCAGTATGGGAGCTGTGAAGGGAGAGAAATGGGACACACTGGGCACCTGAGAAGCTCTCCTCGACACTTGCAAGCAGCCTGTTTCTCTGGGGGAACATAATCGTTTCTTCCCCGGTTGTGCCTGCAGTGAGTAGAAGCTGGGCCTTCCTAGGTTTTCACAAACAGCTTCGAGGCTACAAGAATGCAGATATCCAAAGGGGAAAAGAGTGCTTTTCGAAGCAGATCCACCTATCCTAGTTCACAGCAAACATGAGTCCCTGCGGTAGTGGAACTGCCGAGGGAGAGCATGGCGAAATCCTAGGAACTTCGCTAAGTATCTTTGACTGTGCAGGCGTCGAAGTGTGGCAAGATTCCTGACAGAGGGCTTGCCTGAGCGCGGCGTAGTTGTCAGTGCCTCTTCCGGGCGCCTAGCAGTGTATAGTGAGCAACTGTGCTCTTTGCTCAGCTTGGATCTCACATCGACGTTCTGCTTAACATAGCGAGACGGCAGGTGTGAGCTCCCGGAAGGAACGCTGAGCAGAGTGTGTGTCTCAGTGCAGGTAGGGCCCTTGTCCTCACTGAGTCCAAGTTGCCCAGCACATGAAACCAGCTCGGACTGTCTCCGTGATCTGGGGCAAGCTACGGCAACCTAGGGTACCAAGAAGGGAGAGAGCAGTGTGCCGCCTGGGGTCTGCATGCCAAGACGTGTGTTGAAGGCCTACACGGCTGCTTGTTGCTCAGCAGGCAGAGAGGAGAAGTGGAGGGGTTCCGTTTCCTTTCAAGGGAAACGGTGCGGAGGCCAGAGTGCTTGGAGTCCTAAAAGCTATCCTCTCGTTCCACTGAAGCACAACAACGATGGAGAGCTCATGGAAAGCGAGGCACGCAGAGCTTGCCTGGTGGAAACTTAGACACTACCCTGAGGCTCAGGGTGGCCTTGCGCTTTCCCAGGCTGAAAGGTGTCTGCGGGATTATCTCTCCTCCAGCGTGGCAGGAACCCGGTTTCTCGGGGGAAAGTGCTCGTTTCCTACGCAAGCGTACCTGCGGAGGCTACAAGCAGGGCAACTTCAGGGTTTGGCAGGCAGGCCCTGGGAAACTAGAATCCAACCTTCCAAAGGGAAAAGGCTGCTTTTCTCAGCAGAGCCACCTACATTTGTCAGCACCCAGCATAGGTTACTCCAGTATGGGAGCTGCGAAGGGAGAGAAATGGGACACAATGGGCACCTGAGAAGCTCACCTCGACACTTGCAAGCAGCCTGTTTCTCTGGGGGAACATACTCGTTTCCTCCTCGGGTGTGCCAGCAGTGAGTAGAAGCTGGGCCTTCCTAGGGTTTCACAAACAGCTCCGAGTCTACAAGAATCTAGATATCCAAAGGGGAAAAGACTGCTTTTCGAAGCAGATCCACCTATCCTAGTTCACAGCAAACATGAGTCCCTGCGCTAGTGGAGCTGCTGAGGGAGAGCATGGCGAAACCCTGGGAACTTCCTTAAGTACCTTTACTGTGCAGGCCTCGAAGTGTGGCAAGATCCTGACGGAGGGCTGACCTGAGCAAGGCCTGGTTGGCAGTGCCTCTTCCGGGGGCCTAGCAGTGTAAAGGGCGGAATTGTGCTTTTTGCTCAGTTTGGATCTCCCATCGACGTCCTGCTTAACCTAGCGAGCCGGCAGGTGTGAACTCCCGGAAGGAACGCTGAGCAGAGTGTTTGTCTCACTGCAGGTAGGGCCCTTGTCCTCACTGAGTCCAAGTTGCCCAGCATATGAGACCAGCTCGGACTGTCTTCGTGAGCTGGGGCAAGCTGCGGCAACCTAGGTTTCCAAGAAGAGAGAGAGCAGTGTGCCGCCTGGGCTCTGCATGCCAAGACGTGTTTTGAAGGGCCTACACGGCTGCTTGTTGCTCAGGAGGCACAGAGGAGACGTGGAGGGGCTCCGTTTTCTTTCAAGGGAAACGGTGCTTTGGCCAGAGTGCTTGGAGTCCTGAAAGCTATCCTCTCGTTCCACTGGAGCACAACAACGGTGGAAACCTCATGGAAATTGAGGCACGCAGAGCTTGCCCGGTGGAAACTTAGACACTACCCTGAGGCTCAGGGTGGCCTTGCGCTTTCCCAGGCTGAACGAGGTCTGCGGGATGATCTCTCCTCCAGCGTGGCAGGAACCCGGTTGCTCGGGGGAAAGTGCTCGTTTCCTACGCAAGCGTACCTGCGGAGGCTAGCAGCAGGGCAACTTCAGGGTTTGGCAGGCAGGCCCTGGGACACTAGAATCCAACCTTCCAAAGGGAAATGGCTGCTTTTGTCAGCAGAGCCACCTACATTTGTCAGCACGCAGCATAAGTTATTGCAGTATGGGAGCTGCGAAGGGAGAGAAATGGGACACACTGGGCACCTGAGAAGCTCTCCTCGACACTTGCAAGCAGCCTGTTTCTCTGGGGGAACATACTCGTATCCTCCCCGGTTGTGCCTGCAGTGAATAGAAGCTGGGCCTTCCTAGGGTTTCACAAACAGCTCCGAGTCTACAAGAATCTAGATATCCAAAGGGGAAAAGACTGCTTTTCGAAGCAGATCCACCTATCCTAGTTCACAGCAAACATGAGTCCCTACGCTAGTGGAGCTGCTGAGGGAGAGCATGGCTAAACCCTGGGAACTTCCTTAAGTACCTTTACTGTGCAGGCCTCGAAGTGTGGCAAGATCCCTGACGGAGGGCTGACCTGAGCAAGGCCTGGTTGGCAGTGCCTCTTCAGGGGCCTAGCAGTGTAAAGTGAGGAATTGTGCTTTTTGCTCAGTTTGGATCTCCCATCGACCTCCTGCTTAACCTAGCGAGCCGGCAGGTGTGAGCTCCCGGAAGGAACGCTGAGCAGAGTGTTTGTCTCACTGCAGGTAGGGCCCTTGTCCTCACTGAGTCCAAGTTGCCCAGCATATGAGACCAGCTCGGACTGTCTTCGTGAGCTGGGGCAAGCTGCGGCAACCTAGGTTTCCAAGAAGAGAGAGAAAAGTGTGTTGCCTGGGCTCTGCATGCCAAGACATGTTTTGAGGGCCTACACGGCTGCTTGTTGCTCAGGAGGCAGAGAGGAGACGTGGAGGGCCTCGTTTTCTTTCAAGGGAAACGGTGCGGTGGCCAGAGTGCTTGGAGTCCTGAAAGCTATCCTCTCGTTCCACTGAAACACAACAACGGTGGAGACCTGATGAAAAGCGAGGCACACAGAGCTTGCCCGGTGGAAACTTAGACACTACCCTGAGGCTCAGGGTGGCCTTGCGCTTTCCCAGGCTGAACGAGGTCTGCGGGATGATCTCTCCTCCAGCGTGGCAGGAACCCGGTTGCTCGGGGGAAAGTGCTCGTTTCCTACGCAAGCGTACCTGCGGAGGCTAGAAGCAGGGCAACTTCAGGGTTTGGCAGGCAGGCCCTGGGACACTAGAATCCAACCTTCCAAAGGGAATAGGCTGCTTTTGTCAGCAGAGCCACCTACCCTTGTCAGCAGCCAGCATAAGTACCTGCAGTATGAGAGCTACGGAGGGAGAGAAATGGGACACACTGGGTACCTGAGAAGCTCCCCTCGACACCTGCAAGCAGCCTGTTTCTCTGGGGGAACATACTCGTTTCCTCCCCGGGCGTGCCTGCAGTGAGTAGAAGCTGGGCCTTCCTAGGTTTTCACAAACAGCTTCGAGGCTACAAGAATGCAGATATCCAAAGGGGAAAAGACTGCTTTTCGAAGCAGGGCCACCTATCCTAGTTCACAGCAAACATGAGTCCCTGCAGTAGTGGAACTGCCGAGGGAGAGCATGGCGAAATCCTAGGAACTTCGCTAAGTATCTTTGACTGTGCAGGCGTCGAAGTGTGGCAAGATTCCTGACGGAGGGCTTGCCTGAGCGATGCCTAGTTGTCAGTGCCTCTTCCGGGCGCCTAGCAGTGTAAAGTGAGCAATTGTGCTGTTTGCTCAGCTTGGATCTCACATCGACGTTCTGCTTAACATAGCGAGACGGCACGTGTGAGCTCCCGGAAGGAACGCTGAGCAGAGTGTTTGTCTCAGTGCAGGTAGGGCCCTTGTCCTCACTGAGTCCAAGTTGCCCAGCACATGAAACCAGCTCGGACTGTCTCCGTGATCTGGGGCAAGCTACGGCAACCTAGGGTACCAAGAAGGGAGAGAGCAGTGTGCCGCCTGGGGTCTGCATGCCAAGACGTGTGTTGAAGGCCTACACGGCTGCTTGTTGCTCAGCAGGCAGAGAGGAGAAGTGGAGGGGTTCCGTTTCCTTTCAAGGGAAACGGTGCGGTGGCCAGAGTGCTTGGAGTCCTAAAAGCTATCCTCTCGTTCCACTGAAGCACAACAACGATGGAGAGCTCATGGAAAGCGAGGCACGCAGAGCTTGCCCGGTGGAAACTTAGACACTACCCTGAGGCTCAGGGTGGCCTTGCGCTTTCCCAGGCTGAAAGGTGTCTGCGGGATTATCTCTCCTCCAGCGTGGCAGGAACCCGGTTTCTCGGGGGAAAGTGCTCGTTTCCTACGCAAGCGTACCTGCGGAGGCTACAAGCAGGGCAACTTCAGGGTTTGGCAGGCAGGCCCTGGGAAACTAGAATCCAACCTTCCAAAGGGAAAAGGCTGCTTTTCTCAGCAGAGCCACCTACATTTGTCAGCACCCAGCATAGGTTACTCCAGTATGGGAGCTGCGAAGGGAGAGAAATGGGACACAATGGGCACCTGAGAAGCTCACCTCGACACTTGCAAGCAGCCTGTTTCTCTGGGGGAACATACTCGTTTCCTCCTCGGGTGTGCCAGCAGTGAGTAGAAGCTGGGCCTTCCTAGGGTTTCACAAACAGCTCCGAGTCTACAAGAATCTAGATATCCAAAGGGGAAAAGACTGCTTTTCGAAGCAGATCCACCTATCCTAGTTCACAGCAAACATGAGTCCCTGCGCTAGTGGAGCTGCTGAGGGAGAGCATGGCGAAACCCTGGGAACTTCCTTAAGTACCTTTACTGTGCAGGCCTCGAAGTGTGGCAAGATCCTGACGGAGGGCTGACCTGAGCAAGGCCTGGTTGGCAGTGCCTCTTCCGGGGGCCTAGCAGTGTAAAGGGCGGAATTGTGCTTTTTGCTCAGTTTGGATCTCCCATCGACGTCCTGCTTAACCTAGCGAGCCGGCAGGTGTGAACTCCCGGAAGGAACGCTGAGCAGAGTGTTTGTCTCACTGCAGGTAGGGCCCTTGTCCTCACTGAGTCCAAGTTGCCCAGCATATGAGACCAGCTCGGACTGTCTTCGTGAGCTGGGGCAAGCTGCGGCAACCTAGGTTTCCAAGAAGAGAGAGAGCAGTGTGCCGCCTGCGCTCTGCATGCCAAGACGTGTTTTGAAGGGCCTACACGGCTGCTTGTTGCTCAGGAGGCACAGAGGAGACGTGGAGGGGCTCCGTTTTCTTTCAAGGGAAACGGTGCGTTGGCCAGAGTGCTTGGAGTCCTGAAAGCTATCCTCTCGTTCCACTGGAGCACAACAACGGTGGAAACCTCATGGAAATTGAGGCACGCAGAGCTTGCCCGGTGGAAACTTAGACACTACCCTGAGGCTCAGGGTGGCCTTGCGCTTTCCCAGGCTGAACGAGGTCTGCGGGATGATCTCTCCTCCAGCGTGGCAGGAACCCGGTTGCTCGGGGGAAAGTGCTCGTTTCCTACGCAAGCGTACCTGCGGAGGCTAGCAGCAGGGCAACTTCAGGGTTTGGCAGGCAGGCCCTGGGACACTAGAATCCAACCTTCCAAAGGGAAATGGCTGCTTTTGTCAGCAGAGCCACCTACATTTGTCAGCACGCAGCATAAGTTATTGCAGTATGGGAGCTGCGAAGGGAGAGAAATGGGACACACTGGGCACCTGAGAAGCTCTCCTCGACACTTGCAAGCAGCCTGTTTCTCTGGGGGAACATACTCGTATCCTCCCCGGTTGTGCCTGCAGTGAATAGAAGCTGGGCCTTCCTAGGGTTTCACAAACAGCTCCGAGTCTACAAGAATCTAGATATCCAAAGGGGAAAAGACTGCTTTTCGAAGCAGATCCACCTATCCTAGTTCACAGCAAACATGAGTCCCTACGCTAGTGGAGCTGCTGAGGGAGAGCATGGCTAAACCCTGGGAACTTCCTTAAGTACCTTTACTGTGCAGGCCTCGAAGTGTGGCAAGATCCCTGACGGAGGGCTGACCTGAGCAAGGCCTGGTTGGCAGTGCCTCTTCAGGGGCCTAGCAGTGTAAAGTGAGGAATTGTGCTTTTTGCTCAGTTTGGATCTCCCATCGACCTCCTGCTTAACCTAGCGAGCCGGCAGGTGTGAGCTCCCGGAAGGAACGCTGAGCAGAGTGTTTGTCTCACTGCAGGTAGGGCCCTTGTCCTCACTGAGTCCAAGTTGCCCAGCATATGAGACCAGCTCGGACTGTCTTCGTGAGCTGGGGCAAGCTGCGGCAACCTAGGTTTCCAAGAAGAGAGAGAAAAGTGTGTTGCCTGGGCTCTGCATGCCAAGACATGTTTTGAGGGCCTACACGGCTGCTTGTTGCTCAGGAGGCAGAGAGGAGACGTGGAGGGCCTCGTTTTCTTTCAAGGGAAACGGTGCGGTGGCCAGAGTGCTTGGAGTCCTGAAAGCTATCCTCTCGTTCCACTGAAACACAACAACGGTGGAGACCTGATGAAAAGCGAGGCACACAGAGCTTGCCCGGTGGAAACTTAGACACTACCCTGAGGCTCAGGGTGGCCTTGCGCTTTCCCAGGCTGAACGAGGTCTGCGGGATGATCTCTCCTCCAGCGTGGCAGGAACCCGGTTGCTCGGGGGAAAGTGCTCGTTTCCTACGCAAGCGTACCTGCGGAGGCTAGAAGCAGGGCAACTTCAGGGTTTGGCAGGCAGGCCCTGGGACACTAGAATCCAACCTTCCAAAGGGAATAGGCTGCTTTTGTCAGCAGAGCCACCTACCCTTGTCAGCAGCCAGCATAAGTACCTGCAGTATGAGAGCTACGGAGGGAGAGAAATGGGACACACTGGGTACCTGAGAAGCTCCCCTCGACACCTGCAAGCAGCCTGTTTCTCTGGGGGAACATACTCGTTTCCTCCCCGGGCGTGCCTGCAGTGAGTAGAAGCTGGGCCTTCCTAGGTTTTCACAAACAGCTTCGAGGCTACAAGAATGCAGATATCCAAAGGGGAAAAGACTGCTTTTCGAAGCAGGGCCACCTATCCTAGTTCACAGCAAACATGAGTCCCTGCAGTAGTGGAACTGCCGAGGGAGAGCATGGCGAAATCCTAGGAACTTCGCTAAGTATCTTTGACTGTGCAGGCGTCGAAGTGTGGCAAGATTCCTGACGGAGGGCTTGCCTGAGCGATGCCTAGTTGTCAGTGCCTCTTCCGGGCGCCTAGCAGTGTAAAGTGAGCAATTGTGCTGTTTGCTCAGCTTGGATCTCACATCGACGTTCTGCTTAACATAGCGAGACGGCACGTGTGAGCTCCCGGAAGGAACGCTGAGCAGAGTGTTTGTCTCAGTGCAGGTAGGGCCCTTGTCCTCACTGAGTCCTAGTTGCCCAGCACATGAGACCAGCTCGGACTGTCTCCGTGATCTGGGGCAAGCTGCGGCAACCTAGGTTTCCAAGAAGAGAGAGAGCAGTGTGCCGCCTGGGCTCTGCATGCCAAGACGTGTGTTGAAGGCCTACACGGCTGCTTGTTGCTCAGCAGGCAGAGAGGAGAAGTGGAGGGGTTCCGTTTCCTTTCAAGGGAAACGGTGCGGAGGCCAGATTTCTTGGAGTCCTAAAAGCTATCCTCTCGTTCCACTGAAGCACAACAACGATGGAGACTTAATGGAAAACGAGGCACGCAGAGCTTGCCCGGTGGAAACTTAGACACTACCCTGAGGCTCAGGGTGGCCTTGCGCTTTCCCAGGCTGAACGAGGTCTGCGGGATGATCTCTCCTCCAGCGTGGCAGGAACCCGTTTGCTCGGGGGAAAGTGCTCGTTTCCTACGCAAGCGTACCTGCGGAGGCTAGCAGCAGGGCAACTTCAGGGTTTGGCAGGCAGGCCCTGGGACACTAGAATCCAACCTTCCAAAGGGAAATGGCTGCTTTTGTCAGCAGAGCCACCTACATTTGTCAGCACGCAGCATAAGTTATTGCAGTATGGGAGCTGCGAAGGGAGAGAAATGGGACACACTGGGCACCTGAGAAGCTCTCCTCGACACTTGCAAGCAGCCTGTTTCTCTGGGGGAACATACTCGTCTCCTCCTCGGGTGTGCCTGCAGTGAGTAGAAGCTGGGCCTTCCTAGGGTTTCACAAACAGCTCCGAGTCTACAAGAATCTAGATATCCAAAGGCGAAAAGACTGCTTTTCGAAGCAGATCCACCTATCCTAGTTCACAGCAAACATGAGTCCCTACGCTAGTGGAGCTGCTGAGGGAGAGCATGGCTAAACCCGGGAACTTCCTTAAGTACCTTTACTGTGCAGGCCTCGAAGTGTGGCAAGATCCCTGACGGAGGGCTGACCTGAGCAAGGCCTGGTTGGCAGTGCCTCTTCCGGGGGCCTAGCAGTGTAAAGTGCGGAATTGTGCTTTTTGCTCAGTTTGGATCTCCCATCGACGTCCTGCTTAACCTAGCGAGCCGGCAGGTGTGAGCTCCCGGAAGGAACACTGAGCAGAGTGTTTGTCTCACTGCAGGTAGGGCCCTTGTCCTCACTGAGTCCAAGTTGCCCAGCATATGAGACCAGCTCGGACAGTCTTCGTGAGCTGGGGCAAGCTGCGGCAACCTAGGTTTCCAAGAAGAGAGAGAAAAGTGTGTTGCCTGGGCTCTGCATGCCAAGACATGTTTTGAGGGCCTACACGGCTGCTTGTTGCTCAGGAGGCAGAGAGGAGACGTGGAGGGCCTCGTTTTCTTTCAAGGGAAACGGTGCGGTGGCCAGAGTGCTTGGAGTCCTGAAAGCTATCCTCTCGTTCCACTGAAACACAACAACGGTGGAGACCTGATGAAAAGCGAGGCACGCAGAGCTTGCCCGGTGGAAACTTAGACACTACCCTGAGGCTCAGGGTGGCCTTGCGCTTTCCCAGGCTGAACGAGGTCTGCGGGATGATCTCTCCTCCAGCGTGGCAGGAACCCGGTTGCTCGGGGGAAAGTGCTCGTTTCCTACGCAAGCGTACCTGCGGAGGCTAGAAGCAGGGCAACTTCAGGGTTTGGCAGGCAGGCCCTGGGACACTAGAATCCAACCTTCCAAAGGGAATAGGCTGCTTTTGTCAGCAGAGCCACCTACCCTTGTCAGCAGCCAGCATAAGTACCTGCAGTATGGGAGCTACGAAGGGAGAGAAATGGGACACACTGGGTACCTGAGAAGCTCCCCTCGACACCTGCAAGCAGCCTGATTCTCTGGGGGAACATACTCGTTTCCTCCCCGGTTGTGCCTGCAGTGAGTAGAAGCTGGGCCTTCCTAGGTTTTCACAAACAGCTTCGAGGCTACAAGAATGCAGATATCCAAAGGGGAAAAGACTGCTTTTCGAAGCAGGGCCACCTATCCTAGTTCACAGCAAACATGAGTCCCTGCAGTAGTGGAACTGCCGAGGGAGAGCATGGCGAAATCCTAGGAACTTCGCTAAGTATCTTTGACTGTGCAGGCGTCGAAGTGTGGCAAGATTCCTGACAGAGGGCTTGCCTGAGCGCGGCGTAGTTGTCAGTGCCTCTTCCGGGCGCCTAGCAGTGTAAAGTGAGCAACTGTGCTCTTTGCTCAGCTTGGATCTCACATCGACGTTCTGCTTAACATAGCGAGACGGCAGGTGTGAGCTCCCGGAAGGAACGCTGAGCAGAGTGTTTGTCTCAGTGCAGGTAGGGCCCTTGTCCTCACTGAGTCCAAGTTGCCCAGCACATGAAAGCAGCTCGGACTGTCTCCGTGATCTGGGGCAAGCTGCGGCAACCTAGGGTACCAAGAAGAGAGAGAGCAGTGTGCCGCCTGGGCTCTGCATGCCAAGACGTGTGTTGAAGGCCTACACGGCTGCTTGTTGCTCAGCAGGCAGAGAGGAGAAGTGGAGGGGTTCCGTTTCCTTTCAAGGGAAACGGTGCGGAGGCCAGAGTGCTTGGAGTCCTAAAAGCTATCCTCTCGTTCCACTGAAGCACAACAACGATGGAGAGCTCATGGAAAGCGAGGCACGCAGAGCTTGCCCGGTGGAAACTTAGACACTACCCTGAGACTCAAGGTGGTCTTGCACTTTCCGAGGCGGATCGAGGTCTGCCGGATTATCTCTCCTCCAGCGTGGCAGGAAACCGGTTTCTCGGGGGAAAGTGCTCGTTTCCTACGCAAGCGTACCTGCGGAGGCTAGAAGCAGGGCAAATTCAGGGTTTGGCAGGCAGGCCCTGGGACACTGGAATCCAACCTTCCAATGGGAAAAGGCTGCTTTTGTCAGCAGAGCCACCTACCCTGGTCAGCAGCCAGCATAAGTTACTGCAGTATGGGAGCTGCGAAGGGAGAGAAATGGGACACACTGGGCACCAGAGAAGCTCTCCTCGACACTTGCAAGCAGCCTGTTTCTCTGGGGGAACATACTCGTCTCCTCCTCGGGTGTGCCTGCAGTGAGTAGAAGCTGGGCCTTCCTAGGGTTTCACAAACAGCTCCGAGTCTACAAGAATCTAGATATCCAAAGGGGAAAAGACTGCTTTTCGAAACAGATCCACCTATCCTAGTTCACAGCAAACATGAGTGCCTGCGCTAGTGGAGCTGCTGAGGGAGAGCATGGCGAAACCCTTGGAACTTTCTTAAGTACCTTTACTGTGCAGGCCTCGAAGTGTGGCAAGATCCCTGACGGAAGGCTGAACTGAGCAAGGCCTGGTTGGCAGTGCCTCTTCCGGGGGCCTAGCAGTGTAAAGTGAGGAATTGTGCTTTTTGCTCAGTTTGGATCTCCCATCGACGTCCTGCTTAACCTAGCGAGCCGGCAGGTGTGAACTCCCGGAAGGAACGCTGAGCAGAGTGTTTGTCTCACTGCAGGTAGGGCACTTGTCCTCACTGAGTCCAAGTTGCCCAGCATATGAGACCAGCTCGGACTGTCTTCGTGAGCTGGGGCAAGCTGCGGCAACCTAGGTTTCCAAGAAGAGAGAGAGCAGTGTGCCACCTGGGCTCTGCATGCCAAGACGTGTTTTGAAGGGCCTACACGGCTGGTTGTGCTCAGGAGGCAGAGAGGAGACGTGGAGGGCCTCGTTTACTTTTAAGGGAAACGGTGCGGTGGCCAGAGTGCTTGGAGTCCTGAAAGCTATCCTCGCGTTCCACTGAAACACAACAACGGTGGAGACCTGATGAAAAGCGAGGCACGCAGAGCTTGCCCGGTGGAAACTTAGACACTACCCTGAGGCTCAGGGTGGCCTTGCGCTTTCCCAGGCTGAACGAGTTCTGCGGGATGATCTCTCCTCCAGCGTGGCAGGAACCCGGTTGCTCGGGGGAAAGTGCTCGTTTCCTACGCAAGCGTACCTGCGGAGGCTAGAAGCAGGGCAACTTCAGGGTTTGGCAGGCAGGCCCTGGGACACTAGAATCCAACCTTCCAAAGGGAATAGGCTGCTTTTGTCAGCAGAGCCACCTACCGTTGTCAGCAGCCAGCATAAGTACCTGCAGTATGGGAGCTACGAAGGGAGAGAAATGGGACACACTGGGTACCTGAGAAGCTCCCCTCGACACCTGCAAGCAGCCTGTTTCTCTGGGGGAACATACTCGTTTCCTCCCCGGTTGTGCCTGCAGTGAGTAGAAGCTGGGCCTTCCTAGGTTTTCACAAACAGCTTCGAGGCTACAAGAATGCAGATATCCAAAGGGGAAAAGACTGCTTTTCGAAGCAGGGCCACCTATCCTAGTTCACAGCAAACATGAGTCCCTGCAGTAGTGGAACTGCCGAGGGAGAGCATGGCGAAATCCTAGGAACTTCGCTAAGTATCTTTGACTGTGCAGGCCTCGAAATGTTGCAAGATCCTGACGGAGGGCTGACCTGAGCAAGGCCTGGTTGGCAGTGCCTCTTCCGGGGGCCTAGCAGTGTAAAGTGCGGAATTGTGCTTTTTGCTCAGTTTGGATCTCCCATCGACGTCCTGCTTAACCTAGCGAGCCGGCAGGTGTGAGCTCCCGGAAGGAACGCTGAGCAGAGTGTTTGTCTCACTGCAGGTAGGGCCCTTGTCCTCACTGAGTCCAAGTTGCCCTGGATATGAGACCAGCTCGGACTGTCTTCGTGAGCTGGGGCAAGCTGCGGCAACCTAGGTTTCCAAGAAGAGAGAGAGCAGTGTGCCGCCTGGGCTCTGCATGCCAAGACGTGTTTTGAAGGGCCTACACGGCTGCTTGTTGCTCAGGAGGCACAGAGGAGACGTGGAGGGGCTCCGTTTTCTTTCAAGGGAAACGGTGCGTTGGCCAGAGTGCTTGGAGTCCTGAAAGCTATCCTCTCTTTCCACTGGAGCACAACAACGGTGGAAACCTCATGGAAAGTGAGGCACGCAGAGCTTGCCCGGTGGAAACTTAGACACTACCCTGAGGCTCAGGGTGGCCTTGCGCTTTCCCAGGCTGAACGAGGTCTGCGGGATGATCTCTCCTCCAGCGTGGCAGGAACCCGGTTGCTCGGGGGAAAGTGCTCGTTTCCTACGCAAGCGTACCTGCGGAGGCTAGCAGCAGGGCAACTTCAGGGTTTGGCAGGCAGGCCCTGGGACACTAGAATCCAACCTTCCAAAGGGAAATGGCTGCTTTTGTCAGCAGAGCCACCTACATTTGTCAGCACGCAGCATAAGTTATTGCAGTATGGGAGCTGCGAAGGGAGAGAAATGGGACACACTGGGCACCTGAGAAGCTCTCCTCGACACTTGCAAGCAGCCTGTTTCTCTGGGAGAACATACTCGTTTCCTCCCCGGTTGTGCCTGCAGTGAGTAGAAGCTGGGCCTTCCTAGAGTTTCACAAACAGCTCCGAGTCCACAAGAATCTAGATATCCAAAGGGGAAAAGACTGCTTTTCGAAGCAGGGCCACCTATCCTAGTTCACAGCAAACATGAGTCCCTACGCTAGTGGAGCTGCAGAGGGATAGCATGGCTAATCCCTGGGAACTTCCTTAAGTACCTTTACTGTGCAGGCCTCGAAATGTGGCAAGATCCCTGACGGAGGGCTGACCTGAGCAAGGCCTGGTTGGCAGTGCCTCTTCAGGGGCCTAGCAGTGTAAAGTGAGGAATTGTGCTTTTTGCTCAGTTTGGATCTCCCATCGACGTCCTGCTTAACCTAGCGAGCCGGCAGGTGTGAGCTCCCGGAAGGAACACTGAGCAGAGTGTTTGTCTCACTGCAGGTAGGGCCCTTGTCCTCACTGAGTCCAAGTTGCCCAGCATATGAGACCAGCTCGGACTGTCTTCGTGAGCTGGGGCAAGCTGCGGCAACCTAGGTTTCCAAGAAGAGAGAGAAAAGTGTGTTGCCTGGGCTCTGCATGCCAAGACATGTTTTGAGGGCCTACACGGCTGCTTGTTGCTCAGGAGGCAGAGAGGAGACGTGGAGGGCCTCGTTTTCTTTCAAGGGAAACGGTGCGGTGGCCAGAGTGCTTGGAGTCCTGAAAGCTATCCTCTCGTTCCACTGAAACACAACAACGGTGGAGACCTGATGAAAAGCGAGGCACGCAGAGCTTGCCCGGTGGAAACTTAGACACTACCCTGAGGCTCAAGGTGGCCTTGCACTTTCCGAGGCGGATCGAGGTCTGCCGGATGATCTCTCCTCCAGCGTGGCAGGAACCCGGTTTCTCGGGGGAAAGTGCTCGTTTCCTACGCAAGCGTACCTGCGGAGGCTAGAAGCAGGGCAAATTCAGGGTTTGGCAGGCAGGCCCTGGGACACTGGAATCCAACCTTCCAATGGGAAAAGGCTGCTTTTGTCAGCAGAGCCACCTACCCTTGTCAGCAGCCAGCATAAGTTACTGCAGTATGGGAGCTGCGAAGGGAGAGAAATGGGACACACTGGGCACCTGAGAAGCTCTCCTCGACACTTGCAAGCAGCCTGTTTCTCTGGGAGAACATACTCGTCTCCTCCTCGGGTGTCCCTGCAGTGAGTAGAAGCTGGGCCTTCCTAGGGTTTCACAAACAGCTCCGAGTCTACAAGAATCTAGATATCCAAAGGGGAAAAGACTGCTTTTTGAAGCAGATCCACCTATCCTAGTTCACAGCAAACATGAGTGCCTGCGCTAGTGGAGCTGCTGAGGGAGAGCATGGCGAAACCCTGGGAACTTCCTTAAGTACCTTTACTGTGCAGGCCTCGAAGTGTGGCAAGATCCCTGACGGAAGGCTGAACTGAGCAAGGCCTGGTTGGCAGTGCCTCTTCCGGGGGCCTAGCAGTGTAAAGTGAGGAATTGTGCTTTTTGCTCAGTTTGGATCTCCCATCGACGTCCTGCTTAACCTAGCGAGCCGGCAGGTGTGAACTCCCGGAAGGAACGCTGAGCAGAGTGTTTGTCTCACTGCAGGTAGGGCCCTTGTCCTCACTGAGTCCAAGTTGCCCAGCATATGAGACCAGCTCGGACTGTCTTCGTGAGCTGGGGCAAGCTGCGGCAACCTAGGTTTCCAAGAAGAGAGAGAGCAGTGTGCCGCCTGGGCTCTGCATGCCAAGACGTGTTTTGAAGGGCCTACACGGCTGGTTGTGCTCAGGAGGCAGAGAGGAGACGTGGAGGGCCTCGTTTACTTTTAAGGGAAACGGTGCGGTTGCCAGAGTGCTTGGAGTCCTGAAAGCTATCCTCGCGTTCCACTGAAACACAACAACGGTGGAGACCTGATGAAAAGCGAGGCACGCAGAGCTTGCCCGGTGGAAACTTAGACACTACCCTGAGGCTCAGGGTGGCCTTGCGCTTTCCTAGGCTGAACGAGGTCTGCGGGATGATCTCTCCTCCAGCGTGGCAGGAACCCGGTTGCTCGGGGGAAAGTGCTCGTTTCCTACGCAAGCGTACCTGCGGAGGCTAGAAGCAGGGCAACTTCAGGGTTTGGCAGGCAGGCCCTGGGACACTAGAATCCAACCTTCCAAAGGGAATAGGCTGCTTTTGTCAGCAGAGCCACCTACCCTTGTCAGCAGCCAGCATAAGTACCTGCAGTATGGGAGCTACGAAGGGAGAGAAATGGGACACACTGGGTACCTGAGAAGCTCCCCTCGACACCTGCAAGCAGCCTGTTTCTCTGGGGGAACATACTCGTTTCCTCCCCGGGCGTGCCTGCAGTGAGTAGAAGCTGGGCCTTCCTAGGTTTTCACAAACAGCTTCGAGGCTACAAGAATGCAGATATCCAAAGGGGAAAAGACTGCTTTTCGAAGCAGGGCCACCTATCCTAGTTCACAGCAAACATGAGTCCCTGCAGTAGTGGAACTGCCGAGGGAGAGCATGGCGAAATCCTAGGAACTTCGCTAAGTATCTTTGACTGTGCAGGCGTCGAAGTGTGGCAAGATTCCTGACAGAGGGCTTGCCTGAGCGATGCCTAGTTGTCAGTGCCTCTTCCGGGCGCCTAGCAGTGTAAAGTGAGCAATTGTGCTCTTTGCTCAGCTTGGATCTCACATCGACGTTCTGCTTAACATAGCGAGACGGCAGGTGTGAGCTCCCGGAAGGAACGCTGAGCAGAGTGTTTGTCTCAGTGCAGGTAGGGCCCTTGTCCTCACTGAGTCCAAGTTGCCCAGCACATGAGACCAGCTCGACTGTCTCCGTGATCTGGGGCAAGCTGCGGCAACCTAGGTTTCCAAGAAGAGAGAGAGCATTGTGCCGCCTGGGCTCTGCATGCCAAGACGTGTGTTGAAGGCCTACACGGCTGCTTGTTGCTCAGCAGGCAGAGAGGAGAAGTGAGGGGTTCCGTTTCCTTTCAAGGGAAACGGTGCGGAGGCCAGAGTGCTTGGAGTCCTAAAAGCTATCCTCTCGTTCCACTGAAGCACAACAACGATGGAGAGCTCATGGAAAGCGAGGCACGCAGAGCTTGCCCGGTGGAAACTTAGACACTACCCTGAGGTTCAAGGTGGCCTTGCATTTCCGAGGCGGATCGAGGTCTGCCGCATTATCTCTCCTCCAGCGTGGCAGGAACCCGGTTTCTCGGGGGAAAGTGCTCGTTTCCTACGCAAGCGTACCTGCGGAGGCTAGCAGCAGGGCAACTTCAGGGTTTGGCAGGCAGGCCCTGGGACACTAGAATCCAACCTTCCAAAGGGAAAAGGCTGCTTTTGTCAGCAGAGCCACCTACATTTGTCAGCACGCAGCATAAGTTATTGCAGTATGGGAGCTGCGAAGGGAGAGAAATGGGACACACTGGGCACCTGAGAAGCTCTCCTCGACACTTGCAAGCAGCCTGTTTCTCTGGGGGAACATACTCGTCTCCTCCTCGGGTGTGCCTGCAGTGAGTAGAAGCTGGGCCTTCCTAGGGTTTCACAAACAGCTCCGAGTCTACAAGAATCTAGATATCCAAAGGGGAAAAGACTGCTTTTCGAAGCAGATCCACTTATCCTAGTTCACAGCAAACATGAGTGCCTGCGCTAGTGGAGCTGTTGAGGGAGAGCATGGCGAAACCCTGGGAACTTCCTTAAGTACCTTTACTGTGCAGGCCTCGAAGTGTGGCAAGATCCCTGACGGAAGGCTGAACTGAGCAAGGCCTGGTTGGCAGTGCCTCTTCCGGGGGCCTAGCAGTGTAAAGTGAGGAATTGTGCTTTTTGCTCAGTTTGGATCTCCCATCGACGTCCAGCTTAACCTAGCGAGCCGGCAGGTGTGAACTCCCGGAAGGAACGCTGAGCAGAGTGTTTGTCTCACTGCAGGTAGGGCCCTTGTCCTCACTGAGTCCAAGTTGCCCAGCATATGAGACTAGCTCGGACTGTCTTCGTGAGCTGGGGCAAGCTGCGGCAACCTAGGTTTCCAAGAAGAGAGAGAGCAGTGTGCCGCCTGGGCTCTGCATGCCAAGACGTGTTTTGAAGGGCCTACACGGCTGTTTGTGCTCAGGAGGCAGAGAGGAGACGTGGAGGGCCTCGTTTACTTTTAAGGGAAACGGTGCGGTGGCCAGAGTGCTTGGAGTCCTGAAAGCTATCCTCGGGTTCCACTGAAACACAACAACGGTGGAGAACTGATGAAAAGCGAGGCGCGCAGAGCTTGCCCGGTGGAAACTCAGACACTACCCTGAGGCTCAGGGTGGCCTTGCGCTTTCCCAGACTGAACGAGGTCTGCGGGATGATCTCTCCTCCAGCGTGGCAGGACCCGGTTGCTCGGGGGAAAGTGCTCGTTTCCTTCGCAAGCGTACCTGCGGAGGCTAGCAGCAGGGCAACTTCAGGGTTTGGCAGGCAGGCCCTGGGACACTAGAATCCAACCTTCCAAAGGGAAATGGCTGCTTTTGTCAGCAGAGCCACCTACATTTGTCAGCACGCAGCATAAGTTATTGCAGTATGGGAGCTGCGAAGGGAGAGAAATGGGACACACTGGGCACCTGAGAAGCTCTCCTCGACACTTGCAAGCAGCCTGCTTCTCTGGGAGAACATACTCGTTTCCTCCCCGGTTGTGCCTGCAGTGAGTAGAAGCTGGGCCTTCCTAGGTTTTCACAAACAGCTTCGAGGCTACAAGAATGCAGATATCCAAAGGGGAAAAGACTGCTTTTCGAAGCAGGGCCACCTATCCTAGTTCACAGCAAACATGAGTCCCTGCAGTAGTGGAACTGCCGAGGGAGAGCATGGCGAAATCCTAGGAACTTCGCTAAGTATCTTTGACTGTGCAGGCGTCGAAGTGTGGCAAGATTCCTGACAGAGGGCTTGCCTGAGCGATGCCTAGTTGTCAGTGCCTCTTCCGGGCGCCTAGCAGTGTAAAGTGAGCAATTGTGCTCTTTGCTCAGCTTGGATCTCACATCGACGTTCTGCTTAACATAGCGAGACGGCAGGTGTGAGCTCCCGGAAGGAACGCTGAGCAGAGTGTTTGTCTCAGTGCAGGTAGGGCCCTTGTCCTCACTGAGTCCAAGTTGCCCAGCACATGAGACCAGCTCGGACTGTCTCCGTGATCTGGGGCAAGCTGCGGCAACCTAGGTTTCCAAGAAGAGAGAGAGCATTGTGCCGCCTGGGCTCTGCATGCCAAGACGTGTGTTGAAGGCCTACACGGCTGCTTGTTGCTCAGCAGGCAGAGAGGAGAAGTGAGGGGTTCCGTTTCCTTTCAAGGGAAACGGTGCGGAGGCCAGAGTGCTTGGAGTCCTAAAAGCTATCCTCTCGTTCCACTGAAGCACAACAACGATGGAGAGCTCATGGAAAGCGAGGCACGCAGAGCTTGCCCGGTGGAAACTTAGACACTACCCTGAGGTTCAAGGTGGCCTTGCATTTCCGAGGCGGATCGAGGTCTGCCGGATTATCTCTCCTCCAGCGTGGCAGGAACCCGGTTGCTCGGGGGAAAGTGCTCGTTTCCTACGCAAGCGTACCTGCGGAGGCTAGCAGCAGGGCAACTTCAGGGTTTGGCAGGCAGGCCCTGGGACACTAGAATCCAACCTTCCAAAGGGAAATGGCTGCTTTTGTCAGCAGAGCCACCTACATTTGTCAGCACGCAGCATAAGTTATTGCAGTATGGGAGCTGCGAAGGGAGAGAAATGGGACACACTGGGCACCTGAGAAGCTCTCCTCGACACTTGCAAGCAGCCTGTTTCTCTGGGGGAACATACTCGTATCCTCCCCGGTTGTGCCTGCAGTGAATAGAAGCTGGGCCTTCCTAGGGTTTCACAAACAGCTCCGAGTCTACAAGAATCTAGATATCCAAAGGGGAAAAGACTGCTTTTCGAAGCAGATCCACCTATCCTAGTTCACAGCAAACATGAGTCCCTACGCTAGTGGAGCTGCTGAGGGAGAGCATGGCTAAACCCTGGGAACTTCCTTAAGTACCTTTACTGTGGAGGCCTCGAAGTGTGGCAAGATCCCTGACGGAGTGCTGACCTGAGCAAGGCCTGGTTGGCAGTGCCTCTTCAGGGGCCTAGCAGTGTAAAGTGAGGAATTGTGCTTTTTGCTCAGTTTGGATCTCCCATCGACCTCCTGCTTAACCTAGCGAGCCGGCAGGTGTGAGCTCCCGGAAGGAACGCTGAGCAGAGTGTTTGTCTCACTGCAGGTAGGGCCCTTGTCCTCACTGAGTCCAAGTTGCCCAGCATATGAGACCAGCTCGGACTGTCTTCGTGAGCTGGGGCAAGCTGCGGCAACCTAGGTTTCCAAGAAGAGAGAGAAAAGTGTGTTGCCTGGGCTCTGCATGCCAAGACATGTTTTGAGGGCCTACACGGCTGCTTGTTGCTCAGGAGGCAGAGAGGAGACGTGGAGGGCCTCGTTTTCTTTCAAGGGAAACGGTGCGGTGGCCAGAGTGCTTGGAGTCCTGAAAGCTATCCTCTCGTTCCACTGAAACACAACAACGGTGGAGACCTGATGAAAAGCGAGGCACACAGAGCTTGCCCGGTGGAAACTTAGACACTACCCTGAGGCTCAGGGTGGCCTTGCGCTTTCCCAGGCTGAACGAGGTCTGCGGGATGATCTCTCCTCCAGCGTGGCAGGAACCCGGTTGCTCGGGGGAAAGTGCTCGTTTCCTACGCAAGCGTACCTGCGGAGGCTAGAAGCAGGGCAACTTCAGGGTTTGGCAGGCAGGCCCTGGGACACTAGAATCCAACCTTCCAAAGGGAATAGGCTGCTTTTGTCAGCAGAGCCACCTACCCTTGTCAGCAGCCAGCATAAGTACCTGCAGTATGAGAGCTACGGAGGGAGAGAAATGGGACACACTGGGTACCTGAGAAGCTCCCCTCGACACCTGCAAGCAGCCTGTTTCTCTGGGGGAACATACTCGTTTCCTCCCCGGGCGTGCCTGCAGTGAGTAGAAGCTGGGCCTTCCTAGGTTTTCACAAACAGCTTCGAGGCTACAAGAATGCAGATATCCAAAGGGGAAAAGACTGCTTTTCGAAGCAGGGCCACCTATCCTAGTTCACAGCAAACATGAGTCCCTGCAGTAGTGGAACTGCCGAGGGAGAGCATGGCGAAATCCTAGGAACTTCGCTAAGTATCTTTGACTGTGCAGGCGTCGAAGTGTGGCAAGATTCCTGACGGAGGGCTTGCCTGAGCGATGCCTAGTTGTCAGTGCCTCTTCCGGGCGCCTAGCAGTGTAAAGTGAGCAATTGTGCTGTTTGCTCAGCTTGGATCTCACATCGACGTTCTGCTTAACATAGCGAGACGGCACGTGTGAGCTCCCGGAAGGAACGCTGAGCAGAGTGTTTGTCTCAGTGCAGGTAGGGCCCTTGTCCTCACTGAGTCCTAGTTGCCCAGCACATGAGACCAGCTCGGACTGTCTCCGTGATCTGGGGCAAGCTGCGGCAACCTAGGTTTCCAAGAAGAGAGAGAGCAGTGTGCCGCCTGGGCTCTGCATGCCAAGACGTGTGTTGAAGGCCTACACGGCTGCTTGTTGCTCAGCAGGCAGAGAGGAGAAGTGGAGGGGTTCCGTTTCCTTTCAAGGGAAACGGTGCGGAGGCCAGATTTCTTGGAGTCCTAAAAGCTATCCTCTCGTTCCACTGAAGCACAACAACGATGGAGACTTAATGGAAAACGAGGCACGCAGAGCTTGCCCGGTGGAAACTTAGACACTACCCTGAGGCTCAGGGTGGCCTTGCGCTTTCCCAGGCTGAACGAGGTCTGCGGGATGATCTCTCCTCCAGCGTGGCAGGAACCCGGTTGCTCGGGGGAAAGTGCTCGTTTCCTACGCAAGCGTACCTGCGGAGGCTAGAAGCAGGGCAACTTCAGGGTTTGGCAGGCAGGCCCTGGGACACTAGAATCCAACCTTCCAAAGGGAAATGGCTGCTTTTGTCAGCAGAGCCACCTACATTTGTCAGCACGCAGCATAAGTTATTGCAGTATGGGAGCTGCGAAGGGAGAGAAATGGGACACACTGGGCACCTGAGAAGCTCTCCTCGACACTTGCAAGCAGCCTGTTTCTCTGGGGGAACATACTCGTCTCCTCCTCGGGTGTGCCTGCAGTGAGTAGAAGCTGGGCCTTCCTAGGGTTTCACAAACAGCTCCGAGTCTACAAGAATCTAGATATCCAAAGGCGAAAAGACTGCTTTTCGAAGCAGATCCACCTATCCTAGTTCACAGCAAACATGAGTGCCTGCGCTAGTGGAGCTGTTGAGGGAGAGCATGGCGAAACCCTGGGAACTTCCTTAAGTACCTTTACTGTGCAGGCCTCGAAGTGTGGCAAGATCCCTGACGGAAGGCTTACCTGAGCAAGGCCTGGTTGGCAGTGCCTCTTCCGGGGGCCTAGCAGTGTAAAGTGAGGAATTGTGCTTTTTGCTCAGTTTGGATCTCCCATCGACGTCCAGCTTAACCTAGCGAGCCGGCAGGTGTGAACTCCCGGAAGGAACGCTGAGCAGAGTGTTTGTCTCACTGCAGGTAGGGCCCTTGTCCTCACTGAGTCCAAGTTGCCCAGCATATGAGACCAGCTCGAACTGTCTTCGTGAGCTGGGGCAAGCTGCGGCAACCTAGGTTTCCAAGAAGAGAGAGAGCAGTGTGCCGCCTGGGCTCTGCATGCCAAGACGTGTTTTGAAGGGCCTACACGGCTGGTTGTGCTCAGGAGGCAGAGAGGAGACGTGGAGGGCCTCGTTTACTTTTAAGGGAAACGGTGCGGTGGCCAGAGTGCTTGGAGTCCTGAAAGCTATCCTCGCGTTCCACTGAAACACAACAACGTTGGAGAACTGATGAAAAGCGAGGCACGCAGAGCTTGCCCGGTGGAAACTCAGACACTACCCTGAGGCTCAGGGTGGCCTTGCGCTTTCCCAGGCTGAACGAGGTCTGCGGGATGATCTCTCCTCCAGCGTGGCAGGACCCGGTTGCTCGGGGGAAAGTGCTCGTTTCCTACGCAAGCGTACCTGCGGAGGCTAGCAGCAGGGCAACTTCAGGGTTTGGCAGGCAGGCCCTGGGACACTAGAATCCAACCTTCCAAAGGGAAATGGCTGCTTTTGTCAGCAGAGCCACCTACATTTGTCAGCACGCAGCATAAGTTATTGCAGTATGGGAGCTG
Source organism: Eschrichtius robustus (assembly GCF_028021215.1). Taxonomy (NCBI): domain Eukaryota; kingdom Metazoa; phylum Chordata; class Mammalia; order Artiodactyla; family Eschrichtiidae; genus Eschrichtius; species Eschrichtius robustus. The sequence goes on along the minus strand of NC_090836.1, from coordinate 29,520,758 downwards.
CGAAGGGAGAGAAATGGGACACACTGGGCACCTGAGAAGCTCTCCTCGACACTTGCAAGCAGCCTGTTTCTCTGGGAGAACATACTCGTTTCCTCCCCGGTTGTGCCTGCAGTGAGTAGAAGCTGGGCCTTCCTAGGGTTTCACAAACAGCTCCGAGTCCACAAGAATCTAGATATCCAAAGGGGAAAAGACTGCTTTTCGAAGCAGATCCACCTATCCTAGTTCACAGCAAACATGAGTCCCTACGCTAGTGGAGCTGCTGAGGGAGAGCATGGCTAAACCCGGGAACTTCCTTAAGTACCTTTACTGTGCAGGCCTCGAAGTGTGGCAAGATCCCTGACGGAGGGCTGACCTGAGCAAGGCCTGGTTGGCAGTGCCTCTTCCGGGGGCCTAGCAGTGTAAAGTGCGGAATTGTGCTTTTTGCTCAGTTTGGATCTCCCATCGACGTCCTGCTTAACCTAGCGAGCCGGCAGGTGTGAGCTCCCGGAAGGAACACTGAGCAGAGTGTTTGTCTCACTGCAGGTAGGGCCCTTGTCCTCACTGAGTCCAAGTTGCCCAGCATATGAGACGAGCTCGGACAGTCTTCGTGAGCTGGGGCAAGCTGCGGCAACCTAGGTTTCCAAGAAGAGAGAGAAAAGTGTGTTGCCTGGGCTCTGCATGCCAAGACATGTTTTGAGGGCCTACACGGCTGCTTGTTGCTCAGGAGGCAGAGAGGAGACGTGGAGGGCCTCGTTTTCTTTCAAGGGAAACGGTGCGGTGGCCAGAGTGCTTGGAGTCCTGAAAGCTATCCTCTCGTTCCACTGAAACACAACAACGGTGGAGACCTGATGAAAAGCGAGGCACGCAGAGCTTGCCCGGTGGAAACTTAGACACTACCCTGAGGCTCAGGGTGGCCTTGCGCTTTCCCAGGCTGAACGAGGTCTGCGGGATGATCTCTCCTCCAGCGTGGCAGGAACCCGGTTGCTCGGGGGAAAGTGCTCGTTTCCTACGCAAGCGTACCTGCGGAGGCTAGAAGCAGGGCAACTTCAGGGTTTGGCAGGCAGGCCCTGGGACACTAGAATCCAACCTTCCAAAGGGAATAGGCTGCTTTTGTCAGCAGAGCCACCTACCCTTGTCAGCAGCCAGCATAAGTACCTGCAGTATGGGAGCTACGAAGGGAGAGAAATGGGACACACTGGGTACCTGAGAAGCTCCCCTCGACACCTGCAAGCAGCCTGATTCTCTGGGGGAACATACTCGTTTCCTCCCCGGTTGTGCCTGCAGTGAGTAGAAGCTGGGCCTTCCTAGGTTTTCACAAACAGCTTCGAGGCTACAAGAATGCAGATATCCAAAGGGGAAAAGACTGCTTTTCGAAGCAGGGCCACCTATCCTAGTTCACAGCAAACATGAGTCCCTGCAGTAGTGGAACTGCCGAGGGAGAGCATGGCGAAATCCTAGGAACTTCGCTAAGTATCTTTGACTGTGCAGGCGTCGAAGTGTGGCAAGATTCCTGACAGAGGGCTTGCCTGAGCGCGGCGTAGTTGTCAGTGCCTCTTCCGGGCGCCTAGCAGTGTAAAGTGAGCAACTGTGCTCTTTGCTCAGCTTGGATCTCACATCGACGTTCTGCTTAACATAGCGAGACGGCAGGTGTGAGCTCCCGGAAGGAACGCTGAGCAGAGTGTTTGTCTCAGTGCAGGTAGGGCCCTTGTCCTCACTGAGTCCAAGTTGCCCAGCACATGAAAGCAGCTCGGACTGTCTCCGTGATCTGGGGCAAGCTGCGGCAACCTAGGGTACCAAGAAGAGAGAGAGCAGTGTGCCGCCTGGGCTCTGCATGCCAAGACGTGTGTTGAAGGCCTACACGGCTGCTTGTTGCTCAGCAGGCAGAGAGGAGAAGTGGAGGGGTTCCGTTTCCTTTCAAGGGAAACGGTGCGGAGGCCAGAGTGCTTGGAGTCCTAAAAGCTATCCTCTCGTTCCACTGAAGCACAACAACGATGGAGAGCTCATGGAAAGCGAGGCACGCAGAGCTTGCCCGGTGGAAACTTAGACACTACCCTGAGACTCAAGGTGGCCTTGCACTTTCCGAGGCGGATCGAGGTCTGCCGGATTATCTCTCCTCCAGCGTGGCAGGAAACCGGTTTCTCGGGGGAAAGTGCTCGTTTCCTACGCAAGCGTACCTGCGGAGGCTAGAAGCAGGGCAAATTCAGGGTTTGGCAGGCAGGCCCTGGGACACTGGAATCCAACCTTCCAATGGGAAAAGGCTGCTTTTGTCAGCAGAGCCACCTACCCTGGTCAGCAGCCAGCATAAGTTACTGCAGTATGGGAGCTGCGAAGGGAGAGAAATGGGACACACTGGGCACCAGAGAAGCTCTCCTCGACACTTGCAAGCAGCCTGTTTCTCTGGGGGAACATACTCGTCTCCTCCTCGGGTGTGCCTGCAGTGAGTAGAAGCTGGGCCTTCCTAGGGTTTCACAAACAGCTCCGAGTCTACAAGAATCTAGATATCCAAAGGGGAAAAGACTGCTTTTCGAAACAGATCCACCTATCCTAGTTCACAGCAAACATGAGTGCCTGCGCTAGTGGAGCTGCTGAGGGAGAGCATGGCGAAACCCTGGGAACTTTCTTAAGTACCTTTACTGTGCAGGCCTCGAAGTGTGGCAAGATCCCTGACGGAAGGCTGAACTGAGCAAGGCCTGGTTGGCAGTGCCTCTTCCGGGGGCCTAGCAGTGTAAAGTGAGGAATTGTGCTTTTTGCTCAGTTTGGATCTCCCATCGACGTCCTGCTTAACCTAGCGAGCCGGCAGGTGTGAACTCCCGGAAGGAACGCTGAGCAGAGTGTTTGTCTCACTGCAGGTAGGGCACTTGTCCTCACTGAGTCCAAGTTGCCCAGCATATGAGACCAGCTCGGACTGTCTTCGTGAGCTGGGGCAAGCTGCGGCAACCTAGGTTTCCAAGAAGAGAGAGAGCAGTGTGCCACCTGGGCTCTGCATGCCAAGACGTGTTTTGAAGGGCCTACACGGCTGGTTGTGCTCAGGAGGCAGAGAGGAGACGTGGAGGGCCTCGTTTACTTTTAAGGGAAACGGTGCGGTGGCCAGAGTGCTTGGAGTCCTGAAAGCTATCCTCGCGTTCCACTGAAACACAACAACGGTGGAGACCTGATGAAAAGCGAGGCACGCAGAGCTTGCCCGGTGGAAACTTAGACACTACCCTGAGGCTCAGGGTGGCCTTGCGCTTTCCCAGGCTGAACGAGTTCTGCGGGATGATCTCTCCTCCAGCGTGGCAGGAACCCGGTTGCTCGGGGGAAAGTGCTCGTTTCCTACGCAAGCGTACCTGCGGAGGCTAGAAGCAGGGCAACTTCAGGGTTTGGCAGGCAGGCCCTGGGACACTAGAATCCAACCTTCCAAAGGGAATAGGCTGCTTTTGTCAGCAGAGCCACCTACCGTTGTCAGCAGCCAGCATAAGTACCTGCAGTATGGGAGCTACGAAGGGAGAGAAATGGGACACACTGGGTACCTGAGAAGCTCCCCTCGACACCTGCAAGCAGCCTGTTTCTCTGGGGGAACATACTCGTTTCCTCCCCGGGCGTGCCTGCAGTGAGTAGAAGCTGGGCCTTCCTAGGTTTTCACAAACAGCTTCGAGGCTACAAGAATGCAGATATCCAAAGGGGAAAAGACTGCTTTTCGAAGCAGGGCCACCTATCCTAGTTCACAGCAAACATGAGTCCCTGCAGTAGTGGAACTGCCGAGGGAGAGCATGGCGAAATCCTAGGAACTTCGCTAAGTATCTTTGACTGTGCAGGCCTCGAAATGTTGCAAGATCCTGACGGAGGGCTGACCTGAGCAAGGCCTGGTTGGCAGTGCCTCTTCCGGGGGCCTAGCAGTGTAAAGTGCGGAATTGTGCTTTTTGCTCAGTTTGGATCTCCCATCGACGTCCTGCTTAACCTAGCGAGCCGGCAGGTGTGAGCTCCCGGAAGGAACGCTGAGCAGAGTGTTTGTCTCACTGTAGGTAGGGCCCTTGTCCTCACTGAGTCCAAGTTGCCCTGGATATGAGACCAGCTCGGACTGTCTTCGTGAGCTGGGGCAAGCTGCGGCAACCTAGGTTTCCAAGAAGAGAGAGAGCAGTGTGCCGCCTGGGCTCTGCATGCCAAGACGTGTTTTGAAGGGCCTACACGGCTGCTTGTTGCTCAGGAGGCACAGAGGAGACGTGGAGGGGCTCCGTTTTCTTTCAAGGGAAACGGTGCGTTGGCCAGAGTGCTTGGAGTCCTGAAAGCTATCCTCTCGTTCCACTGGAGCACAACAACGGTGGAAACCTCATGGAAAGTGAGGCACGCAGAGGTTGCCCGGTGGAAACTTAGACACTACCCTGAGGCTCAGGGTGGCCTTGCGCTTTCCCAGGCTGAACGAGGTCTGCGGGATGATCTCTCCTCCAGCGTGGCAGGAACCCGGTTGCTCGGGGGAAAGTGCTCGTTTCCTACGCAAGCGTACTTGCGGAGGCTAGCAGCAGGGCAACTTCAGGGTTTGGCAGGCAGGCCCTGGGACACTAGAATCCAACCTTCCAAAGGGAAATGGCTGCTTTTGTCAGCAGAGCCACCTACATTTGTCAGCACGCAGCATAAGTTATTGCAGTATGGGAGCTGCGAAGGGAGAGAAATGGGACACACTGGGCACCTGCGAAGCTCTCCTCGACACTTGCAAGCAGCCTGTTTCTCTGGGAGAACATACTCGTTTCCTCCCCGGTTGTGCCTGCAGTGAGTAGAAGCTGGGCCTTCCTAGGGTTTCACAAACAGCTCCGAGTCCACAAGAATCTAGATATCCAAAGGGGAAAAGACTGCTTTTCGAAGCAGATCCACCTATCCTAGTTCACAGCAAACATGAGTCCCTACGCTAGTGGAGCTGCTGAGGGAGAGCATGGCTAAACCCTGGGAACTTCCTTAAGTACCTTTACTTTGCAGGCCTCGAAGTGTGGCAAGATCCCTGACGGAGGGCTGACGTGAGCAAGGCCTGGTTGGCAGTGCCTCTTCAGGGGCCTAGCAGTGTAAAGTGAGCAACTGTGCTCTTTGCTCAGCTTGGATCTCACATCGACGTTCTGCTTAACCTAGCGAGCCGGCAGGTGTGAGCTCCCGGAAGGAACACTGAGCAGAGTGTTTGTCTCACTGCAGGTAGGGCCCTTGTCCTCACTGAGTCCAAGTTGCCCAGCATATGAAACCAGCTCGGACTGTCTCCGTGATCTGGGGCAAGCTGCGGCAACCTAGGTTTCCAAGAAGAGAGAGAAAAGTGTGTTGCCTGGGCTCTGCATGCCAAGACATGTTTTGAGGGCCTACACGGCTGCTTGTTGCTCAGGAGGCAGAGAGGAGACGTGGAGGGCCTCGTTTTCTTTCAAGGGAAACGGTGCGGTGGCCAGAGTGCTTGGAGTCCTGAAAGCTATCCTCTCGTTCCACTGAAACACAACAACGGTGGAGACCTGATGAAAAGCGAGGCACGCAGAGCTTGCCCGGTGGAAACTTAGACACTACCCTGAGGCTCAGGGTGGCCTTGCGCTTTCCCAGGCTGAACGAGGTCTGCGGGATGATCTCTCCTCCAGCGTGGCAATAACCCGGTTTCTCGGGGGAAAGTGCTCGTTTCCTACGCAAGCGTACCTGCGGAGGCTAGAAGCAGGGCAAATTCAGGGTTTGGCAGGCAGGCCCTGGGACACTAGAATCCAACCTTCCAAAGGGAAAAGGCTGCTTTTGTCAGCCGAGCCACCTACCCTTGTCAGCAGCCAGCATAAGTTACTGCAGTATGGGAGCTGCGAAGGGAGAGAAATGGGACACACTGGGCACCTGACAAGCTCTCCTCGACACTTGCAAGCAGCCTGTTTCTCTGGGGGAACATACTCGTCTCCTCCTCGGGTGTGCCTGCAGTGAGTAGAAGCTGGGCCTTCCTAGGGTTTCACAAACAGCTCCGAGTCTACAAGAATCTAGATATCCAAAGGGGAAAAGACTGCTTTTCGAAGCAGATCCACCTATCCTAGTTCACAGCAAACATGAGTGCCTGCGCTAGTGGAGCTGCTGAGGGAGAGCATGGCGAAACCCTGGGAACTTCCTTAAGTACCTTTACTGTGCAGGCCTCGAAGTGTGGCAAGATCCTGACGGAGGGCTGACCTGAGCAAGGCCTGGTTGGCAGTGCCTCTTCCGGGGGCCTAGCAGTGTAAAGTGCGGAATTGTGCTTTTTGCTCAGTTTGGATCTCCCATCGACGTCCTGCTTAATCTAGCGAGCCGGCAGGTGTGAGCTCCCGGAAGGAACGCTGAGCAGAGTGTTTGTCTCACTGCAGGTAGGGCCCTTGTCCTCACTGAGTCCAAGTTGCCCTGGATATGAGACCAGCTCGGACTGTCTTCGTGAGCTGGGGCAAGCTGCGGCAACCTAGGTTTCCAAGAAGAGAGAGAGCAGTGTGCCGCCTGGGCTCTGCATGCCAAGACGTGTTTTGAAGGGCCTACACGGCTGCTTGTTGCTCAGGAGGCACAGAGGAGACATGGAGGGGCTCCGTTTTCTTTCAAGGGAAACGGTGCGTTGGCCAGAGTGCTTGGAGTCCTGAAAGCTATCCTCTCGTTCCACTGGAGCACAACAACGGTGGAGACCTCATGGAAAGTGAGGCACGCAGAGGTTGCCCGGTGGAAACTTAGACACTACCCTGAGGCTCAGGGTGGCCTTGCGCTTTCCCAGGCTGAACGAGGTCTGCGGGATGATCTCTCCTCCAGCGTGGCAGGAACCCGGTTGCTCGGGGGAAAGTGCTCGTTTCCTACGCAAGCGTACCTGTGGAGGCTAGCAGCAGGGCAACTTCAGGGTTTGGCAGGCAGGCCCTGGGACACTAGAATCCAACCTTCCAAAGGGAAATGGCTGCTTTTGTCAGCAGAGCCACCTACATTTGTCAGCACGCAGCATAAGTTATTGCAGTATGGGAGCTGCGAAGGGAGAGAAATGGGACACACTGGGCACCTGCGAAGCTCTCCTCGACACTTGCAAGCAGCCTGTTTCTCTGGGAGAACATACTCGTTTCCTCCCCGGTTGTGCCTGCAGTGAGTAGAAGCTGGGCCTTCCTAGGGTTTCACAAACAGCTCCGAGTCCACAAGAATCTAGATATCCAAAGGGGAAAAGACTGCTTTTCGAAGCAGATCCACCTATCCTAGTTCACAGCAAACATGAGTCCCTACGCTAGTGGAGCTGCTGAGGGAGAGCATGGCTAAACCCTGGGAACTTCCTTAAGTACCTTTACTGTGCAGGCCTCGAAGTGTGGCAAGATCCCTGACGGAGGGCTGACGTGAGCAAGGCCTGGTTGGCAGTGCCTCTTCAGGGGCCTAGCAGTGTAAAGTGAGGAATTGTGCTTTTTGCTCAGTTTGGATCTCCCATCGACGTCCTGCTTAACCTAGCGAGCCGGCAGGTGTGAGCTCCTGGAAGGAACACTGAGCAGAGTGTTTGTCTCACTGCAGGTAGGGCCCTTGTCCTCACTGAGTCCAAGTTGCCCAGCATATGAGACCAGCTCGGACTGTCTTCGTGAGCTGGGGCAAGCTGCGGCAACCTAGGTTTCCAAGAAGAGAGAGAAAAGTGTGTTGCCTGGGCTCTGCATGCCAAGACATGTTTTGAGGGCCTACACGGCTGCTTGTTGCTCAGGAGGCAGAGAGGAGACGTGGAGGGCCTCGTTTTCTTTCAAGGGAAACGGTGCGGTGGCCAGAGTGCTTGGAGTCCTAAAAGCTATCCTCTCGTTCCACTGAAACACAACAACGGTGGAGACCTGATGAAAAGCGAGGCACGCAGAGCTTGCCCGGTGGAAACTTAGACACTACCCTGAGGCTCAGGGTGGCTTTGCGCTTTCCCAGGCTGAACGAGGTCTGCGGGATGATCTCTCCTCCAGCGTGGCAGGAACCCGGTTGCTCGGGGGAAAGTGCTCGTTTCCTTCGCAAGCGTACCTGCGGAGGCTAGCAGCAGGGCAACTTCAGGGTTTGGCAGGCAGGCCCTGGGACACTAGAATCCAACCTTCCAAAGGGAATAGGCTGCTTTTGTCAGCAGAGCCACCTACCCTTGTCAGCAGCCAGCATAAGTACCTGCAGTATGGGAGCTACGAAGGGAGAGAAATGGGACACACTGGGTACCTGAGAAGCTCCCCTCGACACCTGCAAGCAGCCTGTTTCTCTGGGGGAACATACTCGTTTCCTCCCCGGTTGTACCTGCAGTGAGTAGAAGCTGGGCCTTCCTAGGTTTTCACAAACAGCTTCGAGGCTACAAGAATGCAGATATCCAAAGGGGAAAAGACTGCTTTTCGAAGCAGGGCCACCTATCCTAGTTCACAGCAAACATGAGTCCCTGCAGTAGTGGAACTGCCGAGGGAGAGCATGGCGAAATCCTAGGAACTTCGCTACGTATCTTTGACTGTGCAGGCGTCGAAGTGTGGCAAGATTCCTGACAGAGGGCTTGCCTGAGCGCGGCGTAGTTGTCAGTGCCTCTTCCGGGCGCCTAGCAGTGTAAAGTGAGCAACTGTGCTCTTTGCTCAGCTTGGATCTCACATCGACGTTCTGCTTAACATAGCGAGACGGCAGGTGTGAGCTCCCAGAAGGAACGCTGAGCAGAGTGTTTGTCTCAGTGCAGGTAGGGCCCTTGTCCTCACTGAGTCCAAGTTGCCCAGCACATGAAACCAGCTCGGACTGTCTCCGTGATCTGGGGCAAGCTGCGGCAACCTAGGGTACCAAGAAGAGAGAGAGCAGTGTGCCGCCTGGGCTCTGCATGCCAAGACGTGTGTTGAAGGCCTACACGGCTGCTTGTTGCTCAGCAGGCAGAGAGGAGAAGTGGAGGGGTTCCGTTTCCTTTCAAGGGAAACGGTGCGGAGGCCAGAGTGCTTGGAGTCCTAAAAGCTATCCTCTCGTTCCACTGAAGCACAACAACGATGGAGAGCTCATGGAAAGCGAGGCACGCAGAGCTTGCCCGGTGGAAACTTAGACACTACCCTGAGGCTCAAGGTGGCCTTGCACTTTCCGAGGCGGATCGAGGTCTGCCGGATTATCTCTCCTCCAGCGTGGCAGGAACCCGGTTTCTCGGGGGAAAGTGCTCGTTTCCTACACAAGCGTACCTGCGGAGGCTAGAAGCAGGGCAAATTCAGGGTTTGGCAGGCAGGCCCTGGGACACTAGAATCCAACCTTCCAAAGGGAAAAGGCTGCTTTTGTCAGCAGAGCCACCTACCCTTGTCAGCAGCCAGCATAAGTTACTGCAGTATGGGAGCTGCGAAGGGAGAGAAATGGGACACACTGGGCACCTGAGAAGCTCTCCTCGACACTTGCAAGCAGCCTGTTTCTCTGGGGGAACATACTCGTCTCCTCCTCGGGTGTGCCTGCAGTGAGTAGAAGCTGGGCCTTCCTAGGGTTTCACAAACAGCTCCGAGTCTACAAGAATCTAGATATCCAAAGGGGAAAAGACTGCTTTTCGAAGCAGATCCACCTATCCTAGTTCACAGCAAACATGAGTGCCTGCGCTAGTGGAGCTGCTGAGGGAGAGCATGGCGAAACCCTGGGAACTTCCTTAAGTACCTTTACTGTGCAGGCCTCGAAGTGTGGCAAGATCCTGACGGAGGGCTGACCTGAGCAAGGCCTGGTTGGCAGTGCCTCTTCCGGGGGCCTAGCAGTGTAAAGTGAGGAATTGTGCTTTTTGCTCAGTTTGGATCTCCCATCGACGTCCTGCTTAACCTAGCGAGCCGGCAGGTGTGAACCCCCGGAAGGAACGCTGAGCAGAGTGTTTGTCTCACTGCAGGTAGGGCCCTTGTCCTCACTGAGTCCAAGTTGCCCAGCACATGAGACCAGCTCGGACTGTCTCCGTGATCTGGGGCAAGCTGCGGCAACCTAGGTTTCCAAGAAGAGAGAGAGCAGTGTGCCGCCTGGGCTCTGCATGCCAAGACGTGTGTTGAAGGTTACACGGCTGCTTGTTGCTCAGGAGGCAGAGTGGAGACGTGGACGGCCTCGTTTTCTTTCAAGGGAAAGGGTGCGGAGGCCAGAGTGCTTGGAGTCCTGAAAGCTATCCTCTCGTTCCACTAAAGCACAACAACGATGGAGACCTCATGGAAAGCGAGGCACGCAGAGCTTGCCCGGCGAAACTTAGACACTACCCTGAGGCTCAGGGTGGCCTTGCGCTTTCCCAGGCTGAAAGGGGTCTGCGGGATGATCTCTCCTCCAGCGTGGCAGGAACCCTGTTGCTCGGGGGAAAGTGCTCGTTTCCTACGCAAGCGTACCTGCGGAGGCTAGAAGCAGGGCAACTTCAGGGTTTGGCAGGCAGGCCCTGGGACACTAGAATCCAACCTTCCAAAGGGAAAAGGCTGCTTTTGTCAGCAGAGCCACCTACCCTTGTCAGCAGCCAGCATAAGTTACTCCAGTATGGGAGCTGCGAAGGGAGAGAAATGGGACACACTGGGCACCTGAGAAGCTCTCCTCGACACTTGCAAGCAGCCTGTTTCTCTGGGGGAACATACTCGTTTCCTCCTCGGGTGTGCCTGCAGTGAGTAGAAGCTGGGCCTTCCTAGGGTTTCACAAACAGCTCCGAGTCTACAAGAATCTAGATATCCAAAGGGGAAAAGACTGCTTTTCGAAGCAGATCCACCTATCCTAGTTCACAGCAAACATGAGTCCCTGCGCTAGTGGAGCTGCTGAGGGAGAGCATGGCGAAACCCTGGGAACTTCCTTAAGTAACTTTACTGAGCAGGCCTCGAAGTGTGGCAAGATCCTGACGGAAGACTGACCTGAGCAAGGCCTGGTTGGCAGTGCCTCTTCAGGGGCCTAGCAGTGTAAAGTGAGGAATTGTGCTTTTTGCTCAGTTTGGATCTCCCATCGACGTCCTGCTTAACCTAGCGAGCCGGCAGGTGTGAGCTCCCGGAAGGAACGCTGAGCAGAGTGTTTGTCTCACTGCAGGTAGGGCCCTTGTCCTCACTGAGTCCAAGTTGCCCTGGATATGAGACCAGCTCGGACTGTCTTCGTGAGCTGGGGCAAGCTGCGGCAACCTAGGTTTCCAAGAAGAGAGAGAGCAGTGTGCCGCCTGGGCTCTGCATGCCAAGACGTGTGTTGAAGGCCTACACGGCTGCTTGTTGCTCAGGAGGCAGAGAGGAGACGTGGAGGGCCTCGTTTTCTTTCAAGGGAAACGGTGCGGTGGCCAGAGTGCTTGGAGTCCTGAAAGCTATCCTCTCGTTCCACTGAAACACAACAACGGTGGAGACCTGATGAAAAGCGAGGCACGCAGAGCTTGCCCGGTGGAAACTTAGACACTACCCTGAGGCTCAGGGTGGCCTTGCGCTTTCCCAGGCTGAACGAGGTCTGCGGGATGATCTCTCCTCCAGCGTGGCAGGAACCCGGTTGCTCGGGGGAAAGTGCTCGTTTCCTACGCAAACATACCTGCGGAGGCTAGAAGCAGGGCAACTTCAGGGTTTGGCAGGCAGGCCCTGGGACACTAGAATCCAACCTTCCAAAGGGAATAGGCTGCTTTTGTCAGCAGAGCCACCTACACTTGTCAGCACCCAGCATAAGTACCTGCAGTATGGGAGCTACGGAGGGAGAGAAATGAGACACACTGGGTACCTGAGAAGCTCCCCTCGACACCTGCAAGCAGCCTGATTCTCTGGGGGAACATACTCGTTTCCTCCCCGGTTGTGCCTGCAGTGAGTAGAAGCTGGGCCTTCCTAGGTTTTCACAAACAGCTTCGAGGCTACAAGAATGCAGATATCCAAAGGGAAAAGACTGCTTTTCGAAGCAGGGCCACCTATCCTAGTTCACAGCAAACATGAGTCCCTGCAGCAGTGGAACTGCCGAGGGAGAGCATGGCGAAATCCTAGGAACTTCGCTAAGTATCTTTGACTGTGCAAGCGTCGAAGTGTGGCAAGATTCCTGACGGAGGGCTTGCCTGAGCGAGGCCTAGTCGTCAGTGCCTCTTCCGGGCGCCTAGCAGTGTAAAGTGAGCAATTGTGCTCTTTGCTCAGCTTGGATCTCACATCGACGTTCTGCTTAACATAGCGAGACGGCACGTGTGAGCTCCTGGAAGGAACGCTGAGCAGAGTGTTTGTCTCAGTGCAGGTTGGGCCCTTGTCCTCACTGAGTCCAAGTTGCCCAGCACATAAGAGCAGCTCGGACTGTCTTCGTGAGCTGGGGCAAGCTGCGGCAACCTAGGTTTCCAAGAAGAGAGAGAGCAGTGTGCCGCCTGGGCTCTGCATGCCAAGACGTGTTTTGAAGGGGCTACACGGCTGCTTGTTGCTCAGGAGGCACAGAGGAGACGTGGAGGGGCTCCGTTTTCTTTCAAGGGAAACGGTGCGTTGGCCAGAGTGCTTGGAGTCCTGAAAGCTATCCTCTCGTTCCACTGGAGCACAACAACGGTGGAAACCTCATGGAAATTGAGGCACGCAGAGCTTGCCCGGTGGAAACTTAGACACTACCCTGAGGCTCAGGGTGGCCTTGCGCTTTCCCAGGCTGAACGAGGTCTGCGGGATGATCTCTCCTCCAGCGTGGCAGGAACCCGGTTGCTCGGGGGAAAGTGCTCGTTTCCTACGCAAGCGTACCTGCGGAGGCTAGCAGCAGGGCAACTTCAGGGTTTGGCAGGCAGGCCCTGGGACACTAGAATCCAACCTTCCAAAGGGAAATGGCTGCTTTTGTCAGCAGAGCCACCTACATTTGTCAGCACGCAGCATAAGTTATTGCAGTATGGGAGCTGCGAAGGGAGAGAAATGGGACACACTGGGCACCTGAGAAGCTCTCCTCGACACTTGCAAGCAGCCTGTTTCTCTGGGGGAACATACTCGTATCCTCCCCGGTTGTGCCTGCAGTGAATAGAAGCTGGGCCTTCCTAGGGTTTCACAAACAGCTCCGAGTCTACAAGAATCTAGATATCCAAAGGGGAAAAGACTGCTTTTCGAAGCAGATCCACCTATCCTAGTTCACAGCAAACATGAGTCCCTACGCTAGTGGAGCTGCTGAGGGAGAGCATGGCTAAACCCTGGGAACTTCCTTAAGTACCTTTACTGTGGAGGCCTCGAAGTGTGGCAAGATCCCTGACGGAGGGCTGACCTGAGCAAGGCCTGGTTGGCAGTGCCTCTTCAGGGGCCTAGCAGTGTAAAGTGAGGAATTGTGCTTTTTGCTCAGTTTGGATCTCCCATCGACCTCCTGCTTAACCTAGCGAGCCGGCAGGTGTGAGCTCCCGGAAGGAACGCTGAGCAGAGTGTTTGTCTCACTGCAGGTAGGGCCCTTGTCCTCACTGAGTCCAAGTTGCCCAGCATATGAGACCAGCTCGGACTGTCTTCGTGAGCTGGGGCAAGCTGCGGCAACCTAGGTTTCCAAGAAGAGAGAGAAAAGTGTGTTGCCTGGGCTCTGCATGCCAAGACATGTTTTGAGGGCCTACACGGCTGCTTGTTGCTCAGGAGGCAGAGAGGAGACGTGGAGGGCCTCGTTTTCTTTCAAGGGAAACGGTGCGGTGGCCAGAGTGCTTGGAGTCCTGAAAGCTATCCTCTCGTTCCACTGAAACACAACAACGGTGGAGACCTGATGAAAAGCGAGGCACACAGAGCTTGCCCGGTGGAAACTTAGACACTACCCTGAGGCTCAGGGTGGCCTTGCGCTTTCCCAGGCTGAACGAGGTCTGCGGGATGATCTCTCCTCCAGCGTGGCAGGAACCCGGTTGCTCGGGGGAAAGTGCTCGTTTCCTCCGCAAGCGTACCTGCGGAGGCTAGAAGCAGGGCAACTTCAGGGTTTGGCAGGCAGGCCCTGGGACACTAGAATCCAACCTTCCAAAGGGAATAGGCTGCTTTTGTCAGCAGAGCCACCTACCCTTGTCAGCAGCCAGCATAAGTACCTGCAGTATGAGAGCTACGGAGGGAGAGAAATGGGACACACTGGGTACCTGAGAAGCTCCCCTCGACACCTGCAAGCAGCCTGTTTCTCTGGGGGAACATACTCGTTTCCTCCCCGGGCGTGCCTGCAGTGAGTAGAAGCTGGGCCTTCCTAGGTTTTCACAAACAGCTTCGAGGCTACAAGAATGCAGATATCCAAAGGGGAAAAGACTGCTTTTCGAAGCAGGGCCACCTATCCTAGTTCACAGCAAACATGAGTCCCTGCAGTAGTGGAACTGCCGAGGGAGAGCATGGCGAAATCCTAGGAACTTCGCTAAGTATCTTTGACTGTGCAGGCGTCGAAGTGTGGCAAGATTCCTGACGGAGGGCTTGCCTGAGCGATGCCTAGTTGTCAGTGCCTCTTCCGGGCGCCTAGCAGTGTAAAGTGAGCAATTGTGCTGTTTGCTCAGCTTGGATCTCACATCGACGTTCTGCTTAACATAGCGAGACGGCACGTGTGAGCTCCCGGAAGGAACGCTGAGCAGAGTGTTTGTCTCAGTGCAGGTAGGGCCCTTGTCCTCACTGAGTCCTAGTTGCCCAGCACATGAGACCAGCTCGGACTGTCTCCGTGATCTGGGGCAAGCTGCGGCAACCTAGGTTTCCAAGAAGAGAGAGAGCAGTGTGCCGCCTGGGCTCTGCATGCCAAGACGTGTGTTGAAGGCCTACACGGCTGCTTGTTGCTCAGCAGGCAGAGAGGAGAAGTGGAGGGGTTCCGTTTCCTTTCAAGGGAAACGGTGCGGAGGCCAGATTTCTTGGAGTCCTAAAAGCTATCCTCTCGTTCCACTGAAGCACAACAACGATGGAGACTTAATGGAAAACGAGGCACGCAGAGCTTGCCCGGTGGAAACTTAGACACTACCCTGAGGCTCAGGGTGGCCTTGCGCTTTCCCAGGCTGAACGAGGTCTGCGGGATGATCTCTCCTCCAGCGTGGCAGGAACCCGGTTGCTCGGGGGAAAGTGCTCGTTTCCTACGCAAGCGTACCTGCGGAGGCTAGAAGCAGGGCAACTTCAGGGTTTGGCAGGCAGGCCCTGGGACACTAGAATCCAACCTTCCAAAGGGAAATGGCTGCTTTTGTCAGCAGAGCCACCTACATTTGTCAGCACGCAGCATAAGTTATTGCAGTATGGGAGCTGCGAAGGGAGAGAAATGGGACACACTGGGCACCTGAGAAGCTCTCCTCGACACTTGCAAGCAGCCTGTTTCTCTGGGGGAACATACTCGTCTCCTCCTCGGGTGTGCCTGCAGTGAGTAGAAGCTGGGCCTTCCTAGGGTTTCACAAACAGCTCCGAGTCTACAAGAATCTAGATATCCAAAGGCGAAAAGACTGCTTTTCGAAGCAGATCCACCTATCCTAGTTCACAGCAAACATGAGTGCCTGCGCTAGTGGAGCTGTTGAGGGAGAGCATGGCGAAACCCTGGGAACTTCCTTAAGTACCTTTACTGTGCAGGCCTCGAAGTGTGGCAAGATCCCTGACGGAAGGCTTACCTGAGCAAGGCCTGGTTGGCAGTGCCTCTTCCGGGGGCCTAGCAGTGTAAAGTGAGGAATTGTGCTTTTTGCTCAGTTTGGATCTCCCATCGACGTCCAGCTTAACCTAGCGAGCCGGCAGGTGTGAACTCCCGGAAGGAACGCTGAGCAGAGTGTTTGTCTCACTGCAGGTAGGGCCCTTGTCCTCACTGAGTCCAAGTTGCCCAGCATATGAGACCAGCTCGAACTGTCTTCGTGAGCTGGGGCAAGCTGCGGCAACCTAGGTTTCCAAGAAGAGAGAGAGCAGTGTGCCGCCTGGGCTCTGCATGCCAAGACGTGTTTTGAAGGGCCTACACGGCTGGTTGTGCTCAGGAGGCAGAGAGGAGACGTGGAGGGCCTCGTTTACTTTTAAGGGAAACGGTGCGGTGGCCAGAGTGCTTGGAGTCCTGAAAGCTATCCTCTCGTTCCACTGGAGCACAACAACGTTGGAGAACTGATGAAAAGCGAGGCACGCAGAGCTTGCCCGGTGGAAACTCAGACACTACCCTGAGGCTCAGGGTGGCCTTGCGCTTTCCCAGGCTGAACGAGGTCTGCGGGATGATCTCTCCTCCAGCGTGGCAGGACCCGGTTGCTCGGGGGAAAGTGCTCGTTTCCTACGCAAGCGTACCTGCGGAGGCTAGCAGCAGGGCAACTTCAGGGTTTGGCAGGCAGGCCCTGGGACACTAGAATCCAACCTTCCAAAGGGAAATGGCTGCTTTTGTCAGCAGAGCCACCTACATTTGTCAGCACGCAGCATAAGTTATTGCAGTATGGGAGCTGCGAAGGGAGAGAAATGGGACACACTGGGCACCTGAGAAGCTCTCCTCGACACTTGCAAGCAGCCTGTTTCTCTGGGAGAACATACTCGTTTCCTCCCCGGTTGTGCCTGCAGTGAGTAGAAGCTGGGCCTTCCTAGGGTTTCACAAACAGCTCCGAGTCCACAAGAATCTAGATATCCAAAGGGGAAAAGACTGCTTTTCGAAGCAGATCCACCTATCCTAGTTCACAGCAAACATGAGTCCCTACGCTAGTGGAGCTGCTGAGGGAGAGCATGGCTAAACCCGGGAACTTCCTTAAGTACCTTTACTGTGCAGGCCTCGAAGTGTGGCAAGATCCCTGACGGAGGGCTGACCTGAGCAAGGCCTGGTTGGCAGTGCCTCTTCCGGGGGCCTAGCAGTGTAAAGTGCGGAATTGTGCTTTTTGCTCAGTTTGGATCTCCCATCGACGTCCTGCTTAACCTAGCGAGCCGGCAGGTGTGAGCTCCCGGAAGGAACACTGAGCAGAGTGTTTGTCTCACTGCAGGTAGGGCCCTTGTCCTCACTGAGTCCAAGTTGCCCAGCATATGAGACGAGCTCGGACAGTCTTCGTGAGCTGGGGCAAGCTGCGGCAACCTAGGTTTCCAAGAAGAGAGAGAAAAGTGTGTTGCCTGGGCTCTGCATGCCAAGACATGTTTTGAGGGCCTACACGGCTGCTTGTTGCTCAGGAGGCAGAGAGGAGACGTGGAGGGCCTCGTTTTCTTTCAAGGGAAACGGTGCGGTGGCCAGAGTGCTTGGAGTCCTGAAAGCTATCCTCTCGTTCCACTGAAACACAACAACGGTGGAGACCTGATGAAAAGCGAGGCACGCAGAGCTTGCCCGGTGGAAACTTAGACACTACCCTGAGGCTCAGGGTGGCCTTGCGCTTTCCCAGGCTGAACGAGGTCTGCGGGATGATCTCTCCTCCAGCGTGGCAGGAACCCGGTTGCTCGGGGGAAAGTGCTCGTTTCCTACGCAAGCGTACCTGCGGAGGCTAGAAGCAGGGCAACTTCAGGGTTTGGCAGGCAGGCCCTGGGACACTAGAATCCAACCTTCCAAAGGGAATAGGCTGCTTTTGTCAGCAGAGCCACCTACCCTTGTCAGCAGCCAGCATAAGTACCTGCAGTATGGGAGCTACGAAGGGAGAGAAATGGGACACACTGGGTACCTGAGAAGCTCCCCTCGACACCTGCAAGCAGCCTGATTCTCTGGGGGAACATACTCGTTTCCTCCCCGGTTGTGCCTGCAGTGAGTAGAAGCTGGGCCTTCCTAGGTTTTCACAAACAGCTTCGAGGCTACAAGAATGCAGATATCCAAAGGGGAAAAGACTGCTTTTCGAAGCAGGGCCACCTATCCTAGTTCACAGCAAACATGAGTCCCTGCAGTAGTGGAACTGCCGAGGGAGAGCATGGCGAAATCCTAGGAACTTCGCTAAGTATCTTTGACTGTGCAGGCGTCGAAGTGTGGCAAGATTCCTGACAGAGGGCTTGCCTGAGCGCGGCGTAGTTGTCAGTGCCTCTTCCGGGCGCCTAGCAGTGTAAAGTGAGCAACTGTGCTCTTTGCTCAGCTTGGATCTCACATCGACGTTCTGCTTAACATAGCGAGACGGCAGGTGTGAGCTCCCGGAAGGAACGCTGAGCAGAGTGTTTGTCTCAGTGCAGGTAGGGCCCTTGTCCTCACTGAGTCCAAGTTGCCCAGCACATGAAAGCAGCTCGGACTGTCTCCGTGATCTGGGGCAAGCTGCGGCAACCTAGGGTACCAAGAAGAGAGAGAGCAGTGTGCCGCCTGGGCTCTGCATGCCAAGACGTGTGTTGAAGGCCTACACGGCTGCTTGTTGCTCAGCAGGCAGAGAGGAGAAGTGGAGGGGTTCCGTTTCCTTTCAAGGGAAACGGTGCGGAGGCCAGAGTGCTTGGAGTCCTAAAAGCTATCCTCTCGTTCCACTGAAGCACAACAACGATGGAGAGCTCATGGAAAGCGAGGCACGCAGAGCTTGCCCGGTGGAAACTTAGACACTACCCTGAGACTCAAGGTGGCCTTGCACTTTCCGAGGCGGATCGAGGTCTGCCGGATTATCTCTCCTCCAGCGTGGCAGGAAACCGGTTTCTCGGGGGAAAGTGCTCGTTTCCTACGCAAGCGTACCTGCGGAGGCTAGAAGCAGGGCAAATTCAGGGTTTGGCAGGCAGGCCCTGGGACACTGGAATCCAACCTTCCAATGGGAAAAGGCTGCTTTTGTCAGCAGAGCCACCTACCCTGGTCAGCAGCCAGCATAAGTTACTGCAGTATGGGAGCTGCGAAGGGAGAGAAATGGGACACACTGGGCACCAGAGAAGCTCTCCTCGACACTTGCAAGCAGCCTGTTTCTCTGGGGGAACATACTCGTCTCCTCCTCGGGTGTGCCTGCAGTGAGTAGAAGCTGGGCCTTCCTAGGGTTTCACAAACAGCTCCGAGTCTACAAGAATCTAGATATCCAAAGGGGAAAAGACTGCTTTTCGAAACAGATCCACCTATCCTAGTTCACAGCAAACATGAGTGCCTGCGCTAGTGGAGCTGCTGAGGGAGAGCATGGCGAAACCCTGGGAACTTTCTTAAGTACCTTTACTGTGCAGGCCTCGAAGTGTGGCAAGATCCCTGACGGAAGGCTGAACTGAGCAAGGCCTGGTTGGCAGTGCCTCTTCCGGGGGCCTAGCAGTGTAAAGTGAGGAATTGTGCTTTTTGCTCAGTTTGGATCTCCCATCGACGTCCTGCTTAACCTAGCGAGCCGGCAGGTGTGAACTCCCGGAAGGAACGCTGAGCAGAGTGTTTGTCTCACTGCAGGTAGGGCACTTGTCCTCACTGAGTCCAAGTTGCCCAGCATATGAGACCAGCTCGGACTGTCTTCGTGAGCTGGGGCAAGCTGCGGCAACCTAGGTTTCCAAGAAGAGAGAGAGCAGTGTGCCACCTGGGCTCTGCATGCCAAGACGTGTTTTGAAGGGCCTACACGGCTGGTTGTGCTCAGGAGGCAGAGAGGAGACGTGGAGGGCCTCGTTTACTTTTAAGGGAAACGGTGCGGTGGCCAGAGTGCTTGGAGTCCTGAAAGCTATCCTCGCGTTCCACTGAAACACAACAACGGTGGAGACCTGATGAAAAGCGAGGCACGCAGAGCTTGCCCGGTGGAAACTTAGACACTACCCTGAGGCTCAGGGTGGCCTTGCGCTTTCCCAGGCTGAACGAGTTCTGCGGGATGATCTCTCCTCCAGCGTGGCAGGAACCCGGTTGCTCGGGGGAAAGTGCTCGTTTCCTACGCAAGCGTACCTGCGGAGGCTAGAAGCAGGGCAACTTCAGGGTTTGGCAGGCAGGCCCTGGGACACTAGAATCCAACCTTCCAAAGGGAATAGGCTGCTTTTGTCAGCAGAGCCACCTACCGTTGTCAGCAGCCAGCATAAGTACCTGCAGTATGGGAGCTACGAAGGGAGAGAAATGGGACACACTGGGTACCTGAGAAGCTCCCCTCGACACCTGCAAGCAGCCTGTTTCTCTGGGGGAACATACTCGTTTCCTCCCCGGGCGTGCCTGCAGTGAGTAGAAGCTGGGCCTTCCTAGGTTTTCACAAACAGCTTCGAGGCTACAAGAATGCAGATATCCAAAGGGGAAAAGACTGCTTTTCGAAGCAGGGCCACCTATCCTAGTTCACAGCAAACATGAGTCCCTGCAGTAGTGGAACTGCCGAGGGAGAGCATGGCGAAATCCTAGGAACTTCGCTAAGTATCTTTGACTGTGCAGGCCTCGAAATGTTGCAAGATCCTGACGGAGGGCTGACCTGAGCAAGGCCTGGTTGGCAGTGCCTCTTCCGGGGGCCTAGCAGTGTAAAGTGCGGAATTGTGCTTTTTGCTCAGTTTGGATCTCCCATCGACGTCCTGCTTAACCTAGCGAGCCGGCAGGTGTGAGCTCCCGGAAGGAACGCTGAGCAGAGTGTTTGTCTCACTGCAGGTAGGGCCCTTGTCCTCACTGAGTCCAAGTTGCCCTGGATATGAGACCAGCTCGGACTGTCTTCGTGAGCTGGGGCAAGCTGCGGCAACCTAGGTTTCCAAGAAGAGAGAGAGCAGTGTGCCGCCTGGGCTCTGCATGCCAAGACGTGTTTTGAAGGGCCTACACGGCTGCTTGTTGCTCAGGAGGCACAGAGGAGACGTGGAGGGGCTCCGTTTTCATTCAAGGGAAACGGTGCGTTGGCCAGAGTGCTTGGAGTCCTGAAAGCTATCCTCTCGTTCCACTGGAGCACAACAACGGTGGAAACCTCATGGAAAGTGAGGCACGCAGAGGTTGCCCGGTGGAAACTTAGACACTACCCTGAGGCTCAGGGTGGCCTTGCGCTTTCCCAGGCTGAACGAGGTCTGCGGGATGATCTCTCCTCCAGCGTGGCAGGAACCCGGTTGCTCGGGGGAAAGTGCTCGTTTCCTACGCAAGCGTACTTGCGGAGGCTAGCAGCAGGGCAACTTCAGGGTTTGGCAGGCAGGCCCTGGGACACTAGAATCCAACCTTCCAAAGGGAAATGGCTGCTTTTGTCAGCAGAGCCACCTACATTTGTCAGCACGCAGCATAAGTTATTGCAGTATGGGAGCTGCGAAGGGAGAGAAATGGGACACACTGGGCACCTGCGAAGCTCTCCTCGACACTTGCAAGCAGCCTGTTTCTCTGGGAGAACATACTCGTTTCCTCCCCGGTTGTGCCTGCAGTGAGTAGAAGCTGGGCCTTCCTAGGGTTTCACAAACAGCTCCGAGTCCACAAGAATCTAGATATCCAAAGGGGAAAAGACTGCTTTTCGAAGCAGATCCACCTATCCTAGTTCACAGCAAACATGAGTCCCTACGCTAGTGGAGCTGCTGAGGGAGAGCATGGCTAAACCCTGGGAACTTCCTTAAGTACCTTTACTTTGCAGGCCTCGAAGTGTGGCAAGATCCCTGACGGAGGGCTGACGTGAGCAAGGCCTGGTTGGCAGTGCCTCTTCAGGGGCCTAGCAGTGTAAAGTGAGCAACTGTGCTCTTTGCTCAGCTTGGATCTCACATCGACGTTCTGCTTAACCTAGCGAGCCGGCAGGTGTGAGCTCCCGGAAGGAACACTGAGCAGAGTGTTTGTCTCACTGCAGGTAGGGCCCTTGTCCTCACTGAGTCCAAGTTGCCCAGCATATGAAAGCAGCTCGGACTGTCTCCGTGATCTGGGGCAAGCTGCGGCAACCTAGGTTTCCAAGAAGAGAGAGAAAAGTGTGTTGCCTGGGCTCTGCATGCCAAGACATGTTTTGAGGGCCTACACGGCTGCTTGTTGCTCAGGAGGCAGAGAGGAGACGTGGAGGGCCTCGTTTTCTTTCAAGGGAAACGGTGCGGTGGCCAGAGTGCTTGGAGTCCTGAAAGCTATCCTCTCGTTCCACTGAAACACAACAACGGTGGAGACCTGATGAAAAGCGAGGCACGCAGAGCTTGCCCGGTGGAAACTTAGACACTACCCTGAGGCTCAGGGTGGCCTTGCGCTTTCCCAGGCTGAACGAGGTCTGCGGGATGATCTCTCCTCCAGCGTGGCAATAACCCGGTTTCTCGGGGGAAAGTGCTCGTTTCCTACGCAAGCGTACCTGCGGAGGCTAGAAGCAGGGCAAATTCAGGGTTTGGCAGGCAGGCCCTGGGACACTAGAATCCAACCTTCCAAAGGGAAAAGGCTGCTTTTGTCAGCCGAGCCACCTACCCTTGTCAGCAGCCAGCATAAGTTACTGCAGTATGGGAGCTGCGAAGGGAGAGAAATGGGACACACTGGGCACCTGAGAAGCTCTCCTCGACACTTGCAAGCAGGCTGTTTCTCTGGGGGAACATACTCGTCTCCTCCTCGGGTGTGCCTGCAGTGAGTAGAAGCTGGGCCTTCCTAGGGTTTCACAAACAGCTCCGAGTCTACAAGAATCTAGATATCCAAAGGGGAAAAGACTGCTTTTCGAAGCAGATCCACCTATCCTAGTTCACAGCAAACATGAGTGCCTGCGCTAGTGGAGCTGCTGAGGGAGAGCATGGCGAAACCCTGGGAACTTCCTTAAGTACCTTTACTGTGCAGGCCTCGAAGTGTGGCAAGATCCTGACGGAGGGCTGACCTGAGCAAGGCCTGGTTGGCAGTGCCTCTTCCGGGGGCCTAGCAGTGTAAAGTGCGGAATTGTGCTTTTTGCTCAGTTTGGATCTCCCATCGACGTCCTGCTTAATCTAGCGAGCCGGCAGGTGTGAGCTCCCGGAAGGAACGCTGAGCAGAGTGTTTGTCTCACTGCAGGTAGGGCCCTTGTCCTCACTGAGTCCAAGTTGCCCTGGATATGAGACCAGCTCGGACTGTCTTCGTGAGCTGGGGCAAGCTGCGGCAACCTAGGTTTCCAAGAAGAGAGAGAGCAGTGTGCCGCCTGGGCTCTGCATGCCAAGACGTGTGTTGAAGGCCTACACGGCTGCTTGTTGCTCAGCAGGCAGAGAGTAGAAGTGGAGGGGTTCCGTTTCCTTTCAAGGGAAACGGTGCGGAGGCCAGAGTGCTTGGAGTCCTAAAAGCTATCCTCTCGTTCCACTGAAGCACAACAACGATGGAGAGCTCATGGAAAGCGAGGCACGCAGAGCTTGCCCGGTGGAAACTTAGACACTACCCTGAGGCTCAGGGTGGCTTTGCGCTTTCCCAGGCTGAACGAGGTCTGCGGGATGATCTCTCCTCCAGCGTGGCAGGAACCCGGTTGCTCGGGGGAAAGTGCTCGTTTCCTTCGCAAGCGTACCTGCGGAGGCTAGCAGCAGGGCAACTTCAGGGTTTGGCAGGCAGGCCCTGGGACACTAGAATCCAACCTTCCAAAGGGAATAGGCTGCTTTTGTCAGCAGAGCCACCTACCCTTGTCAGCAGCCAGCATAAGTACCTGCAGTATGGGAGCTACGAAGGGAGAGAAATGGGACACACTGGGTACCTGAGAAGCTCCCCTCGACACCTGCAAGCAGCCTGTTTCTCTGGGGGAACATACTCGTTTCCTCCCCGGTTGTACCTGCAGTGAGTAGAAGCTGGGCCTTCCTAGGTTTTCACAAACAGCTTCGAGGCTACAAGAATGCAGATATCCAAAGGGGAAAAGACTGCTTTTCGAAGCAGGGCCACCTATCCTAGTTCACAGCAAACATGAGTCCCTGCAGTAGTGGAACTGCCGAGGGAGAGCATGGCGAAATCCTAGGAACTTCGCTACGTATCTTTGACTGTGCAGGCGTCGAAGTGTGGCAAGATTCCTGACAGAGGGCTTGCCTGAGCGCGGCGTAGTTGTCAGTGCCTCTTCCGGGCGCCTAGCAGTGTAAAGTGAGCAACTGTGCTCTTTGCTCAGCTTGGATCTCACATCGACGTTCTGCTTAACATAGCGAGACGGCAGGTGTGAGCTCCCAGAAGGAACGCTGAGCAGAGTGTTTGTCTCAGTGCAGGTAGGGCCCTTGTCCTCACTGAGTCCAAGTTGCCCAGCACATGAAACCAGCTCGGACTGTCTCCGTGATCTGGGGCAAGCTGCGGCAACCTAGGGTACCAAGAAGAGAGAGAGCAGTGTGCCGCCTGGGCTCTGCATGCCAAGACGTGTGTTGAAGGCCTACACGGCTGCTTGTTGCTCAGCAGGCAGAGAGGAGAAGTGGAGGGGTTCCGTTTCCTTTCAAGGGAAACGGTGCGGAGGCCAGAGTGCTTGGAGTCCTAAAAGCTATCCTCTCGTTCCACTGAAGCACAACAACGATGGAGAGCTCATGGAAAGCGAGGCACGCAGAGCTTGCCCGGTGGAAACTTAGACACTACCCTGAGGCTCAAGGTGGCCTTGCACTTTCCGAGGCGGATCGAGGTCTGCCGGATTATCTCTCCTCCAGCGTGGCAGGAACCCGGTTTCTCGGGGGAAAGTGCTCGTTTCCTACACAAGCGTACCTGCGGAGGCTAGAAGCAGGGCAAATTCAGGGTTTGGCAGGCAGGCCCTGGGACACTAGAATCCAACCTTCCAAAGGGAAAAGGCTGCTTTTGTCAGCAGAGCCACCTACCCTTGTCAGCAGCCAGCATAAGTTACTGCAGTATGGGAGCTGCGAAGGGAGAGAAATGGGACACACTGGGCACCTGAGAAGCTCTCCTCGACACTTGCAAGCAGCCTGTTTCTCTGGGGGAACATACTCGTCTCCTCCTCGGGTGTGCCTGCAGTGAGTAGAAGCTGGGCCTTCCTAGGGTTTCACAAACAGCTCCGAGTCTACAAGAATCTAGATATCCAAAGGGGAAAAGACTGCTTTTCGAAGCAGATCCACCTATCCTAGTTCACAGCAAACATGAGTGCCTGCGCTAGTGGAGCTGCTGAGGGAGAGCATGGCGAAACCCTGGGAACTTCCTTAAGTACCTTTACTGTGCAGGCCTCGAAGTGTGGCAAGATCCTGACGGAGGGCTGACCTGAGCAAGGCCTGGTTGGCAGTGCCTCTTCCGGGGGCCTAGCAGTGTAAAGTGAGGAATTGTGCTTTTTGCTCAGTTTGGATCTCCCATCGACGTCCTGCTTAACCTAGCGAGCCGGCAGGTGTGAACCCCCGGAAGGAACGCTGAGCAGAGTGTTTGTCTCACTGCAGGTAGGGCCCTTGTCCTCACTGAGTCCAAGTTGCCCAGCACATGAGACCAGCTCGGACTGTCTCCGTGATCTGGGGCAAGCTGCGGCAACCTAGGTTTCCAAGAAGAGAGAGAGCAGTGTGCCGCCTGGGCTCTGCATGCCAAGACGTGTGTTGAAGGTTACACGGCTGCTTGTTGCTCAGGAGGCAGAGTGGAGACGTGGACGGCCTCGTTTTCTTTCAAGGGAAAGGGTGCGGAGGCCAGAGTGCTTGGAGTCCTGAAAGCTATCCTCTCGTTCCACTGAAGCACAACAACGATGGAGACCTCATGGAAAGCGAGGCACGCAGAGCTTGCCCGGCGAAACTTAGACACTACCCTGAGGCTCAGGGTGGCCTTGCGCTTTCCCAGGCTGAAAGGGGTCTGCGGGATGATCTCTCCTCCAGCGTGGCAGGAACCCTGTTGCTCGGGGGAAAGTGCTCGTTTCCTACGCAAGCGTACCTGCGGAGGCTAGAAGCAGGGCAACTTCAGGGTTTGGCAGGCAGGCCCTGGGACACTAGAATCCAACCTTCCAAAGGGAAAAGGCTGCTTTTGTCAGCAGAGCCACCTACCCTTGTCAGCAGCCAGCATAAGTTACTCCAGTATGGGAGCTGCGAAGGGAGAGAAATGGGACACACTGGGCACCTGAGAAGCTCTCCTCGACACTTGCAAGCAGCCTGTTTCTCTGGGGGAACATACTCGTTTCCTCCTCGGGTGTGCCTGCAGTGAGTAGAAGCTGGGCCTTCCTAGGGTTTCACAAACAGCTCCGAGTCTACAAGAATCTAGATATCCAAAGGGGAAAAGACTGCTTTTCGAAGCAGATCCACCTATCCTAGTTCACAGCAAACATGAGTCCCTGCGCTAGTGGAGCTGCTGAGGGAGAGCATGGCGAAACCCTGGGAACTTCCTTAAGTAACTTTACTGAGCAGGCCTCGAAGTGTGGCAAGATCCTGACGGAAGACTGACCTGAGCAAGGCCTGGTTGGCAGTGCCTCTTCAGGGGCCTAGCAGTGTAAAGTGAGGAATTGTGCTTTTTGCTCAGTTTGGATCTCCCATCGACGTCCTGCTTAACCTAGCGAGCCGGCAGGTGTGAGCTCCCGGAAGGAACGCTGAGCAGAGTGTTTGTCTCACTGCAGGTAGGGCCCTTGTCCTCACTGAGTCCAAGTTGCCCTGGATATGAGACCAGCTCGGACTGTCTTCGTGAGCTGGGGCAAGCTGCGGCAACCTAGGTTTCCAAGAAGAGAGAGAGCAGTGTGCCGCCTGGGCTCTGCATGCCAAGACGTGTGTTGAAGGCCTACACGGCTGCTTGTTGCTCAGGAGGCAGAGAGGAGACGTGGAGGGCCTCGTTTTCTTTCAAGGGAAACGGTGCGGTGGCCAGAGTGCTTGGAGTCCTGAAAGCTATCCTCTCGTTCCACTGAAACACAACAACGGTGGAGACCTGATGAAAAGCGAGGCACGCAGAGCTTGCCCGGTGGAAACTTAGACACTACCCTGAGGCTCAGGGTGGCCTTGCGCTTTCCCAGGCTGAACGAGGTCTGCGGGATGATCTCTCCTCCAGCGTGGCAGGAACCCGGTTGCTCGGGGGAAAGTGCTCGTTTCCTACGCAAGCATACCTGCGGAGGCTAGAAGCAGGGCAACTTCAGGGTTTGGCAGGCAGGCCCTGGGACACTAGAATCCAACCTTCCAAAGGGAATAGGCTGCTTTTGTCAGCAGAGCCACCTACACTTGTCAGCACCCAGCATAAGTACCTGCAGTATGGGAGCTACGGAGGGAGAGAAATGGGACACACTGGGTACCTGAGAAGCTCCCCTCGACACCTGCAAGCAGCCTGTTTCTCTGGGGGAACATACTCGTTTCCTCCCCGGTTGTGCCTGCAGTGAGTAGAATCTGGGCCTTCCTAGGTTTTCACAAACAGCTTCGAGGCTACAAGAATGCAGATATCCAAAGGGAAAAGACTGCTTTTCGAAGCAGGGCCACCTATCCTAGTTCACAGCAAACATGAGTCCCTGCAGCAGTGGAACTGCCGAGGGAGAGCATGGCGAAATCCTAGGAACTTCGCTAAGTATCTTTGACTGTGCAAGCGTCGAAGTGTGGCAAGATTCCTGACGGAGGGCTTGCCTGAGCGAGGCCTAGTCGTCAGTGCCTCTTCCGGGCGCCTAGCAGTGTAAAGTGAGCAATTGTGCTCTTTGCTCAGCTTGGATCTCACATCGACGTTCTGCTTAACATAGCGAGACGGCACGTGTGAGCTCCTGGAAGGAACGCTGAGCAGAGTGTTTGTCTCAGTGCAGGTTGGGCCCTTGTCCTCACTGAGTCCAAGTTGCCCAGCACATAAGAGCAGCTCGGACTGTCTCCGTGATCTGGGGCAAGCTGCGGCAACCTAGGTTTCCAAGAAGAGAGAGAGCATTGTGCCGCCTGAGCTCTGCATGCCAAGACGTGTGTTGAAGGCCTACACGGCTGCTTGTTGCTCAGCAGGCAGAGAGGAGAAGTGGAGGGGTTCCGTTTCCTTTCAAGGGAAACGGTGCGCTGTCCAGAGTGCTTGGAGTCCTAAAAGCTATCCTCTCGTTCCACTGAAGCACAACAACGATGGAGAGCTCATGGAAAGCGAGGCACGCAGAGCTTGCCCGGTGGAAACTTAGACACTACCCTGAGGCTCAGGGTGGCCTTGCGCTTTCCCAGGCTGAAAGGGGTCTGCGGGATTATCTCTCCTCCAGCGTGGCAATAACCCGGTTTCTCGGGGGAAAGTGCTCGTTTCCTACGCAAGCGTACCTGCGGAGGCTAGAAGCAGGGCAAATTCAGGGTTTGGCAGGCAGGCCCTGGGACACTAGAATCCAACCTTCCAAAGGGAAAAGGCTGCTTTTGTCAGCCGAGCCACCTACCCTTGTCAGCAGCCAGCATAAGTTACTGCAGTATGGGAGCTGCGAAGGGAGAGAAATGGGACACACTGGGCACCTGAGAAGCTCTCCTCGACACTTTCAAGCAGCCTGTTTCTCTGGGGGAACATACTCGTCTCCTCCTCGGGTGTGCCTGCAGTGAGTAGAAGCTGGGCCTTCCTAGGGTTTCACAAACAGCTCCGAGTCTACAAGAATCTAGATATCCAAAGGGGAAAAGACTGCTTTTCGAAGCAGATCCACCTATCCTAGTTCACAGCAAACATGAGTGCCTGCGCTAGTGGAGCTGCTGAGGGAGAGCATGGCGAAACCCTGGGAACTTCCTTAAGTACCTTTAGTGTGCAGGCCTCGAAGTGTGGCAAGATCCTGACGGAGGGCTGACCTGAGCAAGGCCTGGTTGGCAGTGCCTCTTCCGGGGGCCTAGCAGTGTAAAGTGCGGAATTGTGCTTTTTGCTCAGTTTGGATCTCCCATCGACGTCCTGCTTAATCTAGCGAGCCGGCAGGTGTGAGCTCCCGGAAGGAACGCTGAGCAGAGTGTTTGTCTCACTGCAGGTAGGGCCCTTGTCCTCACTGAGTCCAAGTTGCCCTGGATATGAGACCAGCTCGGACTGTCTTCGTGAGCTGGGGCAAGCTGCGGCAACCTAGGTTTCCAAGAAGAGAGAGAGCAGTGTGCCGCCTGGGCTCTGCATGCCAAGACGTGTTTTGAAGGGCCTACACGGCTGCTTGTTGCTCAGGAGGCACAGAGGAGACATGGAGGGGCTCCGTTTTCTTTCAAGGGAAACGGTGCGTTGGCCAGAGTGCTTGGAGTCCTGAAAGCTATCCTCTCGTTCCACTGGAGCACAACAACGGTGGAGACCTCATGGAAAGTGAGGCACGCAGAGCTTGCCCGGTGGAAACTTAGACACTACCCTGAGGCTCAGGGTGGCCTTGCGCTTTCCCAGGCTGAACGAGGTCTGCGGGATGATCTCTCCTCCAGCGTGGCAGGAACCCGGTTGCTCGGGGGAAAGTGCTCGTTTAATACGCAAGCGTACTTGCGGAGGCTAGCAGCAGGGCAACTTCAGGGTTTGGCAGGCAGGCCCTGGGAGACTAGAATCCAACCTTCCAAAGGAAAATGGCTGCTTTTGTCAGCAGAGCCACCTACATTTGTCAGCACGCAGCATAAGTTATTGCAGTATGGGAGCTGCGAAGGGAGAGAAATGGGACACACTGGGCACCTGCGAAGCTCTCCTCGACACTTGCAAGCAGCCTGTTTCTCTGGGAGAACATACTCGTTTCCTCCCCGGTTGTGCCTGCAGTGAGTAGAAGCTGGGCCTTCCTAGGGTTTCACAAACAGCTCCGAGTCCACAAGAATCTAGATATCCAAAGGGGAAAAGACTGCTTTTCGAAGCAGATCCACCTATCCTAGTTCACAGCAAACATGAGTCCCTACGCTAGTGGAGCTGCTGAGGGAGAGCATGGCTAAACCCTGGGAACTTCCTTAAGTACCTTTACTGTGCAGGCCTCGAAGTGTGGCAAGATCCCTGACGGAGGGCTGACGTGAGCAAGGCCTGGTTGGCAGTGCCTCTTCAGGGGCCTAGCAGTGTAAAGTGAGGAATTGTGCTTTTTGCTCAGTTTGGATCTCCCATCGACGTCCTGCTTAACCTAGCGAGCCGGCAGGTGTGAGCTCCCGGAAGGAACACTGAGCAGAGTGTTTGTCTCACTGCAGGTAGGGCCCTTGTCCTCACTGAGTCCAAGTTGCCCAGCATATGAGACCAGCTCGGACTGTCTTCGTGAGCTGGGGCAAGCTGCGGCAACCTAGGTTTCCAAGAAGAGAGAGAGCAGTGTGCCGCCTGGGCTCTGCATGCCAAGACGTGTGTTGAAGGCCTACACGGCTGCTTGTTGCTCAGGAGGCAGAGAGGAGACGTGGAGGGCCTCGTTTTCTTTCAAGGGAAACGGTGCGGTGGCCAGAGTGCTTGGAGTCCTGAAAGCTATCCTCTCGTTCCACTGAAACACAACAACGGTGGAGACCTGATGAAAAGCGAGGCACGCAGAGCTTGCCCGGTGGAAACTTAGACACTACCCTGAGGCTCAGGGTGGCCTTGCGCTTTCCCAGGCTGAACGAGGTCTGCGGGATGATCTCTCCTCCAGCGTGGCAGGAACCCGGTTGCTCGGGGGAAAGTGCTCGTTTCCTACGCAAGCATACCTGCGGAGGCTAGAAGCAGGGCAACTTCAGGGTTTGGCAGGCAGGCCCTGGGACACTAGAATCCAACCTTCCAAAGGGAATAGGCTGCTTTTGTCAGCAGAGCAACCTACACTTGTCAGCACCCAGCATAAGTACCTGCAGTATGGGAGCTACGGAGGGAGAGAAATGGGACACACTGGGTACCTGAGAAGCTCCCCTCGACACCTGCAAGCAGCCTGATTCTCTGGGGGAACATACTCGTTTCCTCCCCGGTTGTGCCTGCAGTGAGTAGAAGCTGGGCCTTCCTAGGTTTTCACAAACAGCTTCGAGGCTACAAGAATGCAGATATCCAAAGGGAAAAGACTGCTTTTCGAAGCAGGGCCACCTATCCTAGTTCACAGCAAACATGAGTCCCTGCAGCAGTGGAACTGCCGAGGGAGAGCATGGCGAAATCCTAGGAACTTCGCTAAGTATCTTTGACTGTGCAAACGTCGAAGTGTGGAAAGATTCCTGACGGAGGGCTTGCCTGAGCGAGGCCTAGTCGTCAGTGCCTCTTCCGGGCGCCTAGCAGTGTAAAGTGAGCAATTGTGCTCTTTGCTCAGCTTGGATCTCACATCGACGTTCTGCTTAACATAGCGAGACGGCACGTGTGAGCTCCTGGAAGGAACGCTGAGCAGAGTGTTTGTCTCAGTGCAGGTTGGGCCCTTGTCCTCACTGAGTCCAAGTTGCCCAGCACATAAGAGCAGCTCGGACTGTCTCCGTGATCTGGGGCAAGCTGCGGCAACCTAGGTTTCCAAGAAGAGAGAGAGCATTGTGCCGCCTGAGCTCTGCATGCCAAGACGTGTGTTGAAGGCCTACACGGCTGCTTGTTGCTCAGCAGGCAGAGAGGAGAAGTGGAGGGGTTCCGTTTCCTTTCAAGGGAAACGGTGCGCTGGCCAGAGTGCTTGGAGTCCTAAAAGCTATCCTCTCGTTCCACTGAAGCACAACAACGATGGAGAGCTCATGGAAAGCGAGGCACGCAGAGCTTGCCCGGTGGAAACTTAGACACTACCCTGAGGCTCAGGGTGGCCTTGCGCTTTCCCAGGCTGAAAGGGGTCTGCGGGATTATCTCTCCTCCAGCGTGGCAATAACCCGGTTTCTCGGGGGAAAGTGCTCGTTTCCTACGCAAGCGTACCTGCGGAGGCTAGAAGCAGGGCAAATTCAGGGTTTGGCAGGCAGGCCCTGGGACACTAGAATCCAACCTTCCAAAGGGAAAAGGCTGCTTTTGTCAGCCGAGCCACCTACCCTTGTCAGCAGCCAGCATAAGTTACTGCAGTATGGGAGCTGCGAAGGGAGAGAAATGGGACACACTGGGCACCTGAGAAGCTCTCCTCGACACTTTCAAGCAGCCTGTTTCTCTGGGGGAACATACTCGTCTCCTCCTCGGGTGTGCCTGCAGTGAGTAGAAGCTGGGCCTTCCTAGGGTTTCACAAACAGCTCCGAGTCTAAAAGAATCTAGATATCCAAAGGGGAAAAGACTGCTTTTCGAAGCAGATCCACCTATCCTAGTTCACAGCAAACATGAGTGCCTGCGCTAGTGGAGCTGCTGAGGGAGAGCATGGCGAAACCCTGGGAACTTCCTTAAGTACCTTTACTGTGCAGGCCTCGAAGTGTGGCAAGATCCTGACGGAGGGCTGACCTGAGCAAGGCCTGGTTGGCAGTGCCTCTTCCGGGGGCCTAGCAGTGTAAAGTGCGGAATTGTGCTTTTTGCTCAGTTTGGATCTCCCATCGACGTCCTGCTTAATCTAATGAGCCGGCAGGTGTGAGCTCCCGGAAGGAACGCTGAGCAGAGTGTTTGTCTCACTGCAGGTAGGGCCCTTGTCCTCACTGAGTCCAAGTTGCCCTGGATATGAGACCAGCTCGGACTGTCTTCGTGAGCTGGGGCAAGCTGCGGCAACCTAGGTTTCCAAGAAGAGAGAGAGCAGTGTGCCGCCTGGGCTCTGCATGCCAAGACGTGTTTTGAAGGGCCTACACGGCTGCTTGTTGCTCAGGAGGCACAGAGGAGACATGGAGGGGCTCCGTTTTCTTTCAAGGGAAACGGTGCGTTGGCCAGAGTGCTTGGAGTCCTGAAAGCTATCCTCTCGTTCCACTGGAGCACAACAACGGTGGAGACCTCATGGAAAGTGAGGCACGCAGAGCTTGCCCGGTGGAAACTTAGACACTACCCTGAGGCTCAGGGTGGCCTTGCGCTTTCCCAGGCTGAACGAGGTCTGCGGGATGATCTCTCCTCCAGCGTGGCAGGAACCCGGTTGCTCGGGGGAAAGTGCTCGTTTCCTACGCAAGCGTACTTGCGGAGGCTAGCAGCAGGGCAACTTCAGGGTTTGGCAGGCAGGCCCTGGGAGACTAGAATCCAACCTTCCAAAGGAAAATGGCTGCTTTTGTCAGCAGAGCCACCTACATTTGTCAGCACGCAGCATAAGTTATTGCAGTATGGGAGCTGCGAAGTGAGAGAAATGGGACACACTGGGCACCTGCGAAGCTCTCCTCGACACTTGCAAGCAGCCTGTTTCTCTGGGAGAACATACTCGTTTCCTCCCCGGTTGTGCCTGCAGTGAGTAGAAGCTGGGCCTTCCTAGGGTTTCACAAACAGCTCCGAGTCCACAAGAATCTAGATATCCAAAGGGGAAAAGACTGCTTTTCGAAGCAGATCCACCTATCCTAGTTCACAGCAAACATGAGTCCCTACGCTAGTGGAGCTGCTGAGGGAGAGCATGGCTAAACCCTGGGAACTTCCTTAAGTACCTTTACTGTGCAGGCCTCGAAGTGTGGCAAGATCCCTGACGGAGGGCTGACGTGAGCAAGGCCTGGTTGGCAGTGCCTCTTCAGGGGCCTAGCAGTGTAAAGTGAGGAATTGTGCTTTTTGCTCAGTTTGGATCTCCCATCGACGTCCTGCTTAACCTAGCGAGCCGGCAGGTGTGAGCTCCCGGAAGGAACACTGAGCAGAGTGTTTGTCTCACTGCAGGTAGGGCCCTTGTCCTCACTGAGTCCAAGTTGCCCAGCATATGAGACCAGCTCGGACTGTCTTCGTGAGCTGGGGCAAGCTGCGGCAACCTAGGTTTCCAAGAAGAGAGAGAAAAGTGTGTTGCCTGGGCTCTGCATGCCAAGACATGTTTTGAGGGCCTACACGGCTGCTTGTTGCTCAGGAGGCAGAGAGGAGACGTGGAGGGCCTCGTTTTCTTTCAAGGGAAACGGTGCGGTGGCCAGAGTGCTTGGAGTCCTAAAAGCTATCCTCTCGTTCCACTGAAACACAACAACGGTGGAGACCTGATGAAAAGCGAGGCACGCAGAGCTTGCCCGGTGGAAACTTAGACACTACCCTGAGGCTCAGGGTGGCCTTGCGCTTTCCCAGGCTGAACGAGGTCTGCGGGATGATCTCTCCTCCAGCGTGGCAGGAACCCGGTTGCTCGGGGGAAAGTGCTCGTTTCCTACGCAAGCGTACCTGCGGAGGCTAGAAGCAGGGCAACTTCAGGGTTTGGCAGGCAGGCCCTGGGACACTAGAATCCAACCTTCCAAAGGGAATAGGGTGCTTTTGTCAGCAGAGCCACCTACCCTTGTCAGCAGCCAGCATAAATACCTGCAGTATGGGAGCTACGAAGGGAGAGAAATGGGACACACTGGGTACCTGAGAAGCTCCCCTCGACACCTGCAAGCAGCCTGTTTCTCTGGGGGAACATACTCGTTTCCTCCCCGGTTGTGCCTGCAGTGAGTAGAAGCTGGGCCTTCCTAGGTTTTCACAAACAGCTTCGAGGCTACAAGAATGCAGATATCCAAAGGGGAAAAGACTGCTTTTCGAAGCAGGGCCACCTATCCTAGTTCACAGCAAACATGAGTCCCTGCAGTAGTGGAACTGCCGAGGGAGAGCATGGCGAAATCCTAGGAACTTCGCTACGTATCTTTGACTGTGCAGGCGTCGAAGTGTGGCAAGATTCCTGACAGAGGGCTTGCCTGAGCGCGGCGTAGTTGTCAGTGCCTCTTCCGGGCGCCTAGCAGTGTAAAGTGAGCAACTGTGCTCTTTGCTCAGCTTGGATCTCACATCGACGTTCTGCTTAACATAGCGAGACGGCAGGTGTGAGCTCCCAGAAGGAACGGTGAGCAGAGTGTTTGTCTCAGTGCAGGTAGGGCCCTTGTCCTCACTGAGTCCAAGTTGCCCAGCACATGAAACCAGCTCGGACTGTCTCCGTGATCTGGGGCAAGCTGCGGCAACCTAGGGTACCAAGAAGAGAGAGAGCAGTGTGCCGCCTGGGCTCTGCATGCCAAGACGTGTGTTGAAGGCCTACACGGCTGCTTGTTGCTCAGCAGGCAGAGAGGAGAAGTGGAGGGGTTCCGTTTCCTTTCAAGGGAAACGGTGCGGAGGCCAGAGTGCTTGGAGTCCTAAAAGCTATCCTCTCGTTCCACTGAAGCACAACAACGATGGAGAGCTCATGGAAAGCGAGGCACGCAGAGCTTGCCCGGTGGAAACTTAGACACTACCCTGAGGCTCAAGGTGGCCTTGCACTTTCCGAGGCGGATCGAGGTCTGCCGGATTATCTCTCCTCCAGCGTGGCAGGAACCCGGTTTCTCGGGGGAAAGTGCTCGTTTCCTACGCAAGCGTACCTGCGGAGGCTAGAAGCAGGGCAAATTCAGGGTTTGGCAGGCAGGCCCTGGGACACTAGAATCCAACCTTCCAAAGGGAAAAGGCTGCTTTTGTCAGCAGAGCCACCTACCCTTGTCAGCAGCCAGCATAAGTTACTGCAGTATGGGAGCTGCGAAGGGAGAGAAATGGGACACACTGGGCACCTGAGAAGCTCTCCTCGACACTTGCAAGCAGCCTGTTTCTCTGGGGGAACATACTCGTCTCCTCCTCGGGTGTGCCTGCAGTGAGTAGAAGCTGGGCCTTCCTAGGGTTTCACAAACAGCTCCGAGTCTACAAGAATCTAGATATCCAAAGGGGAAAAGACTGCTTTTCGAAGCAGATCCACCTATCCTAGTTCACAGCAAACATGAGTGCCTGCGCTAGTGGAGCTGCTGAGGGAGAGCATGGCGAAACCCTGGGAACTTCCTTAAGTACCTTTACTGTGCAGGCCTCGAAGTGTGGCAAGATCCCTGACGGAAGGCTGAACTGAGCAAGGCCTGGTTGGCAGTGCCTCTTCCGGGGGCCTAGCAGTGTAAAGTGAGGAATTGTGCTTTTTGCTCAGTTTGGATCTCCCATCGACGTCCTCCTTAACCTAGCGAGCCGGCAGGTGTGAACTCCCGGAAGGAACGCTGAGCAGAGTGCTTGTCTCACTGCAGGTAGGGCCCTTGTCCTCACTGAGTCCAAGTTGCCCAGCATATGAGACCAGCTCGGACTGTCTTCGTGAGCTGGGGCAAGCTGCGGCAACCTAGGTTTCCAAGAAGAGAGAGAGCAGTGTGCCGCCTGGGCTCTGCATGCCAAGACATGTTTTGAGGGCCTACACGGCTGCTTGTTGCTCAGGAGGCAGAGAGGAGACGTGGAGGGCCTCGTTTTCTTTCAAGGGAAACGGTGCGGTGGCCAGAGTGCTTGGAGTCCTGAAAGCTATCCTCTCGTTCCACTGAAACACAACAACGGTGGAGACCTGATGAAAAGCGATGCACGCAGAGCTTGCCCGGTGGAAACTTAGACACTACCCTGAGGCTCAGGTTGGCCTTGCGCTTTCCCAGGCTGAACGAGGTCTGCGGGATGATCTCTCCTCCAGCGTGGCAGGAACCCGGTTGCTCGGGGGAAAGTGCTCGTTTCCTACGCAAGCATACCTGCGGAGGCTAGAAGCAGGGCAACTTCAGGGTTTGGCAGGCAGGCGCTGGGACACTAGAATCCAACCTTCCAAAGGGAATAGGCTGCTTTTGTCAGCAGAGCCACCTACCCTTGTCAGCACCCAGCATAAGTACCTGCAGTATGGGAGCTACGAAGGGAGAGAAATGGGACACACTGGGTACCTGAGAAGCTCCCCTCGACACCTGCAAGCAGCCTGATTCTCTGGGGGAACATACTCGTTTCCTCCACGGGCGTGCCTGCAGTGAGTAGAAGCTGGGCCTTCCTAGGTTTTCACAAACAGCTTCGAGGCTACAAGAATGCAGATATCCAAAGGGGAAAAGACTGCTTTTCGAAGCAGGGCCACCTATCCTAGTTCACAGCAAACATGAGTCCCTGCAGTAGTGGAACTGCAGAGGGAGAGCATGGCGAAACCCTGGGAACTTCGCTAAGTACCTTTCACTGTGCAGGCGTCGAAGTGTGGCAAGATTCCTGACGGAGGGCTGAACTGAGCAAGGCCTGGTTGGCAGTGCCTCTTCCGTGGGCCTAGCAGTGTAAAGTGAGGAATTGTGCTTTTTGCTCAGTTTGGATCTCCCATCGACGTCCAGCTTAACCTAGTGAGCCGGGAGGTGTGAACCCCCGGAAGGAACGCTGAGCAGAGTGTTTGTCTCACTGCAGGTAGGGCCCTTGTCCTCACTGAGTCCAAGTTGCCCAGCACATGAGACCAGCTCGGACTGTCTCCGTGATCTGGGGCAAGCTGCGGCAACCTAGGTTTCCAAGAAGAGAGAGAGCATTGTGCCGCCTGAGCTCTGCATGCCAAGACGTGTGTTGAAGGTTACACGGCTGCTTGTTGCTCAGGAGGCAGAGTGGAATCGTGGACGGCCTCGTTTTCTTTCAAGGGAAAGGGTGCGGAGGCCAGAGTGCTTGGAGTCCTGAAAGCTATCCTCTCGTTCCACTGAAGCACAACAACGATGGAGACCTCATGGAAAGCGAGGCACGCAGAGCTTGCCCGGCGAAACTTAGACACTACCCTGAGGCTCAGGGTGGCCTTGCGCTTTCCCAGGCTGAAAGGGGTCTGCGGGATGATCTCTCCTCCAGCGTGGCAGGAACCCTGTTGCTCGGGGGAAAGTGCTCGTTTCCTACGCAAGCGTACCTGCGGAGGCTAGAAGCAGGGCAACTTCAGGGTTTGGCAGGCAGGCCCTGGGACACTAGAATCCAACCTTCCAAAGGGAAAAGGCTGCTTTTGTCAGCAGAGCCACCTACCCTTGTCAGCAGCCAGCATAAGTTACTGCAGTATGGGAGCTGCGAAGGGAGAGAAATGGGACACACTGGGCACCTGAGAAGCTCTCCTCGACACTTGCAAGCAGCCTGTTTCTCTGGGGGAACATACTCGTCTCCTCCTCGGGTGTGCCTGCAGTGAGTAGAAGCTGGGCCTTCCTAGGGTTTCACAAACAGCTCCGAGTCTACAAGAATCTAGATATCCAAAGGGGAAAAGACTGCTTTTCGAAGCAGATCCACCTATCCTAGTTCACAGCAAACATGAGTGCCTGCGCTAGTGGAGCTGCTGAGGGAGAGCATGGCGAAACCCTGGGAACTTCCTTAAGTACCTTTACTGTGCAGGCCTCGAAGTGTGGCAAGATCCTGACGGAGGGCTGACCTGAGCAAGGCCTGGTTGGCAGTGCCTCTTCCGGGGGCCTAGCAGTGTAAAGTGAGGAATTGTGCTTTTTGCTCAGTTTGGATCTCCCATCGACGTCCTGCTTAACCTAGCGAGCCGGCAGGTGTGAACCCCCGGAAGGAACGCTGAGCAGAGTGTTTGTCTCACTGCAGGTAGGGCCCTTGTCCTCACTGAGTCGAAGTTGCCCAGCACATGAGACCAGCTCGGACTGTCTCCGTGATCTGGGGCAAGCTGCGGCAACCTAGGTTTCCAAGAAGAGAGAGAGCAGTGTGCCGCCTGGGCTCTGCATGCCAAGACGTGTGTTGAAGGTTACACGGCTGCTTGTTGCTCAGGAGGCAGAGTGGAGACGTGGACGGCCTCGTTTTCTTTCAAGGGAAAGGGTGCGGAGGCCAGAGTGCTTGGAGTCCTGAAAGCTATCCTCTCGTTCCACTGAAGCACAACAACGATGGAGACCTCATGGAAAGCGAGGCACGCAGAGCTTGCCCGGCGAAACTTAGACACTACCCTGAGGCTCAGGGTGGCCTTGCGCTTTCCCAGGCTGAAAGGGGTCTGCGGGATGATCTCTCCTCCAGCGTGGCAGGAACCCTGTTGCTCGGGGGAAAGTGCTCGTTTCCTACGCAAGCGTACCTGCGGAGGCTAGAAGCAGGGCAACTTCAGGGTTTGGCAGGCAGGCCCTGGGACACTAGAATCCAACCTTCCAAAGGGAAAAGGCTGCTTTTGTCAGCAGAGCCACCTACCCTTGTCAGCAGCCAGCATAAGTTACTCCAGTATGGGAGCTGCGAAGGGAGAGAAATGGGACACACTGGGCACCTGAGAAGCTCTCCTCGACACTTGCAAGCAGCCTGTTTCTCTGGGGGAACATACTCGTTTCCTCCTCGGGTGTGCCTGCAGTGAGTAGAAGCTGGGCCTTCCTAGGGTTTCACAAACAGCTCCGAGTCTACAAGAATCTAGATATCCAAAGGGGAAAAGACTGCTTTTCGAAGCAGATCCACCTATCCTAGTTCACAGCAAACATGAGTCCCTGCGCTAGTGGAGCTGCTGAGGGAGAGCATGGCGAAACCCTGGGAACTTCCTTAAGTAACTTTACTGAGCAGGCCTCGAAGTGTGGCAAGATCCTGACGGAAGACTGACCTGAGCAAGGCCTGGTTGGCAGTGCCTCTTCAGGGGCCTAGCAGTGTAAAGTGAGGAATTGTGCTTTTTGCTCAGTTTGGATCTCCCATCGACGTCCTGCTTAACCTAGCGAGCCGGCAGGTGTGAGCTCCCGGAAGGAACGCTGAGCAGAGTGTTTGTCTCACTGCAGGTAGGGCCCTTGTCCTCACTGAGTCCAAGTTGCCCTGGATATGAGACCAGCTCGGACTGTCTTCGTGAGCTGGGGCAAGCTGCGGCAACCTAGGTTTCCAAGAAGAGAGAGAGCAGTGTGCCGCCTGGGCTCTGCATGCCAAGACGTGTTTTGAAGGGCCTACACGGCTGCTTGTTGCTCAGGAGGCACAGAGGAGACATGGAGGGGCTCCGTTTTCTTTCAAGGGAAACGGTGCGTTGGCCAGAGTGCTTGGAGTCCTGAAAGCTATCCTCTCGTTCCACTGGAGCACAACAACGGTGGAGACCTCATGGAAAGTGAGGCACGCAGAGCTTGCCCGGTGGAAACTTAGACACTACCCTGAGGCTCAGGGTGGCCTTGCGCTTTCCCAGGCTGAACGAGGTCTGCGGGATGATCTCACCTCCAGCGTGGCAGGAACCCGGTTGCTCGGGGGAAAGTGCTCGTTTAATACGCAAGCGTACTTGCGGAGGCTAGCAGCAGGGCAACTTCAGGGTTTGGCAGGCAGGCCCTGGGAGACTAGAATCCAACCTTCCAAAGGAAAATGGCTGCTTTTGTCAGCAGAGCCACCTACATTTGTCAGCACGCAGCATAAGTTATTGCAGTATGGGAGCTGCGAAGGGAGAGAAATGGGACACACTGGGCACCTGCGAAGCTCTCCTCGACACTTGCAAGCAGCCTGTTTCTCTGGGAGAACATACTCGTTTCCTCCCCGGTTGTGCCTGCAGTGAGTAGAAGCTGGGCCTTCCTAGGGTTTCACAAACAGCTCCGAGTCCACAAGAATCTAGATATCCAAAGGGGAAAAGACTGCTTTTCGAAGCAGATCCACCTATCCTAGTTCACAGCAAACATGAGTCCCTACGCTAGTGGAGCTGCTGAGGGAGAGCATGGCTAAACCCTGGGAACTTCCTTAAGTACCTTTACTGTGCAGGCCTCGAAGTGTGGCAAGATCCCTGACGGAGGGCTGACGTGAGCAAGGCCTGGTTGGCAGTGCCTCTTCAGGGGCCTAGCAGTGTAAAGTGAGGAATTGTGCTTTTTGCTCAGTTTGGATCTCCCATCGACGTCCTGCTTAACCTAGCGAGCCGGCAGGTGTGAGCTCCCGGAAGGAACACTGAGCAGAGTGTTTGTCTCACTGCAGGTAGGGCCCTTGTCCTCACTGAGTCCAAGTTGCCCAGCATATGAGACCAGCTCGGACTGTCTTCGTGAGCTGGGGCAAGCTGCGGCAACCTAGGTTTCCAAGAAGAGAGAGAGCAGTGTGCCGCCTGGGCTCTGCATGCCAAGACGTGTGTTGAAGGCCTACACGGCTGCTTGTTGCTCAGGAGGCAGAGAGGAGACGTGGAGGGCCTCGTTTTCTTTCAAGGGAAACGGTGCGGTGGCCAGAGTGCTTGGAGTCCTGAAAGCTATCCTCTCGTTCCACTGAAACACAACAACGGTGGAGACCTGATGAAAAGCGAGGCACGCAGAGCTTGCCCGGTGGAAACTTAGACACTACCCTGAGGCTCAGGGTGGCCTTGCGCTTTCCCAGGCTGAACGAGGTCTGCGGGATGATCTCTCCTCCAGCGTGGCAGGAACCCGGTTGCTCGGGGGAAAGTGCTCGTTTCCTACGCAAGCATACCTGCGGAGGCTAGAAGCAGGGCAACTTCAGGGTTTGGCAGGCAGGCCCTGGGACACTAGAATCCAACCTTCCAAAGGGAATAGGCTGCTTTTGTCAGCAGAGCAACCTACACTTGTCAGCACCCAGCATAAGTACCTGCAGTATGGGAGCTACGGAGGGAGAGAAATGGGACACACTGGGTACCTGAGAAGCTCCCCTCGACACCTGCAAGCAGCCTGATTCTCTGGGGGAACATACTCGTTTCCTCCCCGGTTGTGCCTGCAGTGAGTAGAAGCTGGGCCTTCCTAGGTTTTCACAAACAGCTTCGAGGCTACAAGAATGCAGATATCCAAAGGGAACAGACTGCTTTTCGAAGCAGGGCCACCTATCCTAGTTCACAGCAAACATGAGTCCCTGCAGCAGTGGAACTGCCGAGGGAGAGCATGGCGAAATCCTAGGAACTTCGCTAAGTATCTTTGACTGTGCAAGCGTCGAAGTGTGGCAAGATTCCTGACGGAGGGCTTGCCTGAGCGAGGCCTAGTCGTCAGTGCCTCTTCCGGGCGCCTAGCAGTGTAAAGTGAGCAATTGTGCTCTTTGCTCAGCTTGGATCTCACATCGACGTTCTGCTTAACATAGCGAGACGGCACGTGTGAGCTCCTGGAAGGAACGCTGAGCAGAGTGTTTGTCTCAGTGCAGGTTGGGCCCTTGTCCTCACTGAGTCCAAGTTGCCCAGCACATAAGAGCAGCTCGGACTGTCTCCGTGATCTGGGGCAAGCTGCGGCAACCTAGGTTTCCAAGAAGAGAGAGAGCATTGTGCCGCCTGAGCTCTGCATGCCAAGACGTGTGTTGAAGGCCTACACGGCTGCTTGTTGCTCAGCAGGCAGAGAGGAGAAGTGGAGGGGTTCCGTTTCCTTTCAAGGGAAACGGTGCGCTGGCCAGAGTGCTTGGAGTCCTAAAAGCTATCCTCTCGTTCCACTGAAGCACAACAACGATGGAGAGCTCATGGAAAGCGAGGCACGCAGAGCTTGCCCGGTGGAAACTTAGACACTACCCTGAGGCTCAGGGTGGCCTTGCGCTTTCCCAGGCTGAAAGGGGTCTGCGGGATTATCTCTCCTCCAGCGTGGCAATAACCCGGTTTCTCGGGGGAAAGTGCTCGTTTCCTACGCAAGCGTACCTGCGGAGGCTAGAAGCAGGGCAAATTCAGGGTTTGGCAGGCAGGCCCTGGGACACTAGAATCCAACCTTCCAAAGGGAAAAGGCTGCTTTTGTCAGCCGAGCCACCTACCCTTGTCAGCAGCCAGCATAAGTTACTGCAGTATGGGAGCTGCGAAGGGAGAGAAATGGGACACACTGGGCACCTGAGAAGCTCTCCTCGACACTTTCAAGCAGCCTGTTTCTCTGGGGGAACATACTCGTCTCCTCCTCGGGTGTGCCTGCAGTGAGTAGAAGCTGGGCCTTCCTAGGGTTTCACAAACAGCTCCGAGTCTAAAAGAATCTAGATATCCAAAGGGGAAAAGACTGCTTTTCGAAGCAGATCCACCTATCCTAGTTCACAGCAAACATGAGTGCCTGCGCTAGTGGAGCTGCTGAGGGAGAGCATGGCGAAACCCTGGGAACTTCCTTAAGTACCTTTACTGTGCAGGCCTCGAAGTGTGGCAAGATCCTGACGGAGGGCTGACCTGAGCAAGGCCTGGTTGGCAGTGCCTCTTCCGGGGGCCTAGCAGTGTAAAGTGCGGAATTGTGCTTTTTGCTCAGTTTGGATCTCCCATCGACGTCCTGCTTAATCTAATGAGCCGGCAGGTGTGAGCTCCCGGAAGGAACGCTGAGCAGAGTGTTTGTCTCACTGCAGGTAGGGCCCTTGTCCTCACTGAGTCCAAGTTGCCCTGGATATGAGACCAGCTCGGACTGTCTTCGTGAGCTGGGGCAAGCTGCGGCAACCTAGGTTTCCAAGAAGAGAGAGAGCAGTGTGCCGCCTGGGCTCTGCATGCCAAGACGTGTTTTGAAGGGCCTACACGGCTGCTTGTTGCTCAGGAGGCACAGAGGAGACATGGAGGGGCTCCGTTTTCTTTCAAGGGAAACGGTGCGTTGGCCAGAGTGCTTGGAGTCCTGAAAGCTATCCTCTCGTTCCACTGGAGCACAACAACGGTGGAGACCTCATGGAAAGTGAGGCACGCAGAGCTTGCCCGGTGGAAACTTAGACACTACCCTGAGGCTCAGGGTGGCCTTGCGCTTTCCCAGGCTGAACGAGGTCTGCGGGATGATCTCTCCTCCAGCGTGGCAGGAACCCGGTTGCTCGGGGGAAAGTGCTCGTTTCCTACGCAAGCGTACTTGCGGAGGCTAGCAGCAGGGCAACTTCAGGGTTTGGCAGGCAGGCCCTGGGAGACTAGAATCCAACCTTCCAAAGGAAAATGGCTGCTTTTGTCAGCAGAGCCACCTACATTTGTCAGCACGCAGCATAAGTTATTGCAGTATGGGAGCTGCGAAGGGAGAGAAATGGGACACACTGGGCACCTGCGAAGCTCTCCTCGACACTTGCAAGCAGCCTGTTTCTCTGGGAGAACATACTCGTTTCCTCCCCGGTTGTGCCTGCAGTGAGTAGAAGCTGGGCCTTCCTAGGGTTTCACAAACAGCTCCGAGTCCACAAGAATCTAGATATCCAAAGGGGAAAAGACTGCTTTTCGAAGCAGATCCACCTATCCTAGTTCACAGCAAACATGAGTCCCTACGCTAGTGGAGCTGCTGAGGGAGAGCATGGCTAAACCCTGGGAACTTCCTTAAGTACCTTTACTGTGCAGGCCTCGAAGTGTGGCAAGATCCCTGACGGAGGGCTGACGTGAGCAAGGCCTGGTTGGCAGTGCCTCTTCAGGGGCCTAGCAGTGTAAAGTGAGGAATTGTGCTTTTTGCTCAGTTTCGATCTCCCATCGACGTCCTGCTTAACCTAGCGAGCCGGCAGGTGTGAGCTCCCGGAAGGAACACTGAGCAGAGTGTTTGTCTCACTGCAGGTAGGGCCCTTGTCCTCACTGAGTCCAAGTTGCCCAGCATATGAGACCAGCTCGGACTGTCTTCGTGAGCTGGGGCAAGCTGCGGCAACCTAGGTTTCCAAGAAGAGAGAGAAAAGTGTGTTGCCTGGGCTCTGCATGCCAAGACATGTTTTGAGGGCCTACACGGCTGCTTGTTGCTCAGGAGGCAGAGAGGAGACGTGGAGGGCCTCGTTTTCTTTCAAGGGAAACGGTGCGGTGGCCAGAGTGCTTGGAGTCCTAAAAGCTATCCTCTCGTTCCACTGAAACACAACAACGGTGGAGACCTGATGAAAAGCGAGGCACGCAGAGCTTGCCCGGTGGAAACTTAGACACTACCCTGAGGCTCAGGGTGGCCTTGCGCTTTCCCAGGCTGAACGAGGTCTGCGGGATGATCTCTCCTCCAGCGTGGCAGGAACCCGGTTGCTCGGGGGAAAGTGCTCGTTTACTACGCAAGCGTACCTGCGGAGGCTAGAAGCAGGGCAACTTCAGGGTTTGGCAGGCAGGCCCTGGGACACTAGAATCCAACCTTCCAAAGGGAATAGGGTGCTTTTGTCAGCAGAGCCACCTACCCTTGTCAGCAGCCAGCATAAATACCTGCAGTATGGGAGCTACGAAGGGAGAGAAATGGGACACACTGGGTACCTGAGAAGCTCCCCTCGACACCTGCAAGCAGCCTGTTTCTCTGGGGGAACATACTCGTTTCCTCCCCGGTTGTGCCTGCAGTGAGTAGAAGCTGGGCCTTCCTAGGTTTTCACAAACAGCTTCGAGGCTACAAGAATGCAGATATCCAAAGGGGAAAAGACTGCTTTTCGAAGCAGGGCCACCTATCCTAGTTCACAGCAAACATGAGTCCCTGCAGTAGTGGAACTGCCGAGGGAGAGCATGGCGAAATCCTAGGAACTTCGCTACGTATCTTTGACTGTGCAGGCGTCGAAGTGTGGCAAGATTCCTGACAGAGGGCTTGCCTGAGCGCGGCG
The DNA here is from genome assembly GCF_028021215.1 of Eschrichtius robustus. Classification (NCBI taxonomy): domain Eukaryota; kingdom Metazoa; phylum Chordata; class Mammalia; order Artiodactyla; family Eschrichtiidae; genus Eschrichtius; species Eschrichtius robustus. Next base: position 29,476,616 of record NC_090836.1, on the reverse strand, counting down.
TAGTTGTCAGTGCCTCTTCCGGGCGCCTAGCAGTGTAAAGTGAGCAACTGTGCTCTTTGCTCAGCTTGGATCTCACATCGACGTTCTGCTTAACATAGCGAGACGGCAGGTGTGAGCTCCCAGAAGGAACGCTGAGCAGAGTGTTTGTCTCAGTGCAGGTAGGGCCCTTGTCCTCACTGAGTCCAAGTTGCCCAGCACATGAAACCAGCTCGGACTGTCTCCGTGATCTGGGGCAAGCTGCGGCAACCTAGGGTACCAAGAAGAGAGAGAGCAGTGTGCCGCCTGGGCTCTGCATGCCAAGACGTGTGTTGAAGGCCTACACGGCTGCTTGTTGCTCAGCAGGCAGAGAGGAGAAGTGGAGGGGTTCCGTTTCCTTTCAAGGGAAACGGTGCGGAGGCCAGAGTGCTTGGAGTCCTAAAAGCTATCCTCTCGTTCCACTGAAGCACAACAACGATGGAGAGCTCATGGAAAGCGAGGCACGCAGAGCTTGCCCGGTGGAAACTTAGACACTACCCTGAGGCTCAAGGTGGCCTTGCACTTTCCGAGGCGGATCGAGGTCTGCCGGATTATCTCTCCTCCAGCGTGGCAGGAACCCGGTTTCTCGGGGGAAAGTGCTCGTTTCCTACGCAAGCGTACCTGCGGAGGCTAGAAGCAGGGCAAATTCAGGGTTTGGCAGGCAGGCCCTGGGACACTAGAATCCAACCTTCCAAAGGGAAAAGGCTGCTTTTGTCAGCAGAGCCACCTACCCTTGTCAGCAGCCAGCATAAGTTACTGCAGTATGGGAGCTGCGAAGGGAGAGAAATGGGACACACTGGGCACCTGAGAAGCTCTCCTCGACACTTGCAAGCAGCCTGTTTCTCTGGGGGAACATACTCGTCTCCTCCTCGGGTGTGCCTGCAGTGAGTAGAAGCTGGGCCTTCCTAGGGTTTCACAAACAGCTCCGAGTCTACAAGAATCTAGATATCCAAAGGGGAAAAGACTGCTTTTCGAAGCAGATCCACCTATCCTAGTTCACAGCAAACATGAGTGCCTGCGCTAGTGGAGCTGCTGAGGGAGAGCATGGCGAAACCCTGGGAACTTCCTTAAGTACCTTTACTGTGCAGGCCTCGAAGTGTGGCAAGATCCCTGACGGAAGGCTGAACTGAGCAAGGCCTGGTTGGCAGTGCCTCTTCCGGGGGCCTAGCAGTGTAAAGTGAGGAATTGTGCTTTTTGCTCAGTTTGGATCTCCCATCGACGTCCTCCTTAAGCTAGCGAGCCGGCAGGTGTGAACTCCCGGAAGGAACGCTGAGCAGAGTGCTTGTCTCACTGCAGGTAGGGCCCTTGTCCTCACTGAGTCCAAGTTGCCCAGCATATGAGACCAGCTCGGACTGTCTTCGTGAGCTGGGGCAAGCTGCGGCAACCTAGGTTTCCAAGAAGAGAGAGAGCAGTGTGCCGCCTAGGCTCTGCATGCCAAGACATGTTTTGAGGGCCTACACGGCTGCTTGTTGCTCAGGAGGCAGAGAGGAGACGTGGAGGGCCTCGTTTTCTTTCAAGGGAAACGGTGCGGTGGCCAGAGTGCTTGGAGTCCTGAAAGCTATCCTCTCGTTCCACTGAAACACAACAACGGTGGAGACCTGATGAAAAGCGATGCACGCAGAGCTTGCCCGGTGGAAACTTAGACACTACCCTGAGGCTCAGGTTGGCCTTGCGCTTTCCCAGGCTGAACGAGGTCTGCGGGATGATCTCTCCTCCAGCGTGGCAGGAACCCGGTTGCTCGGGGGAAAGTGCCCGTTTCCTACGCAAGCATACCTGCGGAGGCTAGAAGCAGGGCAACTTCAGGGTTTGGCAGGCAGGCGCTGGGACACTAGAATCCAACCTTCCAAAGGGAATAGGCTGCTTTTGTCAGCAGAGCCACCTACCCTTGTCAGCACCCAGCATAAGTACCTGCAGTATGGGAGCTACGAAGGGAGAGAAATGGGACACACTGGGTACCTGAGAAGCTCCCCTCGACACCTGCAAGCAGCCTGATTCTCTGGGGGAACATACTCGTTTCCTCCACGGGCGTGCCTGCAGTGAGTAGAAGCTGGGCCTTCCTAGGTTTTCACAAACAGCTTCGAGGCTACAAGAATGCAGATATCCAAAGGGGAAAAGACTGCTTTTCGAAGCAGGGCCACCTATCCTAGTTCACAGCAAACATGAGTCCCTGCAGTAGTGGAACTGCAGAGGGAGAGCATGGCGAAACCCTGGGAACTTCGCTAAGTACCTTTCACTGTGCAGGCGTCGAAGTGTGGCAAGATTCCTGACGGAGGGCTGAACTGAGCAAGGCCTGGTTGGCAGTGCCTCTTCCGTGGGCCTAGCAGTGTAAAGTGAGGAATTGTGCTTTTTGCTCAGTTTGGATCTCCCATCGACGTCCAGCTTAACCTAGTGAGCCGGGAGGTGTGAACCCCCGGAAGGAACGCTGAGCAGAGTGTTTGTCTCACTGCAGGTAGGGCCCTTGTCCTCACTGAGTCCAAGTTGCCCAGCACATGAGACCAGCTCGGACTGTCTCCGTGATCTGGGGCAAGCTGCGGCAACCTAGGTTTCCAAGAAGAGAGAGAGCATTGTGCCGCCTGAGCTCTGCATGCCAAGACGTGTGTTGAAGGTTACACGGCTGCTTGTTGCTCAGGAGGCAGAGTGGAATCGTGGACGGCCTCGTTTTCTTTCAAGGGAAAGGGTGCGGAGGCCAGAGTGCTTGGAGTCCTGAAAGCTATCCTCTCGTTCCACTGAAGCACAACAACGATGGAGACCTCATGGAAAGCGAGGCACGCAGAGCTTGCCCGGCGAAACTTAGACACTACCCTGAGGCTCAGGGTGGCCTTGCGCTTTCCCAGGCTGAAAGGGGTCTGCGGGATGATCTCTCCTCCAGCGTGGCAGGAACCCTGTTGCTCGGGGGAAAGTGCTCGTTTCCTACGCAAGCGTACCTGCGGAGGCTAGAAGCAGGGCAACTTCAGGGTTTGGCAGGCAGGCCCTGGGACACTAGAATCCAACCTTCCAAAGGGAAAAGGCTGCTTTTGTCAGCAGAGCCACCTACCCTTGTCAGCAGCCAGCATAAGTTACTCCAGTATGGGAGCTGCGAAGGGAGAGAAATGGGACACACTGGGCACCTGAGAAGCTCTCCTCGACACTTGCAAGCAGCCTGTTTCTCTGGGGGAACATACTCGTTTCCTCCTCGGGTGTGCCTGCAGTGAGTAGAAGCTGGGCCTTCCTAGGGTTTCACAAACAGCTCCGAGTCTACAAGAATCTAGATATCCAAAGGGGAAAAGACTGCTTTTCGAAGCAGATCCACCTATCCTAGTTCACAGCAAACATGAGTCCCTGCGCTAGTGGAGCTGCTGAGGGAGAGCATGGCGAAACCCTGGGAACTTCCTTAAGTAACTTTACTGTGCAGGCCTCGAAGTGTGGCAAGATCCTGACGGAAGACTGACCTGAGCAAGGCCTGGTTGGCAGTGCCTCTTCAGGGGCCTAGCAGTGTAAAGTGCGGAATTGTGCTTTTTGCTCAGTTTGGATCTCCCATCGACGTCCTGCTTAACCTAGCGAGCCGGCAGGTGTGAGCTCCCGGAAGGAACGCTGAGCAGAGTGTTTGTCTCACTGCAGGTAGGGCCCTTGTCCTCACTGAGTCCAAGTTGCCCTGGATATGAGACCAGCTCGGACTGTCTTCGTGAGCTGGGGCAAGCTGCGGCAACCTAGGTTTCCAAGAAGAGAGAGAGCAGTGTGCCGCCTGGGCTCTGCATGCCAAGACGTGTGTTGAAGGCCTACACGGCTGCTTGTTGCTCAGGAGGCAGAGAGGAGACGTGGAGGGCCTCGTTTTCTTTCAAGGGAAACGGTGCGGTGGCCAGAGTGCTTGGAGTCCTGAAAGCTATCCTCTCGTTCCACTGAAACACAACAACGGTGGAGACCTGGTGAAAAGCGAGGCACGCAGAGCTTGCCCGGTGGAAACTTAGACACTACCCTGAGGCTCAGGGTGGCCTTGCGCTTTCCCAGGCTGAACGAGGTCTGCGGGATGATCTCTCCTCCAGCGTGGCAGGAACCCGGTTGCTCGGGGGAAAGTGCTCGTTTCCTACGCAAGCATACCTGCGGAGGCTAGAATCAGGGCAACTTCAGGGTTTGGCAGGCAGGCCCTGGGACACTAGAATCCAACCTTCCAAAGGGAATAGGCTGCTTTTGTCAGCAGAGCCACCTACCCTTGTCAGCACCCATCATAAGTACCTGCAGTATGGGAGCTACGGAGGGAGAGAAATGGGACACACTGGGTACCTGAGAAGCTCCCCTCGACACCTGCAAGCAGCCTGATTCTCTGGGGGAACATACTCGTTTCCTCCCCGGTTGTGCCTGCAGTGAGTAGAAGCTGGGCCTTCCTAGGTTTTCACAAACAGCTTCGAGGCTACAAGAATGCAGATATCCAAAGGGAAAAGACTGCTTTTCGAAGCAGGGCCACCTATCCTAGTTCACAGCAAACATGAGTCCCTGCAGTAGTGGAACTGCCGAGGGAGAGCATGGCGAAATCCTAGGAACTTCGCTAAGTATCTTTGACTGTGCAAGCGTCGAAGTGTGGCAAGATTCCTGACGGAGGGCTTGCCTGAGCGAGGCCTAGTCGTCAGTGCCTCTTCCGGGGGCCTAGCAGTGTAAAGTGAGGAATTGTGCTTTTTGCTCAGTTTGGATCTCCCATCGACGTCCTCCTTAACCTAGCGAGCCGGCAGGTGTGAACTCCCGGAAGGAACGCTGAGCAGAGTGCTTGTCTCACTGCAGGTAGGGCCCTTGTCCTCACTGAGTCCAAGTTGCCCAGCATATGAGACCAGCTCGGACAGTCTTCGTGAGCTGGGGCAAGCTGCGGCAACCTAGGTTTCCAAGAAGAGAGAGAGCATTGTGCCGCCTGGGCTCTGCATGCCAAGACGTGTGTTGAAGGCCTACACGGCTGCTTGTTGCTCAGCAGGCAGAGAGGAGAAGTGAGGGGTTCCGTTTCCTTTCAAGGGAAACGGTGCGGAGGCCAGAGTGCTTGGAGTCCTAAAAGCTATCCTCTCGTTCCACTGAAGCACAACAACGATGGAGAGCTCATGGAAAGCGAGGCACGCAGAGCTTGCCCGGTGGAAACTCAGACACTACCCTGAGGCTCAGGGTGGCCTTGCGCTTTCCCAGGCTGAACGAGGTCTGCGGGATGATCTCTCCTCCAGCGTGGCAGGAACCCGGTTGCTCGGGGGAAAATGCTCGTTTCCTACGCAAGCGTACCTGCGGAGGCTAGCAGCAGGGCAACTTCACGGTTTGGCAGGCAGGCCCTGGGACACTAGAATCCAACCTTCCAAAGGGAAAAGGCTGCTTTTGTCAGCAGAGCCACCTACATTTTTCAGCACCCAGCATAAGTTATTGCAGTATGGGAGCTGTGAAGGGAGAGAAATGGGACAAACTGGGCACCTGAGAAGCTCTCCTCGACACTTGCAAGCAGCCTGTTTCTCTGGGGGAACATACTCGTTTCCCCCCCGGTTGTGCCTGCAGTGAGTAGAAGCTGGGCCTTCCTAGGGTTTCACAAACAGCTCCGAGTCTACAAGAATCTAGATATCCAAAGGGGAAAAGACTGCTTCTCGAAGCAGATCCACCTATCCTAGTTCACAGCAAACATGAGTCCCTGCGCTAGTGGAGCTGCTGAGGGAGAGCATGGCGAAACCCTGGGAACTTCCTTAAGTACCTTTACTGTGCAGGCCTCGAAATGTGGCAAGATCCTGACGGAGGGCTGACGTGAGCAAGGCCTGGTTGGCAGTGCCTCTTCCGGGGGCCTAGCAGTGTAAAGTGCGGAATTGTGCTTTTTGCTCAGTTTGGATCTCCCATCGACGTCCTGCTTAACCTAGCGAGCCGGCAGGTGTGAGCTCCCGGAAGGAACGCTGAGCAGAGTGTTTGTCTCACTGCAGGTAGGGCCCTTGTCCTAACTGAGTCCAAGTTGCCCTGGATTAGAGACCAGCTCGGACTGTCTTCGTGAGCTGGGGCAAGCTGCGGCAACCTAGGTTTCCAAGAAGAGAGAGAGCAGTGTGCCGCCTGGGCTCTGCATGCCAAGACGTGTTTTGAAGGGCCTACACGGCTGCTTGTTGCTCAGGAGGCACAGAGGAGACGTGGAGGGGCTCCGTTTTCTTTCAAGGGAAACGGTGCGTTGGCCAGAGTGCTTGGAGTCCTGAAAGCTATCCTCTCGTTCCACTGGAGCACAACAACGGTGGAAACCTCATGGAAAGTGAGGCACGCAGAGCTTGCCCGGTGGAAACTTAGACACTACCCTGAGGCTCAGGGTGGCCTTGCGCTTTCCCAGGCTGAACGAGGTCTGCGGGATGATCTCTCCTCCAGCGTGGCAGGAACCCGGTTGCTCGGGGGAAAGTGCTCGTTTCCTACGCAAGCGTACCTGCGGAGGCTAGAAGCAGGGCAACTTCAGGGTTTGGCAGGCAGGCCCTGGGACACTAGAATCCAACCTTCCAAAGGGAAATGGCTGCTTCTGTCAGCAGAGCCACCTACATTTGTCAGCACGCAGCCTAAGTTATTGCAGTATGGGAGCTGCGAAGGGAGAGAAATGGGACACACTGGGCACATGAGACGCTCTCCTCGACACTTGCAAGCAGCCTGTTTCTCTGGGAGAACATACTCGTTTCCTCCCCGGTTGTGCCTGCAGTGAGTAGAAGCTGGGCCTTCCTAGGGTTTCACAAACAGCTCCGAGTCTACAAGAATCTAGATATCCAAAGGGGAAAAGACTGCTTCTCGAAGCAGATCCACCTATCCTAGTTCACAGCAAACATGAGTCCCTACGCTAGTGGAGCTGCTGAGGGAGAGCATGGCTAAACCCTGGGAACTTCCTTAAGTACATTTACTGTGCAGGCCTCGAAGTGTGGCAAGATCCCTTACGGAGGGCTGACCTGAGAAAGGCCTGGTTGGCAGTGCCTCTTCCGGGGGCCTAGCAGTGTAAAGTGAGGAATTGTGCTTTTTGCTCAGTTTGGATCTCCCATCGACGTCCTGCTTAACCTAGCGAGCCGGCAGGTGTGAGCTCCCGGAAGGAACACTGAGCAGAGTGTTTGTCTCACTGCAGGTAGGGCCCTTGTCCTCACTGAGTCCAAGTTGCCCAGCATATGAGACCAGCTCGGACTGTCTTCGTGAGCTGGGGCAAGCTGCGGCAACCTAGGTTTCCAAGAAGAGAGAGAAAAGTGTGTTGCCTGGGCTCTGCATGCCAAGACATGTTTTGAGGGCCTACACGGCTGCTTGTTGCTCAGGAGGCAGAGAGGAGACGTGGAGGGCCTCGTTTTCTTTCAAAGGAAACGGTGCGGTGGCCAGAGTGCTTGGAGTCCTAAAAGCTATCCTCTCGTTCCACTGAAACACAACAACGGTGGAGACCTGATGAAAAGCGAGGCACGCAGAGCTTGCCCGGTGGAAACTTAGACACTACCCTGAGGCTCAGGGTGGCCTTGCGCTTTCCCAGGCTGAACGAGGTCTGCGGGATGATCTCTCCTCCAGCGTGGCAGGAACCCGGTTGCTCGGGGGAAAGTGCTCGTTACCTACGCAAGCGTACCTGCGGAGGCTAGAAGCAGGGCAACTTCAGGGTTTGGCAGGCAGGCCCTGGGACACTAGAATCCAACCTTCCAAAGGGAATAGGCTGCTTTTGTCAGCAGAGCCACCTACCTTTGTCAGCAGCCAGCATAAGTACCTGCAGTATGGGAGCTACGAAGGGAGAGAAATGGGACACACTGGGTACCTGAGAAGCTCCCCTCGACACCTGCAAGCAGCCTGTTTCTCTGGGGGAACATACTCGTTTCCTCCCCGGTTGTGCCTGCAGTGAGTAGAAGCTGGGCCTTCCTAGGTTTTCACAAACAGCTTCGAGGCTACAAGAATGCAGATATCCAAAGGGGAAAAGACTGCTTTTCGAAGCAGGGTCTCCTATCCTAGTTCACAGCAAACATGAGTCCCTGCAGTAGTGGAACTGCCGAGGGAGAGCATGGCGAAATCCTAGGAACTTCGCTAAGTATCTTTGACTGTGCAGGCGTCGAAGTGTGGCAAGATTCCTGACAGAGGGCTTGCCTGAGTGCGGCGTAGTTGTCAGTGCCTCTTCCGGGCGCCTAGCAGTGTAAAGTGAGCAACTGTGCTCTTTGCTCAGCTTGGATCTCACATCGACGTTCTGCTTAACATAGCGAGACGGCAGGTGTGAGCTCCCAGAAGGAACGCTGAGCAGAGTGTTTGTCTCAGTGCAGGTAGGGCCCTTGTCCTCACTGAGTCCAAGTTGCCCAGCACATGAAACCAGCTCGGACTGTCTCCGTGATCTGGGGCAAGCTGCGGCAACCTAGGGTACCAAGAAGAGAGAGAGCAGTGTGCCGCCTGGGCTCTGCATGCCAAGACGTGTGTTGAAGGCCTACACGGCTGCTTGTTGCTCAGCAGGCAGAGAGGAGAAGTGGAGGGGTTCCGTTTCCTTTCAAGGGAAATGGTGCGGAGGCCAGAGTGCTTGGAGTCCTAAAAGCTATCCTCTCGTTCCACTGAAGCACAACAACGATGGAGAGCTCATGGAAAGCGAGGCACGCAGAGCTTGCCCGGTGGAAACTTAGACACTACCCTGAGGCTGAAGGTGGCCTTGCACTTTCCGAGGCGGATCGAGGTCTGCCGGATTATCTCTCCTCCAGCGTGGCAGGAACCCGGTTTCTCGGGGGAAAGTGCTCGTTTCCTACGCAAGCGTACCTGCGGAGGCTAGAAGCAGGGCAAATTCAGGGTTTGGCAGGCAGGCCCTGGGACACTAGAATCCAACCTTCCAAAGGGAAAAGGCTGCTTTTGTCAGCCGAGCCACCTACCCTTGTCAGCAGCCAGCATAAGTTACTGCAGTATGGGAGCTGCGAAGGGAGAGAAATGGGACACACTGGGCACCTGAGAAGCTCTCCTCGACACTTGCAAGCAGCCTGTTTCTCTGGGGGAACATACTCGTCTCCTCTTCGGGTGTGCCTGCAGTGAGTAGAAGCTGGGCCTTCCTAGGGTTTCACAAACAGCTCCGAGTCTACAAGAATCTAGATATCCAAAGGGGAAAAGACTGCTTTTCGAAGCAGATCCACCTATCCTAGTTCACAGCAAACATGAGTGCCTGCTCTAGTGGAGCTGTCGAGGGAGAGCATGGCGAAACCCTGGGAACTTCCTTAAGTACCTTTACTGTGCAGGCCTCGAAGTGTGGCAAGATCCCTGACGGAAGGCTGAACTGAGCAAGGCCTGGTTGGCAGTGCCTCTTCCGGGGGCCTAGCAGTGTAAAGTGAGGAATTGTGCTTTTTGCTCAGTTTGGATCTCCCATCGACGTCCTCCTTAACCTAGCGAGCCGGCAGGTGTGAACTCCCGGAAGGAACGCTGAGCAGAGTGCTTGTCTCACTGCAGGTAGGGCCCTTGTCCTCACTGAGTCCAAGTTGCCCAGCATATGAGACCAGCTCGGACTGTCTTCGTGAGCTGGGGCAAGCTGCGGCAACCTAGGTTTCCAAGAAGACAGAGAGCATTGTGCCGCCTGAGCTCTGCATGCCAAGACGTGTGTTGAAGGCCTACACGGCTGCTTGTTGCTCAGCAGGCAGAGAAGAGAAGTGGAGGGGTTCCGTTTCCTTTCAAGGGAAACAGTGCGCTGGCCAGAGTGCTTGGAGTCCTAAAAGCTATCCTCTCGTTCCACTGAAGCACAACAACGATGGAGAGCTCATGTAAAGCGAGGCACGCAGAGCTTGCCCGGTGGAAACTTAGACACTACCCTGAGGCTCAGGGTGGCCTTGCGCTTTCCCAGGCTGAAAGGGGTATGCGGGATTATCTCTCCTCCAGCGTGGCAATAACCCGGTTTCTCGGGGGAAAGTGCTCGTTTCCTACGCAAGCGTACCTGCGGAGGCTAGAAGCAGGGCAAATTCAGGGTTTGGCAGGCAGGCCCTGGGACACTAGAATCCAACCTTCCAAAGGGAAAAGGCTGCTTTTGTCAGCCGAGCCACCTACCCTTGTCAGCAGCCAGCATAAGTTACTGCAGTATGGGAGCTGCGAAGGGAGAGAAATGGGACACACTGGGCACCTGAGAAGCTCTCCTCGACACTTTCAAGCAGCCTGTTTCTCTGGGGGAACATACTCGTCTCCTCCTCGGGTGTGCCTGCAGTGAGTAGAAGCTGGGCCTTCCTAGGGTTTCACAAACAGCTCCGAGTCTACAAGAATCTAGATATCCAAAGGGGAAAAGACTGCTTTTCGAAGCAGATCCACCTATCCTAGTTCACAGCAAACATGAGTGCCTTCGCTAGTGGAGCTGCTGAGGGAGAGCATGGCGAAACCCTGGGAACTTCCTTAAGTAACTTTACTGTGCAGGCCTCGAAGTGTGGCAACATCCTGACGGAGGGCTGACCTGAGCAAGGCCTGGTTGGCAGTGCCTCTTCCGGGGGCCTAGCAGTGTAAAGTGCGGAATTGTGCTTTTTGCTCAGTTTGGATCTCCCATCGACGTCCTGCTTAATCTAGCGAGCCGGCAGGTGTGAGCTCCCGGAAGGAACGCTGAGCAGAGTGTTTGTCTCACTGCAGGTAGGGCCCTTGTCCTCACTGAGTCCAAGTTGCCCTGGATATGAGACCAGCTCGGACTGTCTTCGTGAGCTGGGGCAAGCTGCGGCAACCTAGGTTTCCAAGAAGAGAGAGAGCAGTGTGCCGCCTGGGCTCTGCATGCCAAGACGTGTTTTGAAGGGCCTACACGGCTGCTTGTTGCTCAGGAGGCACAGAGGAGACATGGAGGGGCTCCGTTTTCTTTCAAGGGAAACGGTGCGTTGGCCAGAGTGCTTGGAGTCCTGAAAGCTATCCTCTCGTTCCACTGGAGCACAACAACGGTGGAGACCTCATGGAAAGTGAGGCACGCAGAGGTTGCCCGGTGGAAACTTAGACACTACCCTGAGGCTCAGGGTGGCCTTGCGCTTTCCCAGGCTGAACGAGGTCTGCGGGATGATCTCTCCTCCAGCGTGGCAGGAACCCGGTTGCTCGGGGGAAAGTGCTCGTTTCCTACGCAAGCGTACTTGCGGAGGCTAGCAGCAGGGCAACTTCAGGGTTTGGCAGGCAGGCCCTGGGACACTAGAATCCAACCTTCCAAAGGGAAATGGCTGCTTTTGTCAGCAGAGCCACCTACATTTGTCAGCACGCAGCATAAGTTATTGCAGTATGGGAGCTGCGAAGGGAGAGAAATGGGACAAACTGGGCACCTGCGAAGCTCTCCTCGACACTTGCAAGCAGCCTGTTTCTCTGGGAGAACATACTCGTTTCCTCCCCGGTTGTGCCTGCAGTGAGTAGAAGCTGGGCCTTCCTAGGGTTTCACAAACAGCTCCGAGTCCACAAGAATCTAGATATCCAAAGGGGAAAAGACTGCTTTTCGAAGCAGATCCACCTATCCTAGTTCACAGCAAACATGAGTCCCTACGCTAGTGGAGCTGCTGAGGGAGAGCATGGCTAAACCCTGGGAACTTCCTTAAGTACCTTTACTGTGCAGGCCTCGAAGTGTGGCAAGATCCCTGAGGGAGGGCTGACCTGAGCAAGGCCTGGTTGGCAGTGCCTCTTCAGGGGCCTAGCAGTGTAAAGTGAGGAATTGTGCTTTTTGCTCAGTTTGGATCTCCCATCGACGTCCTGCTTAACCTAGCGAGCCGGCAGGTGTGAGCTCCCGGAAGGAACACTGAGCAGAGTGTTTGTCTCACTGCAGGTAGGGCCCTTGTCCTCACTGAGTCCAAGTTGCCCAGCATATGAGACCAGCTCGGACTGTCTTCGTGAGCTGGGGCAAGCTGCGGCAACCTAGGTTTCCAAGAAGAGAGAGAGCAGTGTGCCGCCTGGGCTCTGCATGCCAAGACGTGTGTTCAAGGGCCTACACGGCTGGTTGTGCTCAGGAGGCAGAGAGGAGACGTGGAGGGCCTCGTTTACTTTTAAGGGAAACGGTGCGGTGGCCAGAGTGCTTGGAGTCCTGAAAGCTATCCTCTCGTTCCACTGAAACACAACAACGGTGGAGACCTGATGAAAAGCGAGGCACGCAGAGCTTGCCCGGTGGAAACTTAGACACTACCCTGAGGCTCAGGGTGGCCTTGCGCTTTCCCAGGCTGAACGAGGTCTGCGGGATGATCTCTCCTCCAGCGTGGCAGGAACCCGGTTGCTCGGGGGAAAGTGCTCGTTTCCTACGCAAGCGTACCTGCGGAGGCTAGCAGCAGGGCAACTTCAGGGTTTGGCAGGCAGGCCCTGGGACACTAGAATCCAACCTTCCAAAGGGAATAGGCTGCTTTTGTCAGCAGAGCCATCTACCCTTGTCAGGAGCCAGCATAAGTACCTGCAGTATGGGAGCTACGAAGGGAGAGAAATGGGACACACTGGGTACCTGAGAAGCGCCCCTCGACACCTGCAAGCAGCCTGTTTCTCTGGGGGAACATACTCGTTTCCTCCCCGGGCGTGCCTGCAGTGAGTAGAAGCTGGGCCTTCCTAGGTTTTCACAAACAGCTTCGAGGCTACAAGAATGCAGATATCCAAAGGGGAAAAGACTGCTTTTCGAAGCAGGGCCACCTATCCTAGTTCACAGCAAACATGAGTCCCTGCAGTAGTGGAACTGCCGAGGGAGAGCATGGCGAAATCCTAGGAACTTCGCTAAGTATCTTTGACTGTGCAGGCGTCGAAGTGTGGCAAGATTCCTGACAGAGGGCTTGCCTGAGCGATGCCTAGTTGTCAGTGCCTCTTCCGGGCGCCTAGCAGTGTAAAGTGAGCAATTGTGCTCTTTGCTCAGCTTGGATCTCACATCGACGTTCTGCTTAACATAGCGAGACGGCAGGTGTGAGCTCCCGGAAGGAACGCTGAGCAGAGTGTTTGTCTCAGTGCAGGTAGGGCCCTTGTCCTCACTGAGTCCAAGTTGCCCAGCACATGAGACCAGCTCGGACTGTCTCCGTGATCTGGGGCAAGCTGCGGCAACCTAGGTTTCCAAGAAGAGAGAGAGCATTGTGCCGCCTGGGCTCTGCATGCCAAGACGTGTGTTGAAGGCCTACACGGCTGCTTGTTGCTCAGCAGGCAGAGAGGAGAAGTGAGGGGTTCCGTTTCCTTTCAAGGGAAACGGTGCGGAGGCCAGAGTGCTTGGAGTCCTAAAAGCTATCCTCTCGTTCCACTGAAGCACAACAACGATGGAGAGCTCATGGAAAGCGAGGCACGCAGAGCTTGCCCGGTGGAAACTCAGACACTACCCTGAGGCTCAGGGTGGCCTTGCGCTTTCCCAGGCTGAACGAGGTCTGCGGGATGATCTCTCCTCCAGCGTGGCAGGAACCCGGTTGCTCGGGGGAAAATGCTCGTTTCCTACGCAAGCGTACCTGCGGAGGCTAGCAGCAGGGCAACTTCACGGTTTGGCAGGCAGGCCCTGGGACACTAGAATCCAACCTTCCAAAGGGAAAAGGCTGCTTTTGTCAGCAGAGCCACCTACATTTTTCAGCACCCAGCATAAGTTATTGCAGTATGGGAGCTGTGAAGGGAGAGAAATGGGACAAACTGGGCACCTGAGAAGCTCTCCTCGACACTTGCAAGCAGCCTGTTTCTCTGGGGGAACATACTCGTTTCCCCCCCGGTTGTGCCTGCAGTGAGTAGAAGCTGGGCCTTCCTAGGGTTTCACAAACAGCTCCGAGTCTACAAGAATCTAGATATCCAAAGGGGAAAAGACTGCTTCTCGAAGCAGATCCACCTATCCTAGTTCACAGCAAACATGAGTCCCTGCGCTAGTGGAGCTGCTGAGGGAGAGCATGGCGAAACCCTGGGAACTTCCTTAAGTACCTTTACTGTGCAGGCCTCGAAATGTGGCAAGATCCTGACGGAGGGCTGACCTGAGCAAGGCCTGGTTGGCAGTGCCTCTTCCGGGGGCCTAGCAGTGTAAAGTGCGGAATTGTGCTTTTTGCTCAGTTTGGATCTCCCATCGACGTCCTGCTTAACCTAGCGAGCCGGCAGGTGTGAGCTCCCGGAAGGAACGCTGAGCAGAGTGTTTGTCTCACTGCAGGTAGGGCCCTTGTCCTCACTGAGTCCAAGTTGCCCTGGATTAGAGACCAGCTCGGACTGTCTTCGTGAGCTGGGGCAAGCTGCGGCAACCTAGGTTTCCAAGAAGAGAGAGAGCAGTGTGCCGCCTGGGCTCTGCATGCCAAGACGTGTTTTGAAGGGCCTACACGGCTGCTTGTTGCTCAGGAGGCACAGAGGAGACGTGGAGTGGCTCCGTTTTCTTTCAAGGGAAACGGTGCGTTGGCCAGAGTGCTTGGAGTCCTGAAAGCTATCCTCTCGTTCCACTGGAGCACAACAACGGTGGAAACCTCATGGAAAGTGAGGCACGCAGAGCTTGCCCGGTGGAAACTTAGACACTACCCTGAGGCTCAGGGTGGCCTTGCGCTTTCCCAGGCTGAACGAGGTCTGCGGGATGATCTCTCCTCCAGCGTGGCAGGAACCCGGTTGCTCGGGGGAAAGTGCTCGTTTCCTACGCAAGCGTACCTGCGGAGGCTAGAAGCAGGGCAACTTCAGGGTTTGGCAGGCAGGCCCTGGGACACTAGAATCCAACCTTCCAAAGGGAAATGGCTGCTTCTGTCAGCAGAGCCACCTACATTTGTCAGCACGCAGCCTAAGTTATTGCAGTATGGGAGCTGCGAAGGGAGAGAAATGGGACACACTGGGCACATGAGACGCTCTCCTCGACACTTGCAAGCAGCCTGTTTCTCTGGGAGAACATACTCGTTTCCTCCCCGGTTGTGCCTGCAGTGAGTAGAAGCTGGGCCTTCCTAGGGTTTCACAAACAGCTCCGAGTCTACAAGAATCTAGATATCCAAAGGGGAAAAGACTGCTTCTCGAAGCAGATCCACCTATCCTAGTTCACAGCAAACATGAGTCCCTACGCTAGTGGAGCTGCTGAGGGAGAGCATGGCTAAACCCTGGGAACTTCCTTAAGTACATTTACTGTGCAGGCCTCGAAGTGTGGCAAGATCCCTTACGGAGGGCTGACCTGAGAAAGGCCTGGTTGGCAGTGCCTCTTCAGGGGCCTAGCAGTGTAAAGTGAGGAATTGTGCTTTTTGCTCAGTTTGGATCTCCCATCGACGTCCTGCTTAACCTAGCGAGCCGGCAGGTGTGAGCTCCCGGAAGGAACACTGAGCAGAGTGTTTGTCTCACTGCAGGTAGGGCCCTTGTCCTCACTGAGTCCAAGTTGCCCAGCATATGAGACCAGCTCGGACTGTCTTCGTGAGCTGGGGCAAGCTGCGGCAACCTAGGTTTCCAAGAAGAGAGAGAAAAGTGTGTTGCCTGGGCTCTGCATGCCAAGACATGTTTTGAGGGCCTACACGGCTGCTTGTTGCTCAGGAGGCAGAGAGGAGACGTGGAGGGCCTCGTTTTCTTTCAAAGGAAACGGTGCGGTGGCCAGAGTGCTTGGAGTCCTAAAAGCTATCCTCTCGTTCCACTGAAACACAACAACGGTGGAGACCTGATGAAAAGCGAGGCACGCAGAGCTTGCCCGGTGGAAACTTAGACACTACCCTGAGGCTCAGGGTGGCCTTGCGCTTTCCCAGGCTGAACGAGGTCTGCGGGATGATCTCTCCTCCAGCGTGGCAGGAACCCGGTTGCTCAGGGGAAAGTGCTCGTTTCCTACGCAAGCGTACCTGCGGAGGCTAGAAGCAGGGCAACTTCAGGGTTTGGCAGGCAGGCCCTGGGACACTAGAATCCAACCTTCCAAAGGGAATAGGCTGCTTTTGTCAGCAGAGCCACCTACCTTTGTCAGCAGCCAGCATAAGTACCTGCAGTATGGGAGCTACGAAGGGAGAGAAATGGGACACACTGGGTACCTGAGAAGCTCCCCTCGACACCTGCAAGCAGCCTGTTTCTCTGGGGGAACATACTCGTTTCCTCCCCGGTTGTGCCTGCAGTGAGTAGAAGCTGGGCCTTCCTAGGTTTTCACAAACAGCTTCGAGGCTACAAGAATGCAGATATCCAAAGGGGAAAAGACTGCTTTTCGAAGCAGGGTCTCCTATCCTAGTTCACAGCAAACATGAGTCCCTGCAGTAGTGGAACTGCCGAGGGAGAGCATGGCGAAATCCTAGGAACTTCGCTAAGTATCTTTGACTGTGCAGGCGTCGAAGTGTGGCAAGATTCCTGACAGAGGGCTTGCCTGAGTGCGGCGTAGTTGTCAGTGCCTCTTCCGGGCGCCTAGCAGTGTAAAGTGAGCAACTGTGCTCTTTGCTCAGCTTGGATCTCACATCGACGTTCTGCTTAACATAGCGAGACGGCAGGTGTGAGCTCCCAGAAGGAACGCTGAGCAGAGTGTTTGTCTCAGTGCAGGTAGGGCCCTTGTCCTCACTGAGTCCAAGTTGCCCAGCACATGAAACCAGCTCGGACTATCTCCGTGATCTGGGGCAAGCTGCGGCAACCTAGGGTACCAAGAAGAGAGAGAGCAGTGTGCCGCCTGGGCTCTGCATGCCAAGACGTGTGTTGAAGGCCTACACGGCTGCTTGTTGCTCAGCAGGCAGAGAGGAGAAGTGGAGGGGTTCCGTTTCCTTTCAAGGGAAATGGTGCGGAGGCCAGAGTGCTTGGAGTCCTAAAAGCTATCCTCTCGTTCCACTGAAGCACAACAACGATGGAGAGCTCATGGAAAGCGAGGCACGCAGAGCTTGCCCGGTGGAAACTTAGACACTACCCTGAGGCTCAAGGTGGCCTTGCACTTTTCGAGGCGGATCGAGGTCTGCCGGATTATCTCTCCTCCAGCGTGGCAGGAACCCGGTTTCTCGGGGGAAAGTGCTCGTTTCCTACGCAAGCGTACCTGCGGAGGCTAGAAGCAGGGCAAATTCAGGGTTTGGCAGGCAGGCCCTGGGACACTAGAATCCAACCTTCCAAAGGGAAAAGGCTGCTTTTGTCAGCCGAGCCACCTACCCTTGTCAGCAGCCAGCATAAGTTACTGCAGTATGGGAGCTGCGAAGGGAGAGAAATGGGACACACTGGGCACCTGAGAATCTCTCCTCGACACTTGCAAGCAGCCTGTTTCTCTGGGGGAACATACTCGTCTCCTCTTCGGGTGTGCCTGCAGTGAGTAGAAGCTGGGCCTTCCTAGGGTTTCACAAACAGCTCCGAGTCTACAAGAATCTAGATATCCAAAGGGGAAAAGACTGCTTTTCGAAGCAGATCCACCTATCCTAGTTCACAGCAAACATGAGTGCCTGCTCTAGTGGAGCTGTCGAGGGAGAGCATGGCGAAACCCTGGGAACTTCCTTAAGTACCTTTACTGTGCAGGCCTCGAAGTGTGGCAAGATCCCTGACGGAAGGCTGAACTGAGCAAGGCCTGGTTGGCAGTGCCTCTTCCGGGGGCCTAGCAGTGTAAAGTGAGGAATTGTGCTTTTTGCTCAGTTTGGATCTCCCATTGACGTCCTCCTTAACCTAGCGAGCCGGCAGGTGTGAACTCCCGGAAGGAACGCTGAGCAGAGTGCTTGTCTCACTGCAGGTAGGGCCCTTGTCCTCACTGAGTCCAAGTTGCCCAGCATATGAGACCAGCTCGGACTGTCTTCGTGAGCTGGGGCAAGCTGCGGCAACCTAGGTTTCCAAGAAGACAGAGAGCATTGTGCCGCCTGAGCTCTGCATGCCAAGACGTGTGTTGAAGGCCTACACGGCTGCTTGTTGCTCAGCAGGCAGAGAAGAGAAGTGGAGGGGTTCCGTTTCCTTTCAAGGGAAACAGTGCGCTGGCCAGAGTGCTTGGAGTCCTAAAAGCTATCCTCTCGTTCCACTGAAGCACAACAACGATGGAGAGCTCATGGAAAGCGAGGCACGCAGAGCTTGCCCGGTGGAAACTTAGACACTACCCTGAGGCTCAGGGTGGCCTTGCGCTTTCCCAGGCTGAAAGGGGTCTGCGGGATTATCTCTCCTCCAGCGTGGCAATAACCCGGTTTCTCGGGGGAAAGTGCTCGTTTCCTACGCAAGCGTACCTGCGGAGGCTAGAAGCAGGGCAAATTCAGGGTTTGGCAGGCAGGCCCTGGGACACTAGAATCCAACCTTCCAAAGGGAAAAGGCTGCTTTTGTCAGCCGAGCCACCTACCCTTGTCAGCAGCCAGCATAAGTTACTGCAGTATGGGAGCTGCGAAGGGAGAGAAATGGGACACACTGGGCACCTGAGAAGCTCTCCTCGACACTTTCAAGCAGCCTGTTTCTCTGGGGGAACATACTCGTCTCCTCCTCGGGTGTGCCTGCAGTGAGTAGAAGCTGGGCCTTCCTAGGGTTTCACAAACAGCTCCGAGTCTACAAGAATCTAGATATCCAAAGGGGAAAAGACTGCTTTTCGAAGCAGATCCACCTATCCTAGTTCACAGCAAACATGAGTGCCTTCGCTAGTGGAGCTGCTGAGGGAGAGCATGGCGAAACCCTGGGAACTTCCTTAAGTACCTTTACTGTGCAGGCCTCGAAGTGTGGCAAGATCCTGACGGAGGGCTGACCTGAGCAAGGCCTGGTTGGCAGTGCCTCTTCCGGGGGCCTAGCAGTGTAAAGTGCGGAATTGTGCTTTTTGCTCAGTTTGGATCTCCCATCGACGTCCTGCTTAATCTAGCGAGCCGGAAGGTGTGAGCTCCCGGAAGGAACGCTGAGCAGAGTGTTTGTCTCACTGCAGGTAGGGCCCTTGTCCTCACTGAGTCCAAGTTGCCCTGGATATGAGACCAGCTCGGACTGTCTTCGTGAGCTGGGGCAAGCTGCGGCAACCTAGGTTTCCAAGAAGAGAGAGAGCAGTGTGCCGCCTGGGCTCTGCATGCCAAGACGTGTTTTGAAGGGCCTACACGGCTGCTTGTTGCTCAGGAGGCACAGAGGAGACATGGAGGGGCTCCGTTTTCTTACAAGGGAAACGGTGCGTTGGCCAGAGTGCTTGGAGTCCTGAAAGCTATCCTCTCGTTCCACTGGAGCACAACAACGGTGGAGACCTCATGGAAAGTGAGGCACGCAGAGGTTGCCCGGTGGAAACTTAGACACTACCCTGAGGCTCAGGGTGGCCTTGCGCTTTCCCAGGCTGAACGAGGTCTGCGGGATGATCTCTCCTCCAGCGTGGCAGGAACCCGGTTGCTCGGGGGAAAGTGCTCGTTTCCTACGCAAGCGTACTTGCGGAGGCTAGCAGCAGGGCAACTTCAGGGTTTGGCAGGCAGGCCCTGGGACACTAGAATCCAACCTTCCAAAGGGAAATGGCTGCTTTGGTCAGCAGAGCCACCTACATTTGTCAGCACGCAGCATAAGTTATTGCAGTATGGGAGCTGCGAAGGGAGAGAAATGGGACACACTGGGCACCTGCGAAGCTCTCCTCGACACTTGCAAGCAGCCTGTTTCTCTGGGAGAACATACTCGTTTCCTCCCCGGTTGTGCCTGCAGTGAGTAGAAGCTGGGCCTTCCTAGGGTTTCACAAACAGCTCCGAGTCCACAAGAATCTAGATATCCAAAGGGGAAAAGACTGCTTTTCGAAGCAGATCCACCTATCCTAGTTCACAGCAAACATGAGTCCCTACGCTAGTGGAGCTGCTGAGGGAGAGCATGGCTAAACCCTGGGAACTTCCTTAAGTACCTTTACTGTGCAGGCCTCGAAGTGTGGCAAGATCCCTGAGGGAGGGCTGACCTGAGCAAGGCCTGGTTGGCAGTGCCTCTTCAGGGGCCTAGCAGTGTAAAGTGAGGAATTGTGCTTTTTGCTCAGTTTGGATCTCCCATCGACGTCCTGCTTAACCTAGCGAGCCGGCAGGTGTGAGCTCCCGGAAGGAACACTGAGCAGAGTGTTTGTCTCACTGCAGGTAGGGCCCTTGTCCTCACTGAGTCCAAGTTGCCCAGCATATGAGACCAGCTCGGACTGTCTTCGTGAGCTGGGGCAAGCTGCGGCAACCTAGGTTTCCAAGAAGAGAGAGAGCAGTGTGCCGCCTGGGCTCTGCATGCCAAGACGTGTGTTGAAGGGCCTACACGGCTGGTTGTGCTCAGGAGGCAGAGAGGAGACGTGGAGGGCCTCGTTTACTTTTAAGGGAAACGGTGCGGTGGCCAGAGTGCTTAGAGTCCTGAAAGCTATCCTCTCGTTCCACTGAAACACAACAACGGTGGAGACCTGATGAAAAGCGAGGCACGCAGAGCTTGCCCGGTGGAAACTTAGACACTACCCTGAGGCTCAGGGTGGCCTTGCGCTTTCCCAGGCTGAACGAGGTCTGCGGGATGATCTCTCCTCCAGCGTGGCAGGAACCCGGTTGCTCGGGGGAAAGTGCTCGTTTCCTACGCAAGCGTACCTGCGGAGGCTAGCAGCAGGGCAACTTCAGGGTTTGGCAGGCAGGCCCTGGGACACTAGAATCCAACCTTCCAAAGGGAATAGGCTGCTTTTGTCAGCAGAGCCATCTACCCTTGTCAGCAGCCAGCATAAGTACCTGCAGTAGGGGAGCTACGAAGGGAGAGAAATGGGACACACTGGGTACCTGAGAAGCGCCCCTCGACACCTGCAAGCAGCCTGTTTCTCTGGGGGAACATACTCGTTTCCTCCCCGGGCGTGCCTGCAGTGAGTAGAAGCTGGGCCTTCCTAGGTTTTCACAAACAGCTTCGAGGCTACAAGAATGCAGATATCCAAAGGGGAAAAGACTGCTTTTCGAAGCAGGGCCACCTATCCTAGTTCACAGCAAACATGAGTCCCTGCAGTAGTGGAACTGCCGAGGGAGAGCATGGCGAAATCCTAGGAACTTCGCTAAGTATCTTTGACTGTGCAGGCGTCGAAGTGTGGCAAGATTCCTGACAGAGGGCTTGCCTGAGCGATGCCTAGTTGTCAGTGCCTCTTCCGGGCGCCTAGCAGTGTAAAGTGAGCAATTGTGCTCTTTGCTCAGCTTGGATCTCACATCGACGTTCTGCTTAACATAGCGAGACGGCAGGTGTGAGCTCCCGGAAGGAACGCTGAGCAGAGTGTTTGTCTCAGTGCAGGTAGGGCCCTTGTCCTCACTGAGTCCAAGTTGCCCAGCACATGAGACCAGCTCGGACTGTCTCCGTGATCTGGGGCAAGCTGCGGCAACCTAGGTTTCCAAGAAGAGAGAGAGCATTGTGCCGCCTGGGCTCTGCATGCCAAGACGTGTGTTGAAGGCCTACACGGCTGCTTGTTGCTCAGCAGGCAGAGAGGAGAAGTGAGGGGTTCCGTTTCCTTTCAAGGGAAACGGTGCGGAGGCCAGAGTGCTTGGAGTCCTAAAAGCTATCCTCTCGTTCCACTGAAGCACAACAACGATGGAGAGCTCATGGAAAGCGAGGCACGCAGAGCTTGCCCGGTGGAAACTAAGACACTACCCTGAGGCTCAAGGTGGCCTTGCACTTTCCGAGGCGGATCGAGGTCTGCCGGATTATCTCTCCTCCAGCGTGGCAGGAACCCGGTTTCTCGGGGGAAAGTGCTCGTTTCCTACGCAAGCATACCTGCGGAGGCTAGAAGCAGGGCAAATTCAGGGTTTGGCAGGCAGGCCCTGGGACACTAGAATCCAACCTTCCAAAGGGAAAAGGCTGCTTTTGTCAGCTGAGCCACCTACCCTTGTCAGCAGCCAGCATAATTTACTGCAGTATGGGAGCTGCGAAGGGAGAGAAATGGGACACACTGGGCACCTGAGAAGCTCTCCTCGACACTTGCAAGCAGCCTGTTTCTCTGGGGGAACATACTCGTCTCCTCCTCGGGTGTGCCTGCAGTGAGTAGAAGCTGGGCCTTCCTAGGGTTTCACAAACAGCTCCGAGTCTACAAGAATCTAGATATCCAAAGGGGAAAAGACTGCTTTTCGAAGCAGATCCACCTATCCTAGTTCACAGCAAACATGAGTGCCTGCGCTAGTGGAGCTGTCGAGGGAGAGCATGGCGAAACCCTGGGAACTTCCTTAAGTACCTTTACTGTGCAGGCCTCGAAGTGTGGCAAGATCCCTGACGGAAGGCTGAACTGAGCAAGGCCTGGTTGGCAGTGCCTCTTCCGGGGGCCTAGCAGTGTAAAGTGAGGAATTGTGCTCTTTGCTCAGCTTGGATCTCACATCGACGTCCAGCTTAACCTAGCGAGCCGGCAGGTGTGAGCTCCCGGAAGGAACGCTGAGCAGAGTGTTTGTCTCAGTGCAGGTAGGGCCCTTGTCCTCACTGAGTCCAAGTTGCCCTGGATATGAGACCAGCTCGGACTGTCTCCGTGAGCTGGGGCAAGCTGCGGCAACCTAGGTTTCCAAGAAGAGAGAGAGCAGTGTGCCGCCTGGGCTCTGCATGCCAAGACGTGTTTTGAAGGGCCTACACGGCTGGTTGTGCTCAGGAGGCAGAGAGGAGACGTGGAGGGCCTCGTTTACTTTTAAGGGAAACGGTGCGGTGGCCAGAGTGCTTGGAGTCCTGAAAGCTATCCTCGCGTTCCACTGAAACACAACAACGGTGGAGAACTGATGAAAAGCGAGGCACGCGGAGCTTGCCCGGTGGAAACTCAGACACTACCCTGAGGCTCAGGGTGGCCTTGCGCTTTCCCAGGCTGAACGAGGTCTGCGGGATGATCTCTCCTCCAGCGTGGCAGGAACCCGGTTGCTCGGGGGAAAGTGCTCGTTTCCTACGCAAGCGTACCTGCGGAGGCTAGCAGCAGGGCAACTTCAGGGTTTGGCAGGCAGGCCCTGGGACACTAGAATCCAACCTTCCAAAGGGAAATGGCTGCTTTTGTCAGCAGAGCCACCTACATTTGTCAGCACGCAGCATGTTATTGCAGTATGGGAGCTGCGAAGGGAGAGAAATGGGACACACTGGGCACCTGAGAAGCTCTCCTCGACACTTGCAAGCAGCCTGTTTCTCTGGGAGAACATACTCGTTTCCTCCCCGGTTGTGCCTGCAGTGAGTAGAAGCTGGGCCTTCCTAGGGTTTCACAAACAGCTCCGAGTCCACAAGAATATAGATATCCAAAGGGGAAAAGACTGCTTTTCGAAGCAGATCCACCTATCCTAGTTCACAGCAAACATAAGTCCCTACGCTAGTGGAGCTGCTGAGGGAGAGCATGGCTAAACCCTGGGAACTTCCTTAAGTACCTTTACTGTGCAGGCCTCGAAGTGTGGCAAGATCCCTGAGGGAGGGCTGACCTGAGCAAGGCCTGGTTGGCAGTGCCTCTTCAGGGGCCTAGCAGTGTAAAGTGAGGAATTGTGCTTTTTGCTCAGTTTGGATCTCCCATCGACGTCCTGCTTAACCTAGCGAGCCGGCAGGTGTGAGCTCCCGGAAGGAACACTGAGCAGAGTGTTTGTCTCACTGCAGGTAGGGCCCTTGTCCTCACTGAGTCCAAGTTGCCCAGCATATGAGACCAGCTCGGACTGTATTCTGAGCTGGGGCAAGCTGCGGCAACCTAGGTTTCCAAGAAGAGAGAGAGCAGTGTGTTGCCTGGGCTCTGCATGCCAAGACATGTTTTGAGGGCCTACACGGCTGCTTGTTGCTCAGGAGGCAGAGAGGAGACGTGGAGGGCCTCGTTTTCTTTCAAGGGAAACGGTGCGGTGGCCAGAGTGCTTGGAGTCCTGAAAGCTATCCTCTCGTTCCACTGAAACACAACAACGGTGGAGACCTGATGAAAAGCGAGGCACGCAGAGCTTGCCCGGTGGAAACTTAGACACTACCCTGAGGCTCAGGGAGGCCTTGCGCTTTCCCAGGCTGAACGAGGTCTGCGGGATGATCTCTCCTCCAGCGTGGCAGGAACCCGGTTGCTCGGGGGAAAGTGCTCGTTTCCTACGCAAGCGTACGTGCGGAGGCTAGAAGCAGGGCAACTTCAGGGTTTGGCAGGCAGGCCCTGGGACACTAGAATCCAACCTTCCAAAGGGAATAGGCTGCTTTTGTCAGCAGAGCCACCTACCCTTGTCAGCAGCCAGCATAAGTACCTGCAGTATGGGAGCTACGAAGGGAGAGAAATGGGACACACTGGGTACCTGAGAAGCTCCCCTCGACACCTGCAAGCAGCCTGTTTCTCTGGGGGAACATACTCGTTTCTTCCCCGGGCGTGCCTGCAGTGAGTAGAAGCTGGGCCTTCCTAGGTTTTCACAAACAGCTTCGAGGCTACAAGAATGCAGATATCCAAAGGGGAAAAGACTGCTTTTCGAAGCAGGGCCACCTATCCTAGTTCACAGCAAACATGAGTCCCTGCAGTATTGGAACTGCCGAGGGAGAGCATGGCGAAATCCTAGGAACTTCGCTAAGTATTTTGACTGTGCAGGCGTCGAAGGGTGGCAAGATTCCTGACAGAGGGCTTGCCTGAGCGATGCCTAGTTGTCAGTGCCTCTTCCGGGCGCCTAGCAGTGTAAAGTGAGCAATTGTGCTCTTTGCTCAGCTTGGATCTCACATCGACGTTCTGCTTAACATAGCGAGACGGCAGGTGTGAGCTCCCGGAAGGAACGCTGAGCAGAGTGTTTGTCTCAGTGCAGGTAGGGCCCTTGTCCTCACTGAGTCCAAGTTGCCCAGCACATGAGACCAGCTCGGACTGTCTCCGTGATCTGGGGCAAGCTGCGGCAACCTAGGTTTCCAAGAAGAGAGAGAGCATTGTGCCGCCTGGGCTCTGCATGCCAAGACGTGTGTTGAAGGCCTACACGGCTGCTTGTTGCTCAGCAGGCAGAGAGGAGAAGTGAGGGGTTCCGTTTCCTTTCAAGGGAAACGGTGCGGAGGCCAGAGTGCTTGGAGTCCTAAAAGCTATCCTCTCGTTCCACTGAAGCACAACAACGATGGAGAGCTCATGGAAAGCGAGGCACGCAGAGCTTGCCCGGTGGAAACTTAGACACTACCCTGAGGCTCAAGGTGGCCTTGCACTTTCCGAGGCGGATCGAGGTCTGCCGGATTATCTCTCCTCCAGCGTGGCAGGAACCCGGTTTCTCGGGGGAAAGTGCTCGTTTCCTACGCAAGCATACCTGCGGAGGCTAGAAGCAGGGCAAATTCAGGGTTTGGCAGGCAGGCCCTGGGACACTAGAATCCAACCTTCCAAAGGGAAAAGGCTGCTTTTGTCAGCAGAGCCACCTACCCTTGTCAGCAGCCAGCATAAGTTACTGCAGTATGGGAGCTGCGAAGGGAGAGAAATGGGACACACTGGGCACCTGAGAAGCTCTCCTCGACACTTGCAAGCAGCCTGTTTCTCTGGGGGAACATACTCGTCTCCTCCTCGGGTGTGCCTGCAGTGAGTAGAAGCTGGGCCTTCCTAGGGTTTCACAAACAGCTCCGAGTCTACAAGAATCTAGATATCCAAAGGGGAAAAGACTGCTTTTCGAAGCAGATCCACCTATCCTAGTTCACAGCAAACATGAGTGCCTGCGCTAGTGGAGCTGTCGAGGGAGAGCATGGCGAAACCCTGGGAACTTCCTTAAGTACCTTTACTGTGCAGGCCTCGAAGTGTGGCAAGATCCCTGACGGAAGGCTGAACTGAGCAAGGCCTGGTTGGCAGTGCCTCTTCCGGGGGCCTAGCAGTGTAAAGTGAGGAATTGTGCTTTTTGCTCAGTTTGGATCTCCCATCGACGTCCTCCTTAACCTAGCGAGCCGGCAGGTGTGAACTCCCGGAAGGAACGCTGAGCAGAGTGCTTGTCTCACTGCAGGTAGGGCCCTTGTCCTCACTGAGTCCAAGTTGCCCAGCCTATGAGACCAGCTCGGACTGTCTTCGTGAGCTGGGGCAAGCTGCGGCAACCTAGGTTTCCAAGAAGAGAGAGAGCAGTGTGCCGCCTGGGCTCTGCATGCCAAGACGTGTTTTGAAGGGCCTACACGGCTGGTTGTGCTCAGGAGGCAGAGAGGAGACGT
This sequence comes from Eschrichtius robustus, assembly GCF_028021215.1. Taxonomy (NCBI): domain Eukaryota; kingdom Metazoa; phylum Chordata; class Mammalia; order Artiodactyla; family Eschrichtiidae; genus Eschrichtius; species Eschrichtius robustus. The sequence continues at coordinate 29,450,912 of NC_090836.1, read as the reverse complement.
GGAGGGCCTCGTTTACTTTTAAGGGAAACGGTGCGGTGGCCAGAGTGCTTGGAGTCCTGAAAGCTATCCTCGCGTTCCACTGAAACACAACAACGGTGGAGTACTGATGAAAAGCGAGGCACGCAGAGCTTGCCCGGTGGAAACTCAGACACTACCCTGAGGCTCAGGGTGGCCTTGCGCTTTCCCAGGCTGAACGAGGTCTGCGGGATGATCTCTCCTCCAGCGTGGCAGGAACCCGGTTGCTCGGGGGAAAGTGCTCGTTTCCTACGCAAGCGTACCTGCGGAGGCTAGCAGCAGGGCAACTTCAGGGTTTGGCAGGCCGGCCCTGGAACACTAGAATCCAACCTTCCAAAGGGAAATGGCTGCTTTTGTCAGGAGAGCCACCTACATTTGTCAGCACGCAGCATGTTATTGCAGTATGGGAGCTGCGAAGGGAGAGAAATGGGACACACTGGGCACCTGAGAAGCTCTCCTCGACACTTGCAAGCAGCCTGTTTCTCTGGGAGAACATACTCGTTTCCTCCCCGGTTGTGCCTGCAGTGAGTAGAAGCTGGGCCTTCCTAGGGTTTCACAAACAGCTCCGAGTCTACAAGAATCTAGATATCCAAAGGGGAAAAGACTGCTTTTCGAAGCAGATCCACCTATCCTAGTTCACAGCAAACATGAGTTCCTACGCTAGTGGAGCTGCTGAGGGAGAGCATGGCTAAACCCTGGGAACTTCCTTAAGTACCTTTACTGTGCAGGCCTCGAAGTGTGGCAAGATCCCTGACGGAGGGCTGACGTGAGCAAGGCCTGGTTGGCAGTGCCTCTTCAGGGGCCTAGCAGTGTAAAGTGAGGAATTGTGCTTTTTGCTCCGTTTGGATCTCCCATCGACGTCCTGCTTAACCTAGCGAGCCGGCAGGTGTGAGCTCCCGGAAGGAACACTGAGCAGAGTGTTTGTCTCACTGCAGGTAGGGCCCTTGTCCTCACTGAGTCCAAGTTGCCCAGCATATGAGACCAGCTCGGACTGTCTTCGTGAGCTGGGGCAAGCTGCGGCAACCTAGGTTTCCAAGAAGAGAGAGAAAAGTGTGTTGCCTGGGCTCTGCATGCCAAGACATGTTTTGAGGGCCTACACGGCTGCTTGTTGCTCAGGAGGCAGAGAGGAGACGTGGAGGGCCTCGTTTTCTTTCAAGGGAAACGGTGCGGTGGCCAGAGTGCTTGGAGTCCTGAAAGCTATCCTCTCGTTCCACTGAAACACAACAACGGTGGAGACCTGATGAAAAGCGAGGCACGCAGAGCTTGCCCGGTGGAAACTTAGACACTACCCTGAGGCTCAGGGTGGCCTTGCGCTTTCCCAGGCTGAACGAGGTCTGCGGGATGATCTCTCCTCCAGCGTGGCAGGAACCCGGTTGCTCGGGGGAAAGTGCTCGTTTCCTACACAAGCGTACCTGCGGAGGCTAGAAGCAGGGCAACTTCAGGGTTTGGCAGGCAGGCCCTGGGACACTAGAATCCAACCTTCCAAAGGGAATAGGCTGCTTTTGTCAGCAGAGCCACCTACCCTTGTCAGCAGCCAGCATAAGTACCTGCAGTATGGGAGCTACGAAGGGAGAGAAATGGGACACACTTGGTACCTGAGAAGCTCCCCTCGACACCTGCAAGCAGCCTGTTTCTCTGGGGGAACATACTCGTTTCCTCCCCGGGCGTGCCTGCAGTGAGTAGAAGCTGGGCCTTCCTAGGTTTTCACAAACAGCTTCGAGGCTACAAGAATGCAGATATCCAAAGGGGAAAAGACTGCTTTTCGAAGCAGGGCCACCTATCCTAGTTCACAGCAAACATGAGTCCCTGCAGTAGTGGAACTGCCGAGGGAGAGCATGGCGAAATCCTAGGAACTTCGCTAAGTATCTTTGACTGTGCAGGCGTCGAAGTGTGGCAAGATTCCTGACAGAGGGCTTGCCTGAGCGATGCCTAGTTGTCAGTGCCTCTTCCGGGCGCCTAGCAGTGTAAAGTGAGCAATTGTGCTCTTTGCTCAGCTTGGATCTCACATCGACGTTCTGCTTAACATAGCGAGACGGCAGGTGTGAGCTCCCGGAAGGAACGCTGAGCAGAGTGTTTGTCTCAGTGCAGGTAGGGCCCTTGTCCTCACTGAGTCCAAGTTGCCCAGCACATGAGACCAGCTCGGACTGTCTCCGTGATCTGGGGCAAGCTGCGGCAACCTAGGTTTCCAAGAAGAGAGAGAGCATTGTGCCGCCTGGGCTCTGCATGCCAAGACGTGTGTTGAAGGCCTACACGGCTGCTTGTTGCTCAGCAGGCAGAGAGGAGAAGTGAGGGGTTCCGTTTCCTTTCAAAGGAAACGGTGCGGAGGCCAGAGTGCTTGGAGTCCTAAAAGCTATCCTCTCGTTCCACTGAAGCACAACAACGATGGAGAGCTCATGGAAAGCGAGGCACGCAGAGCTTGCCCGGTGGAAACTTAGACACTACCCTGAGGCTCAGGGTGGCCTTGCGCTTTCCGAGGCGGATAAGGTCTGCCGGATTATCTCTCCTCCAGCGTGGCAGGGACCCGGTTGCTCGGGGGAAAGTGCTCGTTTCCTACGCAAGCGTACCTGCGGAGGCTAGAAGCAGGGCAACTTCAGGGTTTGGCAGGCAGGCCCTGGGACACTAGAATCTAACCTTCCAAAGGGAATAGGCTGCTTTTGTCAGCAGAGCCACCTACCCTTGTCAGCAGCCAGCATAAGTTACTGCAGTATGGGAGCTGCGAAGGGAGAGAAATGGGACACACTGGGCACCTGAGAAGCTCTCCTCGACACTTGCAAGCAGCCTGTTTCTCTGGGGGAACATACTCGTCTCCTCCTCGGGTGTGCCTGCAGTGAGTAGAAGCTGGGCCTTCCTAGGGTTTCACAAACAGCTCCGAGTCTACAAGAATCTAGATATCCAAAGGGGAAAAGACTGCTTTTCGAAGCAGATCCACCTATCCTAGTTCACAGCAAACATGAGTGCCTGCGCTATTGGAGCTGTCGAGGGAGAGCATGGCGAAACCCTGGGAACTTCCTTAAGTACCTTTACTGTGCAGGCCTCGAAGTGTGGCAAGATCCCTGACGGAAGGCTGAACTGAGCAAGGCCTGGTTGGCAGTGCCTCTTCCGGGGGCCTAGCAGTGTAAAGTGAGGAATTGTGCTTTTTGCTCAGTTTGGATCTCCCATCGACGTCCTCCTTAACCTAGCGAGCCGGCAGGTGTGAACTCCCGGAAGGAACGCTGAGCAGAGTGCTTGTCTCACTGCAGGTAGGGCCCTTGTCCTCACTGAGTCCAAGTTGCCCAGCCTATGAGACCAGCTCGGACTGTCTTCGTGAGCTGGGGCAAGCTGCGGCAACCTAGGTTTCCAAGAAGAGAGAGAGCAGTGTGCCGCCTGGGCTCTGCATGCCAAGACGTGTTTTGAAGGGCCTACACGGCTGGTTGTGCTCAGGAGGCAGAGAGGAGACGTGGAGGGCCTCGTTTACTTTTAAGGGAAACGGTGCGGTGGCCAGAGTGCTTGGAGTCCTGAAAGCTATCCTCGCGTTCCACTGAAACACAACAACGGTGGAGTACTGATGAAAAGCGAGGCACGCAGAGCTTGCCCGGTGGAAACTCAGACACTACCCTGAGGCTCAGGGTGGCCTTGCGCTTTCCCAGGCTGAACGAGGTCTGCGGGATGATCTCTCCTCCAGCGTGGCAGGAACCCGGTTGCTCGGGGGAAAGTGCTCGTTTCCTACGCAAGCGTACCTGCGGAGGCTAGCAGCAGGGCAACTTCAGGGTTTGGCAGGCAGGCCCTGGAACACTAGAATCCAACCTTCCAAAGGGAAATGGCTGCTTTTGTCAGCAGAGCCACCTACATTTGTCAGCACGCAGCATGTTATTGCAGTATGGGAGCTGCGAAGAGAGAAAAATGGGACACACTGGGCACCTGAGAAGCTCTCCTCGACACTTGCAAGCAGCCTGTTTCTCTGGGAGAACATACTCGTTTCCTCCCCGGTTGTGCCTGCAGTGAGTAGAAGCTGGGCCTTCCTAGGGTTTCACAAACAGCTCCGAGTCTACAAGAATCTAGATATCCAAAGGGGAAAAGACTGCTTTTCGAAGCAGATCCACCTATCCTAGTTCACAGCAAACATGAGTTCCTACGCTAGTGGAGCTGCTGAGGGAGAGCATGGCTAAACCCTGGGAACTTCCTTAAGTACCTTTACTGTGCAGGCCTCGAAGTGTGGCAAGATCCCTGACGGAGGGCTGACGTGAGCAAGGCCTGGTTGGCAGTGCCTCTTCAGGGGCCTAGCAGTGTAAAGTGAGGAATTGTGCTTTTTGCTCCGTTTGGATCTCCCATCGACGTCCTGCTTAACCTAGCGAGCCGGCAGGTGTGAGCTCCCGGAAGGAACACTGAGCAGAGTGTTTGTCTCACTGCAGGTAGGGCCCTTGTCCTCACTGAGTCCAAGTTGCCCAGCATATGAGACCAGCTCGGACTGTCTTCGTGAGCTGGGGCAAGCTGCGGCAACCTAGGTTTCCAAGAAGAGAGAGAAAAGTGTGTTGCCTGGGCTCTGCATGCCAAGACATGTTTTGAGGGCCTACACGGCTGCTTGTTGCTCAGGAGGCAGAGAGGAGACGTGGAGGGCCTCGTTTTCTTTCAAGGGAAACGGTGCGGTGGCCAGAGTGCTTGGAGTCCTGAAAGCTATCCTCTCGTTCCACTGAAACACAACAACGGTGGAGACCTGATGAAAAGCGAGGCACGCAGAGCTTGCCCGGTGGAAACTTAGACACTACCCTGAGGCTCAGGGTGGCCTTGCGCTTTCCCAGGCTGAACGAGGTCTGCGGGATGATCTCTCCTCCAGCGTGGCAGGAACCCGGTTGCTCGGGGGAAAGTGCTCGTTTCCTACACAAGCGTACCTGCGGAGGCTAGAAGCAGGGCAACTTCAGGGTTTGGCAGGCAGGCCCTGGGACACTAGAATCCAACCTTCCAAAGGGAATAGGCTGCTTTTGTCAGCAGAGCCACCTACCCTTGTCAGCAGCCAGCATAAGTACCTGCAGTATGGGAGCTACGAAGGGAGAGAAATGGGACACACTTGGTACCTGAGAAGCTCCCCTCGACACCTGCAAGCAGCCTGTTTCTCTGGGGGAACATACTCGTTTCCTCCCCGGGCGTGCCTGCAGTGAGTAGAAGCTGGGCCTTCCTAGGTTTTCACAAACAGCTTCGAGGCTACAAGAATGCAGATATCCAAAGGGGAAAAGACTGCTTTTCGAAGCAGGGCCACCTATCCTAGTTCACAGCAAACATGAGTCCCTGCAGTAGTGGAACTGCCGAGGGAGAGCATGGCGAAATCCTAGGAACTTCGCTAAGTATCTTTGACTGTGCAGGCGTCGAAGTGTGGCAAGATTCCTGACAGAGGGCTTGCCTGAGCGATGCCTAGTTGTCAGTGCCTCTTCCGGGCGCCTAGCAGTGTAAAGTGAGCAATTGTGCTCTTTGCTCAGCTTGGATCTCACATCGACGTTCTGCTTAACATAGCGAGACGGCAGGTGTGAGCTCCCGGAAGGAACGCTGAGCAGAGTGTTTGTCTCAGTGCAGGTAGGGCCCTTGTCCTCACTGAGTCCAAGTTGCCCAGCACATGAGACCAGCTCGGACTGTCTCCGTGATCTGGGGCAAGCTGCGGCAACCTAGGTTTCCAAGAAGAGAGAGAGCATTGTGCCGCCTGGGCTCTGCATGCCAAGACGTGTGTTGAAGGCCTACACGGCTGCTTGTTGCTCAGCAGGCAGAGAGGAGAAGTGAGGGGTTCCGTTTCCTTTCAAAGGAAACGGTGCGGAGGCCAGAGTGCTTGGAGTCCTAAAAGCTATCCTCTCGTTCCACTGAAGCACAACAACGATGGAGAGCTCATGGAAAGCGAGGCACGCAGAGCTTGCCCGGGGGAAACTTAGACACTACCCTGAGGCTCAGGGTGGCCTTGCGCTTTCCGAGGCGGATAAGGTCTGCCGGATTATCTCTCCTCCAGCGTGGCAGGGACCCGGTTGCTCGGGGGAAAGTGCTCGTTTCCTACGCAAGCGTACCTGCGGAGGCTAGAAGCAGGGCAACTTCAGGGTTTGGCAGGCAGGCCCTGGGACACTAGAATCTAACCTTCCAAAGGGAATAGGCTGCTTTTGTCAGCAGAGCCACCTACCCTTGTCAGCAGCCAGCATAAGTACCTGCAGTATGGGAGCTACGAAGGGAGAGAAATGGGGCACACTGGGTACCTGAGAAGCTCCCCTCGACACCTGCAAGCAGCCTGATTCTCTGGGGGAACATATTCGTTTCCTCCCCGGGCGTGCCTGCAGTGAGTAGAAGCTGGGCCTTCCTAGGGTTTCACAAACAGCTCCGAGTCTACAAGAATCTAGATATCCAAAGGGGAAAAGACTGCTTTTCGAAGCAGATCCACCTATCCTATTTCACAGCAAACATGAGTGCCTGCGCTAGTGGAGCTGCTGAGGGAGAGCATGGCGAAACCCTGGGAACTTCCTTAAGTACCTTTACTGTGCAGGCCTCGAAGTGTGGCAAGATCCCTGACGGAAGGCTGAACTGAGCAAGGCCTGGTTGGCAGTGCCTCTTCCGGGGACCTAGCACTGTAAAGTGAGGAATTGTGCTTTTTGCTCAGTTTGGAACTCCCATCGACGTCCTGCTTAACCTAGCGAGCCGGCAGGTGTGAACTCCCGGAGGAACGCTGAGCAGAGTGTTTGTCTCACTGCAGGTAGGGCCCTTGTCCTCACTGAGTCCAAGTTGCCCAGCACATGAGACCAGCTCGGACTGTCTCCGTGATGTGGGGCAAGCTGCGGCAACCTAGGTTTCCAAGAAGAGAGAGAGCAGTGTGCCGCCTGGGCTCTGCATGCCAAGACGTGTTTTCAAGGGCCTACACGGCTGGTTGTGCTCAGGAGGCAGAGAAGAGACGTGGAGGGCCTCGTTTACGTTTAAGGGAAACGGTGCGGTGGCCAGAGTGCTTGGAGTCCTGAAAGCTATCCTCGCGTTCCACTGAAACACAACAACGGTGGAGAACTGATGAAAAGCGAGGCACGCAGAGCTTGCCTGGTGGAAACTTAGACACTACCCTGAGGCTCAGGGTGGCCTTGCGCTTTCCGAGGCGGATCGAAGTCTGCCGGATTATCTCTCCTCCAGCGTGGCAGGGACCCGTTTCTCGGGGGAAAGTGCTCGTTTCCTACGCAAGCGTACCTGGGGAGGCTAGAAGCAGGGCAACTTCAGGGTTTGGCAGGCAGGCCCTGGGACACTAGAATCCAACCCACCAAAGGGAAAAGGCTGCTTTGTCAGCAGAGCCACCTACCCTTGTCAGCAGCCAGCATAAGTTACTCCAGTATGGGAGCTGCGAAGGGAGAGAAATGGGACACACTGGTCACCTGAGAAGCTCTCCTCGACACTTGCAAGCAGCCTGTTTCTCTGGGGGAACATACTCGTTTCCTCCCCGGGTGTGCCTGCAGTGAGTAGAAGCTGGGCCTTCCTAGGGTTTCACAAACAGCTCCGAGTCTACAAGAATCTAGATATCCAAAGGGGAAAAGACTGCTTTTCGAAGCAGGGCCACCTATCCTAGTTCACAGCAAACATGAGTCCCTGCAGTAGTGGAACTGCCGAGGGAGAGCATGGCGAAATCCTAGGAACTTCGCTAAGTATCTTTGACTGTGCAGGCGTCGAAGTGTGGCAAGATTCCTGACGGAGGGCTTGCCTGAGCGAGGCGTAGTTGTCAGTGCCTCTTCCGGGCGCCTAGCAGTGTAAAGTGAGCAACTGTGCTCTTTGCTCAGCTTGGATCTCACATCGACGTTCTGCTTAACATAGCGAGACGGCAGGTGTGAGCTCCCAGAAGGAACGCTGAGCAGAGTGTTTATCTCAGTGCAGGTAGGGCCCTTGTCCTCACTGAGTCCAAGTTGCCCAGCACATGAAACCAGCTCGGACTGTCTCCGTGATCTGGGGCAAGCTGCGGCAACCTAGGGTACCAAGAAGAGAGAGAGCAGTGTGCCGCCTGGGCTCTGCATGCCAAGACGTGTGTTGAAGGCCTACACGGCTGCTTGTTGCTCAGCAGGCAGAGAGGAGACGTGGAGGGGTTCCGTTTTCTTTCAAGGCAAACGGTGCGGGGCCAGAGTGCTTGGAGTCCTAAAAGCTATCCTCTCGTTCCACTGAAGCCCAAGAACGGTGCAGACCTCATGGAAAGTGAGGCACGCAGAGCTTACCCGGTGGAAACTTAGACACTACCCTGAGGCTCAGGTTGGCCTTGCGCTTTCCCAGGCTGAAAGGGGTCTGCCGGATTATCTCTCCTCCAGCGTGGCAGGGACCCAGTTGCTCGGGGGAAAGTGCTCGTTTCCTACGCAAGCGTACCTGCGGAGGCTAGAAGCAGGGCAACTTCAGGGTTTGGCAGGCAGGCCCTGGGACACTAGAATCCAACCTTCCAAAGGGAATAGGCTGCTTTTGTCAGCAGAGCCACCTACCCTTGTCAGCAGCCAATATAAGTACCTGCAGTATGGGAGCTATGAAGGGAGAGAAATGGGACACACTGGGTACCTGAGAAGCTCCCCTCGACACCTGCAAGCAGCCTGTTTCTCTGGGGGAACATACTCGTTTCCTCCCCGGGCGTGCCTGCAGTGAGTAGAAGCTGGGCCTTCCTAGGTTTTCACAAACGGCTTCGAGGCTACAAGAATGCAGATATCCAAAGGGGAAAAGACTGCTTTTCGAAGCAGGGCCACCTATCCTATTTCACAGCAAACATGAGTCCCTGCAGTAGTGGAACTGCCGAGGGAGAGCATGGCGAAATTCTAGGAACTTCGCTAAGTATCTTTGACTGTGCAGGCGTCGAAGTGTGGCAAGATTCCTGACGGAGGGCTTGCCTGAGCGAGGCGTAGTTGTCAGTGCCTCTTCCGGGCGCCTAGCAGTGTAAAGTGAGCAACTGTGCTCTTTGCTCAGCTTGGATCTCACATCGACGTTCTGCTTAACATAGCGAGACGGCAGGTGTGATCTCCCAGAAGGAACGCTGAGCAGAGTGTTTATCTCAGGTCAGGTAGGGCCCTTGTCCTCACTGAGTCCAAGTTGCCCAGCACATGAAAGCAGCTCGGACTGTCTCCGTGATCTGGGGCAAGCTGCGGCAACCTAGGGTACCAAGAAGAGAGAGAGCAGAGTGCCGCCTGGTCTCTGCATGCCAAGACGTGTGTTGAAGGCCTACACGGCTGCTTGTTGCTCAGCAGGCAGAGAGGAGACGTGGAGGGGCTCCCTTTCCTTTCAAGGGAAACGGTGCGGAGGCCAGAGTGCTTGGAGTCCTAAAAGCTATCCTCTCGTTCCACTGAAGCACAACAACGATGGAGACCTCATGGAAAGCGAGGCACGCAGAGCTTACCCGGTGGAAACTTAGACACTACCCTGAGGCTCAGGGTGGCCTTGCGCTTTCCGAGGCGGATAAGGTCTGCCGGATTATCTCTCCTCCAGCGTGGCATGGACCCGTTTCTCGGGGGAAAGTGCTCGTTTCCTACGCAAGCGTACCTGCGGAGGCTAGAAGCAGGGCAACTTCAGGGTTTGGCAGGCAGGCCCTGGGACACTAGAATCCAACCTTCCAAAGGGAATAGGCTGCTTTTGTCAGCAGAGCCACCTACCCTTGTCAGCACGCAGCATAAGTTATTGCAGTATGGGAGCTGCGAAGGGAGAGAAATGGGACACACTGGGCACCTGAGAAGCTCTCCTCGACACTTGCAAGCAGCCTGTTTCTCTGGGGGAACATACTCGTTTCCTCCCTGGTTGTGCCTGCAGTGAGTAGAAGCTGGGCCTTCCTAGGGTTTCACAAACAGCTCCGAGTCTACAAGAATCTAGATATCCAAAGGGGAAAAGACTGCTTCTCGAAGCAGATCCACCTATCCTAGTTCACAGCAAACATGAGTCCCTGCGCTAGTGGAGCTGCTGAGGGAGACCATGGCGAAAGCCTGGGAACTTCCTTAAGTACCTTTACTGTGCAGGCCTCGAAGTGTGGCAAGATCCCTGACGGAGGGCTGACCTGAGCAAGGCCTGGTTGGCAGTGCCTCTTCAGGGCACCTAGCAGTGTAAAGTGAGCAATTGTGCTCTTTGCTCAGCTTGGATCTCACATCGACGTTCTGCTTAACATAGCGAGACGGCAGGTGTGAGCTCCCGGAAGGAACGCTGAGCAGAGTGTTTGTCTCAGTGCAGGTAGGGCCCTTGTCCTCACTGAGTCCAAGTTGCCCAGCACATGAGACCAGCTCGCACTGTCTCCGTGATCTGGGGCAAGCTGCGGCAACCTAGGTTTCCAAGAAGAGAGAGAGCAGTGTGCCGCCTGGGCTCTGCATGCCAAGACGTGTTTTGAAGGGCCTACACGGCTGCTTGTTGCTCAGGAGGCAGAGAGGAGACGTGGAGGGCCTCGTTTTCTTTCAAGGGAAACGGTGCGGTGGCCAGAGTGCTTGGAGTCCTGAAAGCTATCCTCTCGTTCCACTGAAACACAACACTGTGGAGACCTGATGAAAAGCGAGGCACGCAGAGCTTGCCCGGTGGAACTTAGACACTACCCTGAGGCTCAGGGTGGCCTTGCGCTTTCCCAGGCTGAACGAGGACAGCGGGATGATCTCTCCTCCAGCGTGGCAGGAACCCGGTTTCTCGGGGGAAAGTGTTCGTTTCCTACGCAAGCGTACCTGCGGAGGCTAGAAGCAGGGCAACTTCAGGGTTTGGCAGGCAGGCCCTGGGACACTAGAATCCAACCTTCCAAAGGGAATAGGCTGCTTTTGTCAGCAGAGCCACCTACCCTTGTCAGCAGCCAGCATAAGTACCTGCAGTATGGGAGCTACGAAGGGAGAGAAATGGGACACACTGGGTACCTGAGAAGCTCCCCTCGACACCTGCAAGCAGCCTGTTTTCTGGGGGAACATACTCGTTTCCTCCCCGGGCGTGCCTGCAGTGAGTAGAAGCTGGGCCTTCCTAGGTTTTCACAAACAGCTTCGAGGCTACAAGAATGCAGATATCCAAAGGGGAAAAGACTGCTTTTCGAAGCAGGGCCACCTATCCTAGTTCACAGCAAACATGAGTCCCTGCAGTAGTGGAACTGCCGAGGGAGAGCATGGTGAAATCCTAGGAACTTCGCTAAGTATCTTTGACTGTGCAGGCGTCGAAGTTTGGCAAGATTCCTGACGGAGGGCTTGCCTGAGCGACGCCTTGTTGTCAGTGCCTCTTCCGGGCGCCTAGCAGTGTAAAGTGAGCAATTGTGCTCTTTGCTCAGCTTGGATCTCACATCGACGTTCTGCTTAACATAGCGAGACGGCAGGTGTGAGCTCCCGGAAGGAACGCTGAGCAGACTGTTTGTCTCAGTGCAGGTAGGGCCCTTGTCCTCACTGAGTCCAAGTTGCCCAGCACATGAGACCAGCTCGGACTGTCTCCGTGATCTGGGGCAAGCTGCGGCAACCTAGGTTTCCAAGAAGAGAGAGAGCAGTGTGCCGCCTGGGCTCTGCATGCCAAGACGTGTTTTGAAGGGCCTACAAGGCTGCTTGTTGCTCAGGAGGCACAGAGAAGACGTGGAGGGGTTCCGTTTTCTTTCAAGGCAAACGGTGCGTTGGTCAGAGTGCTTGGAGTCCTGAAAGCTATCCTCTCGTTCCACTGGAGCACAACAACGGTGGAGAGCTCATGGAAAGCGAGGCACGCAGAGCTTGCCCGGTGGAAACTTAGACACTACCCTGAGGCTCAGGGTGACCTTGCGCTTTCCCAGGCTGAACGATGTCTGCGGGATGATCTCTCCTCCAGCGTGGCAGGAACCCGGTTGCTCGGGGGAAAGTGCTCGTTTCCTACGCAAGCGTACCTGCGGAGGCTAGAAGCAGGGCAACTTCAGGGTTTGGCAGGCAGGCCCTGTGACACTGGAATCCAACCTTCCAAAGGGAAATGGCTGCTTTTGTCAGCAGAGCCACCTACATTTGTCAGCACGCAGCATAAGTTATTGCAGTATGGGAGCTGCGAAGGGAGAGAAATGGGACACACTGGGCACCTGAGAAGCTCTCCTCGACACTTGCAAGCAGCCTGTTTCTCTGGGAGAACATACTCGTTTCCTCCCCGGTTGTGCCTGCAGTGAGTAGAAGCTGGGCCTTCCTAGGGTTTCACAAACAGCTCCGAGTCTACAAGAATCTAGATATCCAAAGGGGAAAAGACTGCTTTTCGAATCAGATCCACCTATCCTAGTTCACAGCAAACATGAGTCCCTACGCTAGTGGAGCTGCTGAGGGAGAGCATGGCTAAAACCTGGGAACTTCCTTAAGTACCTTTACTGTGCAGGCCTCGAAGTGTGGCAAGATCCCTGACGGAGGGCTGACCTGAGCAAGGCCTGGTTGGCAGTGCCTCTTCAGGGGCCTAGCAGTGTAAAGTGAGGAATTGTGCTTTTTGCTCAGTTTCGATCTCCCATCGACGTCCTGCTTAACCTAGCGAGCCGGCAGGTGTGAGCTCCCGGAAGAAACACTGAGCAGAGAGTTTGTCTCACTGCAGGTAGGGCCCTTGTCCTCACAGAGTCCAAGTTGCCCAGCATATGAGACCAGCTCGGACTGTCTTCGTGAGCTGGGGCAAGCTGCGGCAACCTAGGTTTCCAAGAAGAGAGAGAGCAGTGTGTTGCCTGGGCTCTGCATGCCAAGACATGTTTTGAGGGCCTACACGGCTGCTTGTTGCTCAGGAGGCACAGAGGAGACGTGGAGGGCCTCGTTTTCTTTCAAGGGAAACGGTGCGGTGGCCAGAGTGCTTGGAGTCCTGAAAGCTATCCTCTCGTTCCACTGAAACACAACAACGGTGGAGACCTGATGAAAAGCGAGGCACGCAGAGCTTGCCCGGTGGAAACTTAGACACTACCCTGAGGCTCAGGGTGGCCTTGCGCTTTCCCAGGCTGAACGAGGTCTGCGGGATGATCTCTCCTCCAGCGTGGCAGGAACCCGGTTGCTCGGGGGAAAGTGCTCGTTTCCTACGCAAGCGTACCTGCGGAGGCTAGAAGCAGGGCAACTTCAGGGTTTGGCATGCAGGCCCTGGGACACTAGAATCCAACCTTCCAAAGGGAATAGGCTGCTTTTGTCAGCAGAGCCACCTACCCTTGTCAGCACCCAGCATAAGTACCTGCAGTATGGGAGCTACGAAGGGAGAGAAATGGGACACACTGGGTACCTGAGAAGCTCCCCTCGACACCTGCAAGCAGCCTGTTTCTCTGGGGGAACATACTCGTTTCCTCCCCGGGCGTGCCTGCATTGAGTAGAAGCTGGGCCTTCCTAGGTTTTCACAAACAGCTTCGAGGCTACAAGAATGCAGATATCCAAAGGGGAAAAGACTGCTTTTCGAAGAAGGGCCACCTACCCTACTTCACAGCAAACATGAGTCCCTGCAGTAGTGGAACTGCCGAGGGAGAGCATGGCGAAATCCTAGGAACTTCGCTAAGTATCTTTGACTGTGCAGGCGTCGAAGTGTGGCAAGATTCCTGACGGAGGGCTTGCCTGAGCGATGCCTAGTTGTCAGTGCCTCTTCAGGGCACCTAGCAGTGTAAAGTGAGCAATTGTGCTCTTTCCTCAGCTTGGATCTCACATCGACGTTCTGCTTAACATAGCGAGACGGCAGGTGTGAGCTCCCGGAAGGAACGCTGAGCAGAGTGTTTGTCTCAGTGCAGGTAGGGCCCTTGTCCTCACTGAGTCCAAGTTGCCCAGCACATGAGACCAGCTCGGACTGTCTCCGTGATCTGGGGCAAGCTGCGGCAACCTAGGTTTCCAAGAAGAGAGAGAGCAGTGTGCCGCCTGGGCTCTGCATGCCAAGACGTGTTTTGAAGGGCCTACACGGCTGCTTGTTGCTCAGGAGGCAGAGAGGAGACGTGGAGGGCCTCGTTTTCTTTCAAGGGAAACGGTGCGGTGGCCAGAGTGCTTGGAGTCCTGAAAGCTATCCTCTCGTTCCACTGAAACACAACACTGTGGAGACCTGATGAAAAGCGAGGCACGCAGAGCTTGCCCGGTGGAACTTAGACACTACCCTGAGGCTCAGGGTGGCCTTGCGCTTTCCCAGGCTGAACGAGGTCTGCGGGATGATCTCTCCTCCAGCGTGGCAGGAACCCGGTTTCTCGGGGGAAAGTGTTCGTTTCCTACGCAAGCGTACCTGCGGAGGCTAGAAGCAGGGCAACTTCAGGGTTTGGCAGGCAGGCCCTGGGACACTAGAATCCAACCTTCCAAAGGGAATAGGCTGCTTTTGTCAGCAGAGCCATCTACCCTTGTCAGCACCCAGCATAAGTACCTGCAGTATGGGAGCTACGAAGGGAGAGAAATGGAACACACTGGGTACCTGAGAAGCTCCCCTCGACACCTGCAAGCAGCCTGTTTCTCTGGGGGAACATACTCGTTTCCTCCCCGGGCGTGCCTGCAGTGAGTAGAAGCTGGGCCTTCCTAGGTTTTCACAAACAGCTTCGAGGCTACAAGAATGCAGATATCCAAAGGGGAAAAGACTGCTTTTCGAAGCAGGGCCACCTATCCTAGTTCACAGCAAACATGAGTCCCTGCAGTAGTGGAACTGCCGAGGGAGAGCATGGCGAAATCCTAGGAACTTCGCTAAGTATCTTTGACTGTGCAGGCGTCGAAGTTTGGCAAGATTCCTGACGGAGGGCTTGCCTGAGCGAGGCCTAGTTGTCAGTGCCTCTTCCGGGCGCCTAGCAGTGTAAAGTGAGCAATTGTGCTCTTTGCTCAGCTTGGATCTCACATCGACGTTCTGCTTAACATAGCGAGACGGCAGGTGTGAGCTCCCGGAAGGAACGCTGAGCAGAGTGTTTGTCTCAGTGCAGGTAGGGCCCTTGTCCTCACTGAGTCCAAGTTGCCCAGCACATGAGACCAGCTCGGACTGTCTCCGTGATCTGGGGCAAGCTGCGGCAACCTAGGTTTCCAAGAAGAGAGAGAGCAGTGTGCCGCCTGGGCTCTGCATGCCAAGACGTGTTTTGAAGGGCCTACAAGGCTGCTTGTTGCTCAGGAGGCACAGAGGAGACGTGGAGGGGTTCCGTTTTTCTTCAAGGCAAACGGTGAGGTGGCCAGAGTGCTTGGAGTCCTGAAAGGTATCCTCTCGTTCCACTGGAGCACAACAACGGTGGAGACCTCATGGAAAGTGAGGCACGCAGAGCTTACCCGGTGGAAACTTAGACACTACCCTGAGGCTCAGGGTGGCCTTGCGCTTTCCCAGGCTGAAAGGGGTCTGCGGGATTATCTCTCCTCCAGCGTGTCAGGAACCCGGTTTCTCAGGGGAAAGTGCTCGTTTCCTACGCAAGCGTACCTGCGGAGGCTAGAAGCAGGGCAACTTTAGGGTTTGGCAGGCAGGCCCTGGGACACTAGAATCCAACCTTCCAAAGGGAATAGGCTGCTTTTGTCAGCAGAGCCACCTACCCTTGTCAGCACCCAGCATAAGTACCTGCAGTATGGGAGCTACGAAGGGAGAGAAATGGGACACACTGGGTACCTGAGAAGCTCCCTTCGACACCTGCAAGCAGCCTGTTTCTCTGGGGGAACATACTCGTTTCCTCCCCGGGTGTGCCTGCAGTGAGTAGAAGCTGGGCCTTCCTAGGGTTTCACAAACAGCTTCGAGGCTACAAGAATCTAGATATCCAAAGGGGAAAAGACTGATTTTCGAAGCAGGGCCACCTATCCTAGTTCACAGCAAACATGAGTCCCTGCAGTAGTGGAACTGCCGAGGGAGAGCATGGCGAAATCCTAGGAACTTCGCTAAGTATCTTTGACTGTGCAGGCGTCGAAGTGTGGCAAGATTCCTGACGGAGGGCTTGTCTGAGCGAGGCCGATTTGTCAGTGCCTCTTCCGGGCGCCTAGCAGTGTAAAGTGAGCAATTGTGCTCTTTGCTCAGCTTGGATCTCCCATCGACGTCCTGCTTAACCTAGCGAGCCGGCAGGTGTGAGCTCCCAGAAGGAACGCTGAGCAGAGTGTTTGTCTCACTGCAGGTAGGGCCCTTGTCCTCACTGAGTCCAAGTTGCCCTGGATATGAGACCAGCTCGGACTGTCTTCGTGAGCTGGGGCAAGCTGCGGCAACCTAGGTTTCCAAGAAGAGAGAGAGCAGTGTGCCGCCTGGGCTCTGCATGCCAAGACGTGTTTTGAAGGGCCTACACGGCTGCTTGTTGCTCAGGAGGCACAGAGGAGACGTGGAGTGGTTCCGTTTTCTTTCAAGGCAAACGGTGCGTTGGTCAGAGTGCTTGGAGTCCTGAAAGCTATCCTCTCGTTCCACTGGAGCACAACAACGGTGGAGACCTCATGGAAAGTGAGGCACGCAGAGCTTGCCCGGGGGAAACTTAGACACTACCCTGAGGCTCAGGGTGGCCTTGCACTTTCCCAGGCTGAACGAGGTCTGCGGGATGATCTCTCCTCCAGCGTGGCAGGAACCCGGTTGCTCGGGGGAAAGTGCTCGTTTCCTACGCAAGCGTACCTGCGGAGGCTAGAAGCAGGGCAACTTCAGGGTTTGGCAGGCAGGCCCTGGGACACTGGAATCCAACCTTCCAAAGGGAAATGGCTGCTTTTGTCAGCAGAGCCACCTACATTTGTCAGCACGCAGCATAAGTTATTGCAGTATGGGAGCTGCGAAGGGAGAGAAATGGGACACACTGGGCACCTGAGAAGCTCTCCTCGACACTTGCAAGCAGCCTGTTTCTCTGGGAGAACATACTCGTTTCCTCCCCGGTTGTGCCTGCAGTGAGTAGAAGCTGGGCCTTCCTAGGGTTTCACAAACAGCTCCGAGTCTACAAGAATCTAGATATCCAAAGGGGAAAAGACTGCTTTTCGAAGCAGATCCACCTATCCTAGTTCACAGCAAACATGAGTCCCTACGCTAGTGGAGCTGCTGAGGGAGAGCATGGCTAAAACCTGGGAACTTCCTTAAGTACCTTTACTGTGCAGGCCTCGAAGTGTGGCAAGATCCCTGACGGAGGGCTGACCTGAGCAAGGCCTGGTTGGCAGTGCCTCTTCAGGGGCCTAGCAGTGTAAAGTGAGGAATTGTGCTTTTTGCTCAGTTTGGATCTCCCATCGACGTCCTGCTTAACCTAGCGAGCCGGCAGGTGTGAGCTCCCGGAAGGAACACTGAGCAGAGTGTTTGTCTCACTGCAGGTAGGGCCCTTGTCCTCACAGAGTCCAAGTTGCCCAGCATATGAGACCAGCTCGGACTGTCTTCGTGAGCTGGGGCAAGCTGCGGCAACCTAGGTTTCCAAGAAGAGAGAGAGCAGTGTGTTGCCTGGGCTCTGCATGCCAAGACATGTTTTGAGGGCCTACACGGCTGCTTGTTGCTCAGGAGGCACAGAGGAGACGTGGAGGGCCTCGTTTTCTTTCAAGGGAAACGGTGCGGTGGCCAGAGTGCTTGGAGTCCTGAAAGCTATCCTCTCGTTCCACTGAAACACAACAACGGTGGAGACCTGATGAAAAGCGAGGCACGCAGAGCTTGCCCGGTGGAAACTTAGACACTACCCTGAGGCTCAGGGTGGCCTTGCGCTTTCCCAGGCTGAACGAGGTCTGCGGGATGATCTCTCCTCCAGCGTGGCAGGAACCCGGTTGCTCGGGGGAAAGTGCTCGTTTCCTACGCAAGCGTACCTGCGGAGGCTAGAAGCAGGGCAACTTCAGGGTTTGGCAGGCAGGCCCTGGGACACTAGAATCCAACCTTCCAAAGGGAATAGGCTGCTTTTGTCAGCAGAGCTCCCTACCCTTGTCAGCACCCAGCATAAGTACCTGCAGTATGGGAGCTACGAAGGGAGAGAAATGGGACACACTGGGTACCTGAGAAGCTCCCCTCGACACCTGCAAGCAGCCTGTTTCTCTGGGGGAACATACTCGTTTCCTCCCCGGGCGTGCCTGCAGTGAGTAGAAGCTGGGCCTTCCTAGGTTTTCACAAACAGCTTCGAGGCTACAAGAATGCAGATATCCAAAGGGGAAAAGACTGCTTTTCGAAGAAGGGCCACCTACCCTAGTTCACAGCAAACATGAGTCCCTGCAGTAGTGGAACTGCCGAGGGAGAGCATGGCGAAATCCTAGGAACTTCGCTAAGTATCTTTGACTGTGCAGGCGTCGAAGTGTGGCAAGATTCCTGACGGAGGGCTTGCCTGAGCGAGGCCTAGTTGTCAGTGCCTCTTCAGGGCACCTAGCAGTGTAAAGTGAGCAATTGTGCTCTTTCCTCAGCTTGGATCTCACATCGACGTTCTGCTTAACATAGCGAGACGGCAGGTGTGAGCTCCCGGAAGGAACGATGAGCAGAGTGTTTGTCTCAGTGCAGGTAGGGCCCTTGTCCTCACTGAGTCCAAGTTGCCCAGCACATGAGACCAGCTCGGACTGTCTCCGTGATCTGGGGCAAGCTGCGGCAACCTAGGTTTCCAAGAAGAGAGAGAGCAGTGTGCCGCCTGGGCTCTGCATGCCAAGACGTGTTTTGAAGGGCCTACAAGGCTGCTTGTTGCTCAGGAGGCACAGAGGAGACGTGGAGGGGTTCCGTTTTTCTTCAAGGCAAACGGTGAGGTGGCCAGAGTGCTTGGAGTCCTGAAAGGTATCCTCTCGTTCCACTGGAGCACAACAACGGTGGAGACCTCATGGAAAGTGAGGCACGCAGAGCTTACCCGGTGGAAACTTAGACACTACCCTGAGGGTCAGGGTGGCCTTGCGCTTTGCCAGGCTGAAAGGGGTCTGCGGGATTATCTCTCCTCCAGCGTGTCAGGAACCCGGTTTCTCAGGGGAAAGTGCTCGTTTCCTACGCAAGCGTACCTGCGGAGGCTAGAAGCAGGGCAACTTTAGGGTTTGGCAGGCAGGCCCTGGGACACTAGAATCCAACCTTCCAAAGGGAATAGGCTGCTTTTGTCAGCAGAGCCACCTACCCTTGTCAGCACCCAGCATAAGTACCTGCAGTATGGGAGCTACGAAGGGAGAGAAATGGGACACACTGGGTACCTGAGAAGCTCCCTTCGACACCTGCAAGCAGCCTGTTTCTCTGGGGGAACATACTCGTTTCCTCCCCGGGTGTGCCTGCAGTGAGTAGAAGCTGGGCCTTCCTAGGGTTTCACAAACAGCTTCGAGGCTACAAGAATCTAGATATCCAAAGGGGAAAAGACTGATTTTCGAAGCAGGGCCACCTATCCTAGTTCACAGCAAACATGAGTCCCTGCAGTAGTGGAACTGCCGAGGGAGAGCATGGCGAAATCCTAGGAACTTCGCTAAGTATCTTTGACTGTGCAGGCGTCGAAGTGTGGCAAGATTCCTGACGGAGGGCTTGTCTGAGCGAGGCCGATTTGTCAGTGCCTCTTCCGGGCGCCTAGCAGTGTAAAGTGAGCAATTGTGCTCTTTGCTCAGCTTGGATCTCCCATCGACGTCCTGCTTAACCTAGCGAGCCGGCAGGTGTGAGCTCCCAGAAGGAACGCTGAGCAGAGTGTTTGTCTCACTGCAGGTAGGGCCCTTGTCCTCACTGAGTCCAAGTTGCCCTGGATATGAGACCAGCTCGGACTGTCTTCGTGAGCTGGGGCAAGCTGCGGCAACCTAGGTTTCCAAGAAGAGAGAGAGCAGTGTGCCGCCTGGGCTCTGCATGCCAAGACGTGTTTTGAAGGGCCTACACGGCTGCTTGTTGCTCAGGAGGCACAGAGGAGACGTGGAGTGGTTCCGTTTTCTTTCAAGGCAAACGGTGCGTTGGTCAGAGTGCTTGGAGTCCTGAAAGCTATCCTCTCGTTCCACTGGAGCACAACAACGGTGGAGACCTCATGGAAAGTGAGGCACGCAGAGCTTGCCCGGGGGAAACTTAGACACTACCCTGAGGCTCAGGGTGGCCTTGCACTTTCCCAGGCTGAACGAGGTCTGCGGGATGATCTCTCCTCCAGCGTGGCAGGAACCCGGTTGCTCGGGGGAAAGTGCTCGTTTCCTACGCAAGCGTACCTGCGGAGGCTAGAAGCAGGGCAACTTCAGGGTTTGGCAGGCAGGCCCTGGGACACTGGAATCCAACCTTCCAAAGGGAAATGGCTGCTTTTGTCAGCAGAGCCACCTACATTTGTCAGCACGCAGCATAAGTTATTGCAGTATGGGAGCTGCGAAGGGAGAGAAATGGGACACACTGGGCACCTGAGAAGCTCTCCTCGACACTTGCAAGCAGCCTGTTTCTCTGGGAGAACATACTCGTTTCCTCCCCGGTTGTGCCTGCAGTGAGTAGAAGCTGGGCCTTCCTAGGGTTTCACAAACAGCTCCGAGTCTACAAGAATCTAGATATCCAAAGGGGAAAAGACTGCTTTTCGAAGCAGATCCACCTATCCTAGTTCACAGCAAACATGAGTCCCTACGCTAGTGGAGCTGCTGAGGGAGAGCATGGCTAAAACCTGGGAACTTCCTTAAGTACCTTTACTGTGCAGGCCTCGAAGTGTGGCAAGATCCCTGACGGAGGGCTGACCTGAGCAAGGCCTGGTTGGCAGTGCCTCTTCAGGGGCCTAGCAGTGTAAAGTGAGGAATTGTGCTTTTTGCTCAGTTTGGATCTCCCATCGACGTCCTGCTTAACCTAGCGAGCCGGCAGGTGTGAGCTCCCGGAAGGAACACTGAGCAGAGTGTTTGTCTCACTGCAGGTAGGGCCCTTGTCCTCACAGAGTCCAAGTTGCCCAGCATATGAGACCAGCTCGGACTGTCTTCGTGAGCTGGGGCAAGCTGCGGCAACCTAGGTTTCCAAGAAGAGAGAGAGCAGTGTGTTGCCTGGGCTCTGCATGCCAAGACATGTTTTGAGGGCCTACACGGCTGCTTGTTGCTCAGGAGGCACAGAGGAGACGTGGAGGGCCTCGTTTTCTTTCAAGGGAAACGGTGCGGTGGCCAGAGTGCTTGGAGTCCTGAAAGCTATCCTCTCGTTCCACTGAAACACAACAACGGTGGAGACCTGATGAAAAGCGAGGCACGCAGAGCTTGCGCGGTGGAAACTTAGACACTACCCTGAGGCTCAGGGTGGCCTTGCGCTTTCCCAGGCTGAACGAGGTCTGCGGGATGATCTCTCCTCCAGCGTGGCAGGAACCCGGTTGCTCGGGGGAAAGTGCTCGTTTCCTACGCAAGCGTACCTGCGGAGGCTAGAGGCAGGGCAACTTCAGGGTTTGGCAGGCAGGCCCTGGGACACTAGAATCCAACCTTCCAAAGGGAATAGGCTGCTTTTGTCAGCAGAGCTCCCTACCCTTGTCAGCACCCAGCATAAGTACCTGCAGTATGGGAGCTACGAAGGGAGAGAAATGGGACACACTGGGTACCTGAGAAGCTCCCCTCGACACCTGCAAGCAGCCTGTTTCTCTGGGGGAACATACTCGTTTCCTCCCCGGGCGTGCCTGCATTGAGTAGAAGCTGGGCCTTCCTAGGTTTTCACAAACAGCTTCGAGGCTACAAGAATGCAGATATCCAAAGGGGAAAAGACTGCTTTTCGAAGAAGGGCCACCTACCCTAGTTCACAGCAAACATGAGTCCCTGCAGTAGTGGAACTGCCGAGGGAGAGCATGGCGAAATCCTAGGAACTTCGCTAAGTATCTTTGACTGTGCAGGCGTCGAAGTGTGGCAAGATTCCTGACGGAGGGCTTGCCTGAGCGATGCCTAGTTGTCAGTGCCTCTTCAGGGCACCTAGCAGTGTAAAGTGAGCAATTGTGCTCTTTCCTCAGCTTGGATCTCACATCGACGTTCTGCTTAACATAGCGAGACGGCAGGTGTGAGCTCCCGGAAGGAACGCTGAGCAGAGTTTTTGTCTCAGTGCAGGTAGGGCCCTTGTCCTCACTGAGTCCAAGTTGCCCAGCACATGAGACCAGCTCGGACTGTCTCCGTGATCTGGGGCAAGCTGCGGCAACCTAGGTTTCCAAGAAGAGAGAGAGCAGTGTGCCGCCTGGGCTCTGCATGCCAAGACGTGTTTTGAAGGGCCTACACGGCTGCTTGTTGCTCAGGAGGCAGAGAGGAGATGTGGAGGGCCTCGTTTTCTTTCAAGGGAAACGGTGCGGTGGCCAGAGTGCTTGGAGTCCTGAAAGCTATCCTCTCGTTCCACTGAAACACAACAACGGTGGAGACCTGATGAAAAGCGAGGCACGCAGAGCTTGCCCGGTGGAACTTAGACACTACCCTGAGGCTCAGGGTGGCCTTGCGCTTTCCCAGGCTGAACGAGGTCTGCGGGATGATCTCTCCTCCAGCGTGGCAGGAACCCGGTTTCTCGGGGGAAAGTGTTCGTTTCCTACGCAAGCGTACCTGCGGAGGCTAGAAGCAGGGCAACTTCAGGGTTTGGCAGGCAGGCCCTGGGACACTAGAATCCAACCTTCCAAAGGGAATAGGCTGCTTTTGTCAGCAGAGCCATCTACCCTTGTCAGCACCCAGCATAAGTACCTGCAGTATGGGAGCTACGAAGGGAGAGAAATGGAACACACTGGGTACCTGAGAAGCTCCCCTCGACACCTGCAAGCAGCCTGTTTCTCTGGGGGAACATACTCGTTTCCTCCCCGGGCGTGCCTGCAGTGAGTAGAAGCTGGGCCTTCCTAGGTTTTCACAAACAGCTTCGAGGCTACAAGAATGCAGATATCCAAAGGGGAAAAGACTGCTTTTCGAAGCAGGGCCACCTATCCTAGTTCACAGCAAACATGAGTCCCTGCAGTAGTGGAACTGCCGAGGGAGAGCATGGCGAAATCCTAGGAACTTCGCTAAGTATCTTTGACTGTGCAGGCGTCGAAGTTTGGCAAGATTCCTGACGGAGGGCTTGCCTGAGCGAGGCCTAGTTGTCAGTGCCTCTTCCGGGCGCCTAGCAGTGTAAAGTGAGCAATTGTGCTCTTTGCTCAGCTTGGATCTCACATCGACGTTCTGCTTAACATAGCGAGATGGCAGGTGTGAGCTCCCGGAAGGAACGCTGAGCAGAGTGTTTGTCTCAGTGCAGGTAGGGCCCTTGTCCTCACTGAGTCCAAGTTGCCCAGCACATGAGACCAGCTCGGACTGTCTCCGTGATCTGGGGCAAGCTGCGGCAACCTAGGTTTCCAAGAAGAGAGAGAGCAGTGTGCCGCCTGGGCTCTGCATGCCAAGACGTGTTTTGAAGTGCCTACAAGGCTGCTTGTTGCTCAGGAGGCACAGAGGAGACGTGGAGGGGTTACGTTTTTCTTCAAGGCAAACGGTGAGGTGGCCAGAGTGCTTGGAGTCCTGAAAGGTATCCTCTCGTTCCACTGGAGCACAACAACGGTGGAGACCTCATGGAAAGTGAGGCACGCAGAGCTTACCCGGTGGAAACTTAGACACTACCCTGAGGCTCAGGGTGGCCTTGCGCTTTCCCAGGCTGAAAGGGGTCTGCGGGATTATCTCTCCTCCAGCGTGTCAGGAACCCGGTTTCTCAGGGGAAAGTGCTCGTTTCCTACGCAAGCGTACCTGCGGAGGCTAGAAGCAGGGCAACTTTAGGGTTTGGCAGGCAGGCCCTGGGACACTAGAATCCAACCTTCCAAAGGGAATAGGCTGCTTTTGTCAGCAGAGCCACCTACCCTTGTCAGCACCCAGCATAAGTACCTGCAGTATGGGAGCTACGAAGGGAGAGAAATGGGACACACTGGGTACCTGAGAAGCTCCCTTCGACACCTGCAAGCAGCCTGTTTCTCTGGGGGAACATACTCGTTTCCTCCCCGGGTGTGCCTGCAGTGAGTAGAAGCTGGGCCTTCCTAGGGTTTCACAAACAGCTTCGAGGCTACAAGAATCTAGATATCCAAAGGGGAAAAGACTGATTTTCGAAGCAGGGCCACCTATCCTAGTTCACAGCAAACATGAGTCCCTGCAGTAGTGGAACTGCCGAGGGAGAGCATGGCGAAATCCTAGGAACTTCGCTAAGTATCTTTGACTGTGCAGGCGTCGAAGTGTGGCAAGATTCCTGACGGAGGGCTAGTCTGAGCGAGGCCGAGTTGTCAGTGCCTCTTCCGGGCGCCTAGCAGTGTAAAGTGAGCAATTGTGCTCTTTGCTCAGCTTGGATCTCCCATCGACGTCCTGCTTAACCTAGCGAGCCGGCAGGTGTGAGCTCCCAGAAGGAACGCTGAGCAGAGTGTTTGTCTCACTGCAGGTAGGGCCCTTGTCCTCACTGAGTCCAAGTTGCCCTGGATATGAGACCAGCTCGGACTGTCTTCGTGAGCTGGGGCAAGCTGCGGCAACCTAGGTTTCCAAGAAGAGAGAGAGCAGTGTGCCGCCTGGGCTCTGCATGCCAAGACGTGTTTTGAAGGGCCTACACGGCTGCTTGTTGCTCAGGAGGCACAGAGGAGACGTGGAGTGGTTCCGTTTTCTTTCAAGGCAAACGGTGCGTTGGTCAGAGTGCTTGGAGTCCTGAAAGCTATCCTCTCGTTCCACTGGAGCACAACAACGGTGGAGACCTCATGGAAAGTGAGGCACGCAGAGCTTGCCCGGGGGAAACTTAGACACTACCCTGAGGCTCAGGGTGGCCTTGCACTTTCCCAGGCTGAACGAGGTCTGCGGGATGATCTCTCCTCCAGCGTGGCAGGAACCCGGTTGCTCGGGGGAAAGTGCTCGTTTCCTACGCAAGCGTACCTGCGGAGGCTAGAAGCAGGGCAACTTCAGGGTTTGGCAGGCAGGCCCTGGGACACTAGAATCCAACCTTCCAAAGGGAAATGGCTGCTTTTGTCAGCAGAGCCACCTACATTTGTCAGCACGCAGCATAAGTTATTGCAGTATGGGAGCTGCGAAGGGAGAGAAATGGGACACACTGGGCACCTGAGAAGCTCTCCTCGACACTTGCAAGCAGCCTGTTTCTCTGGGAGAACATACTCGTTTCCTCCCCGGTTGTGCCTGCAGTGAGTAGAAGCTGGGCCTTCCTAGGGTTTCACAAACAGCTCCGAGTCTACAAGAATCTAGATATCCAAAGGGGAAAAGACTGCTTTTCGAAGCAGATCCACCTATCCTAGTTCACAGCAAACATGAGTCCCTACGCTAGTGGAGCTGCTGAGGGAGAGCATGGCTAAAACCTGGGAACTTCCTTAAGTACCTTTACTGTGCAGGCCTCGAAGTGTGGCAAGATCCCTGACGGAGGGCTGACCTGAGCAAGGCCTGGTTGGCAGTGCCTCTTCAGGGGCCTAGCAGTGTAAAGTGAGGAATTGTGCTTTTTGCTCAGTTTCGATCTCCCATCGACGTCCTGCTTAACCTAGCGAGCCGGCAGGTGTGAACTCCCGGAAGGAACACTGAGCAGAGTGTTTGTCTCACTGCAGGTAGGGCCCTTGTCCTCAAAGAGTCCAAGTTGCCCAGCATATGAGACCAGCTCGGACTGTCTTCGTGAGCTGGGGCAAGCTGCGGCAACCTAGGTTTCCAAGAAGAGAGAGAGCAGTGTGTTGCCTGGGCTCTGCATGCCAAGACATGTTTTGAGGGCCTACACGGCTGCTTGTTGCTCAGGAGGCAGAGAGGAGACGTGGAGGGCCTCGTTTTCTTTCAAGGGAAACGGTGCGGTGGCCAGAGTGCTTGGAGTCCTGAAAGCTATCCTCTCGTTCCACTGAAACACAACAACGGTGGAGACCTGATGAAAAGCGAGGCACGCAGAGCTTGCCCGGTGGAAACTTAGACACTACCCTGAGGCTCAGGGTGGCCTTGCGCTTTCCCAGGCTGAACGAGGTCTGCGGGATGATCTCTCCTCCAGCGTGGCAGGAACCCGGTCGCTCGGGGGAAAGTGCTCGTTTCCTACGCAAGCGTACCTGCGGAGGCTAGAAGCAGGGCAACTTCAGGGTTTGGCAGGCAGGCCCTGGGACACTAGAATCCAACCATCCAAAGGGAATAGGCTGCTTTTGTCAGCAGAGCTCCCTATCCTTGTCAGCACCCAGCATAA
Source organism: Eschrichtius robustus (assembly GCF_028021215.1). Classification (NCBI taxonomy): domain Eukaryota; kingdom Metazoa; phylum Chordata; class Mammalia; order Artiodactyla; family Eschrichtiidae; genus Eschrichtius; species Eschrichtius robustus. Next base: position 29,425,151 of record NC_090836.1, on the reverse strand, counting down.
GTACCTGCAGTATGGGAGCTACGAAGAGAGAGAAATGGGACACACTGGGTACCTGAGAAGCTCCCCTCGACACCTGCAAGCAGCCTGTTTCTCTGGGGGAACATACTCGTTTCCTCCCCGGGCGTGCCTGCAGTGAGTAGAAGCTGGGCCTTCCTAGGTTTTCACAAACAGCTTCGAGGCTACAAGAATGCAGATATCCAAAGGGGAAAAGACTGCTTTTCGAAGCAGGGCCACCTATCCTAGTTCACAGCAAACATGAGTCCCTGCAGTAGTGGAACTGCCGAGGGAGAGCATGGCGAAATCCTAGGAACTTCGCTAAGTATCTTTGACTGTGCAGGCGTCGAAGTGTGGCAAGATTCCTGACGGAGGGCTTGCCTGAGCAATGCCTAGTTGTCAGTGCCTCTTCAGGGCACCTAGCAGTGTAAAGTGAGCAATTGTGCTCTTTCCTCAGCTTGGATCTCACATCGACGTTCTGCTTAACATAGCGAGACGGCAGGTGTGAGCTCCCGGAAGGAACGCTGAGCAGAGTGTTTGTCTCAGTGCAGGTAGGGCCCTTGTCCTCACTGAGTCCAAGTTGCCCAGCACATGAGACCAGCTCGGACTGTCTCCGTGATCTGGGGCAAGCTGCGGCAACCTAGGTTTCCAAGAAGAGAGAGAGCAGTGTGCCGCCTGGGCTCTGCATGCCAAGACGTGTTTTGAAGGGCCTACACGGCTGCTTGTTGCTCAGGAGGCAGAGAGGAGACGTGGAGGGCCTCGTTTTCTTTCAAGGGAAACGGTGCGGTGGCCAGAGTGCTTGGAGTCCTGAAAGCTATCCTCTCGTTCCACTGAAACACAACAACGGTGGAGACCTGATGAAAAGCGAGGCACGCAGAGCTTGCCCGGTGGAACTTAGACACTACCCTGAGGCTCAGGGTGGCCTTGCGCTTTCCCAGGCTGAACGAGGTCTGCGGGATGATCTCTCCTCCAGCGTGGCAGGAACCCGGTTTCTCGGGGGAAAGTGTTCGTTTCCTACGCAAGCGTACCTGCGGAGGCTAGAAGCAGGGCAACTTCAGGGTTTGGCAGGCAGGCCCTGGGACACTAGAATCCAACCTTCCAAAGGGAATAGGCTGCTTTTGTCAGCAGAGCCATCTACCCTTGTCAGCAGCCAGCATAAGTACCTGCAGTATGGGAGCTACGAAGGGAGAGAAATGGGACACACTGGGTACCTGAGAAGCTCCCCTCGACACCTGCAAGCAGCCTGTTTCTCTGGGGGAACATACTCGTTTCCTCCCCGGGCGTGCCTGCAGTGAGTAGAAGCTGGGCCTTCCTAGGTTTTCACAAACAGCTTCGAGGCTACAAGAATGCAGATATCCAAAGGGGAAAAGACTGCTTTTCGAAGCAGGGCCACCTATCCTAGTTCACAGCAAACATGAGTCCCTGCAGTAGTGGAACTGCCGAGGGAGAGCATGGCGAAATCCTAGGAACTTCGCTAAGTATCTTTGACTGTGCAGGCGTCGAAGTTTGGCAAGATTCCTGACGGAGGGCTTGCCTGAGCGAGGCCTAGTTGTCAGTGCCTCTTCGGGCGCCTAGCAGTGTAAAGTGAGCAATTGTGCTCTTTGCTCAGCTTGGATCTCACATCGACGTTCTGCTTAACATAGCGAGACGGCAGGTGTGAGCTCCCGGAAGGAACGCTGAGCAGAGTGTTTGTCTCACTGCAGGTAGGGCCCTTGTCCTCACTGAGTCCAAGTTGCCCAGCTCATGAGACCAGCTCGGACTGTCTCCATGATCTGGGGCAAGCTGCGGCAACCTAGGTTTCCAAGAAGAGAGACAGCAGTGTGCCGCCTGGGCTCTGCATGCCAAGACGTGTTTTGAAGGGCCTACAAGGCTGCTTGTTGCTCAGGAGGCACAGAGGAGACATGGAGGGGTTCCGTTTTCCTTCAAGGCAAACGGTGAGGTGGCCAGAGTGCTTGGAGTCCTGAAAGGTATCCTCTCGTTCCACTGGAGCACAACAACGGTGGAGACCTCATGGAAAGTGAGGCACGCAGAGCTTACCCGGTGGAAACTTAGACACTACCCTGAGGCTCAGGGTGGCATTGCGCTTTCCCAGGCTGAAAGGGGTCTGCGGGATTATCTCTCCTCCAGCGTGTCAGGAACCCGGTTTCTCAGGGGAAAGTGCTCGTTTCCTACGCAAGCGTACCTGCGGAGGCTAGAAGCAGGGCAAATTTAGGGTTTGGCAGGCAGGCCCTGGGACACTAGAATCCAACCTTCCAAAGGGAATAGGCTGCTTTTGTCAGCAGAGCCACCTACCCTTGTCAGCACCCAGCATAAGTACCTGTAGTATAGGAGCTACGAAGGGAGAGAAATGGGACACACTGGGTACCTGAGAAGCTCCCCTCGACACCTGCAAGCAGCCTGTTTCTCTGGGGGAACATACTCGTTTCCTCCCCGGGTGTGCCTGCAGTAAGTAGAAGCTGGGCCTTCCTAGGGTTTCACAAACAGCTCGGAGGCTACAAGAATGCAGATATCCAAAGGGGAAAAGACTGCTTTTCGAAGCAGGGCCACCTATCCTAGTTCACAGCAAACATGAGTCCCTGCAGTAGTGGAACTGCCGAGGGAGAGCATGGCGAAATCCTAGGAACTTCGCTAAGTATCTTTGACTGTGCAGGCGTCGAAGTGTGGCAAGATTCCTGACGGAGGGCTTGCCTGAGCAATGCCTAGTTGTCAGTGCCTCTTCAGGGCACCTAGCAGTGTAAAGTGAGCAATTGTGCTCTTTGCTCAGCTTGGATCTCACATCGACGTTCTGCTTAACATAGCGAGACGGCAGGTGTGAGCTCCCGGAAGGAACGCTGAGCAGAGTGTTTGTCTCAGTGCAGGTAGGGCCCTTGTCCTCACTGAGTCCAAGTTGCCCAGCACATGAGACCAGCTCGGACTGTCTCCGTGATCTGGGGCAAGCTGCGGCAACCTAGGTTTCCAAGAAGAGAGAGAGCAGTGTGCCGCCTGGGCTCTGCATGCCAAGACGTGTGTTGAAAACCTACACGGCTGCTTGTTGCTCAGCAGGCAGAGAGGAGAAGTGGAGGGGTTCCGTTTCCTTTCAAGGGAAACGGTGCTGAGGCCAGAGTGCTTGGAGTCCTAAAAGCTCTCCTCTCATTCCACTGAAGCACAACAACGATGGAGAGCTCATGGAAAGCGAGGCACGCAGAGCTTGCCCGGTGGAAACTTAGACACTACCCTGAGGCGCTGGGTGGCCTTGCGCTTTCCGAGGCGGATCGAGGTCTGCCGGATTATCTCTCCTCCAGCGTGGCAGGGACCCGTTTCTCGGGGGAAAGTGCTCGTTTCCTACGCAAGCGTACCTGCGGAGGCTAGAAGCAGGGCAACTTCAGGGTATGGCAGGCAGGCCCTGGGACACTAGAATCCAACCTTCCAAAGGGAAAAGGCTGCTTTTGTCAGCAGAGCCACCTACGCTTGTCAGCAGCCAGCATAAGTTACTCCAGTATGGGAGCTGCGAAGGGAGAGAAATGGGACACACTGGGCACCTGAGAAGCTCTCCTCGACACTTGCAAGCAGCCTGTTTCTCTGGGGGAACATACTCGTTTCCTCCCCGGTTGTGCCTGCAGTGAGTAGAAGCTGGGCCTTCCTAGGGTTTCACAAACAGCTCCGAGTCTACAAGAATCTAGATATCCAAAGGGGAAAAGACTGCTTTTCGAAGCAGATCCACCTATCCTAGTTCACAGCAAACATGAGTCCCTGCGCTAGTGGAGCTGCTGAGGGAGAGCATGGCTAAACCCTGGGAACTTCCTTAAGTACCTTTACTGTGCAGGCCTCGAAGTGTGGCAAGATCCCTGACGGAGGGCTGACCTGAGCAAGGCCTGGTTGGCAGTGCCTCTTCCAGGGGCCTAGCAGTGTAAAGTGAGGAATTGTGCTTTTTGCTCAGTTTGGATCTCCCATCGACGTCCTGCTGCACCTAGCGATCCGGCAGGTGTGAGCTCCCGGAAGGAACGCTGAGCAGAGTGTTTGTCTCAGTGCAGGTAGGGCCCTTGTCCTCACTGAGTCCAAGTTGCCCAGCACATGAGACCAGCTCGGACTGTCTCCGTGATCTGGGGCAAGCTGCGGCAACCTAAGTTTCCAAGAAGAGAGAGAGCAGTGTGTTGCCTGGGCTCTGCATGCCAAGACATGTTTTGAGGGCCTACACGGCTGCTTGTTGCTCAGGAGGCAGAGAGGAGACGTGGAGGGCCTCGTTTTCTTTCAAGGGAAACGGTTCGGTGGCCAGAGTGCTTGGAGTCCTGAAAGCTATCCTCTCGTTCCACTGAAACACAACAACGGTGGAGACCTGATGAAAAGCGAGGCACGCAGAGCTTGCCCCGTGGAAACTTAGACACTACCCTGAGGCTCAGGGTGGCCTTGCGCTTTCCCAGGCTGAACGAGGTCTGCGGGATGATCTCTCGTCCAGCGTGGCAGGAACCCGGTTTCTCGGGGGAAATTGCTCGTTTCCTACGCAAGCATACCTGCGGAGGCTAGAAGCAGGGCAACTTCAGGGTTTGGCAGGCAGGCCCTGGGACAGTAGAATCCAACCTTCCAAAGGGAATAGGCTGCTTTTGTCAGCAGAGCCACCTACCCTTGTCAGCACCCAGCATAAGTACCTGCAGTATGGGAGCTACAAAGGGAAAGAAATGGGACACACTGGGTACCTGAGAAGCTCCCCTCGACACCTGCAAGCAGCCTGATTCTCTGGGGGAACATACTCGTTTCCTCCCCGGGCGTGCCTGCAGTGAGTAGAAGCTGGGCCTTCCTAGGTTTTCACAAACAGCTTCGAGGCTACAAGAATGCAGATATCCAAAGGGGAAAAGACTGCTTTACGAAGCAGGGCCACCTATCCTAGTTCACAGCAAACATGAGTCCCTGCAGTAGTGGAACTGCCGAGGGAGAGCATGGCGAAATCCTAGGAACTTCGCTTAGTATCTTTGACTGTGCAGGCGTCGAAGTGTGGCAAGATTCCTGACGGAGGGCTTGCCTGAGCGAGGCCTAGTTGTCAGTGCCTCTTCCGGGCGCCTAGCAGTGTAAAGTGAGCAATTGTGCTCTTTGCTCAGCTTGGATCTCACATCGACGTTCTGCTTAACCTAGCGAGACGGCACGTGTGAGCTCCCGGAAGGAACGCTGAGCAGAGTGTTTGTCTCAGTGCAGGTAGGGCCCTTGTCCTCACTGAGTCCAAGTTGCCCAGCACATGAGACCAGCTCGGACTGTCTCCGTGATCTGGGGCAAGCTGCGGCAACCTAGGTTTCCAAGAAGAGAGAGAGCATTGTGCCGCCTGAGCTCTGCATGCCAAGACGTGTGTTGAAGGGCCTACACGGCTGCTTGTTGCTCAGGAGGCAGAGAGGAGACGTGGAGGGCCTCGTTTTCTTTCAAGGGAAACGGTGCAGTGGCCAGAGTGCTTGGAGTCCTGAAAGCGATCCTCTCGTTCCACTGAAACACAACAACGGTGGAGACCTGATGAAAAGCGAGGCACGCAGAGCTTGCCCGGTGGAAACTTAGACACTACCCTGAGGCTCAGGGTGGCCTTGCGCTTTCCCAGGCTGAACGAGGTCTGCGGGATTATCTCTCCTCCAGCGTGGCAGGAACCCGGTTGCTCGGGGGAAAGTGCTCGTTTCCTACGCAAGCGTACCTGCGGAGGCTAGCAGCAGGGCAACTTCAGGGTTTGGCAGGCAGGCCCTGGGACACTAGAATCCAACCTTCCAAAGGGAATAGGCTGCTTTTGTCAGCAGAGCCACCTACCCTTGTCAGCACCCAGCATAAGTACCTGCAGTATGGGAGCTACGAAGGGAGAGAAATGGGACACACTGGGTACCTGAGAAGCTCCCCTCGACACCTGCAAGCAGCCTGTTTCTCTGGGGGAACATACTCGTTTCCTCCCCGGGCGTGCCTGCAGTGAGTAGAAGCTGGGCCTTCCTAGGTTTTCACAAACAGCTTCGAGGCTACAAGAATGCAGATATCCAAAGGGGAAAAGACTGCTTTTCGAAGCAGGGCCACCTATCCTAGTTCACAGCAAACATGAGTCCCTGCAGTAGTGGAACTGCCGAGGGAGAGCATGGCGAAATCCGAGGAACTTCGCTAAGTATCTTTGACTGTGCAGGCGTCGAAGTGTGGCAAGATTCCTGACGGAGGGCTTGCCTGAGCGATGCCTAGTTGTCAGTGCCTCTTCAGGGCGCCTAGCAGTGTAAAGTGAGCAATTGTGCTCTTTCCTCAGCTTGGATCTCACATCGACGTTCTGATTAACATAGCGAGACGGCAGGTGTGAGCTCCTGGAAGGAACGCTGAGCAGAGTGTTTGTCTCAGTGCAGGTAGGGCCCTTGTCCTCACTGAGTCCAAGTTGCCCAGCACATGAGACCAGCTCGGACTGTCTCCGTGATCTGGGGCAAGCTGCGGCAACCTAGGTTTCCAAGAAGAGAGAGAGCAGTGTGCCGCCTGGGCTCTGCATGCCAAGACGTATGTTGAAGGCCTACACGGCTGCTTGTTGCTCAGCAGGCAGAGAGGAGAAGTGGAGGGACTCCGTTTCCTTTCAAGGGAAACAGTGCGGAGGCCAGAGTGCTTGGAGTCCTAAAAGCTATCCTCTCGTTCCACTGAAGCACAACAACGATGGAGACCTCATGGAAAGCGAGGCACGCAGAGCTTGCCCGATGGAAACTTAGACACTACCCTGAGGCTCAGGGTGGCCTTGCGCTTTCCGAGGCGGATCGAGGTCTGCTGGATTATCTCTCCTCCAGCGTGGCAGGAACCCGGTTTCTCGGGGGAAAGTGCTCGTTTCCTACGCAAGCGTACCTGCGGAGGCTAGAAGCAGGGCAACTTCAGGGTTTGGCAGGCAGGCCCTGGGACACTAGAATCCAACCTTCCAAAGGGAAAAGGCTGCTTTCGTCAGCAGAGCCACCTACCCTTGTCAGCAGCCAGCATAAGTTACTGCAGTATGGGAGCTGCGAAGGGAGAGAAATGGGACACACTGGGCACCTGAGAAGCTCTCCTCGACACTTGCAAGCAGCCTGTTTCTCTGGGGGAACATACTCGTTTCCTACCCGGGTGTGCCTGCAGTGAGTAGAAGCTGGGCCTTCCTAGGGTTTCACAAACAGCTCCGAGTCTACAAGAATCTAGATATCCAAAGGGGAAACGACTGCTTTTCGAAGCAGATCCACCTATCCTAGTTCACAGCAAACATTAGTCCATGCGCTAGTGGAGCTGCCAAGGGAGAGCATGGCGAAATCCTAGGAACTTCGCTAAGTATCTTTGACTGTGCACGCGTCGAAGTGTGGCAAGATCCCTGACGGAGGGCTGAGCTGAGCAAGGCCTGGTTGGCAGTGCCGCTTCCGGGGGCCTAGCAGTGTAAAGTGAGGAATTGTGCTCTTTGCTCAGCTTGGATCTCACATCGACGTTCTGCTTAACCTAGCGAGCCGGCAGGTGTGAGCTCCCGGAAGGAACGCTGAGCAGTGTGTTTGTCTCAGTGCAGGTAGGGCCCTTGTCCTCACGGAGCCCAAAATGCCCAGCAAATGAGACCGGCTCGGACTGTCTTCTTGAGCTGGGGCAAGCTGCGGCAACCTAGGTTTCCAAGAAGAGAGAGAGCAGTGTGCCGCCTGGGCTCTGCATGCCAAGACGTGTGTTGAAGGCCTACACGGCTGCCTGTTGCTCAGCAGGCAGAGAGGAGAAGTGGATGGGCTCCGTTTCCTTTCAAGGGAAACGGTGCGGAGGCCAGAGTGCTTGGAGTCCTAAAAGCTATCCTCTCGTTCCACTGAAGCACAACAACGATGGAGACTTCATGGAAAGCGAGGCACGCAGAGCTTGCCCGGTGGAAACTTAGACACTACCCTGAGGCTCAGGGTGGCCTTGCGCGTTCCCAGGCTGAAAGGGGTCTGCGGGATTATCTCTCCTCCACCGTGGCAGGGACCTGGTTTCTCGGGGGAAAGTGCTCGTTCCCTACGCAAGCGTACCTGCGGAGGCTAGAAGCAGGGAAACTTCAGGGTTTGGCAGGCAGGCCCTGGGACACTAGAATCCAACCTTCCAAAGGGAAAAGGCTGCTTTTGTCAGCAGAGCCACCTACCCTTGTCAGCAGCCAGCATAAGTTACTCCAGTATGGGAGCTGAGAAGGGAGAGAAATGGGACACACTGGGCACCTGAGAAGCTCTCCTCGACACTTGCAAGCAGCCTGTTTCTCTGGGGGAACATACTCGTTTCCTCCTCGGGTGTGCCTGCAGTGAGTAGAAGCTGGGCCTTCCTAGGGTTTCACAAACAGCTCCGAGTCTACAAGAATCTAGATATCCAAAGGGGAAAAGACTGCTTTTCGAAGCAGATCCACCTATCCTAGTTCACAGCAAACATGAGTCCCTGCGCTAGTGGAGCTGCTGAGGGAGAGCATGGCGAAACCCTGGGAACTTCCTTAAGTAACTTTACTGTGCAGGCGTCGAAGTGTGGCAAGATCCTTGACGGAGGGCTGACCTGAGCAAGTCCTGGTTGGCAGTGCCTCTTCAGGGGCCTAGCAGTGTAAAGTGAGGAATTGTGCTCTTTGCTCAGTTTGGATCTCCCATCGACGTCCTGCTCAACCTAGCGAGCCGGCAGGTGTGAGCTCCCGGAAGGAACGCTGAGCAGAGTGTTTGTCTCACTGCAGGTAGGGCCCTTGTCCTCACTGAGTCCAAGTTGCCCAGCATATGAGACCAGCTCGGACTGTCTTCGTGAGCTGGGGCAAGCTGCGGCAACCTAGGTTTCCAAGAAGAGAGAGAGCAGTGTGCCGCCTGGGCTCTGCATGCCAAGACGTGTTTTGAAGGGCCTACACGGCTGCATGTTGCTCAGGAGGCACAGAGGGGAAGTGGAGGGGCTCCGATTTCTTTCAAGGGAAACGGTGCGTTGGCCAGAGTGCTTGGAGTCCTGAAAGCTATCCTCTCGTTCCACTGGAGCACAACAACAGTGGAGACCTCATGGAAAGTGAGGCACGCAGAGCTTGCCCGGTGGAAACTTAGACACTACCCTGAGGCTCAGGGTGGCCTTGCGCTTTCCCAGGCTGAACGAGGTCTGCGGGATGATCTCTCCTCCAGCGTGGCAGGAACCCGGTTGCTCGGGGGAAAGTGCTCGTTTCCTACGCAAGCGTACCTGCGGAGGCTAGCAGCAGGGCAACTTCAGTGTTTGGCAGGCAGGCCCTGGGACACTAGAATCCAACCTTCCAAAGGGAAATTGCTGCTTTTGTCAGAAGAGCCACCTACATTGGTCAGCACGCAGCATAAGTTATTGCAGTATGGGAGCTGCGAAGGGAGAGAAATGGGACACACTGGGCACCTGAGAAGCTCTCCTCGACACTTGCAAGCAGCCTGTTTCTCTGGGAGAACATACTCGTTTCCTCCCCGGTTGTGCCTGCAGTGAGTAGAAGCTGGGCCTTCCTAGGGTTTCACAAACAGCTACGAGTCTACAAGAATCTAGATATCCAAAGGGGAAAAGGCTGCTTTTCGAAGCAGATCCACCTATCCTAGTTCACAGCAAACATGAGTCCCTACGCTAGTGGAGCTGCTGAGGGAGAGCATGGCTAAAACCTGGGAACTTCCTTAAGTACCTTTACTGTGCAGGCCTCGAAGTGTGGCAAGATCCCTGACGGAGGGCTGACCTGAGCAAGGCCTGGTTGGCAGTGCCTCTTCAGGGGCCTAGCAGTGTACAGTGAGGAATTGTGCTTTTTGCTCAGTTTCGATCTCCCATCGACGTCCTGCTTAACCTAGCGAGCCGGCAGGTGTGAGCTCCCGGAAGGAACACTGAGCAGAGTGTTTGTCTCACTGCAGGTAGGGCCCTTGTCCTCACAGAGTCCAAGTTGCCCAGCATATGAGACCAGCTCGGACTGTCTTCGTGAGCTGGGGCAAGCTGCGGCAACCTAGGTTTCCAAGAAGAGAGAGAGCAGTGTGTTGCCTGGGCTCTGCATGCCAAGACATGTTTTGAGGGCCTACACGGCTGCTTGTTGCTCAGGAGGCAGAGAGGAGACGTGGAGGGCCTCGTTTTCTTTCAAGGGAAACGGTGCGGTGGCCAGAGTGCTTGGAGTCCTGAAAGCTATCCTCTCGTTCCACTGAAACACAACAACGGTGGAGACCTGATGAAAAGCGAGGCACGCAGAGCTTGCCCGGTGGAAACTTAGACACTACCCTGAGGCTCAGGGTGGCCTTGCGCTTTCCCAGGCTGAACGAGGTCTGCGGGATGATCTCTCCTCCAGCGTGGCAGGAACCCGGTTGCTCGGGGGAAAGTGCTCGTTTCCTACGCAAGCGTACCTGCGGAGGCTAGAAGCAGGGCAACTTCAGGGTTTGGCAGGCAGGCCCTGGGACAGTAGAATCCAACCTTCCAAAGGGAATAGGCTGCTTTTGTCAGCAGAGCCACCTACCCTTGTCAGCACCCAGCATAAGTACCTGCAGTATGGGAGCTACGAAGGGCGAGAAATGGGACACACTGGGTACATGAGAAGCTCCCCTCGACACCTGCAAGCAGCCTGTTTCTCTGGGGGAACATACTCGTTTCCTCCCCGGGCGTGCCTGCAGTGAGTAGAAGCTGGGCCTTCCTAGGTTTTCACAAACAGCTTCGAGGCTACAAGAATGCAGATATCCAAAGGGGAAAAGACTGCTTTTCGAAGCAGGGCCACCTATCCTAGTTCACAGCAAACATGAGTCCCTGCAGTAGTGGAACTGCCGAGGGAGAGCATGGCGAAATCCTAGGAACTTCGCTAAGTATCTTTGACTGTGCAGGCGTCGAAGTGTGGCAAGATTCCTGACGGAAGGCTGAACTGAGCGATGCCTAGTTGTCAGTGCCTCTTCCGGGCGCCTAGCAGTGTAAAGTGAGCAATTTTGCTCTTTGCTCAGCTTGGATCTCACATCGACTTCCAGCTTAACCTAGTGAGCCGGCAGGTGTGAACTCCCGGAAGGAACGCTGAGCAGAGTGTTTGTCTCACTGCAGGTAGGGCCCTTGTCCTCACTGAGTCCAAGTTGCCCAGCACATGAGACCAGCTCGGACTGTCTCCGTGATCTGGGGCAAGCTGCGGCAACCTAGGTTTCCAAGAAGAGAGAGAGCAGTGTGCCGCCTGGGCTCTGCATCCCAAGACGTGTGTTGAAGGTTACACGGCTGCTTGTTGCTCAGGAGGCAGAGTGGAGACGTGGACGGCCTCGTTTTCTTTCAAGGGAAAGGGTGCGGAGGCCAGAGTGCTTGGAGTCCTAAAAGCTATCCTCTCGTTCCACTGAAGCACAACAACGATGGAGACCTCATGGAAAGCGAGGCACGCAGAGCTTGCCCGGCGGAAACTTAGACACTACCCTGAGGCTCAGGGTGGCCTTGCGCTTTCCCAGGCTGAAAGGGGTCTGCGGCATGATCTCTCCTCCAGCGTGGCAGGAACCCGGTTGCTCGGGGGAAAGTGCTCGTTTCCTACGCAAGCGTACCTGCGGAGGCTAGAAGCAGGGAAACTTCAGGGTTTGGCAGGCAGGCCCTGGGACACTAGAATCCAACCTTCCAAAGGGAAAAGGCTGCTTTTGTCAGCAGAGCCACCTACCCTTGTCAGCAGCCAGCATAAGTTACTCCAGTATGGGAGCTGCGAAGGGAGAGAAATGGGACACACTGGGCACCTGAGAAGCTCTCCTCGACACTTGCAAGCAGCCTGTTTCTCTGGGGGAACCTACTCGTTTCCTCCTCGGGTGTGCCTGCAGTGAGTAGAAGTTGGGCCTTCCTAGGATTTCACAAACAGCTCCGAGTCTACAAGAATCTAGATATCCAAAGGGGAAAAGACTGCTTTTCGAAGCAGATCCACCTATCCTAGTTCACAGCAAACATGAGTCCCTGCGGTAGTGGAGCTGCTGAGGGAGAGCATGGCGAAACCCTGGGAACTTCCTTAAGTACCTTTACTGTGCAGGCCTCGAAGTGTGGCGAGATCCTGACGGAAGGCTGACCTGAGCAAGGCCTGGTTGGCAGTGCCTCTTCAGGGGCCTAGCAGTGTAAAGTGCGGAATTGTGCTTTTTGCTCAGTTTGGATCTCCCATCGACGTCCTGCTTAACCTAGCGAGCCGGCAGGTGTGAGCTCCCGGAAGGAACGCTGAGCAGAGTGTTTGTCTCACTGCAGGTAGGGCCCTTGTCCTCACTGAGTCCAAGTTCCCCAGCACATGAGACCAGCTCGGACTGTCTCCGTGATCTGGGGCAAGCTGCGGCAACCTAGGTTTCCAAGAAGAGAGAGAGCAGTGTGCCACCTGGGCTCTGCATGCCAAGACGTGTGTTGAAGGCTTACACGGCTGCCTGTTGCTCAGCAGGCAGAGAGGAGAAGTGGAGGGGCTCCGTTTCCTTTCAAGGGAAACGGTGCGGAGGCCAGATTGCTTGGAGTCCTAAAAGCTATCCTCTCGTTCCACTGAAGCACAACAACGATGGAGACCTCATGGAAAGCGAGGCACGCAGAGCTTACCCGGTGGAAACTTAGACACTACCCTGAGGCTCAGGTTGGCCTTGCGCTTTCCCAGGCTGAAAGGGGTCTGCGGGATTATCTCTCCTCTAGCGTGTCAGGAACCCGGTTTCTCGGGGGAAAGTGCTCGTTTCCTACGCAAGCGTACCTGCGGAGGCTAGAAGCAGGGCAACTTCAGGGTTTGGCAGGCAGGCCCTGGGACACTAGAATCCAACCTTCCAAAGGGAATAGGCTGCTTTTGTCAGCAGAGCCACCTACCCTTGTCAGCACCCAGCATAAGTACCTGCAGTATGGGAGCTACGAAGGGAGAAAAATGGGACACACTGGGTACCTGAGAAGCTCCCCTCGACACCTGCAAGCAGCCTGTTTCTCTGGGGGAACATACTCGTTTCCTCCCCGGGTGTGCCTGCAGTGAGTAGAAGCTGGGCCTTCCTAGGGTTTCAGAAACAGCTCGGAGGCTACAAGAATGCAGATATCCAAAGGGGAAAAGACTGCTTTTCGAAGCAGGGCCACCTATCCTAGTTCACAGCAAACATGAGTCCCTGCAGTAGTGGAACTGCCGAGGGAGAGCATGGCGAAATCCTAGGAACTTCGCTAAGTATCTTTGACTGTGCAGGCGTCGAAGTGTGGCAAGATTCCTGACGGAGGGCTTGCCTGAGCGATGCCTAGTTGTCAGTGCCTCTTCAGGGCACCTAGCAGTGTAAAGTGAGCAATTGTGCTCTTTGCTCAGCTTGGATCTCACATCGACGTTCTGCTTAACATAGCGAGACGGCAGGTGTGAGCTCCCGGAAGGAACGCTGAGCAGAGTGTTTGTCTCAGTGCAGGTAGGGCCCTTGTCCTCACTGAGTCCAAGTTGCCCAGCACATGAGACCAGCTCGGACTGTCTCCGTGATCTGGGGCAAGCTGCGGCAACCTAGGTTTCCAAGAACAGAGAGAGCAGTGTGCCGCCTGGGCTCTGCATGCCAAGACGTGTGTTGAAAGCCTACACGGCTGCTTGTTGCTCAGCAGGCAGAGAGGAGAAGTGGAGGGGTTCCGTTTCCTTTCAAGGGAAACGGTGCGGAGGCCAGAGTGCTTGGAGTCCTAAAAAGTATCCTCTCGTTCCACTGAAGCACAACAACGATGGAGACTTCATGGAAAGCGAGGCACCCAGAGCTTGCCCGGTGGAAACTTAGACACTACCCTGAGGCTCAGGGTGGCCTTGCGCTTTCCCAGGCTGAAAGGGGTCTGCGGGATTATCTCTCCTCCACCGTGGCAGGGACCCGGTTTCTCGGGGGAAAGTGCTCGTTCCCTACGCAAGCGTACCTGCGGAGGCTAGAAGCAGGGAAACTTCAGGGTTTGGCAGGCAGGCCCTGGGACACTAGAATCCAATCTTCCAAAGGGAAAAGGCTGCTTTTGTCAGCAGAGCCACCTACCCTTGTCAGCAGCCAGCATAAGTTACTCCAGTATGGGAGCTGAGAAGGGAGAGAAATGGGACACACTGGGCACCTGAGAAGCTCTCCTCGACACTTGCAAGCAGCCTGTTTCTCTGGGGGAACATACTCGTTTCCTCCTCGGGTGTGCCTGCAGTGAGTAGAAGTTGGGCCTTCCTAGGATTTCACAAACAGCTCCGAGTCTACAAGAATCTAGATATCCAAAGGGGAAAAGACTGCTTTTCGAAGCAGATCCACCTATCCTAGTTCACAGCAAACATGAGTCCCTGCGCTAGTGGAGCTGCTGAGGGAGAGCATGGCGAAACCCTGGGAACTTCCTTAAGTACCTTTACTGTGCAGGCCTCGAAGTGTGGCAAGATCCTTGACGGAGGGCTGACCTGAGCAAGTCCTGGTTGGCAGTGCCTCTTCAGGGGCCTAGCAGTGTAAAGTGAGGTATTGGGCTCTTTGCTAAGTTTGGATCTCCCATCGAAGTCCTGCTTAACCTAGCGACCGGCAGGTGTGAGCTCCCGGAAGGAACTCTGAGCAGAGTGTTTGTCTCACTGCAGGTACGGCCCTTGTCCTCACTGAGTCCAAGTTGCCATGGATATGAGACCAGCTCGGACTGTCTTCGTGAGCTGGGGCAAGCTGCGGCAACCTAGGTTTCCAAGAAGAGAGAGAGCAGTGTGCCGCCTGGGCTCTGCATGCCAAGACGTGTTTTGAAGGGCCTACACGGCTGCATGTTGCTCAGGAGGCACAGAGGGGACGTTGAGGGGCTCCGTTTTCTTTCAAGGGAAACGGTGCGTTGGCCAGAGTGCTTGGAGTCCTGAAAGCTATCCTCTCGTTCCACTGGAGCACAACAACAGTGGAGACCTCATGGAAAGTGAGGCACGCAGAGCTTGCCCGGTGGAAACTTAGACACTACCCTGAGGCTCAGGGTGGCCTTGCGCTTTCCCAGGCTGAACGAGGTCTGCGGGATGATCTCTCCTCCAGCGTGGCAGGAACCCGGTTGCTCGGGGGAAAGTGCTCGTTTCCTACGCAAGCGTACCTGCGGAGGCTAGCAGCAGGGCAACTTCAGGGTTTGGCAGGCAGGCCCTGGGACACTAGAATCCAACCTTCCAAAGGGAAATGGCTGCTTTTGTCAGAAGAGCCACCTACATTGGTCAGCACGCAGCATAAGTTATTGCAGTATGGGAGCTGCGAAGGGAGAGAAATGGGACACACTGGGCACCTGAGAAGCTCTCCTCGACACTTGCAAGCAGCCTGTTTCTCTGGGAGAACATACTCGTTTCCTCCCCGGTTGTGCCTGCAGTGAGTAGAAGCTGGGCCTTCCTAGGGTTTCACAAACAGCTACGAGTCTACAAGAATCTAGATATCCCAAGGGGAAAAGACTGCTTTTCGAAGCAGATCCACCTATCCTACTTAACAGCAAACATGAGTCCCTACGTAGTGGAGCTGCTGAGGGAGAGCATGGCTAAAACCTGGGAACTTCCTTAAGTACCTTTACTGTGCAGGCCTCGAAGTGTGGCAAGATCCCTGACGGAGGGCTGACCTGAGCAAGGCCTGGTTGGCAGTGCCTCTTCAGGGGCATAGCAGTGTAAAGTGAGGAATTGTGCTTTTTGCTCAGTTTGGATCTCCCATCGACGTCCTGCTTAACCTAGCGAGCCGGCAGGTGTGAGCTCCCGGAAGGAACACTGAGCAGAGTGTTTGTCTCACTGCAGGTAGGGCCCTTGTGCTCACAGAGTCCAAGTTGCCCAGCATATGAGACCAGCTCGGACTGTCTTCGTGAGCTGGGGCAAGCTGCGGCAACCTAGGTTTCCAAGAAGAGAGAGAGCAGTGTGCCGCCTGGGCTCTGCATGCCAAGACGTGTTTTGAAGGGCCTACACGGCTGCATGTTGCTCAAGAGGCACAGAGGGGACGTGGAGGGGCTCCGTTTTCTTTCAAGGGAAACGGTGCGTTGGCCAGAGTGCTTGGAGTCCTGAAAGCTATAATCTCGTTCCACTGGAGCACAACAACGGTGGAGACCTCATGGAAAGTGAGGCACGCAGAGCTTGCCCGGTGGAAACTTAGACACTACCCTGAGACTCAGGGTGGCCTTGCGCTTTCCCAGGCTGAACGAGGTCTGCGGGTGATCTCTCCTCCAGCGTGGCAGGAACCCGGTTGCTCGGGGGAAAGTGCTCGTTTCCTACGCAAGCGTACCTGCGGAGGCTAGCAGCAGGGCAACTTCAGGGTTTGGCAGGCAGGCCCTGGGACACTAGAATCCAACCTTCCAAAGGGAAATGGCTGCTTTTGTCAGAAGAGCCACCTACATTGGTCAGCACGCAGCATAAGTTATTGCAGTATGGGAGCTGCGAAGGGAGAGAAATGGGACACAATGGGCACCTGAGAAGCTCTCCTCGACACTTGCAAGCAGCCTGTTTCTCTGGGAGAACATATTCGTTTCCTCCCCGGCTGTGCCTGCAGTAAGTAGAAGCTGGGCCTTCCTAGGGTTTCACAAACAGCTCCGAGTCTACAAGAATCTAGATATCCAAAGGGGAAAAGACTGCTTTTCGAAGCAGATCCACCTATCCTACTTCACAGCAAACATGAGTCCCTACGCTAGTGGAGCTGCTGAGGGAGAGCATGGCTAAAACCTGGGAACTTCCTTAAGTACCTTTACTGTGCAGGCCTCGAAGTGTGGCAAGATCCCTGACGGAGGGCTGACCTGAGCAAGGCCTGGTTGGCAGTGCCTCTTCAGGGGCCTAGCAGTGTAAAGTGAGGAATTGTGCTTTTTGCTCAGTTTGGATCTCCCATCGACGTCCTGCTTAACCTAGCGAGCCGGCAGGTGTGAGCTCCCGGAAGGAACACTGAGCAGAGTGTTTGTCTCACTGCAGGTAGGGCCCTTGTCCTCACAGAGTCCAAGTTGCCCAGCATATGAGACCAGCTCGGACTGTCTTCGTGAGCTGGGGCAAGCTGCGGCAACCTAGGTTTCCAAGAAGAGAGAGAGCAGTGTGTTGCCTGGGCTCTGCATGCCAAGACATGTTTTGAGGGCCTACACGGATGCTTGTTGCTCAGGAGGCAAAGAGGAGACGTGGAGGGCCTCGTTTTCTTTCAAGGGAAACGGTGCGGTGGCCAGAGTGCTTGGAGTCCTGAAAGCTATCCTCTCGTTCCACTGAAACACAACAACGGTGGAGACCTGATGAAAAGCGAGGCACGCAGAACTTGCCCAGTGGAAACTTAGACACTACCCTGAGGCTCAGGGTGGCCTTGCGCTTTCCCAGGCTGAACGAGGTCTGCGGGATTATCTCTCCTCCAGCGTGGCAGGAACCCGGTTGCTCGGGGGAAAGTGCTCGTTTCCTACGCAAGCGTACCTGCGGAGGCTAGAAGCAGGGCAACTTCAGGGTTTGGCAGGCAGGCCCGGGGACACTAGAATCCAACCTTCCAAAGGGAATAGGCTGCTTTTGTCAGCAGAGCCACCTACCCTTGTCAGCAGACAGCATAAGTACCTGCAGTATGGGAGCTACGAAGGGCGAGAAATGGGACACACTGGGTACATGAGAAGCTCCCCTCGACACCTGCAAGCAGCCTGTTTCTCTGGGGGAACATACTCGTTTCCTCCCCGGGCGTGCCTGCAGTGAGTAGAAGCTGGGCCTTCCTAGGTTTTCACAAACAGCTTCGAGGCTACAAGAATGCAGATATCCAAAGGGGAAAAGACTGCTTTTCGAAGCAGGGCCACCTATCCTAGTTCACAGCAAACATGAGTCCCTGCAGTAGTGGAACTGCCGAGGGAGAGCATGGCGAAATCCTAGGAACTTCGCTAAGTATCTTTGACTGTGCAGGCGTCGAAGTGTGGCAAGATTCCTGACGGAAGGCTGAACTGAGCGATGCCTAGTTGTCAGTGCCTCTTCAGGGCACCTAGCAGTGTAAAGTGAGCAATTGTGCTCTTTGCTCAGCTTGGATCTCACATCGACGTCCAGCTTAACCTATTGAGCCGGCAGGTGTGAGCTCCCGGAAGGAACGCTGAGCAGAGTGTTTGTCTCACTGCAGGTAGGGCCCTTGTCCTCACTGAGTCCAAGTTGCCCAGCACATGAGACCAGCTCGGACTGTCTCCGTGATCTGGGGCAAGCTGCGGCAACCTAGGTTTCCAAGAAGAGAGAGAGCAGTGTGCCGCCTGGGCTCTGCATGCCAAGACGTGTGTTGAAGGTTACACGGCTGCTTGTTGCTCAGCAGGCAGAGTGGAGACATGGACGGCCTCGTTTTCTTTCAAGGGAAAGGGTGCGGAGGCCAGAGTGCTTGGAGTCCTAAAAGCTATCCTCTCGTTCCACTGAAACACAACAACGATGGAGACTTCATGGAAAGCGAGGCACCCAGAGCTTGCCCGGTGGAAACTTAGACACTACCCTGAGGCTCAGGGTGGCCCTGCGCTTTCCCAGGCTGAAAGGGGTCTGCGGGATTATCTCTCCTCCACCGTGGCAGGAACCCGGTTTCTCGGGGGAAAGTGCTCGTTCCCTACGCAAGCGTACCTGCGGAGGCTAGAAGCAGGGAAACTTCAGGGTTTGGCAGGCAGGCCCTGGGACACTAGAATCCAACCTTCCAAAGGGAAAAGGCTGCTTTTGTCAGCAGAGCCACCTACCCTTGTCAGCAGCCAGCATAAGTTACTCCAGTATGGGAGCTGAGAAGGGAGAGAAATGGGACACACTGGGCACCTGAGAAGCTCTCCTCGACACTTGCAAGCAGCCTGTTTCTCTGGGGGAACATACTCGTTTCCTCCTCGGGTGTGCCTGCAGTGAGTAGAAGCTGGGCCTTCCTAGGGTTTCACAAACAGCTCCGAGTCTACAAGAATCTAGATATCCAAAGGGGAAAAGACTGCTTTTCGAAGCAGATCCACCTATCCTAGTTCACAGCAAACATGAGTCCCTGCGCTAGTGGAGCTGCTGAGGGAGAGCATGGCGAAACCCTGGGAACTTCCTTAAGTACCTTTACTGTGCAGGCCTCGAAGTGTCGCAAGATCCTTGACAGAGGGCTGACCTGAGCAAGGCCTGGTTGGCAGTGCCTCTTCAGGGGCCTAGCAGTGTAAAGTGAGGAATTGTGCTCTTTGCTCAGTTTGGATCTCCCATCGACGTCCTGCTTAACCTAGCGAGCCGGCAGGTGTGAGCTCCCGGAAGGAACGCTGAGCAGAGTGTTTGTCTCACTGCAGGTAGGGCCCTTGTCCTCACTGAGTCCAAGTTGCCCTGGATATGAGACCAGCTCGGAGTGTCTTCGTGAGCTGGGGCAAGCTGCGGCAACCTAGGTTTCCAAGAAGAGAGAGAGCAGTGTGCCGCCTGGGCTCTGCATGCCAAGACGTGTTTTGAAGGGCCTACACGGCTGCATGTTGCTCAGGAGGCACAGAGGGGACGTGGAGGGGCTCCGTTTTCTTTCAAGGGAAACGGTGCGTTGGCCAGAGTGCTTGGAGTCCTGAAAGCTATCCTCTCGTTCCACTGGAGCACAACAACGGTGGAGACCTCATGGAAAGTGAGGCACGCAGAGCTTGCCCGGTGGAAACTTAGACACTTCCCTGAGGCTCAGGGTGGCCTTGCGCTTTCCCAGGCTGAACGAGGTCTGCGGGATGATCTCTCCTCCAGCGTGGCAGGAACCCGGTTGCTCGGGGGAAAGTGCTCGTTTCCTACGCAAGCGTACCTGCGGAGGCTAGCAGCAGGGCAACTTCAGGGTTTGGCAGGCAGGCCCTGGGACACTAGAATCCAACCTTCCAAAGGGAAATGGCTGCTTTTGTCAGAAGAGCCACCTACATTGGTCAGCACGCAGCATAAGTTATTGCAGTATGGGAGCTGCGAAGGGAGAGAAATGGGACACACTGGGCACCTGAGAAGCTCTCCTCGACACTTGCAAGCAGCCTGTTTCTCTGGGAGAACATACTCGTTTCCTCCCCGGTTGTGCCTGCAGTAGGTAGAAGCTGGGCCTTCCCAGGGTTTCACAAACAGCTACGAGTCTACAAGAATCTAGATATCCAAAGGGGAAAAGACTGCTTTTCGAAGCAGATCCACCTATCCTACTTCACAGCAAACATGAGTCCCTACGCTAGTGGAGCTGCTGAGGGAGAGCATGGCTAAAACCTGGGAACTTCCTTAAGTACCTTTACTGTGCAGGCCTCGAAGTGTGGCAAGATCCCTGACAGAGGGCTGACCTGAGCAAGGCCTGGTTGGCAGTGCCTCTTCAGGGGCCTAGCAGTGTAAAGTGAGGAATTGTGCTTTTTGCTCAGTTTGGATCTCCCATCGACGTCCTGCTTAACCTAGCGAGCCGGCAGGTGTGAGCTCCCGGAAGGAACACTGAGCAGAGTGTTTGTCTCACTGCAGGTAGGGCCCTTGTCCTCACAGAGTCCAAGTTGCCCAGCATATGAGACCAGCTCGGACTGTCTTCGTGAGCTGGGGCAAGCTGCGGCAACCTAGGTTTCCAAGAAGAGAGAGAGCAGTGTGTTGCCTGGACTCTGCATGCCAAGACATGTTTTGAGGGCCTACACGGCTGCTTGTTGCTCAGGAGGCAGAGAGGAGACGTGGAGGGCCTCGTTTTCTTTCAAGGGAAACGGTGCGGTGGCCAGAGTGCTTGGAGTCCTGAAAGCTATCCTCTCGTTCCACTGAAACACAACAACGGTGGAGACCTGATGAAAAGCGAGGCACGCAGAGCTTGCCCGGTGGAAACTTAGACACTACCCTGAGGCTCAGGGTGGCCTTGCGCTTTCCCAGGCTGAACGAGGTCTGCGGGATTATCTCTCCTCCAGCGTGGCAGGAACCCGGTTGCTAGGGGGAAAGTGCTCGTTTCCTACGCAAGCGTACCTGCGGAGGCTAGAAGCAGGGCAACTTCAGGGTTTGGCAGGCAGGCCCTGGGACACTAGAATCCAACCTTCCAAAGGGAATAGGCTGCTTTTGTCAGCAGAGCCACCTACCCTTGTCAGCAGCCAGCATAAGTACCTGCAGTATGGGAGCTATGAAGGGCGAGAAATGGGACACACTGGGTACCTGAGAAGCTCCCCTCGACACCTGCAAGCAGCCTGTTTCTCTGGGGGAACATACTCGTTTCCTCCCCGGGCGTGCCTGCAGTGAGTAGAAGCTGGGCCTTCCTAGGTTTTCACAAACAGCTTCGAGGCTACAAGAATGCAGATATCCAAAGGGGAAAAGACTGCTTTTCGAAGCAGGGCCACCTATCCTAGTTCACAGCAAACATGAGTCCCTGCAGTAGTGGAACTGCCGAGGGAGAGCATGGCGAAATCCTAGGAACTTCGCTAAGTATCTTTGACTGTGCAGCCGTCGAAGTGTGGCAAGATTCCTGACGGAGGGCTTGCCTGAGCGATGCCTAGTTGTCAGTGCCTCTTCCGGGCGCCTAGCAGTGTAAAGTGAGCAATTGTGCTCTTTACTCAGCTTGGATCTCACATCGACGTCCAGCTTAACCTAGTGAGCCGGCAGGTGTGAACTCCCGGAAGGAACGCTGATCAGAGTGTTTGTCTCACTGCAGGTAGGGCCCTTGTCCTCACTGAGTCCAAGTTGCCCAGCACATGAGACCAGCTCGGACTGTCTCCGTGATCTGGGGCAAGCTGCGGCAACCTAGGTTTCCAAGAAGAGAGAGAGCAGTGTGCCGCCTGGGCTCTGCATCCCAAGACGTGTGTTGAAGGTTACACGGCTGCTTGTTGCTCAGGAGGCAGAGTGGAGACGTGGACGGCCTCGTTTTCTTTCAAGGGAAAGGGTGCGGAGGCCAGAGTGCTTGGAGTCCTAAAAGCTATCCTCTCGTTCCACTGAAGCACAACAACGATGGAGACCTCATGGAAAGCGAGGCACGCAGAGCTTGCCCGGTGGAAACTTAGACACTACCCTGAGGCTCAGGGTGGCCTTGCGCTTTCCCAGGCTGAAAGGGGTCTGCGGCATGATCTCTCCTCCAGCGTGGCAGGAACCCGGTTGCTCGGGGGAAAGTGCTCGTTTCCTACGCAAGCGTACCTGCGGAGGCTAGAAGCACGGCAACCTCAGGGTTTGGCAGGCAGGCCCTGGGACACTAGAATCCAACCTTCCAAAGGGAAAAGCCTGCTTTTGTCAGCAGAGCCACCTACCCTTGTCAGCAGCCAGCATAAGTTACTCCAGTATGGCAGCTGCGAAGGGAGAGAATTGGGACACACTGGGCACCTGAGAAGCTCTCCTCGACACTTGCAAGCAGCCTGTTTCTATGGGGGAACATACTCGTTTCCTCCTCGGGTGTGCCTGCAGTGAGTAGAAGCTGGGCCTTCCTAGGGTTTCACAAACAGCTCCGAGTCTACAAGAATCTAGATATCCAAAGGGAAAAAGACTGCTTTTCGAAGCAGATCCACCTATCCTAGTTCACAGCAAACATGAGTCCCTGCGGTAGTGGAGCTGCTTAGGGAGAGCATGGCGAAACCCTGGGAACTTCCTTAAGTACCTTTACTGTGCAGGCCTCGAAGTGTGGCAAGATCCCTGACGGAGGGCTGACCTGAGCAAGGCCTGGTTGGCAGTGCCTCTTCAGGGGCATAGCAGTGTAAAGTGAGGAATTGTGCTTTTTGCTCAGTTTGGATCTCCCATCGACGTCCTGCTTAACCTAGCGAGCCGGCAGGTGTGAGCTCCCGGAAGGAACACTGAGCAGAGTGTTTGTCTCACTGCAGGTAGGGCCCTTGTGCTCACAGAGTCCAAGTTGCCCAGCATATGAGACCAGCTCGGACTGTCTTCGTGAGCTGGGGCAAGCTGCGGCAACCTAGGTTTCCAAGAAGAGAGAGAGCAGTGTGCCGCCTGGGCTCTGCATGCCAAGACGTGTTTTGAAGGGCCTACACGGCTGCATGTTGCTCAAGAGGCACAGAGGGGACGTGGAGGGGCTCCGTTTTCTTTCAAGGGAAACGGTGCGTTGGCCAGAGTGCTTGGAGTCCTGAAAGCTATCCTCTCGTTCCACTGGAGCACAACAACGGTGGAGACCTCATGGAAAGTGAGGCACGCAGAGCTTGCCCGGTGGAAACTTAGACACTACCCTGAGGCTCAGGGTGGCCTTGCGCTTTCCCAGGCTGAACGAGGTCTGCGGGTGATCTCTCCTCCAGCGTGGCAGGAACCCGGTTGCTCGGGGGAAAGTGCTCGTTTCCTACGCAAGCGTACCTGCGGAGGCTAGCAGCAGGGCAACTTCAGGGTTTGGCAGGCAGGCCCTGGGACACTAGAATCCAACCTTCCAAAGGGAAATGGCTGCTTTTGTCAGAAGAGCCACCTACATTGGTCAGCACGCAGCATAAGTTATTGCAGTATGGGAGCTGCGAAGGGAGAGAAATGGGACACAATGGGCACCTGAGAAGCTCTCCTCGACACTTGCAAGCAGCCTGTTTCTCTGGGAGAACATATTCGTTTCCTCCCCGGCTGTGCCTGCAGTAAGTAGAAGCTGGGCCTTCCTAGGGTTTCACAAACAGCTCCGAGTCTACAAGAATCTAGATATCCAAAGGGGAAAAGACTGCTTTTCGAAGCAGATCCACCTATCCTACTTCACAGCAAACATGAGTCCCTACGCTAGTGGAGCTGCTGAGGGAGAGCATGGCTAAAACCTGGGAACTTCCTTAAGTACCTTTACTGTGCAGGCCTCGAAGTGTGGCAAGATCCCTGACGGAGGGCTGACCTGAGCAAGGCCTGGTTGGCAGTGCCTCTTCAGGGGCCTAGCAGTGTAAAGTGAGGAATTGTGCTTTTTGCTCAGTTTGGATCTCCCATCGACGTCCTGCTTAACCTAGCGAGCCGGCAGGTGTGAGCTCCCGGAAGGAACACTGAGCAGAGTGTTTGTCTCACTGCAGGTAGGGCCCTTGTCCTCACAGAGTCCAAGTTGCCCAGCATATGAGACCAGCTCGGACTGTCTTCGTGAGCTGGGGCAAGCTGCGGCAACCTAGGTTTCCAAGAAGAGAGAGAGCAGTGTGTTGCCTGGGCTCTGCATGCCAAGACATGTTTTGAGGGCCTACACGGATGCTTGTTGCTCAGGAGGCAAAGAGGAGACGTGGAGGGCCTCGTTTTCTTTCAAGGGAAACGGTGCGGTGGCCAGAGTGCTTGGAGTCCTGAAAGCTATCCTCTCGTTCCACTGAAACACAACAACGGTGGAGACCTGATGAAAAGCGAGGCACGCAGAACTTGCCCAGTGGAAACTTAGACACTACCCTGAGGCTCAGGGTGGCCTTGCGCTTTCCCAGGCTGAACGAGGTCTGCGGGATTATCTCTCCTCCAGCGTGGCAGGAACCCGGTTGCTCGGGGGAAAGTGCTCGTTTCCTACGCAAGCGTACCTGCGGAGGCTAGAAGCAGGGCAACTTCAGGGTTTGGCAGGCAGGCCCGGGGACACTAGAATCCAACCTTCCAAAGGGAATAGGCTGCTTTTGTCAGCAGAGCCACCTACCCTTGTCAGCAGACAGCATAAGTACCTGCAGTATGGGAGCTACGAAGGGCGAGAAATGGGACACACTGGGTACATGAGAAGCTCCCCTCGACACCTGCAAGCAGCCTGTTTCTCTGGGGGAACATACTCGTTTCCTCCCCGGGCGTGCCTGCAGTGAGTAGAAGCTGGGCCTTCCTAGGTTTTCACAAACAGCTTCGAGGCTACAAGAATGCAGATATCCAAAGGGGAAAAGACTGCTTTTCGAAGCAGGGCCACCTATCCTAGTTCACAGCAAACATGAGTCCCTGCAGTAGTGGAACTGCCGAGGGAGAGCATGGCGAAATCCTAGGAACTTCGCTAAGTATCTTTGACTGTGCAGGCGTCGAAGTGTGGCAAGATTCCTGACGGAAGGCTGAACTGAGCGATGCCTAGTTGTCAGTGCCTCTTCAGGGCACCTAGCAGTGTAAAGTGAGCAATTGTGCTCTTTGCTCAGCTTGGATCTCACATCGACGTCCAGCTTAACCTATTGAGCCGGCAGGTGTGAGCTCCCGGAAGGAACGCTGAGCAGAGTGTTTGTCTCACTGCAGGTAGGGCCCTTGTCCTCACTGAGTCCAAGTTGCCCAGCACATGAGACCAGCTCGGACTGTCTCCGTGATCTGGGGCAAGCTGCGGCAACCTAGGTTTCCAAGAAGAGAGAGAGCAGTGTGCCGCCTGGGCTCTGCATGCCAAGACGTGTGTTGAAGGTTACACGGCTGCTTGTTGCTCAGCAGGCAGAGTGGAGACATGGACGGCCTCGTTTTCTTTCAAGGGAAAGGGTGCGGAGGCCAGAGTGCTTGGAGTCCTAAAAGCTATCCTCTCGTTCCACTGAAGCACAACAACGATGGAGACTTCATGGAAAGCGAGGCACCCAGAGCTTGCCCGGTGGAAACTTAGACACTACCCTGAGGCTCAGGGTGGCCCTGCGCTTTCCCAGGCTGAAAGGGGTCTGCGGGATTATCTCTCCTCCACCGTGGCAGGAACCCGGTTTCTCGGGGGAAAGTGCTCGTTCCCTACGCAAGCGTACCTGCGGAGGCTAGAAGCAGGGAAACTTCAGGGTTTGGCAGGCAGGCCCTGGGACACTAGAATCCAACCTTCCAAAGGGAAAAGGCTGCTTTTGTCAGCAGAGCCACCTACCCTTGTCAGCAGCCAGCATAATTTACTCCAGTATGGGAGCTGAGAAGGGAGAGAAATAGGACACACTGGGCACCTGAGAAGCTCTCCTCGACACTTGCAAGCAGCCTGTTTCTCTGGGGGAACATACTCGTTTCCTCCTCGGGTGTGCCTGCAGTGAGTAGAAGCTGGGCCTTCCTAGGGTTTCACAAACAGCTCCGAGTCTACAAGAATCTAGATATCCAAAGGGGAAAAGACTGCTTTTCGAAGCAGATCCACCTATCCTAGTTCACAGCAAACATGAGTTCCTGCGCTAGTGGAGCTGCTGAGGGAGAGCATGGCGAAACCCTGGGAACTTCCTTAAGTACCTTTACTGTGCAGGCCTCGAAGTGTCGCAAGATCCTTGACAGAGGGCTGACCTGAGCAAGGCCTGGTTGGCAGTGCCTCTTCAGGGGCCTAGCAGTGTAAAGTGAGGAATTGTGCTCTTTGCTCAGTTTGGATCTCCCATCGACGTCCTGCTTAACCTAGCGAGCCGGCAGGTGTGAGCTCCCGGAAGGAACGCTGAGCAGAGTGTTTGTCTCACTGCAGGTAGGGCCCTTGTCCTCACTGAGTCCAAGTTGCCCTGGATATGAGACCAGCTCGGAGTGTCTTCGTGAGCTGGGGCAAGCTGCGGCAACCTAGGTTTCCAAGAAGAGAGAGAGCAGTGTGCCGCCTGGGCTCTGCATGCCAAGACGTGTTTTGAAGGGCCTACACGGCTGCATGTTGCTCAGGAGGCACAGAGGGGACGTGGAGGGGCTCCGTTTTCTTTCAAGGGAAACGGTGCGTTGGCCAGAGTGCTTGGAGTCCTGAAAGCTATCCTCTCGTTCCACTGGAGCACAACAACGGTGGAGACCTCATGGAAAGTGAGGCACGCAGAGCTTGCCCGGTGGAAACTTAGACACTTCCCTGAGGCTCAGGGTGGCCTTGCGCTTTCCCAGGCTGAACGAGGTCTGCGGGATGATCTCTCCTCCAGCGTGGCAGGAACCCGGTTGCTCGGGGGAAAGTGCTCGTTTCCTACGCAAGCGTACCTGCGGAGGCTAGCAGCAGGGCAACTTCAGGGTTTGGCAGGCAGGCCCTGGGACACTAGAATCCAACCTTCCAAAGGGAAATGGCTGCTTTTGTCAGAAGAGCCACCTACATTGGTCAGCACGCAGCATAAGTTATTGCAGTATGGGAGCTGCGAAGGGAGAGAAATGGGACACACTGGGCACCTGAGAAGCTCTCCTCGACACTTGCAAGCAGCCTGTTTCTCTGGGAGAACATACTCGTTTCCTCCCCGGTTGTGCCTGCAGTAGGTAGAAGCTGGGCCTTCCCAGGGTTTCACAAACAGCTACGAGTCTACAAGAATCTAGATATCCAAAGGGGAAAAGACTGCTTTTCGAAGCAGATCCACCTATCCTACTTCACAGCAAACATGAGTCCCTACGCTAGTGGAGCTGCTGAGGGAGAGCATGGCTAAAACCTGGGAACTTCCTTAAGTACCTTTACTGTGCAGGCCTCGAAGTGTGGCAAGATCCCTGACAGAGGGCTGACCTGAGCAAGGCCTGGTTGGCAGTGCCTCTTCAGGGGCCTAGCAGTGTAAAGTGAGGAATTGTGCTTTTTGCTCAGTTTGGATCTCCCATCGACGTCCTGCTTAACCTAGCGAGCCGGCAGGTGTGAGCTCCCGGAAGGAACACTGAGCAGAGTGTTTGTCTCACTGCAGGTAGGGCCCTTGTCCTCACAGAGTCCAAGTTGCCCAGCATATGAGACCAGCTCGGACTGTCTTCGTGAGCTGGGGCAAGCTGCGGCAACCTAGGTTTCCAAGAAGAGAGAGAGCAGTGTGTTGCCTGGACTCTGCATGCCAAGACATGTTTTGAGGGCCTACACGGCTGCTTGTTGCTCAGGAGGCAGAGAGGAGACGTGGAGGGCCTCGTTTTCTTTCAAGGGAAACGGTGCGGTGGCCAGAGTGCTTGGAGTCCTGAAAGCTATCCTCTCGTTCCACTGAAACACAACAACGGTGGAGACCTGATGAAAAGCGAGGCACGCAGAGCTTGCCCGGTGGAAACTTAGACACTACCCTGAGGCTCAGGGTGGCCTTGCGCTTTCCCAGGCTGAACGAGGTCTGCGGGATTATCTCTCCTCCAGCGTGGCAGGAACCCGGTTGCTCGGGGGAAAGTGCTCGTTTCCTACGCAAGCGTACCTGCGGAGGCTAGAAGCAGGGCAACTTCAGGGTTTGGCAGGCAGGCCCTGGGACACTAGAATCCAACCTTCCAAAGGGAATAGGCTGCTTTTGTCAGCAGAGCCACCTACCCTTGTCAGCAGCCAGCATAAGTACCTGCAGTATGGGAGCTATGAAGGGCGAGAAATGGGACACACTGGGTACCTGAGAAGCTCCCCTCGACACCTGCAAGCAGCCTGTTTCTCTGGGAGAACATACTCGTTTCCTCCCCGGGCGTGCCTGCAGTGAGTAGAAGCTGGGCCTTCCTAGGTTTTCACAAACAGCTTCGAGGCTACAAGAATGCAGATATCCAAAGGGGAAAAGACTGCTTTTCGAAGCAGGGCCACCTATCCTAGTTCACAGCAAACATGAGTCCCTGCAGTAGTGGAACTGCCGAGGGAGAGCATGGCGAAATCCTAGGAACTTCGCTAAGTATCTTTGACTGTGCAGCCGTCGAAGTGTGGCAAGATTCCTGACGGAGGGCTTGCCTGAGCGATGCCTAGTTGTCAGTGCCT
The DNA here is from genome assembly GCF_028021215.1 of Eschrichtius robustus. Lineage (NCBI taxonomy): Eukaryota > Metazoa > Chordata > Mammalia > Artiodactyla > Eschrichtiidae > Eschrichtius > Eschrichtius robustus. The sequence goes on along the minus strand of NC_090836.1, from coordinate 29,397,093 downwards.
CTTCCGGGCGCCTAGCAGTGTAAAGTGAGCAATTGTGCTCTTTACTCAGCTTGGATCTCACATCGACGTCCAGCTTAACCTAGTGAGCCGGCAGGTGTGAACTCCCGGAAGGAACGCTGAGCAGAGTGTTTGTCTCACTGCAAGTAGGGCCCTTGTCCTCACTGAGTCCAAGTTGCCCAGCACATGAGACCAGCTCGGACTGTCTCCGTGATCTGGGGCAAGCTGCGGCAACCTAGGTTTCCAAGAAGAGAGAGAGCAGTGTGCCACCTGGGCTCTGCATGCCAAGACGTGTGTTGAAGGCTTACACGGCTGCCTGTTGCTCAGCAGGCAGAGAGGAGAAGTGGAGGGGCTCCGTTTCCTTTCAAGGGAAACGGTGCGAAGGCCAGATTGCTTGGAGTCCTAAAAGCTATCCTCTCGTTCCCCTGAAGCACAACAACGATGGAGACCTCATGGAAAGCGAGGCACGCAGAGCTTACCCGGTGGAAACTTAGACACTACCCTGAGGCTCAGGGTGGCCTTGCACTTTCCCAGGCTGAAAGGGGTCTGCGGGATTATCTCTCCTCTAGCGTGTCAGGAACCCGGTTTCTCGGGGGAAAGTGCTCGTTTCCTACGCAAGCGTACCTGCGGAGGCTAGAAGCAGGGCAACTTCAGGGTTTGGCAGGCAGGCCCTGGGACACTAGAATCCAACCTTCCAAAGGGAATAGGCTGCTTTTGTCAGCAGAGCCACCTACCCTTGTCAGCACCCAGCATAAGTACCTGCAGTATGGGAGCTACGAAGGGAGAAAAATGGGACACACTGGGTACCTGAGAAGCTCCCCTCGACACCTGCAAGCAGCCTGTTTCTCTGGGGGAACATACTCGTTTCCTCCCCGGGTGTGCCTGCAGTGAGTAGAAGCTGGGCCTTCCTAGGGTTTCAGAAACAGCTCGGAGGCTACAAGAATGCAGATATCCAAAGGGGAAAAGACTGCTTTTCGAAGCAGGGCCACCTATCCTAGTTCACAGCAAACATGAGTCCCTGCAGTAGTGGAACTGCCGAGGGAGAGCATGGCGAAATCCTAGGAACGTCGCTAAGTATCTTTGACTGTGCAGGCGTCGAAGTGTGGCAACATTCCTGACGGAGGGCTTGCCTGAGCGATGCCTAGTTGTCAGTGCCTCTTCAGGGCACCTAGCAGTGTAAAGTGAGCAATTGTGCCCTTTGCTCAGCTTGGATCTCACATCGACGTTCTGCTTAACATAGCGAGACGGAAGGTGTGAGCTCCCGGAAGGAACGCTGAGCAGAGTGTTTGTCTCAGTGCAGGTAGGGCCCTTGTCCTCACTGAGTCCAAGTTGCCCAGCACATGAGACCAGCTCGGACTGTCTCCGTGATCTGGGGCAAGCTGCGGCAACCTAGGTTTCCAAGAAGAGAGAGAGCAGTGTGCCGCCTGGGCTCTGCATGCCAAGACGTGTGTTGAAAGCCTACACGGCTGCTTGTTGCTCAGCAGGCAGAGAGGAGAAGTGGAGGGGTTCCGTTTCCTTTCAAGGGAAACGGTGCTGAGGCCAGAGTGCTTGGAGTCCTAAAAACTATCCTCTCGTTCCACTGAAGCACAACAACGATGGAGACTTCATGGAAAGCGAGGCACCCAGAGCTTGCCCGGTGGAAACTTAGACACTACCCGGAGGCTCAGGGTGGCCTTGCGCTTTCCCAGGCTGAAAGGGGTCTGCGGGATTATCTCTCCTCCACCGTGGCAGGGACCCGGTTTCTCGGGGGAAAGTGCTCGTTCCCTACGCAAGCGTACCTGCGGAGGCTAGAAGCAGGGAAACTTCAGGGTTTGGCAGGCAGGCCCTGGGACACTAGAATCCAACCTTCCAAAGGGAAAAGGCTGCTTTTGTCAGCAGAGCCACCTACCCTTGTCAGCAGCCAGCATAAGTTACTCCAGTATGGGAGCTGAGAAGGGAGAGAAATGGGACACACTGGGCACCTGAGAAGCTCTCCTCGACACTTGCAAGCAGCCTGTTTCTCTGGGGGAACATACTAGTTTCCTCCTCGGGTGTGCCTGCAGTGAGTAGAAGCTGGGCCTTCCTAGGGTTTCACAAACAGCTCCGAGTCTACAAGAATCTAGATATCCAAAGGGGAAAAGACTGCTTTTCGAAGCAGATCCACCTATCCTAGTTCACAGCAAACATGAGTCCCTGCGCTAGTGGAGCTGCTGAGGGAGAGCATGGCGAAACCCTGGGAACTTCCTTAAGTACCTTTACTGTGCAGGCCTCGAAGTGTGGCAAGATCCTTGACGGAGGGCTGACCTGAGCAAGTCCTGGTTGGCAGTGCCTCTTCAGGGGCCTAGCAGTGTAAAGTGAGGAATTGTGCTCTTTGCTCAGTTTGGATCTCCCATCGACGTCCTGCTTAACCTAGCGAGCCGGCAGGTGTGAGCTCCCGGAAGGAACGCTGAGCAGAGTGTTTGTCTCACTGCAGGTAGGGCCCTTGTCCTCACTGAGTCCAAGTTGCCCTGGATATGAGACCAGCTCGGAGTGTCTTCGTGAGCTGGGGCAAGCTGCGGCAACCTAGGTTTCCAAGAAGAGAGAGAGCAGTGTGCCGCCTGGGCTCTGCATGCCAAGACGTGTTTTGAAGGGCCTACACGGCTGCATGTTGCTCAGGAGGCACAGAGGGGACGTGGAGGGGCTCCGTTTTCTTTCAAGGGAAACGGTGCGTTGGCCAGAGTGCTTGGAGTCCTGAAAGCTATCCTCTCGTTCCACTGGAGCACAACAACGGTGGAGACCTCATGGAAAGTGAGGCACGAAGAGCTTGCCCGGTGGAAACTTAGACACTACCCTGAGGCTCAGGGTGGCCTTGCGCTTTCCCAGGCTGAACGAGGTCTGCGGGATGATCTCTCCTCTAGCGTGGCAGGAACCCGGTTGCTCGGGGGAAAGTGCTCGTTTCCTACGCAAGCGTACCTGCGGAGGCTAGCAGCAGGGCAACTTCAGGGTTTGGCAGGCAGGCCCTGGGACACTAGAATCCAACCTTCCAAAGGGAAATGGCTGCTTTTGTCAGAAGAGCCACCTACATTGGTCAGCACGCAGCATAAGTTATTGCAGTATGGGAGCTGCGAAGGGAGAGAAATGGGACACACTGGGCACCTGAGAAGCTCTCCTCGACACTTGCAAGCAGCCTGTTTCTCTTGGAGAACATACTCGTTTCCTCCCCGGTTGTGCCTGCAGTGAGTAGAAGCTGGGCCTTCCTAGGGTTTCACAAACAGCTACGAGTCTACAAGAATCTAGATATCCAAAGGGGAAAAGACTGCTTTTCGAAGCAGATCCACCTATCCTAGTTCACAGCAAACATGAGTCCCTACGCTAGTGGAGCTGCTGAGGGAGAGCATGGCTAAAACCTGGGAACTTCCTTAAGTACCTTTACTGTGCAGGCCTCGAAGTGTGGCAAGATCCCTGACGGAGGGCTGACCTGAGCAAGGCCTGGTTGGCAGTGCCTCTTCAGGGGCCTAGCAGTGTACAGTGAGGAATTGTGCTTTTTGCTCAGTTTGGATCTCCCATCGACGTCCTGCTTAACCTAGCGAGCCGGCAGGTGTGAGCTCCCGGAAGGAACACTGAGCAGAGTGTTTGTCTCACTGCAGGTAGGGCCCTTGTCCTCACAGAGTCCAAGTTGCCCAGCATATGAGACCAGCTCGGACTGTCTTCGTGAGCTGGGGCAAGCTGCGGCAACATAGGTTTCCAAGAAGAGAGAGAGCAGTGTGTTGCCTGGGCTCTGCATGCCAAGACATGTTTTGAGGGCCTACATGGCTGCTTGTTGCTCAGGAGGCAGAGAGGAGACGAGGAGGGCCTCGTTTTCTTTCAAGGGAAACGGTGCGGTGGCCAGAGTGCTTGGAGTCCTGAAAGCTATCCTCTCGTTCCACTGAAACACAACAACGGTGGAGACCTGATGAAAAGCGAGGCACGCAGAGCTTGCCCGGTGGAAACTTAGACACTACCCTGAGGCTCAGGGTGGCCTTGCGCTTTCCCAGGCTGAACGAGGTCTGCGGGATTATCTCTCCTCCAGCGTGGCAGGAACCCGGTTGCTCGGGGGAAAGTGCTCGTTTCCTACGCAAGCGTACCTGCGGAGGCTAGCAGCAGGGCAACTTCAGGGTTTGGCAGGCAGGCCCTGGGACACTAGAATCCAACCTTCCAAAGGGAATAGGCTGCTTTTGTCAGCAGAGCCACCTACCCTTGTCAGCACCCAGCATAAGTACCTGCAGTATGGGAGCTACGAAGGGAGAGAAATGGGACACACTGGGTACCTGAGAAGCTCCCCTCGACACCTGCAAGCAGCCTGTTTCTCTGGGGGAACATACTCGTTTCCTCCCCGGGCGTGCCTGCAGTGAGTAGAAGCTGGGCCTTCCTAGGTTTTCACAAACAGCTTCGAGGCTACAAGAATGCAGATATCCAAAGGGGAAAAGACTGCTTTTCGAAGCAGGGCCACCTATCCTAGTTCACAGCAAACATGAGTCCCTGCAGTAGTGGAACTGCCGAGGGAGAGCATGGCGAAATCCTAGGAACTTCGCTAAGTATCTTTGACTGTGCAGGCGTCGAAGTGTGGCAAGATTCCTGACGGAGGGCTTGCCTGAGCGATGCCTAGTTGTCAGTGCCTCTTCAGGGCGCCTAGCAGGGTAAAGTGAGCAATTGTGCTCTTTGCTCAGCTTGGATTTCACATCGACGTTCTGCTTAACCTAGCGAGACGGCAGGTGTGAGCTCCCGGAAGGAACGCTGAGCAGAGTGTTTGTCTCAGTGCAGGTAGGGCCCTTGTCCTCACTGAATCGAAGTTCCCCAGCACATGAGACCAGCTCGGACTGTCTCCGTGATCTGGGGCAAGCTGCGGCAACCTAGGTTTCCAAGAAGAGAGAGAGCAGTGAGCCACCTGGGCTCTGCATGCCAAGACGTGTGTTGAAGTCTTACACGGCTGCCTGTTGCTCAGCAGGCAGAGAGGAGAAGTGGAGGGGCTCCGTTTCCTTTCAAGGGAAACGGTGCGGAGGCCAGAGTGCTTGGATTCCTAAAAGCTATCCTCTCGTTCCACTGAAGCACAACAACGGTGGAAACCTCATGGAAAGCGAGGCACGCAGAGCTTGCCCGGTGGAAACTTAGACACTACCCTGAGGCTCAGGGTGGCCTTGCGCTTTCCCAGGCTAAAAGGTGTCTGCGGGATTATCTCTCCTCCAGCGTGGCAGGAACCCGATTGCTCGGGGGAAAATGCTCCTTTCCTACGCAAGCGTACCTGCGGAGGCTAGAAGCAGGGCAACTTCCGGGTTTGGCAGGCAGGCCCTGGGACACTAGAATCCAACCTTCCAAAGGGAAAAGGCTGCTTTTGTCAGCAGAGCCACCTACCCTTGTCAGCAGCCAGCATAAGTTACTCCAGTATGGGGGCTGCGAAGGGAGAGAAATGGGACACACTGGGCACCTGAGAAGATCTCCTCGACACTTGCAAGCAGCCTGTTCCTCTGGGGGAACATACTCGTTTCCTCCTCGGGTGTGCCTGCAGTGAGTAGAAGCTGGGCCTTCCTAGGGTTTCACAAACAGCTCCGAGTCTACAAGAATCTAGATATCCAAAGGGAAAAGACTGCTTTTCGAAGCAGATACACCTATCCTAGTTCACAGCAAACATGAGTCCCTGCGCTAGTGGAGCTGCTGAGGGAGAGCATGGCGAAACTCTGGGAACTTCCTTAAGTACCTTTACTGTGCAGGCCTCGAAGTGTGGCAAGATCCTGACGGAGGGCTGAACTGAGCAAGGCCTGGTTGGCAGTGCCTCTTCCGGGAGCCTAGCAGTGTAAAGTGAGCAATTGTGCTCTTTGCTCAGCTTGGATCTCACATCGACGTTCTGCTTAACCTAGCGAGACGGCAGGTGTGAGCTCCCGGAAGGAACGCTGAGCAGAGTGTTTGTCTCAGTGCAGGTAGGGCCCTTGTCCTCACTGAATCCAAGTTCCCCAGCACTTGAGACCAGCTCGGACTGTCTCCGTGATCTGGGGCAAGCTGCGGCAACCTAGGTTTCCAAGAAGAGAGAGAGCAGTGTGCCACCTGGGCTCTGCATGCCAAGACGTGTGTTGAAGGCTTACACGGCTGCCTGTTGCTCAGCAGGCAGAGAGGAGAAGTGGAGGGGCTCCGTTTCCTTTCAAGGGAAACGGTGCGGAGGCCAGATTGCTTGGAGTCCTAAAAGCTATCCTCTCGTTCCCCTGAAGCACAACAACGATGGAGACCTCATGGAAAGCGAGGCACGCAGAGCTTACCCGGTGGAAACTTAGACACTACCCTGAGGCTCAGGGTGGCCTTGCGCTTTCCCAGGCTGAAAGGGGTCTGCGGGATTATCTCTCCTCTAGCGTGTCAGGAACCCGGTTGCTCGGGGGAAAGTGCTCGTTTCCTACGCAAGCGTACCTGCGGAGGCTAGAAGCAGGGCAACTTCAGGGTTTGGCAGGCAGGCCCTGGGACACTAGAATCCAACCTTCCAAAGGGAATAGGCTGCTTTTGTCAGCAGAGCCACCTACCCTTGTCAGCACCCAGCATAAGTACCTGCAGTATGGGAGCTACGAAGGGAGAAAAATGGGACACACTGGGTACCTGAGAAGCTCCCCTCGACACCTGCAAGCAGCCTGTTTCTCTGGGGGAACATACTCGTTTCCTCCCCGGGTGTGCCTGCAGTGAGTAGAAGCTGGGCCTTCCTAAGGTTTCAGAAACAGCTCGGAGGCTACAAGAATGCAGATATCCAAAGGGGAAAAGACTGCTTTTCGAAGCAGGGCCACCTATCCTAGTTCACAGCAAACATGAGTCCCTGCAGTAGTGGAACTGCCGAGGGAGAGCATGGCGAAATCCTAGGAACGTCGCTAAGTATCTTTGACTGTGCAGGCGTCGAAGTGTGGCAACATTCCTGACGGAGGGCTTGCCTGAGCGATGCCTAGTTGTCAGTGCCTCTTCAGGGCACCTAGCAGTGTAAAGTGAGCAATTGTGCCCTTTGCTCAGCTTGGATCTCACATCGACGTTCTGCTTAACATAGCGAGACGGCAGGTGTGAGCTCCCGGAAGGAACGCTGAGCAGAGTGTTTGTCTCAGTGCAGGTAGGGCCCTTGTCCTCACTGAGTCCAAGTTGCCCAGCACATGAGACCAGCTCGGACTGTCTCCGTGATCTGGGGCAAGCTGCGGCAACCTAGGTTTCCAAGAAGAGAGAGAGCAGTGTGCCGCCTGGGCTCTGCATGCCAAGACGTGTGTTGAAAGCCTACACGGCTGCTTGTTGCTCAGCAGGCAGAGAGGAGAAGTGGAGGGGTTCCGTTTCCTTTCAAGGGAAACGGTGCTGAGGCCAGAGTGCTTGGAGTCCTAAAAACTATCCTCTCGTTCCACTGAAGCACAACAACGATGGAGACTTCATGGAAAGCGAGGCACCCAGAGCTTGCCCGGTGGAAACTTAGACACTACCCGGAGGCTCAGGGTGGCCTTGCGCTTTCCCAGGCTGAAAGGGGTCTGCGGGATTATCTCTCCTCCACCGTGGCAGGGACCCGGTTTCTCGGGGGAAAGTGCTCGTTCCCTACGCAAGCGTACCTGCGGAGGCTAGAAGCAGGGAAACTTCAGGGTTTGGCAGGCAGGCCCTGGGACACTAGAATCCAACCTTCCAAAGGGAAAAGGCTGCTTTTGTCAGCAGAGCCACCTACCCTTGTCAGCAGCCAGCATAAGTTACTCCAGTATGGGAGCTGAGAAGGGAGAGAAATGGGACACACTGGGCACCTGAGAAGCTCTCCTCGACACTTGCAAGCAGCCTGTTTCTCTGGGGGAACATACTAGTTTCCTCCTCGGGTGTGCCTGCAGTGAGTAGAAGCTGGGCCTTCCTAGGGTTTCACAAACAGCTCCGAGTCTACAAGAATCTAGATATCCAAAGGGGAAAAGACTGCTTTTCGAAGCAGATCCACCTATCCTAGTTCACAGCAAACATGAGTCCCTACGCTAGTGGAGCTGCTGAGGGAGAGCATGGCGAAACCCTGGGAACTTCCTTAAGTACCTTTACTGTGCAGGCCTCGAAGTGTGGCAAGATCCTTGACGGAGGGCTGACCTGAGCAAGTCCTGGTTGGCAGTGCCTCTTCAGGGGCCTAGCAGTGTAAAGTGAGGAATTGTGCTCTTTGCTCAGTTTGGATCTCCCATCGACGTCCTGCTTAACCTAGCGAGCCGGCAGGTGTGAGCTCCCGGAAGGAACGCTGAGCAGAGTGTTTGTCTCACTGCAGGTAGGGCCCTTGTCCTCACTGAGTCCAAGTTGCCCTGGATATGAGACCAGCTCGGAGTGTCTTCGTGAGCTGGGGCAAGCTGCGGCAACCTAGGTTTCCAAGAAGAGAGAGAGCAGTGTGCCGCCTGGGCTCTGCATGCCAAGACGTGTTTTGAAGGGCCTACACGGCTGCATGTTGCTCAGGAGGCACAGAGGGGACGTGGAGGGGCTCCGTTTTCTTTCAAGGGAAACGGTGCGTTGGCCAGAGTGCTTGGAGTCCTGAAAGCTATCCTCTCATTCCACTGAAGCACAACAACGATGGAGAGCTCATGGTTAGCGAGGCACGCAGAGCTTGCCCGGTGGAAACTTAGACACTACCCTGAGGCTCAGGGTGGCCTTGCGCTTTCCGAGGCGGATCGAGGTCTGCTGGATTATCTCTCCTCCAGCGTGGCAGGAACCCGGTTTCTCGGGGGAAAGTGCTCGTTTCCTACGCAAGCGTACCTGCGGAGGCTAGAAGCAGGGCAACTTCAGGGTTTGGCAGGCAGGCCCTGGGACACTAGAATCCAACCTTCCAAAGGGAAAAGGCTGCTTTCGTCAGCAGAGCCACCTACCCTTGTCAGCAGCCAGCATAAGTTACTGCAGTATGGGAGCTGCGAAGGGAGAGAAATGGGACACACTGGGCACCTGAGAAGCTCTCCTCGACACTTGCAAGCAGCCTGTTTCTCTGGGGGAACATACTCGTTTCCTACCCGGGTGTGCCTGCAGTGAGTAGAAGCTGGGCCTTCCTAGGGTTTCACAAACAGCTCCGAGTCTACAAGAATCTAGATATCCAAAGGGGAAAAGACTGCTTTTCGAAGCAGATCCACCTATCCTAGTTCACAGCAAACATGAGTCCATGCGCTAGTGGAGCTGCCAAGGGAGAGCATGGCGAAATCCTAGGAACTTCGCTAAGTATCTTTGACTGTGCAGGCGTCGAAGTGTGGCAAGATCCCTGACGGAGGGCTGATCTGAGCAAGGCCTGGTTGGCAGTGCCTCTTCCGGGGGCCTAGCAGTGTAAAGTGAGGAATTGTGCTTTTTGCTCAGTTTGGATCTCCCATCGACGTCCTGCTTAACCTAGCGAGCCGGCAGGTGTGAACTCCCGGAAGGAACGCTGAGCAGAGTGTTTGTCTCACTGCAGGTAGGGCACTTGTCCTCACTGAGTCCAAGTTGCCCAGCATATGAGACCAGCTCGGACTGTCTTCGTGAGCTGGGGCAAGCTGCGGCAACCTAGGTTTCCAAGAAGAGAGAGAGCAGTGTGTTGCCTGGGCTCTGCATGCCAAGACGTATGTTGAAGGCCTACACGGCTGCTTGTTGCTCAGCAGGGAGAGAGGAGAAGTGGAGGGGCTCCGTTTCCTTTCAAGGGAAACGGTGCGGAGGCCAGAGTGCTTGGAGTCCTGAAAGCTATCCTCTCGTTCCACTGAAACACAACAACGGTGGAGACCTGATGAAAAGCGAGGCACGCAGAGCTTGCCCGGTGGAAACTTAGACACTACCCTGAGGCTCAGGGTGGCCTTGCGCTTTCCCAGGCTGAACGAGGTCTGCGGGATTATCTCTCCTCCAGCGTGGCAGGAACCCGGTTGCTCGGGGGAAAGTGCTCGTTTCCTACGCAAGCGTACCTGCGGAGGCTAGAAGCAGGGCAACTTCAGGGTTTGGCAGGCAGGCCCTGGGACAGTAGAATCCAACCTTCCAAAGGGAATAGGCTGCTTTTGTCAGCAGAGCCACCTACCCTTGTCAGCACCCAGCATAAGTACCTGCAGTATGGGAGCTACGAAGGGCGAGAAATGGGACACACTGGGTACATGAGAAGCTCCCCTCGACACCTGCAAGCAGCCTGTTTCTCTGGTGGAACATACTCGTTTCCTCCCCGGGCGTGCCTGCAGTGAGTAGAAGCTGGGCCTTCCTAGGTTTTCACAAACAGCTTCGAGGCTACAAGAATGCAGATATCCAAAGGGGAAAAGACTGCTTTTCGAAGCAGGGCCACCTATCCTAGTTCACAGCAAGCATGAGTCCCTGCAGTAGTGGAACTGCCGAGGGAGAGCATGGCGAAATCCTAGGAACTTCGCTAAGTATCTTTGACTGTGCAGGCGTCGAAGTGTGGCAAGATTCCTGACGGAAGGCTGAACTGAGCGATGCCTAGTTGTCAGTGCCTCTTCCGGGCGCCTAGCAGTGTAAAGTGAGCAATTGTGCTCTTTGCTCAGCTTGGATCTCACATCGACGTCCAGCTTAACCTAGTGAGCCGGCAGGTGTGAACTCCCGGAAGGAACGCTGAGCAGAGTGTTTGTCTCACTGCAGGTAGGGCCCTTGTCCTCACTGAGTCCAAGTTGCCCAGCACATGAGACCAGCTCGGACTGTCTCCGTGATCTGGGGCAAGCTGCGGCAACCTAGGTTTCCAAGAAGAGAGAGAGCAGTGTGCCGCCTGGGCTCTGCATCCCAAGACGTGTGTTGAAGGTTACACGGCTGCTTGTTGCTCAGGAGGCAGAGTGGAGACGTGGACGGCCTCGTTTTCTTTCAAGGGAAAGGGTGCGGAGGCCAGAGTGCTTGGAGTCCTAAAAGCTATCCTCTCGTTCCACTGAAGCACAACAACGATGGAGACCTCATGGAAAGCGAGGCACGCAGAGCTTGCCCGGCGGAAACTTAGACACTACCCTGAGGCTCAGGGTGGCCTTGCGCTTTCCCAGGCTGAAAGGGGTCTGCGGCATGATCTCTCCTCCAGCGTGGCAGGAACCCGGTTGCTCGGGGGAAAGTGCTCGTTTCCTACGCAAGCGTACCTGCGGAGGCTAGAAGCAGGGAAACTTCAGGGTTTGGCAGGCAGGCCCTGGGACACTAGAATCCAACCTTCCAAAGGGAAAAGGCTGCTTTTGTCAGCAGAGCCACCTACCCTTGTCAGCAGCCAGCATAAGTTACTCCAGTATGGGAGCTGCGAAGGGAGAGAAATGGGACACACTGGGCACCTGAGAAGCTCTCCTCGACACTTGCAAGCAGCCTGTTTCTCTGGGGGAACCTACTCGTTTCCTCCTCGGGTGTGCCTGCAGTGAGTAGAAGCTGGGCCTTCCTAGGGTTTCACAAACAGCTCCGAGTCTACAAGAATCTAGATATCCAAAGGGGAAAAGACTGCTTTTCGAAGCAGATCCACCTATCCTAGTTCACAGCAAACATGAGTCCCTGCGGTAGTGGAGCTGCTGAGGGAGAGCATGGCGAAACCCTGGGAACTTCCTTAAGTACCTTTACTGTGCAGGCCTCGAAGTGTGGCAAGTTCCTGACGGAAGGCTGACCTGAGCAAGGCCTGGTTGGCAGTGCCTCTTCAAGGGCCTAGCAGTGTAAAGTGCGGAATTGTGCTTTTTGCTCAGTTTGGATCTCCCATCGACGTCCTGCTTAACCTAGCGAGCCGGCAGGTGTGAGCTCCCGGAAGGAACGCTGAGCAGAGTGTTTGTCTCACTGCAGGTAGGGCCCTTGTCCTCACTGAGTCCAAGTTCCCCAGCACATGAGACCAGCTCGGACTGTCTCCGTGATCTGGGGCAAGCTGCGGCAACCTAGGTTTCCAAGAAGAGAGAGAGCAGTGTGCCACCTGGGCTCTGCATGCCAAGACGTGTGTTGAAGGCTTACACGGCTGCCTGTTGCTCAGCAGGCAGAGAGGAGAAGTGGAGGGGCTCCGTTTCCTTTCAAGGGAAACGGTGCGGAGGCCAGATTGCTTGGAGTCCTAAAAGCTATCCTCTCGTTCCACTGAAGCACAACAACGATGGAGACCTCATGGAAAGCGAGGCACGCAGAGCTTACCCGGTGGAAACTTAGACACTACCCTGAGGCTCAGGGTGGCCTTGCGCTTTCCCAGGCTGAAAGGGGTCTGCGGGATGATCTCTCCTCTAGCGTGTCAGGAACCCGGTTTCTCGGGGGAAAGTGCTCGTTTCCTACGCACGCGTACCTGCGGAGTCTAGAAGCAGGGCAACTTCAGGATTTGGCAGGCAGGCCCTGGGACACTAGAATCCAACCTTCCAAAGGGAATAGGCTGCTTTTGTCAGCAGAGCCACCTACCCTTGTCCGCACCCAGCATAAGTACCTGCAGTATGGGAGCTACGAAGGGAGAAAAATGGGACACACTGGGTACCTGAGAAGCTCCCCTCGACACCTGCAAGCAGCCTGTTTCTCTGGGGGAACATACTCGTTTCCTCCCCGGGTGTGCCTGCAGTGAGTAGAAGCTGGGCCTTCCTAGGGTTTCAGAAACAGCTCGGAGGCTACAAGAATGCAGATATCCAAAGGGGAAAAGACTGCTTTTCGAAGCAGGGCCACCTATCCTAGTTCACAGCAAACATGAGTCCCTGCAGTAGTGGAACTGCCGAGGGAGAGCATGGCGAAATCCTAGGAACTTCGCTAAGTATATTTGACTGTGCAGGCGTCGAAGTGTGGCAAGATTCCTGACGGAGGGCTTGCCTGAGCGATGCCTAGTTGTCAGTGCCTCTTCAGGGCACCTAGCAGTGTAAAGTGAGCAATTGTGCTCTTTGCTCAGCTTGGATCTCACATCGACGTTCTGCTTAACATAGCGAGACGGCAGGTGTGAGCTCCCGGAAGGAACGCTGAGCAGAGTGTTTGTCTCAGTGCAGGTAGGGCACTTGTCCTCACTGAGTCCAAGTTGCCCAGCACATGAGACCAGCTCGGACTGTCTCCGTGATCTGGGGCAAGCTGCGGCAACCTAGGTTTCCAAGAAGAGAGAGAGCAGTGTGCCGCCTGGGCTCTGCATGCCAAGACGTGTGTTGAAAGCCTACACGGCTGCTTGTTGCTCAGCAGGCAGAGAGGAGAAGTGGAGGGGTTCCGTTTCCTTTCAAGGGAAACGGTGCGGAGGCCAGAGTGCTTGGAGTCCTGAAAGCTATCCTCTCGTTCCACTGGAGCACAACAACGGTGGAGACCTCATGGAAAGTGAGGCACGCAGAGCTTGCCCGGTGGAAACTTAGACACTACCCTGAGGCTCAGGGTGGCCTTGCGCTTTCCCAGGCTGAACGAGGTCTGCGGGATGATCTCTCCTCCAGCGTGGCAGGAACCCGGTTGCTCGGGGGAAAGTGCTCGTTTCCTACGCAAGCGTACCTGCGGAGGCTAGCAGCAGGGCAACTTCAGGGTTTGGCAGGCAGGCCCTGGGACACTAGAATCCAACCTTCCAAAGGGAAATGGCTGCTTTTGTCAGAAGAGCCACCTACATTGGTCAGCACGCAGCATAAGTTATTGCAGTATGGGAGCTGCGAAGGGAGAGAAATGGGACACACTGGGCACCTGAGAAGCTCTCCTCGACACTTGCAAGCAGCCTGTTTCTCTGGGAGAACATACTCGTTTCCTCCCCGGTTGTGCCTGCAGTGAGTAGAAGCTGGGCCTTCCTAGGGTTTCACAAACAGCTACGAGTCTACAAGAATCTAGATATCCCAAGGGTAAAAGACTGCTTTTCGAAGCAGATCCACCTATCCTACTTAACAGCAAACATGAGTCCCTACGCTAGTGGAGCTGCTGAGGGAGAGCATGGCTAAAACCTGGGAACTTCCTTAAGTACCTTTACTGTGCAGGCCTCGAAGTGTGGCAAGATCTCTGACGGAGGGCTGACCTGAGCAAGGCCTGGTTGGCAGTGCCTCTTCAGGGGCCTAGCAGTGTAAAGTGAGGAATTGTGCTCTTTGCTCAGTTTGGATCTCCCATCGACGTCCTGCTTAACCTAGCGAGCCGGCAGGTGTGAGCTCCCGGAAGGAACACTGAGCAGAGTGTTTGTCTCACTGCAGGTAGGGCCCTTGTCCTCACAGAGTCCAAGTTGCCCAGCATATGAGACCAGCTCGGACTGTCTTCGTGAGCTGGGGCAAGCTGCGGCAACCTAGGTTTCCAAGAAGAGAGAGAGCAGTGTGCCGCCTGGGCTCTGCATGCCAAGACGTGTTTTGAAGGGCCTACACGGCTGCATGTTGCTCAGGAGGCACAGAGGGGACGTGGAGGGGCTCCGTTTTCTTTCAAGGGAAACGGTGCGTTGGCCAGAGTGCTTGGAGTCCTGAAAGCTATCCTCTCGTTCCACTGGAGCACAACAACGGTGGAGACCTCATGGAAAGTGAGGCACGCAGAGCTTGCCCGGTGGAAACTTAGACACTACCCTGAGGCTCAGGGTGGCCTTGCGCTTTCCCAGGCTGAACGAGGTCTGCGGGATGATCTCTCCTCCAGCGTGGCAGGAACCCGGTTGCTCGGGGGAAAGTGCTCGTTTCCTACGCAAGCGTACCTGCGGAGGCTAGCAGCAGGGCAACTTCAGGGTTTGGCAGGCAGGCCCTGGGACACTAGAATCCAACCTTCCAAAGGGAAATGGCTGCTTTTGTCAGAAGAGCCACCTACATTGGTCAGCACGCAGCATAAGTTATTGCAGTATGGGAGCTGCGTAGGGAGAGAAATGGGACACACTGGGCACCTGAGAAGCTCTCCTCGACACTTGCAAGCAGCCTGTTTCTCTGGGAGAACATACTCGTTTCCTCCCCGGTTGTGCCTGCAGTGAGTAGAAGCTGGGCCTTCCTAGGGTTTCACAAACAGCTCCGAGTCTACAAGAATCTAGATATCCAAAGGGGAAAAGACTGCTTTTCGAAGCAGATCCACCTATCCTAGTTCACAGCAAACATGAGTCCCTACGCTAGTGGAGCTGCTGAGGGAGAGCATGGCTAAAACCTGGGAACTTCCTTAAGTACCTTTACTGTGCAGGCCTCGAAGTGTGGCAAGATCCCTGACGGAGGGCTGACCTGAGCAAGGCCTGGTTGGCAGTGCCTCTTCAGGGGCCTAGCAGTGTAAAGTGAGGAATTGTGCTTTTTGCTCAGTTTGGATCTCCCATCGACGTCCTGCTTAACCTAGCGAGCCGGCAGGTGTGAGCTCCCGGAAGGAACACTGAGCAGAGTGTTTGTCTCACTGCAGGTAGGGCCCTTGTCCTCACAGAGTCCAAGTTGCCCAGCATATGAGACCAGCTCGGACTGTCTTCGTGAGCTGGGGCAAGCTGCGGCAACCTAGGTTTCCAAGAAGAGAGAGAGCAGTGTGTTGCCTGGGCTCTGCATGCCAAGACATGTTTTGAGGGCCTACACGGCTGCTTGTTGCTCAGGAGGCAGAGAGGAGACGTGGAGGGCCTCGTTTTCTTTCAAGGGAAACGGTGCGGTGGCCAGAGTGCTTGGAGTCCTGAAAGCTATCCTCTCGTTCCACTGAAACACAACAACGGTGGAGACCTGATGAAAAGCGAGGCACGCAGAGCTTGCCCGGTGGAAACTTAGACACTACCCTGAGGCTCAGGGTGGCCTTGCGCTTTCCCAGGCTGAACGAGGTCTGCGGGATTATCTCTCCTCCAGCGTGGCAGGAACCCGGTTGCTCGGGGGAAAGTGCTCGTTTCCTACGCAAGCGTACCTGCGGAGGCTAGAAGCAGGGCAACTTCAGGGTTTGGCAGGCAGGCCCTGGGACAGTAGAATCCAACCTTCCAAAGGGAATAGGCTGCTTTTGTCAGCAGAGCCACCTACCCTTGTCAGCACCCAGCATAAGTACCTGCAGTATGGGAGCTACGAAGGGCGAGAAATGGGACACACTGGGTACATGAGAAGCTCCCCTCGACACCTGCAAGCAGCCTGTTTCTCTGGGGGAACATACTCGTTTCCTCCCCGGGCGTGCCTGCAGTGAGTAGAAGCTGGGCCTTCCTAGGTTTTCACAAACAGCTTCGAGGCTACAAGAATGCAGATATCCAAAGGGGAAAAGACTGCTTTTCGAAGCAGGGCCACCTATCCTAGTTCACAGCAAACATGAGTCCCTGCAGTAGTGGAACTGCCGAGGGAGAGCATGGCGAAATCCTAGGAACTTCGCTAAGTATCTTTGACTGTGCAGGCGTCGAAGTTTGGCAAGATTCCTGACGGAGGGCTTGCCTGAGCGATGCCTAGTTGTCAGTGCCTCTTCCGGGCGCCTAGCAGTGTAAAGTGAGCAATTGTGCTCTTTGCTCAGCTTGGATCTCACATCGACGTCCAGCTTAACCTAGTGAGCCGGCAGGTGTGAACTCCCGGAAGGAACGCTGAGCAGAGTGTTTGTCTCACTGCAGGTAGGGCCCTTGTCCTCACTGAGTCCAAGTTGCCCAGCACATGAGACCAGCTCGGACTGTCTCCGTGATCTGGGGCAAGCTGCGGCAACCTAGGTTTCCAAGAAGAGAGAGAGCAGTGTGCCGCCTGGGCTCTGCATCCTAAGACGTGTGTTGAAGGTTACACGGCTGCTTGTTGCTCAGGAGGCAGAGTGGAGACGTGGACGGCCTCGTTTTCTTTCAAGGGAAAGGGTGCGGAGGCCAGAGTGCTTGGAGTCC
Organism: Eschrichtius robustus; assembly: GCF_028021215.1. Classification (NCBI taxonomy): domain Eukaryota; kingdom Metazoa; phylum Chordata; class Mammalia; order Artiodactyla; family Eschrichtiidae; genus Eschrichtius; species Eschrichtius robustus. The sequence goes on along the minus strand of NC_090836.1, from coordinate 29,380,556 downwards.
TAAAAGCTATCCTCTCGTTCCACTAAAGCACAACAACGATGGAGACCTCATGGAAAGCGAGGCACGCAGAGCTTGCCCGGCGGAAACTTAGACACTACCCTGAGGCTCAGGGTGGCCTTGCGCTTTCCCAGGCTGAAAGGGGTCTGCGGCATGATCTCTCCTCCAGCGTGGCAGGAACCCGGTTGCTCGGGGGAAAGTGCGCGTTTCCTACGCAAGCGTACCTGCGGAGGCTAGAAGCAGGGAAACTTCAGGGTTTGGCAGGCAGGCCCTGGGACACTAGAATCCAACCTTCCAAAGGGAAAAGGCTGCTTTTGTCAGCAGAGCCACCTACCCTTGTCAGCAGCCAGCATAAGTTACTCCAGTATGGGAGCTGCGAAGGGAGAGAAATGGGACACACTGGGCACCTGAGAAGCTCTCCTCGACACTTGCAAGCAGCCTGTTTCTCTGGGGGAACATACTCGTTTCCTCCTCGGGTGTGCCTGCAGTGAGTAGAAGCTGGGCCTTCCTAGGGTTTCACAAACAGCTCCGAGTCTACAAGAATCTAGATATGCAAAGGGGAAAAGACTGCTTTTCGAAGCAGATCCACCTAACCTAGTTCACAGCAAACATGAGTCCCTGCGGTAGTGGAGCTGCTGAGGGAGAGCATGGCGAAACCCTGGGAACTTCCTTAAGTACCTTTACTGTGCAGGCCTCGAAGTGTGGCAAGATCCTGACGGAAGGCTGACCTGCGCAAGGCCTGGTTGGCAGTGCCTCTTCAGGGGCCTAGCAGTGTAAAGTGCGGAATTGTGCTTTTTGCTCAGTTTGGATCTCCCATCGACGTCCTGCTTAACCTAGCGAGCCGGCAGGTGTGAGCTCCCGGAAGGAACACTGAGCAGAGTGTTTGTCTCACTGCAGGTAGGGCCCTTGTCCTCACAGAGTCCAAGTTGCCCAGCATATGAGACCAGCTCGGACTGTCTTCGTGAGCTGGGGCAAGCTGCGGCAACCTAGGTTTCCAAGAAGAGAGAGAGCAGTGTGTTGCCTGGGCTCTGCATGCCAAGACATGTTTTGAGGGCCTACACGGCTGCTTGTTGCTCAGGAGGCAGAGAGGAGACGTGGAGGGCCTCGTTTTCTTTCAAGGGAAACGGTGCGGTGGCCAGAGTGCTTGGAGTCCTGAAAGCTATCCTCTCGTTCCACTGAAACACAACAACGGTGGAGACCTGATGAAAAGCGAGGCACGCAGAGCTTGCCCAGTGGAAACTTAGACACTACCCTGAGGCTCAGGGTGGCCTTGCGCTTTCCCAGGCTGAACGAGGTCTGCGGGATTATCTCTCCTCCAGCGTGGCAGGAACCCGGTTGCTCGGGGGAAAGTGCTCGTTTCCTACGCAAGCGTACCTGCGGAGGCTAGAAGCAGGGCAACTTCAGGGTTTGGCAGGCAGGCCCTGGGACAGTAGAATCCAACCTTCCAAAGGGAATAGGCTGCTTTTGTCAGCAGAGCCACCTACCCTTGTCAGCACCCAGCATAAGTACCTGCAGTATGGGAGCTACGAAGGGCGAGAAATGGGACACACTGGGTACATGAGAAGCTCCCCTCGACACCTGCAAGCAACCTGTTTCTCTGGTGGAACATACTCGTTTCCTCCCCGGGCGTGCCTGCAGTGAGTAGAAGCTGGGCCTTCCTAGGTTTTCACAAACAGCTTCGAGGCTACAAGAATGCAGATATCCAAAGGGGAAAAGACTGCTTTTCGAAGCAGGGCCACCTATCCTAGTTCACAGCAAGCATGAGTCCCTGCAGTAGTGGAACTGCCGAGGGAGAGCATGGCGAAATCCTAGGAACTTCGCTAAGTATCTTTGACTGTGCAGGCGTCGAAGTGTGGCAAGATTCCTGACGGAAGGCTGAACTGAGCGATGCCTAGTTGTCAGTGCCTCTTCCGGGCGCCTAGCAGTGTAAAGTGAGCAATTGTGCTCTTTGCTCAGCTTGGATCTCACATCGACGTCCAGCTTAACCTAGTGAGCCGGCAGGTGTGAACTCCCGGAAGGAACGCTGAGCAGAGTGTTTGTCTCACTGCAGGTAGGGCCCTTGTCCTCACTGAGTCCAAGTTGCCCAGCACATGAGACCAGCTCGGACTGTCTCCGTGATCTGGGGCAAGCTGCGGCAACCTAGGTTTCCAAGAAGAGAGAGAGCAGTGTGCCGCCTGGGCTCTGCATCCCAAGACGTGTGTTGAAGGTTACACGGCTGCTTGTTGCTCAGGAGGCAGAGTGGAGACGTGGACGGCCTCGTTTTCTTTCAAGGGAAAGGGTGCGGAGGCCAGAGTGCTTGGAGTCCTAAAAGCTATCCTCTCGTTCCACTGAAGCACAACAACGATGGAGACCTCATGGAAAGCGAGGCACGCAGAGCTTGCCCGGCGGAAACTTAGACACTACCCTGAGGCTCAGGGTGGCCTTGCGCTTTCCCAGGCTGAAAGGGGTCTGCGGCATGATCTCTCCTCCAGCGTGGCAGGAACCCGGTTGCTCGGGGGAAAGTGCTCGTTTCCTACGCAAGCGTACCTGCGGAGGCTAGAAGCAGGGAAACTTCAGGGTTTGGCAGGCAGGCCCTGGGACACTAGAATCCAACCTTCCAAAGGGAAAAGGCTGCTTTTGTCAGCAGAGCCACCTACCCTTGTCAGCAGCCAGCATAAGTTACTCCAGTATGGGAGCTGCGAAGGGAGAGAAATGGGACACACTGGGCACCTGAGAAGCTCTCCTCGACACTTGCAAGCAGCCTGTTTCTCTGGGGGAACCTACTCGTTTCCTCCTCGGGTGTGCCTGCAGTGAGTAGAAGCTGGGCCTTCCTAGGGTTTCACAAACAGCTCCGAGTCTACAAGAATCTAGATATCCAAAGGGGAAAAGACTGCTTTTCGAAGCAGATCCACCTATCCTAGTTCACAGCAAACATGAGTCCCTGCGGTAGTGGAGCTGCTGAGGGAGAGCATGGCGAAACCCTGGGAACTTCCTTAAGTACCTTTACTGTGCAGGACTCGAAGTGTGGCAAGATCCTGACGGAAGGCTGACCTGAGCAAGGCCTGGTTGGCAGTGCCTCTTCAAGGGCCTAGCAGTGTAAAGTGCGGAATTGTGCTTTTTGCTCAGTTTGGATCTCCCATCGACGTCCTGCTTAACCTAGCGAGCCGGCAGGTGTGAGCTCCCGGAAGGAACGCTGAGCAGAGTGTTTGTCTCACTGCAGGTAGGGCCCTTGTCCTCACTGAGTCCAAGTTCCCCAGCACATGAGACCAGCTCGGACTGTCTCCGTGATCTGGGGCAAGCTGCGGCAACCTAGGTTTCCAAGAAGAGAGAGAGCAGTGTGCCACCTGGGCTCTGCATGCCAAGACGTGTGTTGAAGGCTTACACGGCTGCCTGTTGCTCAGCAGGCAGAGAGGAGAAGTGGAGGGGCTCCGTTTCCTTTCAAGGGAAACGGTGCGGAGGCCAGATTGCTTGGAGTCCTAAAAGCTATCCTCTCGTTCCACTGAAGCACAACAACGATGGAGACCTCATGGAAAGCGAGGCACGCAGAGCTTACCCGGTGGAAACTTAGACACTACCCTGAGGCTCAGGGTGGCCTTGCGCTTTCCCAGGCTGAAAGGGGTCTGCGGGATGATCTCTCCTCTAGCGTGTCAGGAACCCGGTTTCTCGGGGGAAAGTGCTCGTTTCCTACGCAAGCGTACCTGCGGAGTCTAGAAGCAGGGCAACTTCAGGATTTGGCAGGCAGGCCCTGGGACACTAGAATCCAACCTTCCAAAGGGAATAGGCTGCTTTTGTCAGCAGAGCCACCTACCCTTGTCCGCACCCAGCATAAGTACCTGCAGTATGGGAGCTACGAAGGGAGAAAAATGGGACACACTGGGTACCTGAGAAGCTCCCCTCGACACCTGCAAGCAGCCTGTTTCTCTGGGGGAACATACTCGTTTCCTCCCCGGGTGTGCCTGCAGTGAGTAGAAGCTGGGCCTTCCTAGGGTTTCAGAAACAGCTCGGAGGCTACAAGAATGCAGATATCCAAAGGGGAAAAGACTGCTTTTCGAAGCAGGGCCACCTATCCTAGTTCACAGCAAACATGAGTCCCTGCAGTAGTGGAACTGCCGAGGGAGAGCATGGCGAAATCCTAGGAACTTCGCTAAGTATATTTGACTGTGCAGGCGTCGAAGTGTGGCAAGATTCCTGACGGAGGGCTTGCCTGAGCGATGCCTAGTTGTCAGTGCCTCTTCAGGGCACCTAGCAGTGTAAAGTGAGCAATTGTGCTCTTTGCTCAGCTTGGATCTCACATCGACGTTCTGCTTAACATAGCGAGACGGCAGGTGTGAGCTCCCGGAAGGAACGCTGAGCAGAGTGTTTGTCTCAGTGGAGGTAGGGCCCTTGTCCTCACTGAGTCCAAGTTGCCCAGCACATGAGACCAGCTCGGACTGTCTCCGTGATCTGGGGCAAGCTGCGGCAACCTAGGTTTCCAAGAAGAGAGAGAGCAGTGTGCCGCCTGGGCTCTGCATGCCAAGACGTGTGTTGAAAGCCTACACGGCTGCTTGTTGCTCAGCAGGCAGAGAGGAGAAGTGGAGGGGTTCCGTTTCCTTTCAAGGGAAACGGTGCGGAGGCCAGAGTGCTTGGAGTCCTGAAAGCTATCCTCTCGTTCCACTGGAGCACAACAACGGTGGAGACCTCATGGAAAGTGAGGCACGCAGAGCTTGCCCGGTGGAAACTTAGACACTACCCTGAGGCTCAGGGTGGCCTTGCGCTTTCCCAGGCTGAACGAGGTCTGCGGGATGATCTCTCCTCCAGCGTGGCAGGAACCCGGTTGCTCGGGGGAAAGTGCTCGTTTCCTACGCAAGCGTACCTGCGGAGGCTAGCAGCAGGGCAACTTCAGGGTTTGGCAGGCAGGCCCTGGGACACTAGAATCCAACCTTCCAAAGGGAAATGGCTGCTTTTGTCAGAAGAGCCACCTACATTGGTCAGCACGCAGCATAAGTTATTGCAGTATGGGAGCTGCGAAGGGAGAGAAATGGGACACACTGGGCACCTGAGAAGCTCTCCTCGACACTTGCAAGCAGCCTGTTTCTCTGGGAGAACATACTCGTTTCCTCCCCGGTTGTGCCTGCAGTGAGTAGAAGCTGGGCCTTCCTAGGGTTTCACAAACAGCTACGAGTCTACAAGAATCTAGATATCCCAAGGGTAAAAGACTGCTTTTCGAAGCAGATCCACCTATCCTACTTAACAGCAAACATGAGTCCCTACGCTAGTGGAGCTGCTGAGGGAGAGCATGGCTAAAACCTGGGAACTTCCTTAAGTACCTTTACTGTGCAGGCCTCGAAGTGTGGCAAGATCCCTGACGGAGAGCTGACCTGAGCAAGGCCTGGTTGGCAGTGCCTCTTCAGGGGCCTAGCAGTGTAAAGTGAGGAATTGTGCTCTTTGCTCAGTTTGGATCTCCCATCGACGTCCTGCTTAACCTAGCGAGCCGGCAGGTGTGAGCTCCCGGAAGGAACACTGAGCAGAGTGTTTGTCTCACTGCAGGTAGGGCCCTTGTCCTCACAGAGTCCAAGTTGCCCAGCATATGAGACCAGCTCGGACTGTCTTCGTGAGCTGGGGCAAGCTGCGGCAACCTAGGTTTCCAAGAAGAGAGAGAGCAGTGTGCCGCCTGGGCTCTGCATGCCAAGACGTGTTTTGAAGGGCCTACACGGCTGCATGTTGCTCAGGAGGCACAGAGGGGACGTGGAGGGGCTCCGTTTTCTTTCAAGGGAAACGGTGCGTTGGCCAGAGTGCTTGGAGTCCTGAAAGCTATCCTCTCGTTCCACTGGAGCACAACAACGGTGGAGACCTCATGGAAAGTGAGGCACGCAGAGCTTGCCCGGTGGAAACTTAGACACTACCCTGAGGCTCAGGGTGGCCTTGCGCTTTCCCAGGCTGAACGAGGTCTGCGGGATGATCTCTCCTCCAGCGTGGCAGGAACCCGGTTGCTCGGGGGAAAGTGCTCGTTTCCTATGCAAGCGTACCTGCGGAGGCTAGCAGCAGGGCAACTTCAGGGTTTGGCAGGCAGGCCCTGGGACACTAGAATCCAACCTTCCAAAGGGAAATGGCTGCTTTTGTCAGAAGAGCCACCTACATTGGTCAGCACGCAGCATAAGTTATTGCAGTATGGGAGCTGCGAAGGGAGAGAAATGGGACACACTGGGCACCTGAGAAGCTCTCCTCGACACTTGCAAGCAGCCTGTTTCTCTGGGAGAACATACTCGTTTCCTCCCCGGTTGTGCCTGCAGTGAGTAGAAGCTGGGCCTTCCTAGGGTTTCACAAACAGCTACGAGTCTACAAGAATCTAGATATCCAAAGGGGAAAAGACTGCTTTTCGAAGCAGATCCACCTATCCTAGTTCACAGCAAACATGAGTCCCTACGCTAGTGGAGCTGCTGAGGGAGAGCATGGCTAAAACCTGGGAACTTCCTTAAGTACCTTTACTGTGCAGGCCTCGAAGTGTGGCAAGATCCCTGACGGAGGGCTGACCTGAGCAAGGCCTGGTTGGCAGTGCCTCTTCAGGGGCCTAGCAGTGTAAAGTGAGGAATTGTGCTTTTTGCTCAGTTTGGATCTCCCATCGACGTCCTGCTTAACCTAGCGAGCCGGCAGGTGTGAGCTCCCGGAAGGAACACTGAGCAGAGTGTTTGTCTCACTGCAGGTAGGGCCCTTGTCCTCACAGAGTCCAAGTTGCCCAGCATATGAGACCAGCTCGGACTGTCTTCGTGAGCTGGGGCAAGCTGCGGCAACCTAGGTTTCCAAGAAGAGAGAGAGCAGTGTGTTGCCTGGGCTCTGCATGCCAAGACATGTTTTGAGGGCCTACACGGCTGCTTGTTGCTCAGGAGGCAGAGAGGAGACGTGGAGGGCCTCGTTTTCTTTCAAGGGAAACGGTGCGGTGGCCAGAGTGCTTGGAGTCCTGAAAGCTATCCTCTCGTTCCACTGAAACACAACAACGGTGGAGACCTGATGAAAAGCGAGGCACGCAGAGCTTGCCCGGTGGAAACTTAGACACTACCCTGAGGCTCAGGGTGGCCTTGCGCTTTCCCAGGCTGAACGAGGTCTGCGGGATTATCTCTCCTCCAGCGTGGCAGGAACCCGGTTGCTCGGGGGAAAGTGCTCGTTTCCTACGCAAGCGTACCTGCGGAGGCTAGAAGCAGGGCAACTTCAGGGTTTGGCAGGCAGGCCCTGGGACAGTAGAATCCAACCTTCCAAAGGGAATAGGCTGCTTTTGTCAGCAGAGCCACCTACCCTTGTCAGCACCCAGCATAAGTACCTGCAGTATGGGAGCTACGAAGGGCGAGAAATGGGACACACTGGGTACATGAGAAGCTCCCCTCGACACCTGCAAGAAGCCTGTTTCTCTGGGGGAACATACTCGTTTCCTCCCCGGGCGTGCCTGCAGTGAGTAGAAGCTGGGCCTTCCTAGGTTTTCACAAACAGCTTCGAGGCTACAAGAATGCAGATATCCAAAGGGGAAAAGACTGCTTTTCGAAGCAGGGCCACCTATCCTAGTTCACAGCAAACATGAGTCCCTGCAGTAGTGGAACTGCCGAGGGAGAGCATGGCGAAATCCTAGGAACTTCGCTAAGTATCTTTGACTGTGCAGGCGTCGAAGTGTGGCAAGATTCCTGACGGAAGGCTGAACTGAGCGATGCCTAGTTGTCAGTGCCTCTTCAGGGCACCTAGCAGTGTAAAGTGAGCAATTGTGCTCTTTACTCAGCTTGGATCTCACATCGACGTCCAGCTTAACCTAGTGAGCCGGCAGGTGTGAGCTCCCGGAAGGAACGCTGAGCAGAGTGTTTGTCTCAGTGCAGGTAGGGCCCTTGTCCTCACTGAGTCCAAGTTGCCCAGCACATGAGACCAGCTCGGACTGTCTCCGTGATCTGGGGCAAGCTGCGGCAACCTAGGTTTCCAAGAAAAGAGAGAGCAGTGTGCCGCCTGGGCTCTGCATGCCAAGACGTGTGTTGAAGGTTACACGGCTGCTTGTTGCTCAGCAGGCAGAGTGGAGACATGGACGGCCTCGTTTTCTTTCAAGGGAAAGGGTGCGGAGGCCAGAGTGCTTGGAGTCCTAAAAGCTATCCTCTCGTTCCACTGAAGCACAACAACGATGGAGACTTCATGGAAAGCGAGGCACCCAGAGCTTGCCCGGTGGAAACTTAGACACTACCCTGAGGCTCAGGGTGGCCCTGCGCTTTCCCAGGCTGAAAGGGGTCTGCGGGATTATCTCTCCTCCACCGTGGCAGGGACCCGGTTTCTCGGGGGAAAGTGCTCGTTCCCTACGCAAGCGTACCTGCGGAGGCTAGAAGCAGGGAAACTTCAGGGTTTGGCAGGCAGGCCCTGGGACACTAGAATCCAACTTCCAAACGGAAAAGGCTGCTTTTGTCAGCAGAGCCACCTACCCTTGTCAGCAGCCAGCATAAGTTACTCCAGTATGGGAGCTGAGAAGGGAGAGAAATGGGACACACTGGGCACCTGAGAAGCTCTCCTCGACACTTGCAAGCAGCCTGTTTCTCTGGGGGAACATACTAGTTTCCTCCTCGGGTGTGCCTGCAGTGAGTAGAAGCTGGGCCTTCCTAGGGTTTCACAAACAGCTCCGAGTCTACAAGAATCTAGATATCCAAAGGGGAAAAGACTGCTTTTCGAAGCAGATCCACCTATCCTAGTTCACAGCAAACATGAGTCCCTGCGCTAGTGGAGCTGCTGAGGGAGAGCATGGCGAAACCCTGGGAACTTCCTTAAGTACCTTTACTGTGCAGGCCTCGAAGTGTGGCAAGATCCTTGACGGAGGGCTGACCTGAGCAAGTCCTGGTTGGCAGTGCCTCTTCAGGGGCCTAGCAGTGTAAAGTGAGGAATTGTGCTCTTTGCTCAGTTTGGATCTCCCATCGACGTCCTGCTTAACCTAGCGAGCCGGCAGGTGTGAGCTCCCGGAAGGAACGCTGAGCAGAGTGTTTGTCTCACTGCAGGTAGGGCCCTTGTCCTCACTGAGTCCAAGTTGCCCTGGATATGAGACCAGCTCGGAGTGTCTTCGTGAGCTGGGGCAAGCTGCGGCAACCTAGGTTTCCAAGAAGAGAGAGAGCAGTGTGCCGCCTGGGCTCTGCATGCCAAGACGTGTTTTGAAGGGCCTACACGGCTGCATGTTGCTCAGGAGGCACAGAGGGGACGTGGAGGGGCTCCGTTTTCTTTCAAGGGAAACGGTGCGTTGGCCAGAGTGCTTGGAGTCCTGAAAGCTATCCTCTCGTTCCACTGGAGCACAACAACGGTGGAGACCTCATGGAAAGTGAGGCACGAAGAGCTTGCCCGGTGGAAACTTAGACACTACCCTGAGGCTCAGGGTGGCCTTGCGCTTTCCCAGGCTGAACGAGGTCTGCGGGATGATCTCTCCTCTAGCGTGGCAGGAACCCGGTTGCTCGGGGGAAAGTGCTCGTTTCCTACGCAAGCGTACCTGCGGAGGCTAGCAGCAGGGCAACTTCAGGGTTTGGCAGGCAGGCCCTGGGACACTAGAATCCAACCTTCCAAAGGGAAATGGCTGCTTTTGTCAGAAGAGCCACCTACATTGGTCAGCACGCAGCATAAGTTATTGCAGTATGGGAGCTGCGAAGGGAGAGAAATGGGACACACTGGGCACCTGAGAAGCTCTCCTCGACACTTGCAAGCAGCCTGTTTCTCTTGGAGAACATACTCGTTTCCTCCCCGGTTGTGCCTGCAGTGAGTAGAAGCTGGGCCTTCCTAGGGTTTCACAAACAGCTACGAGTCTACAAGAATCTAGATATCCAAAGGGGAAAAGACTGCTTTTCGAAGCAGATCCACCTATCCTAGTTCACAGCAAACATGAGTCCCTACGCTAGTGGAGCTGCTGAGGGAGAGCATGGCTAAAACCTGGGAACTTCCTTAAGTACCTTTACTGTGCAGGCCTCGAAGTGTGGCAAGATCCCTGACGGAGGGCTGACCTGAGCAAGGCCTGGTTGGCAGTGCCTCTTCAGGGGCCTAGCAGTGTACAGTGAGGAATTGTGCTTTTTGCTCAGTTTGGATCTCCCATCGACGTCCTGCTTAACCTAGCGAGCCGGCAGGTGTGAGCTCCCGGAAGGAACACTGAGCAGAGTGTTTGTCTCACTGCAGGTAGGGCCCTTGTCCTCACAGAGTCCAAGTTGCCCAGCATATGAGACCAGCTCGGACTGTCTTCGTGAGCTGGGGCAAGCTGCGGCAACATAGGTTTCCAAGAAGAGAGAGAGCAGTGTGTTGCCTGGGCTCTGCATGCCAAGACATGTTTTGAGGGCCTACATGGCTGCTTGTTGCTCAGGAGGCAGAGAGGAGACGAGGAGGGCCTCGTTTTCTTTCAAGGGAAACGGTGCGGTGGCCAGAGTGCTTGGAGTCCTGAAAGCTATCCTCTCGTTCCACTGAAACACAACAACGGTGGAGACCTGATGAAAAGCGAGGCACGCAGAGCTTGCCCGGTGGAAACTTAGACACTACCCTGAGGCTCAGGGTGGCCTTGCGCTTTCCCAGGCTGAACGAGGTCTGCGGGATTATCTCTCCTCCAGCGTGGCAGGAACCCGGTTGCTCGGGGGAAAGTGCTCGTTTCCTACGCAAGCGTACCTGCGGAGGCTAGCAGCAGGGCAACTTCAGGGTTTGGCAGGCAGGCCCTGGGACACTAGAATCCAACCTTCCAAAGGGAATAGGCTGCTTTTGTCAGCAGAGCCACCTACCCTTGTCAGCACCCAGCATAAGTACCTGCAGTATGGGAGCTACGAAGGGAGAGAAATGGGACACACTGGGTACCTGAGAAGCTCCCCTCGACACCTGCAAGCAGCCTGTTTCTCTGGGGGAACATACTCGTTTCCTCCCCGGGCGTGCCTGCAGTGAGTAGAAGCTGGGCCTTCCTAGGTTTTCACAAACAGCTTCGAGGCTACAAGAATGCAGATATCCAAAGGGGAAAAGACTGCTTTTCGAAGCAGGGCCACCTATCCTAGTTCACAGCAAACATGAGTCCCTGCAGTAGTGGAACTGCCGAGGGAGAGCATGGCGAAATCCTAGGAACTTCGCTAAGTATCTTTGACTGTGCAGGCGTCGAAGTGTGGCAAGATTCCTGACGGAGGGCTTGCCTGAGCGATGCCTAGTTGTCAGTGCCTCTTCAGGGCGCCTAGCAGGGTAAAGTGAGCAATTGTGCTCTTTGCTCAGCTTGGATTTCACATCGACGTTCTGCTTAACCTAGCGAGACGGCAGGTGTGAGCTCCCGGAAGGAACGCTGAGCAGAGTGTTTGTCTCAGTGCAGGTAGGGCCCTTGTCCTCACTGAATCGAAGTTCCCCAGCACATGAGACCAGCTCGGACTGTCTCCGTGATCTGGGGCAAGCTGCGGCAACCTAGGTTTCCAAGAAGAGAGAGAGCAGTGAGCCACCTGGGCTCTGCATGCCAAGACGTGTGTTGAAGTCTTACACGGCTGCCTGTTGCTCAGCAGGCAGAGAGGAGAAGTGGAGGGGCTCCGTTTCCTTTCAAGGGAAACGGTGCGGAGGCCAGAGTGCTTGGATTCCTAAAAGCTATCCTCTCGTTCCACTGAAGCACAACAACGGTGGAAACCTCATGGAAAGCGAGGCACGCAGAGCTTGCCCGGTGGAAACTTAGACACTACCCTGAGGCTCAGGGTGGCCTTGCGCTTTCCCAGGCTAAAAGGTGTCTGCGGGATTATCTCTCCTCCAGCGTGGCAGGAACCCGATTGCTCGGGGGAAAATGCTCCTTTCCTACGCAAGCGTACCTGCGGAGGCTAGAAGCAGGGCAACTTCCGGGTTTGGCAGGCAGGCCCTGGGACACTAGAATCCAACCTTCCAAAGGGAAAAGGCTGCTTTTGTCAGCAGAGCCACCTACCCTTGTCAGCAGCCAGCATAAGTTACTCCAGTATGGGGGCTGCGAAGGGAGAGAAATGGGACACACTGGGCACCTGAGAAGATCTCCTCGACACTTGCAAGCAGCCTGTTCCTCTGGGGGAACATACTCGTTTCCTCCTCGGGTGTGCCTGCAGTGAGTAGAAGCTGGGCCTTCCTAGGGTTTCACAAACAGCTCCGAGTCTACAAGAATCTAGATATCCAAAGGGAAAAGACTGCTTTTCGAAGCAGATACACCTATCCTAGTTCACAGCAAACATGAGTCCCTGCGCTAGTGGAGCTGCTGAGGGAGAGCATGGCGAAACTCTGGGAACTTCCTTAAGTACCTTTACTGTGCAGGCCTCGAAGTGTGGCAAGATCCTGACGGAGGGCTGAACTGAGCAAGGCCTGGTTGGCAGTGCCTCTTCCGGGAGCCTAGCAGTGTAAAGTGAGCAATTGTGCTCTTTGCTCAGCTTGGATCTCACATCGACGTTCTGCTTAACCTAGCGAGACGGCAGGTGTGAGCTCCCGGAAGGAACGCTGAGCAGAGTGTTTGTCTCAGTGCAGGTAGGGCCCTTGTCCTCACTGAATCCAAGTTCCCCAGCACTTGAGACCAGCTCGGACTGTCTCCGTGATCTGGGGCAAGCTGCGGCAACCTAGGTTTCCAAGAAGAGAGAGAGCAGTGTGCCACCTGGGCTCTGCATGCCAAGACGTGTGTTGAAGGCTTACACGGCTGCCTGTTGCTCAGCAGGCAGAGAGGAGAAGTGGAGGGGCTCCGTTTCCTTTCAAGGGAAACGGTGCGGAGGCCAGATTGCTTGGAGTCCTAAAAGCTATCCTCTCGTTCCCCTGAAGCACAACAACGATGGAGACCTCATGGAAAGCGAGGCACGCAGAGCTTACCCGGTGGAAACTTAGACACTACCCTGAGGCTCAGGGTGGCCTTGCGCTTTCCCAGGCTGAAAGGGGTCTGCGGGATTATCTCTCCTCTAGCGTGTCAGGAACCCGGTTGCTCGGGGGAAAGTGCTCGTTTCCTACGCAAGCGTACCTGCGGAGGCTAGAAGCAGGGCAACTTCAGGGTTTGGCAGGCAGGCCCTGGGACACTAGAATCCAACCTTCCAAAGGGAATAGGCTGCTTTTGTCAGCAGAGCCACCTACCCTTGTCAGCACCCAGCATAAGTACCTGCAGTATGGGAGCTACGAAGGGAGAAAAATGGGACACACTGGGTACCTGAGAAGCTCCCCTCGACACCTGCAAGCAGCCTGTTTCTCTGGGGGAACATACTCGTTTCCTCCCCGGGTGTGCCTGCAGTGAGTAGAAGCTGGGCCTTCCTAAGGTTTCAGAAACAGCTCGGAGGCTACAAGAATGCAGATATCCAAAGGGGAAAAGACTGCTTTTCGAAGCAGGGCCACCTATCCTAGTTCACAGCAAACATGAGTCCCTGCAGTAGTGGAACTGCCGAGGGAGAGCATGGCGAAATCCTAGGAACGTCGCTAAGTATCTTTGACTGTGCAGGCGTCGAAGTGTGGCAACATTCCTGACGGAGGGCTTGCCTGAGCGATGCCTAGTTGTCAGTGCCTCTTCAGGGCACCTAGCAGTGTAAAGTGAGCAATTGTGCCCTTTGCTCAGCTTGGATCTCACATCGACGTTCTGCTTAACATAGCGAGACGGCAGGTGTGAGCTCCCGGAAGGAACGCTGAGCAGAGTGTTTGTCTCAGTGCAGGTAGGGCCCTTGTCCTCACTGAGTCCAAGTTGCCCAGCACATGAGACCAGCTCGGACTGTCTCCGTGATCTGGGGCAAGCTGCGGCAACCTAGGTTTCCAAGAAGAGAGAGAGCAGTGTGCCGCCTGGGCTCTGCATGCCAAGACGTGTGTTGAAAGCCTACACGGCTGCTTGTTGCTCAGCAGGCAGAGAGGAGAAGTGGAGGGGTTCCGTTTCCTTTCAAGGGAAACGGTGCTGAGGCCAGAGTGCTTGGAGTCCTAAAAACTATCCTCTCGTTCCACTGAAGCACAACAACGATGGAGACTTCATGGAAAGCGAGGCACCCAGAGCTTGCCCGGTGGAAACTTAGACACTACCCGGAGGCTCAGGGTGGCCTTGCGCTTTCCCAGGCTGAAAGGGGTCTGCGGGATTATCTCTCCTCCACCGTGGCAGGGACCCGGTTTCTCGGGGGAAAGTGCTCGTTCCCTACGCAAGCGTACCTGCGGAGGCTAGAAGCAGGGAAACTTCAGGGTTTGGCAGGCAGGCCCTGGGACACTAGAATCCAACCTTCCAAAGGGAAAAGGCTGCTTTTGTCAGCAGAGCCACCTACCCTTGTCAGCAGCCAGCATAAGTTACTCCAGTATGGGAGCTGAGAAGGGAGAGAAATGGGACACACTGGGCACCTGAGAAGCTCTCCTCGACACTTGCAAGCAGCCTGTTTCTCTGGGGGAACATACTAGTTTCCTCCTCGGGTGTGCCTGCAGTGAGTAGAAGCTGGGCCTTCCTAGGGTTTCACAAACAGCTCCGAGTCTACAAGAATCTAGATATCCAAAGGGGAAAAGACTGCTTTTCGAAGCAGATCCACCTATCCTAGTTCACAGCAAACATGAGTCCCTACGCTAGTGGAGCTGCTGAGGGAGAGCATGGCGAAACCCTGGGAACTTCCTTAAGTACCTTTACTGTGCAGGCCTCGAAGTGTGGCAAGATCCTTGACGGAGGGCTGACCTGAGCAAGTCCTGGTTGGCAGTGCCTCTTCAGGGGCCTAGCAGTGTAAAGTGAGGAATTGTGCTCTTTGCTCAGTTTGGATCTCCCATCGACGTCCTGCTTAACCTAGCGAGCCGGCAGGTGTGAGCTCCCGGAAGGAACGCTGAGCAGAGTGTTTGTCTCACTGCAGGTAGGGCCCTTGTCCTCACTGAGTCCAAGTTGCCCTGGATATGAGACCAGCTCGGAGTGTCTTCGTGAGCTGGGGCAAGCTGCGGCAACCTAGGTTTCCAAGAAGAGAGAGAGCAGTGTGCCGCCTGGGCTCTGCATGCCAAGACGTGTTTTGAAGGGCCTACACGGCTGCATGTTGCTCAGGAGGCACAGAGGGGACGTGGAGGGGCTCCGTTTTCTTTCAAGGGAAACGGTGCGTTGGCCAGAGTGCTTGGAGTCCTGAAAGCTATCCTCTCATTCCACTGAAGCACAACAACGATGGAGAGCTCATGGTTAGCGAGGCACGCAGAGCTTGCCCGGTGGAAACTTAGACACTACCCTGAGGCTCAGGGTGGCCTTGCGCTTTCCGAGGCGGATCGAGGTCTGCTGGATTATCTCTCCTCCAGCGTGGCAGGAACCCGGTTTCTCGGGGGAAAGTGCTCGTTTCCTACGCAAGCGTACCTGCGGAGGCTAGAAGCAGGGCAACTTCAGGGTTTGGCAGGCAGGCCCTGGGACACTAGAATCCAACCTTCCAAAGGGAAAAGGCTGCTTTCGTCAGCAGAGCCACCTACCCTTGTCAGCAGCCAGCATAAGTTACTGCAGTATGGGAGCTGCGAAGGGAGAGAAATGGGACACACTGGGCACCTGAGAAGCTCTCCTCGACACTTGCAAGCAGCCTGTTTCTCTGGGGGAACATACTCGTTTCCTACCCGGGTGTGCCTGCAGTGAGTAGAAGCTGGGCCTTCCTAGGGTTTCACAAACAGCTCCGAGTCTACAAGAATCTAGATATCCAAAGGGGAAAAGACTGCTTTTCGAAGCAGATCCACCTATCCTAGTTCACAGCAAACATGAGTCCATGCGCTAGTGGAGCTGCCAAGGGAGAGCATGGCGAAATCCTAGGAACTTCGCTAAGTATCTTTGACTGTGCAGGCGTCGAAGTGTGGCAAGATCCCTGACGGAGGGCTGATCTGAGCAAGGCCTGGTTGGCAGTGCCTCTTCCGGGGGCCTAGCAGTGTAAAGTGAGGAATTGTGCTTTTTGCTCAGTTTGGATCTCCCATCGACGTCCTGCTTAACCTAGCGAGCCGGCAGGTGTGAACTCCCGGAAGGAACGCTGAGCAGAGTGTTTGTCTCACTGCAGGTAGGGCACTTGTCCTCACTGAGTCCAAGTTGCCCAGCATATGAGACCAGCTCGGACTGTCTTCGTGAGCTGGGGCAAGCTGCGGCAACCTAGGTTTCCAAGAAGAGAGAGAGCAGTGTGTTGCCTGGGCTCTGCATGCCAAGACGTATGTTGAAGGCCTACACGGCTGCTTGTTGCTCAGCAGGGAGAGAGGAGAAGTGGAGGGGCTCCGTTTCCTTTCAAGGGAAACGGTGCGGAGGCCAGAGTGCTTGGAGTCCTGAAAGCTATCCTCTCGTTCCACTGAAACACAACAACGGTGGAGACCTGATGAAAAGCGAGGCACGCAGAGCTTGCCCGGTGGAAACTTAGACACTACCCTGAGGCTCAGGGTGGCCTTGCGCTTTCCCAGGCTGAACGAGGTCTGCGGGATTATCTCTCCTCCAGCGTGGCAGGAACCCGGTTGCTCGGGGGAAAGTGCTCGTTTCCTACGCAAGCGTACCTGCGGAGGCTAGAAGCAGGGCAACTTCAGGGTTTGGCAGGCAGGCCCTGGGACAGTAGAATCCAACCTTCCAAAGGGAATAGGCTGCTTTTGTCAGCAGAGCCACCTACCCTTGTCAGCACCCAGCATAAGTACCTGCAGTATGGGAGCTACGAAGGGCGAGAAATGGGACACACTGGGTACATGAGAAGCTCCCCTCGACACCTGCAAGCAGCCTGTTTCTCTGGTGGAACATACTCGTTTCCTCCCCGGGCGTGCCTGCAGTGAGTAGAAGCTGGGCCTTCCTAGGTTTTCACAAACAGCTTCGAGGCTACAAGAATGCAGATATCCAAAGGGGAAAAGACTGCTTTTCGAAGCAGGGCCACCTATCCTAGTTCACAGCAAGCATGAGTCCCTGCAGTAGTGGAACTGCCGAGGGAGAGCATGGCGAAATCCTAGGAACTTCGCTAAGTATCTTTGACTGTGCAGGCGTCGAAGTGTGGCAAGATTCCTGACGGAAGGCTGAACTGAGCGATGCCTAGTTGTCAGTGCCTCTTCCGGGCGCCTAGCAGTGTAAAGTGAGCAATTGTGCTCTTTGCTCAGCTTGGATCTCACATCGACGTCCAGCTTAACCTAGTGAGCCGGCAGGTGTGAACTCCCGGAAGGAACGCTGAGCAGAGTGTTTGTCTCACTGCAGGTAGGGCCCTTGTCCTCACTGAGTCCAAGTTGCCCAGCACATGAGACCAGCTCGGACTGTCTCCGTGATCTGGGGCAAGCTGCGGCAACCTAGGTTTCCAAGAAGAGAGAGAGCAGTGTGCCGCCTGGGCTCTGCATCCCAAGACGTGTGTTGAAGGTTACACGGCTGCTTGTTGCTCAGGAGGCAGAGTGGAGACGTGGACGGCCTCGTTTTCTTTCAAGGGAAAGGGTGCGGAGGCCAGAGTGCTTGGAGTCCTAAAAGCTATCCTCTCGTTCCACTGAAGCACAACAACGATGGAGACCTCATGGAAAGCGAGGCACGCAGAGCTTGCCCGGCGGAAACTTAGACACTACCCTGAGGCTCAGGGTGGCCTTGCGCTTTCCCAGGCTGAAAGGGGTCTGCGGCATGATCTCTCCTCCAGCGTGGCAGGAACCCGGTTGCTCGGGGGAAAGTGCTCGTTTCCTACGCAAGCGTACCTGCGGAGGCTAGAAGCAGGGAAACTTCAGGGTTTGGCAGGCAGGCCCTGGGACACTAGAATCCAACCTTCCAAAGGGAAAAGGCTGCTTTTGTCAGCAGAGCCACCTACCCTTGTCAGCAGCCAGCATAAGTTACTCCAGTATGGGAGCTGCGAAGGGAGAGAAATGGGACACACTGGGCACCTGAGAAGCTCTCCTCGACACTTGCAAGCAGCCTGTTTCTCTGGGGGAACCTACTCGTTTCCTCCTCGGGTGTGCCTGCAGTGAGTAGAAGCTGGGCCTTCCTAGGGTTTCACAAACAGCTCCGAGTCTACAAGAATCTAGATATCCAAAGGGGAAAAGACTGCTTTTCGAAGCAGATCCACCTATCCTAGTTCACAGCAAACATGAGTCCCTGCGGTAGTGGAGCTGCTGAGGGAGAGCATGGCGAAACCCTGGGAACTTCCTTAAGTACCTTTACTGTGCAGGCCTCGAAGTGTGGCAAGTTCCTGACGGAAGGCTGACCTGAGCAAGGCCTGGTTGGCAGTGCCTCTTCAAGGGCCTAGCAGTGTAAAGTGCGGAATTGTGCTTTTTGCTCAGTTTGGATCTCCCATCGACGTCCTGCTTAACCTAGCGAGCCGGCAGGTGTGAGCTCCCGGAAGGAACGCTGAGCAGAGTGTTTGTCTCACTGCAGGTAGGGCCCTTGTCCTCACTGAGTCCAAGTTCCCCAGCACATGAGACCAGCTCGGACTGTCTCCGTGATCTGGGGCAAGCTGCGGCAACCTAGGTTTCCAAGAAGAGAGAGAGCAGTGTGCCACCTGGGCTCTGCATGCCAAGACGTGTGTTGAAGGCTTACACGGCTGCCTGTTGCTCAGCAGGCAGAGAGGAGAAGTGGAGGGGCTCCGTTTCCTTTCAAGGGAAACGGTGCGGAGGCCAGATTGCTTGGAGTCCTAAAAGCTATCCTCTCGTTCCACTGAAGCACAACAACGATGGAGACCTCATGGAAAGCGAGGCACGCAGAGCTTACCCGGTGGAAACTTAGACACTACCCTGAGGCTCAGGGTGGCCTTGCGCTTTCCCAGGCTGAAAGGGGTCTGCGGGATGATCTCTCCTCTAGCGTGTCAGGAACCCGGTTTCTCGGGGGAAAGTGCTCGTTTCCTACGCACGCGTACCTGCGGAGTCTAGAAGCAGGGCAACTTCAGGATTTGGCAGGCAGGCCCTGGGACACTAGAATCCAACCTTCCAAAGGGAATAGGCTGCTTTTGTCAGCAGAGCCACCTACCCTTGTCCGCACCCAGCATAAGTACCTGCAGTATGGGAGCTACGAAGGGAGAAAAATGGGACACACTGGGTACCTGAGAAGCTCCCCTCGACACCTGCAAGCAGCCTGTTTCTCTGGGGGAACATACTCGTTTCCTCCCCGGGTGTGCCTGCAGTGAGTAGAAGCTGGGCCTTCCTAGGGTTTCAGAAACAGCTCGGAGGCTACAAGAATGCAGATATCCAAAGGGGAAAAGACTGCTTTTCGAAGCAGGGCCACCTATCCTAGTTCACAGCAAACATGAGTCCCTGCAGTAGTGGAACTGCCGAGGGAGAGCATGGCGAAATCCTAGGAACTTCGCTAAGTATATTTGACTGTGCAGGCGTCGAAGTGTGGCAAGATTCCTGACGGAGGGCTTGCCTGAGCGATGCCTAGTTGTCAGTGCCTCTTCAGGGCACCTAGCAGTGTAAAGTGAGCAATTGTGCTCTTTGCTCAGCTTGGATCTCACATCGACGTTCTGCTTAACATAGCGAGACGGCAGGTGTGAGCTCCCGGAAGGAACGCTGAGCAGAGTGTTTGTCTCAGTGCAGGTAGGGCACTTGTCCTCACTGAGTCCAAGTTGCCCAGCACATGAGACCAGCTCGGACTGTCTCCGTGATCTGGGGCAAGCTGCGGCAACCTAGGTTTCCAAGAAGAGAGAGAGCAGTGTGCCGCCTGGGCTCTGCATGCCAAGACGTGTGTTGAAAGCCTACACGGCTGCTTGTTGCTCAGCAGGCAGAGAGGAGAAGTGGAGGGGTTCCGTTTCCTTTCAAGGGAAACGGTGCGGAGGCCAGAGTGCTTGGAGTCCTGAAAGCTATCCTCTCGTTCCACTGGAGCACAACAACGGTGGAGACCTCATGGAAAGTGAGGCACGCAGAGCTTGCCCGGTGGAAACTTAGACACTACCCTGAGGCTCAGGGTGGCCTTGCGCTTTCCCAGGCTGAACGAGGTCTGCGGGATGATCTCTCCTCCAGCGTGGCAGGAACCCGGTTGCTCGGGGGAAAGTGCTCGTTTCCTACGCAAGCGTACCTGCGGAGGCTAGCAGCAGGGCAACTTCAGGGTTTGGCAGGCAGGCCCTGGGACACTAGAATCCAACCTTCCAAAGGGAAATGGCTGCTTTTGTCAGAAGAGCCACCTACATTGGTCAGCACGCAGCATAAGTTATTGCAGTATGGGAGCTGCGAAGGGAGAGAAATGGGACACACTGGGCACCTGAGAAGCTCTCCTCGACACTTGCAAGCAGCCTGTTTCTCTGGGAGAACATACTCGTTTCCTCCCCGGTTGTGCCTGCAGTGAGTAGAAGCTGGGCCTTCCTAGGGTTTCACAAACAGCTACGAGTCTACAAGAATCTAGATATCCCAAGGGTAAAAGACTGCTTTTCGAAGCAGATCCACCTATCCTACTTAACAGCAAACATGAGTCCCTACGCTAGTGGAGCTGCTGAGGGAGAGCATGGCTAAAACCTGGGAACTTCCTTAAGTACCTTTACTGTGCAGGCCTCGAAGTGTGGCAAGATCTCTGACGGAGGGCTGACCTGAGCAAGGCCTGGTTGGCAGTGCCTCTTCAGGGGCCTAGCAGTGTAAAGTGAGGAATTGTGCTCTTTGCTCAGTTTGGATCTCCCATCGACGTCCTGCTTAACCTAGCGAGCCGGCAGGTGTGAGCTCCCGGAAGGAACACTGAGCAGAGTGTTTGTCTCACTGCAGGTAGGGCCCTTGTCCTCACAGAGTCCAAGTTGCCCAGCATATGAGACCAGCTCGGACTGTCTTCGTGAGCTGGGGCAAGCTGCGGCAACCTAGGTTTCCAAGAAGAGAGAGAGCAGTGTGCCGCCTGGGCTCTGCATGCCAAGACGTGTTTTGAAGGGCCTACACGGCTGCATGTTGCTCAGGAGGCACAGAGGGGACGTGGAGGGGCTCCGTTTTCTTTCAAGGGAAACGGTGCGTTGGCCAGAGTGCTTGGAGTCCTGAAAGCTATCCTCTCGTTCCACTGGAGCACAACAACGGTGGAGACCTCATGGAAAGTGAGGCACGCAGAGCTTGCCCGGTGGAAACTTAGACACTACCCTGAGGCTCAGGGTGGCCTTGCGCTTTCCCAGGCTGAACGAGGTCTGCGGGATGATCTCTCCTCCAGCGTGGCAGGAACCCGGTTGCTCGGGGGAAAGTGCTCGTTTCCTACGCAAGCGTACCTGCGGAGGCTAGCAGCAGGGCAACTTCAGGGTTTGGCAGGCAGGCCCTGGGACACTAGAATCCAACCTTCCAAAGGGAAATGGCTGCTTTTGTCAGAAGAGCCACCTACATTGGTCAGCACGCAGCATAAGTTATTGCAGTATGGGAGCTGCGTAGGGAGAGAAATGGGACACACTGGGCACCTGAGAAGCTCTCCTCGACACTTGCAAGCAGCCTGTTTCTCTGGGAGAACATACTCGTTTCCTCCCCGGTTGTGCCTGCAGTGAGTAGAAGCTGGGCCTTCCTAGGGTTTCACAAACAGCTCCGAGTCTACAAGAATCTAGATATCCAAAGGGGAAAAGACTGCTTTTCGAAGCAGATCCACCTATCCTAGTTCACAGCAAACATGAGTCCCTACGCTAGTGGAGCTGCTGAGGGAGAGCATGGCTAAAACCTGGGAACTTCCTTAAGTACCTTTACTGTGCAGGCCTCGAAGTGTGGCAAGATCCCTGACGGAGGGCTGACCTGAGCAAGGCCTGGTTGGCAGTGCCTCTTCAGGGGCCTAGCAGTGTAAAGTGAGGAATTGTGCTTTTTGCTCAGTTTGGATCTCCCATCGACGTCCTGCTTAACCTAGCGAGCCGGCAGGTGTGAGCTCCCGGAAGGAACACTGAGCAGAGTGTTTGTCTCACTGCAGGTAGGGCCCTTGTCCTCACAGAGTCCAAGTTGCCCAGCATATGAGACCAGCTCGGACTGTCTTCGTGAGCTGGGGCAAGCTGCGGCAACCTAGGTTTCCAAGAAGAGAGAGAGCAGTGTGTTGCCTGGGCTCTGCATGCCAAGACATGTTTTGAGGGCCTACACGGCTGCTTGTTGCTCAGGAGGCAGAGAGGAGACGTGGAGGGCCTCGTTTTCTTTCAAGGGAAACGGTGCGGTGGCCAGAGTGCTTGGAGTCCTGAAAGCTATCCTCTCGTTCCACTGAAACACAACAACGGTGGAGACCTGATGAAAAGCGAGGCACGCAGAGCTTGCCCGGTGGAAACTTAGACACTACCCTGAGGCTCAGGGTGGCCTTGCGCTTTCCCAGGCTGAACGAGGTCTGCGGGATTATCTCTCCTCCAGCGTGGCAGGAACCCGGTTGCTCGGGGGAAAGTGCTCGTTTCCTACGCAAGCGTACCTGCGGAGGCTAGAAGCAGGGCAACTTCAGGGTTTGGCAGGCAGGCCCTGGGACAGTAGAATCCAACCTTCCAAAGGGAATAGGCTGCTTTTGTCAGCAGAGCCACCTACCCTTGTCAGCACCCAGCATAAGTACCTGCAGTATGGGAGCTACGAAGGGCGAGAAATGGGACACACTGGGTACATGAGAAGCTCCCCTCGACACCTGCAAGCAGCCTGTTTCTCTGGGGGAACATACTCGTTTCCTCCCCGGGCGTGCCTGCAGTGAGTAGAAGCTGGGCCTTCCTAGGTTTTCACAAACAGCTTCGAGGCTACAAGAATGCAGATATCCAAAGGGGAAAAGACTGCTTTTCGAAGCAGGGCCACCTATCCTAGTTCACAGCAAACATGAGTCCCTGCAGTAGTGGAACTGCCGAGGGAGAGCATGGCGAAATCCTAGGAACTTCGCTAAGTATCTTTGACTGTGCAGGCGTCGAAGTTTGGCAAGATTCCTGACGGAGGGCTTGCCTGAGCGATGCCTAGTTGTCAGTGCCTCTTCCGGGCGCCTAGCAGTGTAAAGTGAGCAATTGTGCTCTTTGCTCAGCTTGGATCTCACATCGACGTCCAGCTTAACCTAGTGAGCCGGCAGGTGTGAACTCCCGGAAGGAACGCTGAGCAGAGTGTTTGTCTCACTGCAGGTAGGGCCCTTGTCCTCACTGAGTCCAAGTTGCCCAGCACATGAGACCAGCTCGGACTGTCTCCGTGATCTGGGGCAAGCTGCGGCAACCTAGGTTTCCAAGAAGAGAGAGAGCAGTGTGCCGCCTGGGCTCTGCATCCTAAGACGTGTGTTGAAGGTTACACGGCTGCTTGTTGCTCAGGAGGCAGAGTGGAGACGTGGACGGCCTCGTTTTCTTTCAAGGGAAAGGGTGCGGAGGCCAGAGTGCTTGGAGTCCTAAAAGCTATCCTCTCGTTCCACTAAAGCACAACAACGATGGAGACCTCATGGAAAGCGAGGCACGCAGAGCTTGCCCGGCGGAAACTTAGACACTACCCTGAGGCTCAGGGTGGCCTTGCGCTTTCCCAGGCTGAAAGGGGTCTGCGGCATGATCTCTCCTCCAGCGTGGCAGGAACCCGGTTGCTCGGGGGAAAGTGCGCGTTTCCTACGCAAGCGTACCTGCGGAGGCTAGAAGCAGGGAAACTTCAGGGTTTGGCAGGCAGGCCCTGGGACACTAGAATCCAACCTTCCAAAGGGAAAAGGCTGCTTTTGTCAGCAGAGCCACCTACCCTTGTCAGCAGCCAGCATAAGTTACTCCAGTATGGGAGCTGCGAAGGGAGAGAAATGGGACACACTGGGCACCTGAGAAGCTCTCCTCGACACTTGCAAGCAGCCTGTTTCTCTGGGGGAACATACTCGTTTCCTCCTCGGGTGTGCCTGCAGTGAGTAGAAGCTGGGCCTTCCTAGGGTTTCACAAACAGCTCCGAGTCTACAAGAATCTAGATATGCAAAGGGGAAAAGACTGCTTTTCGAAGCAGATCCACCTAACCTAGTTCACAGCAAACATGAGTCCCTGCGGTAGTGGAGCTGCTGAGGGAGAGCATGGCGAAACCCTGGGAACTTCCTTAAGTACCTTTACTGTGCAGGCCTCGAAGTGTGGCAAGATCCTGACGGAAGGCTGACCTGCGCAAGGCCTGGTTGGCAGTGCCTCTTCAGGGGCCTAGCAGTGTAAAGTGCGGAATTGTGCTTTTTGCTCAGTTTGGATCTCCCATCGACGTCCTGCTTAACCTAGCGAGCCGGCAGGTGTGAGCTCCCGGAAGGAACACTGAGCAGAGTGTTTGTCTCACTGCAGGTAGGGCCCTTGTCCTCACAGAGTCCAAGTTGCCCAGCATATGAGACCAGCTCGGACTGTCTTCGTGAGCTGGGGCAAGCTGCGGCAACCTAGGTTTCCAAGAAGAGAGAGAGCAGTGTGTTGCCTGGGCTCTGCATGCCAAGACATGTTTTGAGGGCCTACACGGCTGCTTGTTGCTCAGGAGGCAGAGAGGAGACGTGGAGGGCCTCGTTTTCTTTCAAGGGAAACGGTGCGGTGGCCAGAGTGCTTGGAGTCCTGAAAGCTATCCTCTCGTTCCACTGAAACACAACAACGGTGGAGACCTGATGAAAAGCGAGGCACGCAGAGCTTGCCCAGTGGAAACTTAGACACTACCCTGAGGCTCAGGGTGGCCTTGCGCTTTCCCAGGCTGAACGAGGTCTGCGGGATTATCTCTCCTCCAGCGTGGCAGGAACCCGGTTGCTCGGGGGAAAGTGCTCGTTTCCTACGCAAGCGTACCTGCGGAGGCTAGAAGCAGGGCAACTTCAGGGTTTGGCAGGCAGGCCCTGGGACAGTAGAATCCAACCTTCCAAAGGGAATAGGCTGCTTTTGTCAGCAGAGCCACCTACCCTTGTCAGCACCCAGCATAAGTACCTGCAGTATGGGAGCTACGAAGGGCGAGAAATGGGACACACTGGGTACATGAGAAGCTCCCCTCGACACCTGCAAGCAACCTGTTTCTCTGGTGGAACATACTCGTTTCCTCCCCGGGCGTGCCTGCAGTGAGTAGAAGCTGGGCCTTCCTAGGTTTTCACAAACAGCTTCGAGGCTACAAGAATGCAGATATCCAAAGGGGAAAAGACTGCTTTTCGAAGCAGGGCCACCTATCCTAGTTCACAGCAAGCATGAGTCCCTGCAGTAGTGGAACTGCCGAGGGAGAGCATGGCGAAATCCTAGGAACTTCGCTAAGTATCTTTGACTGTGCAGGCGTCGAAGTGTGGCAAGATTCCTGACGGAAGGCTGAACTGAGCGATGCCTAGTTGTCAGTGCCTCTTCCGGGCGCCTAGCAGTGTAAAGTGAGCAATTGTGCTCTTTGCTCAGCTTGGATCTCACATCGACGTCCAGCTTAACCTAGTGAGCCGGCAGGTGTGAACTCCCGGAAGGAACGCTGAGCAGAGTGTTTGTCTCACTGCAGGTAGGGCCCTTGTCCTCACTGAGTCCAAGTTGCCCAGCACATGAGACCAGCTCGGACTGTCTCCGTGATCTGGGGCAAGCTGCGGCAACCTAGGTTTCCAAGAAGAGAGAGAGCAGTGTGCCGCCTGGGCTCTGCATCCCAAGACGTGTGTTGAAGGTTACACGGCTGCTTGTTGCTCAGGAGGCAGAGTGGAGACGTGGACGGCCTCGTTTTCTTTCAAGGGAAAGGGTGCGGAGGCCAGAGTGCTTGGAGTCCTAAAAGCTATCCTCTCGTTCCACTGAAGCACAACAACGATGGAGACCTCATGGAAAGCGAGGCACGCAGAGCTTGCCCGGCGGAAACTTAGACACTACCCTGAGGCTCAGGGTGGCCTTGCGCTTTCCCAGGCTGAAAGGGGTCTGCGGCATGATCTCTCCTCCAGCGTGGCAGGAACCCGGTTGCTCGGGGGAAAGTGCTCGTTTCCTACGCAAGCGTACCTGCGGAGGCTAGAAGCAGGGAAACTTCAGGGTTTGGCAGGCAGGCCCTGGGACACTAGAATCCAACCTTCCAAAGGGAAAAGGCTGCTTTTGTCAGCAGAGCCACCTACCCTTGTCAGCAGCCAGCATAAGTTACTCCAGTATGGGAGCTGCGAAGGGAGAGAAATGGGACACACTGGGCACCTGAGAAGCTCTCCTCGACACTTGCAAGCAGCCTGTTTCTCTGGGGGAACCTACTCGTTTCCTCCTCGGGTGTGCCTGCAGTGAGTAGAAGCTGGGCCTTCCTAGGGTTTCACAAACAGCTCCGAGTCTACAAGAATCTAGATATCCAAAGGGGAAAAGACTGCTTTTCGAAGCAGATCCACCTATCCTAGTTCACAGCAAACATGAGTCCCTGCGGTAGTGGAGCTGCTGAGGGAGAGCATGGCGAAACCCTGGGAACTTCCTTAAGTACCTTTACTGTGCAGGACTCGAAGTGTGGCAAGATCCTGACGGAAGGCTGACCTGAGCAAGGCCTGGTTGGCAGTGCCTCTTCAAGGGCCTAGCAGTGTAAAGTGCGGAATTGTGCTTTTTGCTCAGTTTGGATCTCCCATCGACGTCCTGCTTAACCTAGCGAGCCGGCAGGTGTGAGCTCCCGGAAGGAACGCTGAGCAGAGTGTTTGTCTCACTGCAGGTAGGGCCCTTGTCCTCACTGAGTCCAAGTTCCCCAGCACATGAGACCAGCTCGGACTGTCTCCGTGATCTGGGGCAAGCTGCGGCAACCTAGGTTTCCAAGAAGAGAGAGAGCAGTGTGCCACCTGGGCTCTGCATGCCAAGACGTGTGTTGAAGGCTTACACGGCTGCCTGTTGCTCAGCAGGCAGAGAGGAGAAGTGGAGGGGCTCCGTTTCCTTTCAAGGGAAACGGTGCGGAGGCCAGATTGCTTGGAGTCCTAAAAGCTATCCTCTCGTTCCACTGAAGCACAACAACGATGGAGACCTCATGGAAAGCGAGGCACGCAGAGCTTACCCGGTGGAAACTTAGACACTACCCTGAGGCTCAGGGTGGCCTTGCGCTTTCCCAGGCTGAAAGGGGTCTGCGGGATGATCTCTCCTCTAGCGTGTCAGGAACCCGGTTTCTCGGGGGAAAGTGCTCGTTTCCTACGCAAGCGTACCTGCGGAGTCTAGAAGCAGGGCAACTTCAGGATTTGGCAGGCAGGCCCTGGGACACTAGAATCCAACCTTCCAAAGGGAATAGGCTGCTTTTGTCAGCAGAGCCACCTACCCTTGTCCGCACCCAGCATAAGTACCTGCAGTATGGGAGCTACGAAGGGAGAAAAATGGGACACACTGGGTACCTGAGAAGCTCCCCTCGACACCTGCAAGCAGCCTGTTTCTCTGGGGGAACATACTCGTTTCCTCCCCGGGTGTGCCTGCAGTGAGTAGAAGCTGGGCCTTCCTAGGGTTTCAGAAACAGCTCGGAGGCTACAAGAATGCAGATATCCAAAGGGGAAAAGACTGCTTTTCGAAGCAGGGCCACCTATCCTAGTTCACAGCAAACATGAGTCCCTGCAGTAGTGGAACTGCCGAGGGAGAGCATGGCGAAATCCTAGGAACTTCGCTAAGTATATTTGACTGTGCAGGCGTCGAAGTGTGGCAAGATTCCTGACGGAGGGCTTGCCTGAGCGATGCCTAGTTGTCAGTGCCTCTTCAGGGCACCTAGCAGTGTAAAGTGAGCAATTGTGCTCTTTGCTCAGCTTGGATCTCACATCGACGTTCTGCTTAACATAGCGAGACGGCAGGTGTGAGCTCCCGGAAGGAACGCTGAGCAGAGTGTTTGTCTCAGTGGAGGTAGGGCCCTTGTCCTCACTGAGTCCAAGTTGCCCAGCACATGAGACCAGCTCGGACTGTCTCCGTGATCTGGGGCAAGCTGCGGCAACCTAGGTTTCCAAGAAGAGAGAGAGCAGTGTGCCGCCTGGGCTCTGCATGCCAAGACGTGTGTTGAAAGCCTACACGGCTGCTTGTTGCTCAGCAGGCAGAGAGGAGAAGTGGAGGGGTTCCGTTTCCTTTCAAGGGAAACGGTGCGGAGGCCAGAGTGCTTGGAGTCCTGAAAGCTATCCTCTCGTTCCACTGGAGCACAACAACGGTGGAGACCTCATGGAAAGTGAGGCACGCAGAGCTTGCCCGGTGGAAACTTAGACACTACCCTGAGGCTCAGGGTGGCCTTGCGCTTTCCCAGGCTGAACGAGGTCTGCGGGATGATCTCTCCTCCAGCGTGGCAGGAACCCGGTTGCTCGGGGGAAAGTGCTCGTTTCCTACGCAAGCGTACCTGCGGAGGCTAGCAGCAGGGCAACTTCAGGGTTTGGCAGGCAGGCCCTGGGACACTAGAATCCAACCTTCCAAAGGGAAATGGCTGCTTTTGTCAGAAGAGCCACCTACATTGGTCAGCACGCAGCATAAGTTATTGCAGTATGGGAGCTGCGAAGGGAGAGAAATGGGACACACTGGGCACCTGAGAAGCTCTCCTCGACACTTGCAAGCAGCCTGTTTCTCTGGGAGAACATACTCGTTTCCTCCCCGGTTGTGCCTGCAGTGAGTAGAAGCTGGGCCTTCCTAGGGTTTCACAAACAGCTACGAGTCTACAAGAATCTAGATATCCCAAGGGTAAAAGACTGCTTTTCGAAGCAGATCCACCTATCCTACTTAACAGCAAACATGAGTCCCTACGCTAGTGGAGCTGCTGAGGGAGAGCATGGCTAAAACCTGGGAACTTCCTTAAGTACCTTTACTGTGCAGGCCTCGAAGTGTGGCAAGATCCCTGACGGAGAGCTGACCTGAGCAAGGCCTGGTTGGCAGTGCCTCTTCAGGGGCCTAGCAGTGTAAAGTGAGGAATTGTGCTCTTTGCTCAGTTTGGATCTCCCATCGACGTCCTGCTTAACCTAGCGAGCCGGCAGGTGTGAGCTCCCGGAAGGAACACTGAGCAGAGTGTTTGTCTCACTGCAGGTAGGGCCCTTGTCCTCACAGAGTCCAAGTTGCCCAGCATATGAGACCAGCTCGGACTGTCTTCGTGAGCTGGGGCAAGCTGCGGCAACCTAGGTTTCCAAGAAGAGAGAGAGCAGTGTGCCGCCTGGGCTCTGCATGCCAAGACGTGTTTTGAAGGGCCTACACGGCTGCATGTTGCTCAGGAGGCACAGAGGGGACGTGGAGGGGCTCCGTTTTCTTTCAAGGGAAACGGTGCGTTGGCCAGAGTGCTTGGAGTCCTGAAAGCTATCCTCTCGTTCCACTGGAGCACAACAACGGTGGAGACCTCATGGAAAGTGAGGCACGCAGAGCTTGCCCGGTGGAAACTTAGACACTACCCTGAGGCTCAGGGTGGCCTTGCGCTTTCCCAGGCTGAACGAGGTCTGCGGGATGATCTCTCCTCCAGCGTGGCAGGAACCCGGTTGCTCGGGGGAAAGTGCTCGTTTCCTATGCAAGCGTACCTGCGGAGGCTAGCAGCAGGGCAACTTCAGGGTTTGGCAGGCAGGCCCTGGGACACTAGAATCCAACCTTCCAAAGGGAAATGGCTGCTTTTGTCAGAAGAGCCACCTACATTGGTCAGCACGCAGCATAAGTTATTGCAGTATGGGAGCTGCGAAGGGAGAGAAATGGGACACACTGGGCACCTGAGAAGCTCTCCTCGACACTTGCAAGCAGCCTGTTTCTCTGGGAGAACATACTCGTTTCCTCCCCGGTTGTGCCTGCAGTGAGTAGAAGCTGGGCCTTCCTAGGGTTTCACAAACAGCTACGAGTCTACAAGAATCTAGATATCCAAAGGGGAAAAGACTGCTTTTCGAAGCAGATCCACCTATCCTAGTTCACAGCAAACATGAGTCCCTACGCTAGTGGAGCTGCTGAGGGAGAGCATGGCTAAAACCTGGGAACTTCCTTAAGTACCTTTACTGTGCAGGCCTCGAAGTGTGGCAAGATCCCTGACGGAGGGCTGACCTGAGCAAGGCCTGGTTGGCAGTGCCTCTTCAGGGGCCTAGCAGTGTAAAGTGAGGAATTGTGCTTTTTGCTCAGTTTGGATCTCCCATCGACGTCCTGCTTAACCTAGCGAGCCGGCAGGTGTGAGCTCCCGGAAGGAACACTGAGCAGAGTGTTTGTCTCACTGCAGGTAGGGCCCTTGTCCTCACAGAGTCCAAGTTGCCCAGCATATGAGACCAGCTCGGACTGTCTTCGTGAGCTGGGGCAAGCTGCGGCAACCTAGGTTTCCAAGAAGAGAGAGAGCAGTGTGTTGCCTGGGCTCTGCATGCCAAGACATGTTTTGAGGGCCTACACGGCTGCTTGTTGCTCAGGAGGCAGAGAGGAGACGTGGAGGGCCTCGTTTTCTTTCAAGGGAAACGGTGCGGTGGCCAGAGTGCTTGGAGTCCTGAAAGCTATCCTCTCGTTCCACTGAAACACAACAACGGTGGAGACCTGATGAAAAGCGAGGCACGCAGAGCTTGCCCGGTGGAAACTTAGACACTACCCTGAGGCTCAGGGTGGCCTTGCGCTTTCCCAGGCTGAACGAGGTCTGCGGGATTATCTCTCCTCCAGCGTGGCAGGAACCCGGTTGCTCGGGGGAAAGTGCTCGTTTCCTACGCAAGCGTACCTGCGGAGGCTAGAAGCAGGGCAACTTCAGGGTTTGGCAGGCAGGCCCTGGGACAGTAGAATCCAACCTTCCAAAGGGAATAGGCTGCTTTTGTCAGCAGAGCCACCTACCCTTGTCAGCACCCAGCATAAGTACCTGCAGTATGGGAGCTACGAAGGGCGAGAAATGGGACACACTGGGTACATGAGAAGCTCCCCTCGACACCTGCAAGAAGCCTGTTTCTCTGGGGGAACATACTCGTTTCCTCCCCGGGCGTGCCTGCAGTGAGTAGAAGCTGGGCCTTCCTAGGTTTTCACAAACAGCTTCGAGGCTACAAGAATGCAGATATCCAAAGGGGAAAAGACTGCTTTTCGAAGCAGGGCCACCTATCCTAGTTCACAGCAAACATGAGTCCCTGCAGTAGTGGAACTGCCGAGGGAGAGCATGGCGAAATCCTAGGAACTTCGCTAAGTATCTTTGACTGTGCAGGCGTCGAAGTGTGGCAAGATTCCTGACGGAAGGCTGAACTGAGCGATGCCTAGTTGTCAGTGCCTCTTCAGGGCACCTAGCAGTGTAAAGTGAGCAATTGTGCTCTTTACTCAGCTTGGATCTCACATCGACGTCCAGCTTAACCTAGTGAGCCGGCAGGTGTGAGCTCCCGGAAGGAACGCTGAGCAGAGTGTTTGTCTCAGTGCAGGTAGGGCCCTTGTCCTCACTGAGTCCAAGTTGCCCAGCACATGAGACCAGCTCGGACTGTCTCCGTGATCTGGGGCAAGCTGCGGCAACCTAGGTTTCCAAGAAAAGAGAGAGCAGTGTGCCGCCTGGGCTCTGCATGCCAAGACGTGTGTTGAAGGTTACACGGCTGCTTGTTGCTCAGCAGGCAGAGTGGAGACATGGACGGCCTCGTTTTCTTTCAAGGGAAAGGGTGCGGAGGCCAGAGTGCTTGGAGTCCTAAAAGCTATCCTCTCGTTCCACTGAAGCACAACAACGATGGAGACTTCATGGAAAGCGAGGCACCCAGAGCTTGCCCGGTGGAAACTTAGACACTACCCTGAGGCTCAGGGTGGCCCTGCGCTTTCCCAGGCTGAAAGGGGTCTGCGGGATTATCTCTCCTCCACCGTGGCAGGGACCCGGTTTCTCGGGGGAAAGTGCTCGTTCCCTACGCAAGCGTACCTGCGGAGGCTAGAAGCAGGGAAACTTCAGGGTTTGGCAGGCAGGCCCTGGGACACTAGAATCCAACTTCCAAACGGAAAAGGCTGCTTTTGTCAGCAGAGCCACCTACCCTTGTCAGCAGCCAGCATAAGTTACTCCAGTATGGGAGCTGAGAAGGGAGAGAAATGGGACACACTGGGCACCTGAGAAGCTCTCCTCGACACTTGCAAGCAGCCTGTTTCTCTGGGGGAACATACTCGTTTCCTCCTCGGGTGTGCCTGCAGTGAGTAGAAGCTGGGCCTTCCTAGGGTTTCACAAACAACTCCGAGTCTACAAGAATCTAGATATCCAAAGGGGAAAAGACTGCTTTTCGAAGCAGATCCACCTATCCTAGTTCACAGCAAACATGAGTCCCTGCGCTAGTGGAGCTGCTGAGGGAGAGCATGGCGAAACCCTGGGAACTTCCTTAAGTACCTTTACTGTGCAGGCCTCGAAGTGTCGCAAGATCCTTGACGGAGGGCTGACCTGAGCAAGGCCTGGTTGGCAGTGCCTCTTCAGGGGCCTAGCAGTGTAAAGTGAGGAATTGTGCTCTTTGCTCAGTTTGGATCTCCCATCGACGTCCTGCTTAACCTAGCGAGCCGGCAGGTGTGAGCTCCCGGAAGGAACGCTGAGCAGAGTGTTTGTCTCACTGCAGGTAGGGCCCTTGTCCTCACTGAGTCCAAGTTGCCCTGGATATGAGACCAGCTCGGAGTGTCTTCGTGAGCTGGGGCAAGCTGCGGCAACCTAGGTTTCCAAGAAGAGAGAGAGCAGTGTGCCGCCTGGGCTCTGCATGCCAAGACGTGTTTTGAAGGGCCTACACGGCTGCATGTTGCTCAGGAGGCACAGAGGGGACGTGGAGGGGCTCCGTTTTCTTTCAAGGGAAACGGTGCGTTGGCCAGAGTGCTTAGAGTCCTGAAAGCTCTCCTCTCGTTCCACTGGAGCACAACAACGGTGGAGACCTCATGGAAAGTGAGGCACGCAGAGCTTGCCCGCAGGAAACTTAGACACTACCCTGAGGCTCAGGGTGGCCTTGCGCTTTCCCAGGCTGAACGAGGTCTGCGGGATGATCTCTCCTCCAGCGTGGCAGGAACCCGGTTGCTCGGGGGAAAGTGCTCGTTTCCTACGCAAGCGTACCTGCGGAGGCTAGCAGCAGGGCAACTTCAGGGTTTGGCAGGCAGGCCCTGGGACACTAGAATCCAACCTTCCAAAGGGAAATGGCTGCTTTTGACAGAAGAGCCACCTACATTGGTCAGCACGCAGCATAAATTATTGCAGTATGGGAGCTGCGAAGGGAGAGAAATGGGACACACTGGGCACCTGAGAAGCTCTCCTCGACACTTGCAAGCAGCCTGTTTCTCTGGGAGAACATACTCGTTTCCTCCCCGGTTGTGCCTGCAGTGAGTAGAAGCTGGGCCTTCCTAGGGTTTCACAAACAGCTACGAGTCTACAAGAATCTAGATATCCAAAGGGGAAAAGACTGCTTTTCGAAGCAGATCCACCTATCCTACTTCACAGCAAACATGAGTCCCTACGCTAGTGGAGCTGCTGAGGGAGAGCATGGCTAAAACCTGGGAACTTCCTTAAGTACCTTTACTGTGCAGGCCTCGAAGTGTGGCAAGATCCCTGACAGAGGGCTGACCTGAGCAAGGCCTGGTTGGCAGTGCCTCTTCAGGTGCCTAGCAGTGTAAAGTGAGGAATTGTGCTTTTTGCTCAGTTTGGATCTCCCATCGACGTCCTGCTTAACCTAGCGAGCCGGCAGGTGTGAGCTCCCGGAAGGAACACTGAGCAGAGTGTTTGTCTCACTGCAGGTAGGGCCCTTGTCCTCACAGAGTCCAAGTTGCCCAGCATATGAGACCAGCTCGGACTGTCTTCGTGAGCTCGGGCAAGCTGCGGCAACGTAGGTTTCCAAGAAGAGAGAGAGCAGTGTGTTGCCTGGACTCTGCATGCCAAGACATGTTTTGAGGGCCTACACGGCTGCTTGTTGCTCAGGAGGCAGAGAGGAGACGTGGAGGGCCTCGTTTTCTTTCAAGGGAAACGGTGCGTTGGCCAGAGTGCTTGGAGTCCTGAAAGCTATCCTCGCGTTCCACTGAAACACAACAACAGTGGAGACCTGATGAAAAGCGAGGCACGCAGAGCTTGCCCGGTGGAAACTTAGACACTACCCTGAGGCTCAGGGTGGCCTTGCGCTTTCCCAGGCTGAACGAGGTCTGCGGGATTATCTCTCCTCCAGCGTGGAAGGAACCCGGTTTCTCGGGGGAAAGTGCTCGTTTCCTACGCAAGCGTACCTGCGGAGGCTAAAAGCAGGGCAACTTCAGGGTTTGGCAGGCAGGCCCTGGGACACTAGAATCCAACCTTCCAAAGGGAATAGGCTGCTTTTGTCAGCAGAGCCACCTACCCTTGTCAGCAGCCAGCATAAGTACCTGCAGTATGGGAGCTATGAAGGGCGAGAAATGGGACACACTGGGTACCTGAGAAGCTCCCCTCGACACCTGCAAGCAGCCTGTTTCTCTGGGGGAACATACTCGTTTCCTCCCCGGTCGTGCCTGCAGTGAGTAGAAGCTGGGCCTTCCTAGGTTTTCACAAACAGCTTCGAGGCTACAAGAATGCAGATATCCAAAGGGGAAAAGACTGCTTTTCGAAGCAGGGCCACCTATCCTAGTTCACAGCAAACATGAGTCCCTGCAGTAGTGGAACTGCCGAGGGAGAGCATGGCGAAATCCTAGGAACTTCGCTAAGTATCTTTGACTGTGCAGCCGTCGAAGTGTGGCAAGATTCCTGACGGAGGGCTTGCCTGAGCGATGCCTAGTTGTCAGTGCCTCTTCCGGGCGCCTAGCAGTGTAAAGTGAGCAATTGTGCTCTTTGCTCAGCTTGGATCTCACATCGACGTCCAGCTTAACCTAGTGAGCCGGCAGGTGTGAACTCCCGGAAGGAACGCTGAGCAGAGTGTTTGTCTCACTGCAGGTAGGGCCCTTGTCCTCACTGAGTCCAAGTTGCCCAGCACATGAGACCAGCTCGGACTGTCTCCGTGATCTGGGGCAAGCTGCGGGAACCTAGGTTTCCAAGAAGAGAGAGAGCAGTGTGCCACCTGGGCTCTGCATGCCAAGACGTGTGTTGAAGGCTTACACGGCTGCCTGTTGCTCAGCAGGCAGAGAGGAGAAGTGGAGGGGCTCCGTTTCCTTTCAAGGGAAACGGTGCGGAGGCCAGAGTGCTTGGATTCCTAAAAGCTATCCTCTCGTTCCACTGAAGCACAACAACGATGGAGACCTCATGGAAAGCGAGGCACGCAGAGCTTGCCCGGTGGAAACTTAGACACTACCCTGAGGCTCAGGGTGGCCTTGCGCTTTCCCAGGCTAAAAGGTGTCTGCGGGATTATCTCTCCTCCAGCGTGGCAGGAACCCGGTTGCTCGGGGGAAAATGCTCGTTTCCTACGCAAGCGTACCTGCGGAGGCTAGAAGCAGGGCAACTTCAGGGTTTGGCAGGCAGGCCCTGGGACACTAGAATCCAACCTTCCAAAGGGAAAAGGCTGCTTTTGTCAGCAGAGCCACCTACCCTAGTCAGCAGCCAGCATAAGTTACTCCAGTATGGGGGCTGCGAAGGGAGAGAAATGGGACACACTGGGCACCTGAGAAGATCTCCTCGACACTTGCAAGCAGCCTGTTTCTCTGGGGGAACATACTCGTTTCCTCCCCGGGTGTGCCTGCAGTGAGTAGAAGCTGGGCTTTCCTTGGGTTTCACAAACAGCTCCGAGTCTACAAGAATCTACATATCCAAAGGGGAAAAGACTGCTTTTCGAAGCAGATCCACCTATCCTAGTTCACAGCAAAGATGAGTCCCTGCGCTAGTGGAGCTGCTGAGGGAGAGCATGGCGAAACTCTGGGAACTTCCTTAAGTACCTTTACTGTGCAGGCCTCGTTGTGTGGCAAGATCCTGACGGAGGGCTGACCTGAGCAAGGCCTGGTTGGCAGTGCCTCTTCCGGGCGCCTAGCAGTGTAAAGTGAGCAATTGTGCTCTTTGCTCAGCTTGGATCTCACATCGACGTTCTGCTTAACATAGCGAGACGGCAGGTGTGAGCTCCCGGAAGGAACGCTGAGCAGAGTGTTTGTCTCAGTGCAGGTAGGGCCCTTGTCCTCTCTGAGTCCAAGTTGCCCAGCACATGAGACCAGCTCGGATTGTCTCCGTGATCTGGGGAAAGCTGCGGCAACCTAGGTTTCCAAGAAGAGAGAGATCAGTGTGTTGCCTGGGCTCTGCATGCCAAGACGTGTTTTGAAGGGCCTACACGGCTGCTTGTTGCTCAGGAGGCACAGAGGAGACGTGGAGGGGTTCCGTTTTCTTTCAAGGCAAACGGTGCGGTGGCCAGAGTGCTTGGAGTCCTGAAAGCTATCCTCTCGTTCCACTGAAGCACAACAGCCGTGGAGACCTCATGGAAAGTGAGGCACGCAGAGCTTACCCGGTGGAAACTTAGACACTACCCTGAGGCTCAGGGTGGCCTTGCGCTTTCCCAGGCTGAAAGGGGTCTGCGGGATTATCTCTCCTCTAGCGTGTCAGGAACCCGGTTTCTCGGGGGAAAGTGCTCGTTTCCTACGCAAGCGTACCTGCGGAGGCTAGAAGCAGGGCAACTTCAGGGTTTGACAGGCAGGCCCTGGGACACTAGAATCCAACCTTCCAAAGGGAATAGGCTGCTTTTGTCAGCAGAGCCACCTACCCTTGTCAGCACCCAGCATAAGTACCTGCAGTATGGGAGCTACGAAGGGAGAAAAATGGGACACACTGGGTACCTGAGAAGCTCCCCTCGACACCTGCAAGCATCCTGATTCTCTGGGGGAACATACTCGTTTCCTCCCCGGGCGTGCCTGCAGTGAGTAGAAGCTGGGCCTTCCTAGGTTTTCACAAACAGCTTCGAGGCTACAAGAATGCAGATATCCAAAGGGGAAAAGACTGCTTTTCGAAGCAGGGCCACCTATCCTAGTTCACAGCAAACATGAGTCCCTGCAGTAGTGGAACTGCCGAGGGAGAGCATGGCGAAATCCTAGGAACTTCGCTAAGTATCTTTGACTGTGCAGGCGTCGAAGTGTGGCAAGATTCCTGACGGAAGGCTGAACTGAGCGATGCCTAGTTGTCAGTGCCTCTTCCGGGCGCCTAGCAGTGTAAAGTGAGCAATTGTGCTCTTTGCTCAGCTTGGATCTCACATCGACGTTCTGCTTAACATAGCGAGACGGCACGTGTGAGCTCCCGGAAGGAACGCTGAGCAGAGTGTTTGTCTCACTGCAGGTAGGGCCCTTGTCCTCACTGAGTCCAAGTTGCCCAGCACATGAGACCAGCTCGGACTGTCTCCGTGATCTGGGGCAAGCTGCGGCAACCTAGGTTTCCAAGAAGAGAGAGAGCATTGTGCCGCCTGAGCTCTGCATGCCAAGACGTGTGTTGAAGGCCTACACGGCTGCTTGTTGCTCAGCAGGCAGAGAGGAGAAGGGGAGGGGCTCCGTTTCCTTTCAAGGGAAACGGTGCGGAGGCCAGAGTGCTTGGAGTCCTAAAAGCTATCCTCTCGTTCCACTGAAGCACAACAACGATGGAGACTTCATGGAAAGCGAGGCACGCAGAGCTTGCCCGGTGGAAACTTAGACACTACCCTGAGGCCCAGGGTGGCCTTGCGCTTTCCCAGGCTGAAAGGGGTCTGCGGGATTATCTCTCCTCCAGCGTGGCAGGAACCCGGTTTCTCGGGGAAAAGTGCTCGTTTCGTACGCAAGCGTACCTGCGGAGGCTAGAAACAGGGCAACTTCAGGGTTTGGCAGGCAGGCCCTGGGACACTAGAATCCAACCTTCCAAAGGGAAAAGGCTGCTTTTGTCAGCAGAGCCACCTACATTTGTCAGCACCCAGCATAAGTTACTCCAGTATGGGAGCTGCGAAGGGAGAGAAATGGGACACACTGGGCACCTGAGAAGCTCACCTCGACACTTCCAAGCAGCCTGTTTCTCTGGGGGAACATACTCGTTTCCTCCCCTGGTGTGCCTGCAGTGAGTAGAAGCTGGGCCTTCCTAGGGTTTCACAAACAGCTCCGAGTCTACAAGAATCTAGATATCCAAAGGGGAAAAGACTGCTTTTCGAAGCAGATCCACCTATCCTAGTTCACAGCAAACATGAGTCCCTGCGCTAGTGGAGCTGCTGAGGGAGAGCATGGCGAAACCCTGGGAACTTCCTTAAGTACCTTTACTGTGCAGGCCTCGAAGTGTGGCAAGATCCTGACGGAGGGCTGACCTGAGCAAGGCCTGGTTGGCAGTGCCTCTTCCGGGGGCCTAGAGTGTAAAGTGCGGAATTGTGCTTTTTGCTCAGTTTGGATCTCCCATCGACGTCCTGCTTAACCTAGCGAGCCGGCAGGTGTGAGCTCCCAGAAGGAACGCTGAGCAGAGTGTTTGTCTCACTGCAGGTAGGGCCCTTGTCCTCACTGAGTCCAAGTTGCCCTGGATATGAGACCAGCTCGGACTGTCTTCGTGAGCTGGGGCAAGCTGCGGCAACCTAGGTTTCCAAGAAGAGAGAGAGCAGTGTGCCGCCTGGGCTCTGCATGCCAAGACGTGTTTTGAAGGGCCTACACGGCTGCTTGTTGCTCAGGAGGCACAGAGGAGACGTGGAAGCGTTCCGTTTTCTTTCAAGGCAAACGGTGCGGTGGCCAGAGTGCTTGGAGTCCTGAAAGCTATCCTCTCGTTCCACTGGAGCACAACAACGGTGGAGACCTCATGGAAAGTGAGGCACGCAGAGCTTGCCCGGTGGAAACTTAGACACTACCCTGAGGCTCAGGTTGGCCTTGTGCTTTCCCAGGCTGAACGAGGTCTGCGGGTTGATCTCTCCTCCAGCGTGGCAGGAACCCGGTTGCTCGGGGGAAAGTGCTCGTTTCCTACGCAAGCGTACCTGCGGAGGCTAGCAGCAGGGCAACTTCAGGGTTTGGCAGGCAGGCCCTGGGACACTAGAATCCAACCTTCCAAAGGGAAATGGCTGCTTTTGTCAGAAGAGCCACCTACATTGGTCAGCACGCAGCATAAGTTATTGCAGTATGGGAGCTGCGAAGGGAGAGAAATGGGACACACTGGGCACCTGAGAAGCTCTCCTCGACACTTGCAAGCAGCCTGTTTCTCTGGGAAAACATACTCGTTTCCTCCCCGGTTGTGCCTGCAGTGAGTAGAAGCTGGGCTTTCCTAGGGTTTCACAAACAGCTCCGAGTCTACAAGAATCTAGATATCCAAAGGGGAAAAGACTGCTTTTCGAAGCAGATCCACCTATCCTAGTTCACAGCAAACATGAGTCCCTACGCTAGTGGAGCTGCTGAGGGAGAGCATGGCTAAAACCTGGGAACTTCCTTAAGTACCTTTACTGTGCAGGCCTCGAAGTGTGGCAAGATCCCTGACGGAGGGCTGACCTGAGCAAGGCCTGGTTGGCAGTGCCTCTTCAGGGGCCTAGCAGTGTACAGTGAGGAATTGTTCTTTTTGCTCAGTTTGGATCTCCCATCGACGTCCTGCTTAACCTAGCGAGCCGGCAGGTGTGAGCTCCCGGAAGGAACACTGAGCAGAGTGTTTGTCTCACTGCAGGTAGGGCCCTTGTCCTCACAGAGTCCAAGTTGCCCAGCATATGAGACCAGCTCGGACTGTCTTCGTGAGCTGGGGCAAGCTGCGGCAACCTAGGTTTCCAAGAAGAGAGAGAGCAGTGTGTTGCCTGGGCTCTGCATGCCAAGACATGTTTTGAGGGCCTACACGGCTGCTTGTTGCTCAGGAGGCAGAGAGGAGACGTGGAGGGCCTCGTTTTCTTTCAAGGGAAACGGTGCGGTGGCCAGAGTGCTTGGAGTCCTGAAAGCTATCCTCTCGTTCCACTGAAACACAACAACGGTGGAGACCTGATGAAAAGCGAGGCACGCAGAGCTTGCCCGGTGGAAACTTAGACACTACCCTGAGGCTCAGGGTGGCCTTGCGCTTTCCCAGGCTGAACGAGGTCTGCGGGATGATCTCTCCTCCAGCGTGGCAGGAACCCGGTTGCTCGGGGGAAAGTGCTCGTTTCCTACGCAAGCATACCTGCGGAGGCTAGAAGCAGGGCAACTTCAGGGTTTGGCAGGCAGGCCCTGGGACACTAGAATCCAACCTTCCAAAGGGAATAGGCTGCTTTTGTCAGCAGAGCCACCTACCCTTGTCAGCAGCCAGCATAAGTACCTGCAGTATGGGAGCTACGAAGGGCGAGAAATGGGACACACTGGGTCCCTGAGAAGCTCCCCTCGACACCTGCAAGCAGCCTGTTTCTCTGGGGGAACATACTCGTTTCCTCCCCGGGCGTGCCTGCAGTGAGTAGAAGCTGGGCCTTCCTAGGTTTTCACAAACAGCTTCGAGGCTACAAGAATGCAGATATCCAAAGGGGAAAAGACTGCTTTTCGAAGCAGGGCCACCTATCCTAGTTCACAGCAAACATGAGTCCCTGCAGTATTGGAACTGCCGAGGGAGAGCATGGCGAAATCCTAGGAACTTCGCTAAGTATCTTTGACTGTGCAGCCGTCGAAGTGTGGCAAGATTCCTGACGGAGGGCTTGCCTGAGCGATGCCTAGTTGTCAGTGCCTCTTCAGGGCACCTAGCAGTGTAAAGTGAGCAATTGTGCTCTTTGCTCAGCTTGGATCTCACATCGACGTTCTGCTTAACATAGCGAGACGGCAGGTGTGAGCTCCCGGAAGGAACGCTGAGCAGAGTGTTTGTCTCACTGCAGGTAGGGCCCTTGTCCTCACTGAGTCCAAGTTGCCCTGGATATGAGACCAGCTCGGACTGTCTTCTTGAGCTGGGGCAAGCTGCGGCAACCTAGGTTTCCAAGAAGAGAGAGAGCAGTGTGCCGCCTGGGCTCTGCATGCCAAGACCTGTGTTGAAGGCCTACACGGCTGCTTGTTGCTCAGCAGGCAGAGAGGAGAAGTGGAGGGGCTCCGTTTCCTTTCAAGGGAATCGGTGCGGAGGCCAGAGTGCTTGGAGTCCTAAAAGCTATCCTCTCGTTCCACTGAAGCACAACAACGATGGAGACCTCATGGAAAGCGAGGCACGCAGAGCTTGCCCGGCGGAAACTTAGACACTACCCTGAGGCTCAGGGTGGCCTTGCGCTTTCCGAGGCGGATCGAGGTCTGCCGGATTATCTCTCCTCCAGCGTGGCAGGAACCCGGTTGCTCGGGGGAAAGTGCTCGTTTCCTACGCAAGCGTACCTGCGGAGGCTAGAAGCAGGGCAACTTCAGGGTTTGGCAGGCAGGCCCTGGGACACTAGAATCCAACCTTCCAAAGGGAAAAGGCTGCTTTCGTCAGCAGAGCCACCTATCCTTGTCAGCAGCCAGCATAATTTACTCCAGTATGGGTGCTGCGAAGGGAGAGAAATGGGACACATTGGCCCCTGAGAAGCTCTCCTCGACACTTGCAAGCAGCCTGTTTCTCTGGGGGAACATACTCGTTTCCTCCCGGGGTGTGCCTGCAGTGAGTAGAAGCTGGGCCTTCCTAGGGTTTCACAAACAGCTCCGAGTCTACAAGAATCTAGATATCCAAAGGGGAAAAGACTGCTTTTCGAAGCAGATCCACCTATCCTAGTTCACAGCAAACATGAGTCCCTGCGCTAGTGGAGCTGCTGAGGGA
The DNA here is from genome assembly GCF_028021215.1 of Eschrichtius robustus. Taxonomy (NCBI): domain Eukaryota; kingdom Metazoa; phylum Chordata; class Mammalia; order Artiodactyla; family Eschrichtiidae; genus Eschrichtius; species Eschrichtius robustus. The sequence continues at coordinate 29,339,588 of NC_090836.1, read as the reverse complement.
GAGCATGGCGAAACTCTGGGAACTTCCTTAAGTACCTTTACTGTGCAGGCCTCGAAGTGTGGCAAGATCCTGACGGAGGGCTGAACTGAGCAAGGCCTGGTTGGCAGTGCCTCTTCCGGGAGCCTAGCAGTGTAAAGTGAGCAATTGTGCTCTTTGCTCAGCTTGGATCTCACATCGACGTTCTGCTTAACCTAGCGAGACGGCAGGTGTGAGCTCCCGGAAGGAACGCTGAGCAGAGTGTTTGTCTCAGTGCAGGTAGTGCCCTTGTCCTCACTGAGTCCAAGTTGCCCAGCACATGAGACCAGCTCGGACTGTCTCCGTTATCTGGGGCAAGCTGCGGCAACCTAGGTTTCCAAGAAGAGAGAGAGCAGTGTGCCGCCGGGCTCTGCATGCCAAGACGTGTGTTGAAAGCCTACACGGCTGCTTGTTGCTCAGCAGGCAGAGAGGAGAAGTGGAGGGGTTCCGTTTCCTTTCAAGGGAAACGGTGCTGAGGCCAGAGTGCTTGGAGTCCTAAAAGCTATCCTCTCGTTCCACTGAAGCACAACAACGATGGAGACTTCATGGAAAGCGAGGCACGCAGAGCTTGCCCGGTGGAAACTTAGACACTACCCTGAGGCTCAGGTTGGCCTTGCGCTTTCCCAGGCTGAAAGGTGTCTGCGGGATTATCTCTCCTCCAGCGTGGCAGGAACCCGGTTGCTCGGGGGAAAATGCTCGTTTCCTACGCAAGCGTACCTGCGGAGGCTAGAAGCAGGGCAACTTCAGGGTTTGGCAGGCAGGCCCTGGGACACTAGAATCCAACCTTCCAAAGGGAAAAGGCTGCTTTTGTCAGCAGAGCCACGTACCCTTGTCAGCAGCCAGCATAATTTACTCCAGTATGGGGGCTGCGAAGGGAGAGAAATGGGACACACTGGGCACCTGAGAAGCTCTCCTCGACACTTGCAAGCAGCCTGTTCCTCTGGGGGAACATACTCGTTTCCTCCCCGGGTGTGCCTGCAGTGAGTAGAAGCTGGGCCTTCCTTGGGTTTCACAAACAGCTCCGAGTCTACAAGAATCTAGATATCCTAAGGGGAAAAGACTGCTTTTCGAAGCAGATCCACCTATCCTAGTTCACAGCAAACATGAGTCCCTGCGCTAGTGGAGCTGCTGAGGGAGAGCATGGCGAAACTCTGGGAACTTCCTTAAGTACCTTTACTGTGCAGGCCTCGTTGTGTGGCAAGATCCTGACGGAGGGCTGAACTGAGCAAGGCCTGGTTGGCAGTGCCTCTTCCGGGGGCCTAGCAGTGTAAAGTGCGGAATTGTGCTTTTTGCTCAGTTTGAATCTCCCATCGACGTCCTGCTTAATCTAGCGAGCCGGCAGGTGTGAGCTCCCGGAAGGAACGCTGAGCAGAGTGTTTGTCTCACTGCAGGTAGGGCCCTTGTCCTCACTGAGTCCAAGTTGCCCAGCACATGAGACCAGCTCGGACTGTCTCCGTGATCTGGGGCAAGCTGCGGCAACCTAAGTTTCCAAGAAGAGAGAGAGCAGTGTGTTGCCTGGGCTCTGCATGCCAAGACATGTTTTGAGGGCCTACATGGCTGCTTGTTGCTCAGGATGCAGAGAGGAGACGTGGAGGGCCTCGTTTTCTTTCAAGGGAAACGGTTCGGTGGCCAGAGTGCTTGGAGTCCTGAAAGCTATCCTCTCGTTCCACTGAAACACAACAACGGTGGAGACCTGATGAAAAGCGAGGCACGCAGAGCTTGCCCCGTGGAAACTTAGACACTACCCTGAGGCTCAGGGTGGCCTTGCGCTTTCCCAGGCTGAACGAGGTCTGCGGGATGATCTCTCCTCCAGCGTGGCAGGAACACGGTTTCTCGGGGGAAAGTGCTCGTTTCCTACGCAAGCATACCTGCGGAGGCTAGAAGCAGGGCAACTTCAGGGTTTGGCAGGCAGGCCCTGGGACACTAGAATCCAACCTTCCAAAGGGAATAGGCTGCTTTTGTCAGCAGAGCCACCTACACTTGTCAGCACCCAGCATAAGTACCTGCAGTATGGGAGCTACAAAGGGAAAGAAATGGGACACACTGGGTACCTGAGAAGCTCCCCTCGACACCTGCAAGCATCCTGATTCTCTGGGGGAACATACTCGTTTCCTCCCCGGGCGTGCCTGCAGTGAGTAGAAGCTGGGCCTTCCTAGGTTTTCACAAACAGCTTCAAGGCTACAAGAATGCAGATATCCAAAGGGGAAAAGACTGCTTTTCGAAGCAGGGCCACCTATCCTAGTTCACAGCAAACATGAGTCCCTGCAGTAGTGGAACTGCCGAGGGAGAGCATGGCGAAATCCTAGGAACTTCGCTTAGTATCTTTGACTGTGCAGGCGTCGAAGTGTGGCAAGATTCCTGACGGAGGGCTTGCCTGAGCGAGGCCTAGTTGTCAGTGCCTCTTCCGGGCGCCTAGCAGTGTAAAGTGAGCAATTGTGCTCTTTGCTCAGCTTGGATCTCACATCGACGTTCTGCTTAACATAGCGAGACGGCACGTGTGAGCTCCCGGAAGGAACGCTGAGCAGAGTGTTTGTCTCACTGCATGTAGGGCCCTTGTCCTCACTGAGTCCAAGTTGCCCAGCACATGAGACCAGCTCGGACTGTCTCCGTGATCTGGGGCAAGCTGCGGCAACCTAGGTTTCCAAGAAGAGAGAGAGCATTGTGCCGCCTGAGCTCTGCATGCCAAGACGTGTGTTGAAGGCCTACACGGCTGCTTGTTGCTCAGCAGGCAGAGAGGAGAAGGGGAGGGGCTCCGTTTCCTTTCAAGGGAAACGGTGCGGAGGCCAGAGTGCTTGGAGTCCTAAAAGCTATCCTCTCGTTCCACTGAAGCACAACAACGATGGAGACTTCATGGAAAGCGAGGCACGCAGAGCTTGCCCGGTGGAAACTTAGACACTACCCTGAGGCCCAGGGTGGCCTTGCGCTTTCCCAGGCTGAAAGGGGTCTGCGGGATTATCTCTCCTCCAGCGTGGCAGGAACCCGGTTTCTCGGGGAAAAGTGCTCGTTTCGTACGCAAGCGTACCTGCGGAGGCTAGAAACAGGGCAACTTCAGGGTTTGGCAGGCAGGCCCTGGGACACTAGAATCCAACCTTCCAAAGGGAAAAGGCTGCTTTTGTCAGCAGAGCCACCTACATTTGTCAGCACCCAGCATAAGTTACTCCAGTATGGGAGCTGCGAAGGGAGAGAAATGGGACACACTGGGCACCTGAGAAGCTCACCTCGACACTTCCAAGCAGCCTGTTTCTCTGGGGGAACATACTCGTTTCCTCCCCTGGTGTGCCTGCAGTGAGTAGAAGCTGGGCCTTCCTAGGGTTTCACAAACAGCTCCGAGTCTACAAGAATCTAGATATCCAAAGGGGAAAAGACTGCTTTTCGAAGCAGATCCACCTATCCTAGTTCACAGCAAACATGAGTCCCTGCGCTAGTGGAGCTGCTGAGGGAGAGCATGGCGAAACTCTGGGAACTTCCTTAAGTACCTTTACTGTGCAGGCCTCGTTGTGTGGCAAGATCCTGACGGAGGGCTGAACTGAGCAAGGCCTGGTTGGCAGTGCCTCTTCCGGGGGCCTAGCAGTGTAAAGTGCGGAATTGTGCTTTTTGCTCAGTTTGAATCTCCCATCGACGTCCTGCTTAATCTAGCGAGCCGGCAGGTGTGAGCTCCCGGAAGGAACGCTGAGCAGAGTGTTTGTCTCACTGCAGGTAGGGCCCTTGTCCTCACTGAGTCCAAGTTGCCCAGCACATGAGACCAGCTCGGACTGTCTCCGTGATCTGGGGCAAGCTGCGGCAACCTAAGTTTCCAAGAAGAGAGAGAGCAGTGTGTTGCCTGGGCTCTGCATGCCAAGACATGTTTTGAGGGCCTACATGGCTGCTTGTTGCTCAGGATGCAGAGAGGAGACTTGGAGGGCCTCGTTTTCTTTCAAGGGAAACGGTTCGGTGGCCAGAGTGCTTGGAGTCCTGAAAGCTATCCTCTCGTTCCACTGAAACACAACAACGGTGGAGACCTGATGAAAAGCGAGGCACGCAGAGCTTGCCCCGTGGAAACTTAGACACTACCCTGAGGCTCAGGGTGGCCTTGCGCTTTCCCAGGCTGAACGAGGTCTGCGGGATGATCTCTCCTCCAGCGTGGCAGGAACACGGTTTCTCGGGGGAAAGTGCTCGTTTCCTACGCAAGCATACCTGCGGAGGCTAGAAGCAGGGCAACTTCAGGGTTTGGCAGGCAGGCCCTGGGACACTAGAATCCAACCTTCCAAAGGGAATAGGCTGCTTTTGTCAGCAGAGCCACCTACACTTGTCAGCACCCAGCATAAGTACCTGCAGTATGGGAGCTACAAAGGGAAAGAAATGGGACACACTGGGTACCTGAGAAGCTCCCCTCGACACCTGCAAGCATCCTGATTCTCTGGGGGAACATACTCGTTTCCTCCCCGGGCGTGCCTGCAGTGAGTAGAAGCTGGGCCTTCCTAGGTTTTCACAAACAGCTTCAAGGCTACAAGAATGCAGATATCCAAAGGGGAAAAGACTGCTTTTCGAAGCAGGGCCACCTATCCTAGTTCACAGCAAACATGAGTCCCTGCAGTAGTGGAACTGCCGAGGGAGAGCATGGCGAAATCCTAGGAACTTCGCTTAGTATCTTTGACTGTGCAGGCGTCGAAGTGTGGCAAGATTCCTGACGGAGGGCTTGCCTGAGCGAGGCCTAGTTGTCAGTGCCTCTTCCGGGCGCCTAGCAGTGTAAAGTGAGCAATTGTGCTCTTTGCTCAGCTTGGATCTCACATCGACGTTCTGCTTAACATAGCGAGACGGCACGTGTGAGCTCCCGGAAGGAACGCTGAGCAGAGTGTTTGTCTCACTGCAGGTAGGGCCCTTGTCCTCACTGAGTCCAAGTTGCCCAGCACATGAGACCAGCTCGGACTGTCTCCGTGATCTGGGGCAAGCTGCGGCAACCTAGGTTTCCAAGAAGAGAGAGAGCATTGTGCCGCCTGAGCTCTGCATGCCAAGACGTGTGTTGAAGGCCTACACGGCTGCTTGTTGCTCAGCAGGCAGAGAGGAGAAGGGGAGGGGCTCCGTTTCCTTTCAAGGGAAACGGTGCGGAGGCCAGAGTGCTTGGAGTCCTAAAAGCTATCCTCTCGTTCCACTGAAGCACAACAACGATGGAGACTTCATGGAAAGCGAGGCACGCAGAGCTTGCCCGGTGGAAACTTAGACACTACCCTGAGGCCCAGGGTGGCCTTGCGCTTTCCCAGGCTGAAAGGGGTCTGCGGGATTATCTCTCCTCCAGCGTGGCAGGAACCCGGTTTCTCGGGGAAAAGTGCTCGTTTCGTACGCAAGCGTACCTGCGGAGGCTAGAAACAGGGCAACTTCAGGGTTTGGCAGGCAGGCCCTGGGACACTAGAATCCAACCTTCCAAAGGGAAAAGGCTGCTTTTGTCAGCAGAGCCACCTACATTTGTCAGCACCCAGCATAAGTTACTCCAGTATGGGAGCTGCGAAGGGAGAGAAATGGGACACACTGGGCACCTGAGAAGCTCACCTCGACACTTCCAAGCAGCCTGTTTCTCTGGGGGAACATACTCGTTTCCTCCCCTGGTGTGCCTGCAGTGAGTAGAAGCTGGGCCTTCCTAGGGTTTCACAAACAGCTCCGAGTCTACAAGAATCTAGATATCCAAAGGGGAAAAGACTGCTTTTCGAAGCAGATCCACCTATCCTAGTTCACAGCAAACATGAGTCCCTGCGGTAGTGGAGCTGCTGAGGGAGAGCATGGCGAAACCCTGGGAACTTCCTTAAGTACCTTTACTGTGCAGGCCTCGAAGTGTGGCAAGATCCTGACGGAGGGCTGACCTGAGCAAGGCCTGGTTGGCAGTGCCTCTTCCGGGGGCCTAGAGTGTAAAGTGCGGAATTGTGCTTTTTGCTCAGTTTGGATCTCCCATCGACGTCCTGCTTAACCTAGCGAGCCGGCAGGTGTGAGCTCCCAGAAGGAACGCTGAGCAGAGTGTTTGTCTCACTGCAGGTAGGGCCCTTGTCCTCACTGAGTCCAAGTTGCCCTGGATATGAGACCAGCTCGGACTGTCTTCGTGAGCTGGGGCAAGCTGCGGCAACCTAGGTTTCCAAGAAGAGAGAGAGCAGTGTGCCGCCTGGGCTCTGCATGCCAAGACGTGTTTTGAAGGGCCTACACGGCTGCTTGTTGCTCAGGAGGCACAGAGGAGACGTGGAAGCGTTCCGTTTTCTTTCAAGGCAAACGGTGCGGTGGCCAGAGTGCTTGGAGTCCTGAAAACTATCCTCTCGTTCCACAGGAGCACAACAACGGTGGAGACCTCATGGAAAGTGAGGCACGCAGAGCTTGCCCGGTGGAAACTTAGACACTACCCTGAGGCTCAGGTTGGCCTTGTGCTTTCCCAGGCTGAACGAGGTCTGCGGGATGATCTCTCCTCCAGCGTGGCAGGAACCCGGTTGCTCGGGGGAAAGTGCTCGTTTCCTACGCAAGCGTACCTGCGGAGGCTAGCAGCAGGGCAACTTCAGGGTTTGGCAGGCAGGCCCTGGGACACTAGAATCCAACCTTCCAAAGGGAAATGGCTGCTTTTGTCAGAAGAGCCACCTACATTGGTCAGCACGCAGCATAAGTTATTGCAGTATGGGAGCTGCGAAGGGAGAGAAATGGGACACACTGGGCACCTGAGAAGCTCTCCTCGACACTTGCAAGCAGCCTGTTTCTCTGGGAGAACATACTCGTTTCCTCCCCGGTTGTGCCTGCAGTGAGTAGAAGCTGGGCTTTCCTAGGGTTTCACAAACAGCTCCGAGTCTACAAGAATCTAGATATCCAAAGGGGAAAAGACTGCTTTTCGAAGCAGATCCACCTATCCTAGTTCACAGCAAACATGAGTCCCTACGCTAGTGGAGCTGCTGAGGGAGAGCATGGCTAAAACCTGGGAACTTCCTTAAGTACCTTTACTGTGCAGGCCTCGAAGTGTGGCAAGATCCCTGACGGAGGGCTGACCTGAGCAAGGCCTGGTTGGCAGTGCCTCTTCAGGGGCCTAGCAGTGTACAGTGAGGAATTGTGCTTTTTGCTCAGTTTGGATCTCCCATCGACGTCCTGCTTAACCTAGCGAGCCGGCAGGTGTGAGCTCCCGGAAGGAACACTGAGCAGAGTGTTTGTCTCACTGCAGGTAGGGCCCTTGTCCTCACAGAGTCCAAGTTGCCCAGCATATGAGACCAGCTCGGACTGTCTTCGTGAGCTGGGGCAAGCTGCGGCAACCTAGGTTTCCAAGAAGAGAGAGAGCAGTGTGTTGCCTGGGCTCTGCATGCCAAGACATGTTTTGAGGGCCTACACGGCTGCTTGTTGCTCAGGAGGCAGAGAGGAGACGTGGAGGGCCTCGTTTTCTTTCAAGGGAAACGGTGCGGTGGCCAGAGTGCTTGGAGTCCTGAAAGCTATCCTCTCGTTCCACTGAAACACAACAACGGTGGAGACCTGATGAAAAGCGAGGCACGCAGAGCTTGCCCGGTGGAAACTTAGACACTACCCTGAGGCTCAGGGTGGCCTTGCGCTTTCCCAGGCTGAACGAGGTCTGCGGGATGATCTCTCCTCCAGCGTGGCAGGAACCCGGTTGCTCGGGGGAAAGTGCTCGTTTCCTACGCAAGCATACCTGCGGAGGCTAGAAGCAGGGCAACTTCAGGGTTTGGCAGGCAGGCCCTGGGACACTAGAATCCAACCTTCCAAAGGGAATAGGCTGCTTTTGTCAGCAGAGCCACCTACACTTGTCAGCACCCAGCATAAGTACCTGCAGTATGGGAGCTACGAAGGGCGAGAAATGGGACACACTGGGTCCCTGAGAAGCTCCCCTCGACACCTGCAAGCAGCCTGTTTCTCTGGGGGAACATACTCGTTTCCTCCCCGGGCGTGCCTGCAGTGAGTAGAAGCTGGGCCTTCCTAGGTTTTCACAAACAGCTTCGAGGCTACAAGAATGCAGATATCCAAAGGGGAAAAGACTGCTTTTCGAAGCAGGGCCACCTATCCTAGTTCACAGCAAACATGAGTCCCTGCAGTATTGGAACTGCCGAGGGAGAGCATGGCGAAATCCTAGGAACTTCGCTAAGTATCTTTGACTGTGCAGCCGTCGAAGTGTGGCAAGATTCCTGACGGAGGGCTTGCCTGAGCGATGCCTAGTTGTCAGTGCCTCTTCAGGGCACCTAGCAGTGTAAAGTGAGCAATTGTGCTCTTTGCTCAGCTTGGATCTCACATCGACGTTCTGCTTAACATAGCGAGACGGCAGGTGTGAGCTCCCGGAAGGAACGCTGAGCAGAGTGTTTGTCTCACTGCAGGTAGGGCCCTTGTCCTCACTGAGTCCAAGTTGCCCTGGATATGAGACCAGCTCGGACTGTCTTCTTGAGCTGGGGCAAGCTGCGGCAACCTAGGTTTCCAAGAAGAGAGAGAGCAGTGTGCCGCCTGGGCTCTGCATGCCAAGACCTGTGTTGAAGGCCTACACGGCTGCTTGTTGCTCAGCAGGCAGAGAGGAGAAGTGGAGGGGCTCCGTTTCCTTTCAAGGGAATCGGTGCGGAGGCCAGAGTGCTTGGAGTCCTAAAAGCTATCCTCTCGTTCCACTGAAGCACAACAACGATGGAGACCTCATGGAAAGCGAGGCACGCAGAGCTTGCCCGGCGGAAACTTAGACCCTACCCTGAGGCTCAGGGTGGCCTTGCGCTTTCCGAGGCGGATCGAGGTCTGCCGGATTATCTCTCCTCCAGCGTGGCAGGAACCCGGTTGCTCGGGGGAAAGTGCTCGTTTCCTACGCAAGCGTACCTGCGGAGGCTAGAAGCAGGGCAACTTCAGGGTTTGGCAGGCAGGCCCTGGGACACTAGAATCCAACCTTCCAAAGGGAAAAGGCTGCTTTCGTCAGCAGAGCCACCTATCCTTGTCAGCAGCCAGCATAAGTTACTCCAGTATGGGAGCTGCGAAGGGAGAGAAATGGGACACATTGGCCCCTGAGAAGCTCTCCTCGACACTTGCAAGCAGCCTGTTTCTCTGGGGGAACATACTCGTTTCCTCCCGGGGTGTGCCTGCAGTGAGTAGAAGCTGGGCCTTCCTAGGGTTTCACAAACAGCTCCGAGTCTACAAGAATCTAGATATCCAAAGGGGAAAAGACTGCTTTTCGAAGCAGATCCACCTATCCTAGTTCACAGCAAACATGAGTCCCTGCGCTAGTGGAGCTGCTGAGGGAGAGCATGGCGAAACTCTGGGAACTTCCTTAAGTACCTTTACTGTGCAGGCCTCGAAGTGTGGCAAGATCCTGACGGAGGGCTGAACTGAGCAAGGCCTGGTTGGCAGTGCCTCTTCCGGGAGCCTAGCAGTGTAAAGTGAGCAATTGTGCTCTTTGCTCAGCTTGGATCTCACATCGACGTTCTGCTTAACCTAGCGAGACGGCAGGTGTGAGCTCCCGGAAGGAACGCTGAGCAGAGTGTTTGTCTCAGTGCAGGTAGGGCCCTTGTCCTCACTGAGTCCAAGTTGCCCAGCACATGAGACCAGCTCGGACTGTCTCCGTGATCTGGGGCAAGCTGCGGCAACCTAGGTTTCCAAGAAGAGAGAGAGCATTGTGCCGCCTGAGCTCTGCATGCCAAGACGTGTGTTGAAGGCCTACACGGCTGCTTGTTGCTCAGCAGGCAGAGAGGAGAAGGGGAGGGGCTCCGTTTCCTTTCAAGGGAAACGGTGCGGAGGCCAGAGTGCTTGGAGTCCTAAAAGCTATCCTCTCGTTCCACTGAAGCACAACAACGATGGAGACTTCATGGAAAGCGAGGCACGCAGAGCTTGCCCGGTGGAAACTTAGACACTACCCTGAGGCTCAGGGTGGCCTTGCGCTTTCCCAGGCTGAACGAGGTCTGCGGGATGATCTCTCCTCCAGCGTGGCAGGAACACGGTTTCTCGGGGGAAAGAGCTCGTTTCCTACGCAAGCATACCTGCGGAGGCTAGAAGCAGGGCAACTTCAGGGTTTGGCAGGCAGGCCCTGGGACACTAGAATCCAACCTTCCAAAGGGAATAGGCTGCTTTTGTCAGCAGAGCCACCTACACTTGTCAGCACCCAGCATAAGTTACTCCAGTATGGGAGCTGCGAAGGGAGAGAAATGGGACACACTGGGCACCTGAGAAGCTCACCTCGACATTTCCAAGCAGCCTGTTTCTATGGGGGAACATACTCGTTTCCTCCCCTGGTGTGCCTGCAGTGAGTAGAAGCTGGGCCTTCCTAGGGTTTCACAAACAGCTCCGAGTCTACAAGAATCTAGATATCCAAAGGGAAAAAGACTGCTTTTCGAAGCAGATCCACCTATCCTAGTTCACAGCAAACATGAGTCCCTGAGCTAGTGGAGCTGCTGAGGGAGAGCATGGCGAAACCCTGGGAACTTCCTTAAGTACCTTTACTGTGCAGGCCTCGAAGTGTGGCAAGATCCTGACGGAGGGCTGACCTGAGCAAGGCCTGGTTGGCAGTGCCTCTTCCGGGGGCCTAGAGTGTAAAGTGCGGAATTGTGCTTTTTGCTCAGTTTGGATCTCCCATCGACGTCCTGCTTAACCTAGCGAGCCGGCAGGTGTGAGCTCCCAGAAGGAACGCTGAGCAGAGTGTTTGTCTCACTGCAGGTAGGGCCCTTGTCCTCACTGAGTCCAAGTTGCCCTGGATATGAGACCAGCTCGGACTGCCTTCGTGAGCTGGGGCAAGCTGCGGCAACCTAGGTTTCCAAGAAGAGAGAGAGCAGTGTGCCGCCTGGGCTCTGCATGCCAAGACGTGTTTTGAAGGGCCTACACGGCTGCTTGTTGCTCAGGAGGCACAGAGGAGACGTGGAAGGGTTCCGTTTTCTTTCAAGGCAAACGGTGCGGTGGCCAGAGTGCTTGGAGTCCTGAAAGCTATCCTCTCGTTCCACTGGAGCACAACAACGGTGGAGACCTCATGGAAAGTGAGGCACGCAGAGCTTGCCCGGTGGAAACTTAGACACTACCCTGAGGCTCAGGTTGGCCTTGCGCTTTCCCAGGCTGAACGAGGTCTGCGGGATGATCTCTCCTCCAGCGTGGCAGGAACCCGGTTGCTCGGGGGAAAGTGCTCGTTTCCTACGCAAGCGTACCTGCGGAGGCTAGAAGCAGGGCAACTTCAGGATTTGGCAGGCAGGCCCTGGGACACTAGAATCCAACCTTCCAAAGGGAATAGGCTGCTTTTGTCAGCAGAGCCACCTACCCTTGTCAGCACGCAGCATAAGTTATTGCAGTATGGGAGCTACGAAGGGCGAGAAATGGGACACACTGGGTACCTGAGAAGCTCCCCTCGACACCTGCAAGCAGCCTGTTTCTCTGGGGGAACATACTCGTTTCCTCCCCGGGCGTGCCTGCAGTGAGTAGAAGCTGGGCCTTCCTAGGTTTTCACAAACAGCTTCGAGGCTACAAGAATGCAGATATCCAAAGGGGAAAAGACTGCTTTTCGAAGCAGGGCCACCTATCCTAGTTCACAGCAAACATGAGTCCCTGCAGTAGTGGAACTGCCCAGGGAGAGCATGGCGAAATCCTAGGAACTTCGCTAAGTATCTTTGACTGTGCAGCCGTCGAAGTGTGGCAAGATTCCTGACGGAAGGCTGAACTGAGCAAGGCCTGGTTGGCAGTGCCTCTTCAGGTGCCTAGCAGTGTAAAGTGCGGAATTGTGCTTTTTGCTCAGTTTGGATCTCCCATCGACGTCCTGCTTAGCCTAGCGAGCCGGCAGGTGTGAGCTCCCGGAAGGAACGCTGAGCAGAGTGTTTGTCTCACTGCAGGTAGGGCCCTTGTCCTCACTGAGTCCAAGTTGCCCTGGATATGAGACCAGCTCGGACTGTCTTCTTGAGCTGGGGCAAGCTGCGGCAACCTAGGTTTCCAAGAAGAGAGAGAGCAGTGTGCCGCCTGGGCTCTGCATGCCAAGACGTGTGTTGAAGGCCTACACGGCTGCTTGTTGCTCAGCAGGCAGAGAGGAGAAGTGGAGGGGCTCCGTTTCCTTTCAAGGGAAACGGTGCGGAGGCCAGAGTGCTTGGAGTCCTAAAAGCTATCCTCTCGTTCCACTGAAGCACAACAACGATGGAGACCTCATGGAAAGCGAGGCACGCAGAGGTTGCCCGGCGGAAACTTAGACACTACCCTGAGGCTCAGGGTGGCCTTGCGCTTTCCCAGGCTGAAAGGGGTCTGCGGGATGATCTCTCCTCCAGCGTGGCAGGAACCCGGTTGCTCGGGGGAAAGTGCTCGTTTCCTACGCAAGCGTACCTGCGGAGGCTAGAAGCAGGGCAACTTCAGGGTTTGGCAGGCAGGCCCTGGGACACTAGAATCCAACCTTCCAAAGGGAAAAGGCTGCTTTTGTCAGCAGAGCCACCTACCCTTGTCAGCAGCCAGCATAAGTTACTCCAGTATGGGAGCTGCGAAGGGAGAGAAATGGGACACACTGGGCACCTGAGAAGCTCTCCTCGACACTTGCAAGCAGCCTGTTTCTCTGGGGGAACATACTCGTTTCCTCCTCGGGTGTGCTTGCAGTGAGTAGAAGCTGGGCCTTCCTAGGGTTTCACAAACAGCTCCGAGTCTACAAGAATCTAGATATCCAAAGGGAAAAGACTGCTTCTCGAAGCAGATCCACCTATCCTAGTTCACAGCAAACATGAGTCCCTGCGGTAGTGGAGCTGCTGAGGGAGAGCATGGCGAAACCCTGGGAACTTCCTTAAGTACCTTTACTGTGCAGGCCTCGAAGTGTGGCAAGATCCTGACGGAAGGCTGAACTGAGCAAGGCCTGGTTGGCAGTGCCTCTTCAGGGGCCTAGCAGTGTAAAGTGCGGAATTGTGCTTTTTGCTCAGTTTGGATCTCCCATCGACGTCCTGCTTAACCTAGCGAGCCGGCAGGTGTGAGCTCCCGGAAGGAACGCTGAGCAGAGTGTTTGTCTCACTGCAGGTAGGGCCCTTGTCCTCACTGAGTCCAAGTTGCCCTGGATATGAGACCAGCTCGGACTATCTTCTTGAGCTGGGGCAAGCTGCGGCAACCTAGGTTTCCAAGAAGAGAGAGAGCAGTGTGCCGCCTGGGCTCTGCATGCCAAGACGTGTGTTGAAGGCCTACACGGCTGCTTGTTGCTCAGCAGGCAGAGAGGAGAAGTGGAGGGGCTCCGTTTCCTTTCAAGGGAAACGGTGCGGAGGCCAGAGTGCTTGGAGTCCTAAAAGCTATCCTCTCGTTCCACTGAAGCACAACAACGATGGAGACCTCATGGAAAGCGAGGCACGCAGAGCTTGCCCGGCGGAAACTTAGACACTACCCTGAGGCTCAGGGTGGCCTTGCGCTTTCCGAGGCGGATCGAGGTCTGCCGGATGATCTCTCCTCCAGCGTGGCAGGAACCCGGTTGCTCGGGGGAAAGTGCTCGTTTCCTACGCAAGCGTACCTGCGGAGGCTAGAAGCAGGGCAACTTCAGGGTTTGGCAGGCAGGCCCTGGGACACTAGAATCCAACCTTCCAAAGGAAAAAGGCTGCTTTTGTCAGCAGAGCCACCTACCCTTGTCAGCAGCCAGCATAAGTTACTCCAGTATGGGGGCTGCGAAGGGAGAGAAATGGGACACACTGGGCACCTGAGAAGATCTCCTCGACACTTGCAAGCAGCCTGTTCCTCTGGGGGAACATACTCGTTTCCTCCCCGGGTGTGCCTGCAGTGAGTAGAAGCTGGGCCTTCCTTGGGTTTCACAAACAGCTCCGAGTCTACAAGAATCTAGATATCCAAAGGGGAAAAGACTGCTTTTCGAAGCAGATCCACCTATCCTAGTTCACAGCAAACATGAGTCCCTGCGCTAGTGGAGCTGCTGAGGGAGAGCATGGCGAAACTCTGGGAACTTCCTTAAGTACCTTTACTGTGCAGGCCTCGTTGTGTGGCAAGATCCTGACGGAGGGCTGACCTGAGCAAGGCCTGGTTGGCAGTGCCTCTTCCGGGGGCCTAGCAGTGTAAAGTGCGGAATTGTGCTTTTTGCTCAGTTTGGATCTCCCATCGACGTCCTGCTTAACCTAGCGAGCCGGCAGGTGTGAGCTCCCGGAAGGAACGCTGAGCAGAGTGTTTGTCTCACTGCAGGTAGGGCCCTTGTCCTCACTGAGTCCAAGTTGCCCAGCACATGAGACCAGCTCGGACTGTCTTCGTGAGCTGGGGCAAGCTGCGGCAACCTAGGTTTCCAAGAAGAGAGAGATCAGTGTGTTGCCTGGGCTCTGCATGCCAAGACGTGTTTTGAAGGGCCTACACGGCTGCTTGTTGCTCGGGAGGCACAGAGGAGACGTGGAGGGGTTCCGTTTTCTTTCAAGGCAAACGGTGCGGTGGCCAGAGTGCTTGGAGTCCTGAAAGCTATCCTCTCGTTCCACTGAAGCACAACAGCCGTGGAGACCTCATGGAAAGTGAGGCACGCAGAGCTTACCCGGTGGAAACTTAGACACTACCCTGAGGCTCAGGGTGGCCTTGCGCTTTCCCAGGCTGAAAGGGGTCTGCGGGATTATCTCTCCTCTAGCGTGTCAGGAACCCGGTTTCTCGGGGGAAAGTGCTCGTTTCCTACGCAAGCGTACCTGCGGAGGCTAGAAACAGGGCAACTTCAGGGTTTGGCAGGCAGGCCCTGGGACACTAGAATCCAACCTTCCAAAGGGAATAGGCTGCTTTTGTCAGCAGAGCCACCTACCCTTGTCAGCACCCAGCATAAGTACCTGCAGTATGGGAGCTACGAAGGGAGAAAAATGGGACACACTGGGTACCTGAGAAGCTCCCCTCGACACCTGCAAGCAGCCTGTTTCTCTGGGGGAACATACTCGTTTCCTCCCCGGGTGTGCCTGCAGTGAGTAGAAGCTGGGCCTTCCTAGGGTTTCAGAAACAGCTCGGAGGCTACAAGAATGCAGATATCCAAAGGGGAAAAGACTGCTTTTCGAAGCAGGGCCACCTATCCTAGTTCACAGCAAACATGAGTCCCTGCAGTAGTGGAACTGCCGAGGGAGAGCATGGCGAAATCCTAGGAACTTCGCTAAGTATCTTTGACTGTGCAGGCGTCGAAGTGTGGCAAGATTCCTGACGGAGGGCTTGCCTGAGCGATGCCTAGTTGTCAGTGCCTCTTCAGGGCACCTAGCAGTGTAAAGTGAGCAATTGTGCTCTTTGCTCAGCTTGGATCTCACATCGACGTTCTGCTTAACATACCGAGATGGCAGGTGTGAGCTCCCGGAAGGAACGCTGAGCAGAGTGTTTGTCTCAGTGCAGGTAGGGCCCTTGTCCTCACTGAGTCCAAGTTGCCCAGCACATGAGACCAGCTCGGACTGTCTCCGTGATCTGGGGCAAGCTGCGGCAACCTAGGTTTCCAAGAAGAGAGAGAGCAGTGTGCCGCCTGGGCTCTGCATGCCAAGACGTGTTTTGAAGGGCCTACACGGCTGCTTGTTGCTCAGGAGGCAGAGAGGAGACGTGGAGGTCCTCGTTTTCTTTCAAGGGAAACGGTGCGGTGGCCAGAGTGCTTGGAGTCCTGAAAGCTATCCTCTCGTTCCACTGAAACACAACAACGGTGGAGACCTGATGAAAAGCGAGGAACGCAGAGCTTGCCCGGTGGAACTTAGACACTACCCTGAGGCTCAGGGTGGCCTTGCGCTTTCCCAGGCTGAACGAGGTCTGCGGGATGATCTCTCCTCCAGCGTGGCAGGAACCCGGTTACTCGGGGGAAAGTGCTCGTTTCCTACGCAAGCGTACCTGCGGAGGCTAGAAGCAGGGCAACTTCAGGATTTGGCAGGCAGGCCCTGGGACACTAGAATCCAACCTTCCAAAGGGAATAAGCTGCTTTTGTCTGCAGAGCCACCTACCCTTGTCAGCACCCAGCATAAGTACCTGCAGTATGGGAGCTACGAAGGGAGAGAAATGGGACACACTGGGTACCTGAGAAGCTCCCCTCGACACCTGCAAGCAGCCTGTTTCTCTGGGGGAACATACTCGTTTCCTCCCCGGGCGTGCCTGCAGTGAGTAGAAGCTGGGCCTTCCTAGATTTTCACAAACAGCTTCGAGGCTACAAGAATGCAGATATCCAAAGGGGAAAAGACTGCTTTTCGAAGCAGGGCCACCTATCCTAGTTCACAGCAAACATGAGTCCCTGCAGTAGTGGAACTGCCGAGGGAGAGCATGGCAAAATCCTAGGAACTTCGCTAAGTATCTTTGACTGTGCAGGCGTCGAAGTTTGGCAAGATTCCTGACGGAGGGCTTGCCTGAGCGAGGCCTAGTTGTCAGTGCCTCTTCCGGGCGCCTAGCAGTGTAAAGTGAGCAATTGTGCTCTTTGCTCAGCTTGGATCTCACATCGACGTTCTGCTTAACATAGCGAGACGGCAGGTGTGAGCTCCCGGAAGGAACGCTGAGCAGAGTGTTTGTCTCAGTGCAGGTAGGGCCCTTGTCCTCACTGAGTCCAAGTTGCCCAGCACATGAGACCAGCTCGGACTGTCTCCGTGATCTGAGGCAAGCTGCGGCAACCTACGTTTCCAAGAAGATAGAGAGCAGTGTGCCGCCTGGGCTCTGCATGCCAAGACGTGTTTTGAAGGGCCTACAAGGGTGCTTGTTGCTCAGGAGGCACAGAGGAGACGTGGAGGGGTTCCGTTTTCCTTCAAGGCAAACGGTGAGGTGGCCAGAGTGCTTGGAGTCCTGAAAGCTATCCTCTCGTTCCACTGGAACACAACAACGGTGGAGACCTCATGGAAAGTGAGGCACGCAGAGCTTACCCGGTGGAAACTTAGACACTACCCTGAGGCTCAGGGTGGCCTTGCGCTTTCCGAGGCGGATGGAGGTCTACCGGATTATCTCTCCTCCAGCGTGGCAGGGACCCGTTTCTCGGGGGAAAGTGCTCGTTTCCTACGCAAGCGTACCTGCGGAGGCTAGAAGCAGGGCAACTTCAGGGTTTGGCAGGCAGGCCCTGGGACACTAGAATCCAACCTTCCAAAGGGAAAAGGCTGCTTTTGTCAGCAGAGCCACCTACATTTGCCAGCACCCAGCATAAGTTATTGCAGTATGGGAGCTGCGAAGGTAGAGAAATGGGACACACTGGGCACCTGAGAAGCTCTCCTCGACACTTGCAAACAGCCTGTTTCTCTGGGGGAACATACTCGTTTCCTCCCCGGGTGTGCCTGCAGTGAGTAGAAGCTGGGCCTTCCTTGGGTTTCACAAACAGCTCCGAGTCTACAAGAATCTAGATATCCAAAGGGGAAAAGACTGCTTTTCGAAGCAGATCCACCTATCCTAGTTCACAGCAAACATGAGTCCCTGCGCTAGTGGAGCTGCCGAGGGAGAGCATGGCGAAATGCTAGGAATTTCGCTAAGTATCTTTGACTGTGCAGGCGTCGAAGTGTGGCAAGATCCCTAACGGAGGGCTGACCTTAGCAAGGCCTGGTTGGCAGTGCCGCTTCCGGGGCCTAGCTGTGTAAAGTGAGGAAGTGTGCTTTTTGCTCAGTTTGGATCTCCCATCGACGTTCTGCTTGACCTAGCGAGCCGGCAGGTGTGAGATTCCGGAAGGAACGCTGAGCAGAGTGTTTGTCTCAGTGCAGGTAGGGCCCTTGTCCTCACTGAGTACAAGTTGCCCAGCATATGAGACGAGCTCTGACTGTCTTCGTGAGCTGGGGCAAGCTGCGGCAACCTTGGTTTCCAAGAAGAGAGAGAGCAGTGTGCCGCCTGGGCTCTGCATGCCAAGACGTGTTTTGAAGGGCCTACACGGCTGCTTGTGGCTCAGGAAGCAGAGAGGAGACGTGGAGGACCTCGTTTACTTTCAAGGGAAACGGTGCGGTGGCCACAGTGCTTGGAGTCCTGAAAGCTATCCTCTCGTTCCACTGAAGCACAACAACGGTGGAGACCTCATGGAAAGTGAGGCACGCAGAGCTTACCCGGTGGAAACTTAGACACTACCCTGAGGCTCAGGGTGGCCTTGCGCTTTCCCAGGCTGAACGGGGTCTGCGGGATGATCTCTCCTCCAGCGTGGCAGGAACCCGGTTTCTCGGGGGAAAGTGCTCGTTTCCTACGCAAGCGTACCTGCGGAGGCTAGAAGCAGGGCAACTTCAGGGTTTGGCAGGCAGGCCCTGGGACACTAGAATTCAACCTTCCAAAAGGAAAAGGCTGCTTTTGTCAGCCGAGCCACCTACCCTTGTCAGCAGCCAGCATAAGTACCTGCAGTATGGGAGCTACGAAAGGAGAGAAATGGGACACACTGGGTACCTGAGAAGCTCCCCTCGACACCTGCAAGCAGCCTTTTTCTCTGGGGGAACATACTCGTTTCTCCCCGGGCGTGCCTGCAGTGAGTAGAAGCTGGGCCTTCCTAGGTTTTCACAAACAGCTCCGAGGCTACAAGAATCCAGATATCCAAAGGGGAAAAGACTGCATCTCGAAGCAGATCCACCTATCCTAGTTCACAGCAAACATGAGTGCCTGCGCTAGTGGAGCTGTCGAGGGAGAGCATGGCGAAATCCTAGGAACTTCCTTAAGTACCTTTGACTGTGCAGGCGTCGAAGTGTGGCAAGATCCCTGACGGAGGGCTGAGCTGAGCAAGGCCTGGTTGGCAGTGCCGCTTCCGGGGGCCTAGCAGTGTAAAGTGAGGAATTGTGCTTTTTGCTCAGTTTGGATCTCCCATCGACGTCCTGCTTAACCTAGCGAGCCGGCAGGTGTGAGCTCCCGGAAGGAACGCTGAGCAGAGTGTTTGTCTCACTGCAGGTAGGGCCCTTGTCCTCACTGAGTCCAAGTTGCCCAGCATATGAGACCAGCTCCGACTGTCTTCGTGAGCTGGGGCAAGCTGCGGCAACCTAGGTTTCCAAGAAGAGAGAGAGCAGTGTGCCGCCTGGGCTCTGCATGCCAAGACGTGTTTTGAAGGGCCTACACGGCTGGTTGTGCTCAGGAGGCAGAGAGGAGACGTGGAGGGCCTCGTTCACTTTTAAGGGAAACGGTGCGGTGGCCAGAGTGCTTGGAGTCCTGAAAGCTATCCTCTCGTTCCACTGAAGGACAACAACGGTGGAGATCTCATGGAAAGTGAGGCACGCAGAGCTTACCCGGTGGAAATTTAGACACTACCCTGAGGCTCAGGGTGGCCTTGCGCTTTCCCAGGCTGAACGGGGTCTGCGGGATTATCTCTCCTCCAGCGTGGCACGAACCCGGTTTCTCGGGGGAAAGTGCTCGTTTCCTACGCAAGCGTACCTGCGGAGGCTAGAAGCAGGGCAACTTCAGGATTTGGCAGGCATGCCCTGGGACACTAGAATCCAACCTTCCAAAGGGAAAAGGCTGCTTTTGTCAGCCGAGCCACCTACCCTTGTCAGCAGCCAGCATATGTTACTGCAGTTTGGGAGCTGCCAAGGGAGAGAAATGGGACACACTGGGCACCTGAGAAGCTCTCCTCGACACTTTCAAGCAGCCTGTTTCTCTCGGAGAACATACTCGTTTCCTCCCCGGGCGTGCCTGCAGTGAGTAGAAGCTGGGCCTTCCTAGGGTTTCACAAACAGCTCCGAGTCTAAAAGAATCTAGATATCCAAAGGGGATAAGACTGCTTTTCGAAGCAGATCCACCTATCCTAGTTCACAGCAAACATGAGTCCCTGCGCTAGTGGAGCTGCTGAGGGAGACCATGGCGAAACCCTGGGAACTTCCTTAAGTACCTTTACTGTGCAGGCCTCGAAGTGTGGCAAGATCCCTGACGGAGGGCTGACCTGAGCAAGGCCTGGTTGGCAGTGCCTCTTCCGGGGGCCTAGCAGTGTAAAGTGCGGAATTGTGCTATTTGCTCAGTTGGGATCTCCCAACGACGTCCTGCTTAACCTAGCGAGCCGGCAGGTGTGAGCTCCCGGAAGGAACGCTGAGCAGAGTGTTTGTCTCACTGCAGGTAGGGCCCTTGTCCTCACTGAGTCCAAGTTGCCCAGCATATGAGACCAGCTCGGACTATCTTCGTTAGCTGGGGCAAGCTGCGGCAACCTAGGTGTCCAAGAAGAGAGAGAGCAGTGTGCCGCCTGGGCTCTGCATGCCAAGACGTGTTTTGAAGGGCCTACACGGCTGCTTGTTGCTCAGGAGGCAGAGAGGAGACGTGGAGGACCTCGTTTACTTTCAAGGGAAACGGTGCGGTGGCCAGAGTGCTTGGAGTCCTGAAAGCTATCCTCTCGTTCCACTGAAACACAACAACGGTGGAGACCTGATGAAAAGCGAGGCACGCAGAGCTTACCCGGTGGAAACTTAGACACTACCCTGAGGCTCAGGGTGGCCTTGCACTTTCCCAGGCTGAACGGGGACTGCGGGATTATCTCTCCTCCAGCGTGGCAGGAACCCGGTTGCTCGGGGGAAAGTGCTCGTTTCCTACGCAAGCGTACCTGCGGAGGCTAGAAGCAGGGCAACGTCAGGGTTTGGCAGCTAGGCCCTGGGACACTAGAATCCAACCTTCCAAAGGGAATAGGCTGCTTTTGTCAGCAGAGCCACCTACCCTTGTCAGCACCCAGCATAAGTACCTGCAGTATGGGAGCTACGAAGGGAGAGAAATGGGACACACTGGGTACCTGAGAAGCTCCCCTCGACACCTGCAAGCAGCCTTTTTCTCTGGGGGAACATACTCGTTTCTCCCCGGGCGTGCCTGCAGTGAGTAGAAGCTGGGCCTTCCTAGGTTTTCACAAACAGCTCCGAGGCTACAAGAATCCAGATATCCAAAGGGGAAAAGACTGCATCTCGAAGCAGATCCACCTATCCTAGTTCACAGCAAACATGAGTGCCTGCGCTAGTGGAGCTGTCGAGGGAGAGCATGGCGAAATCCTAGGAACTTCCTTAAGTACCTTTGACTGTGCAGGCGTCGAAGTGTGGCAAGATCCCTGACGGAGGGCTGAGCTGAGCAAGGCCTGGTTGGCAGTGCCGCTTCCGGGGGCCTAGCAGTGTAAAGTGAGGAATTGTGCTTTTTGCTCAGTTTGGATCTCACATCGACGTTCTGCTAAACCTAGCGAGCCGGCATTTGTGAGCTCCCGGAAGGAACGCTGAGCAGAGTGTTTGTCTCAGTGCAGGTAGGGCCCTTGTCCTCACGGAGCCCAAAATGCCCGGCATATGAGACCGGCTCGGACTGTCTTCGTGAGCTGGGGCAAGCTGCGGCAACCTAGGTTTCCAAGAAGAGAGAGAGCAGTGTGCCGCCTGGGCTCTGTATGCCAAGACGTGTTTTGAAGGTCCTACACGGCTGCTTGTTGCTCAGGAGGCAGAGAGGAGACGTGGAGGGGCTCCGTTTTCTTTCAAGGGAAACGGTGCGGTGGCCAGAGTGCTTGGAGTCCTGAAAGCTATCCTCGCGTTCCAGTGAAGCACAACAACGGTGGAGACCTCATGGAAACCAAGGCCCGGAGAGCTTGCCCCTTGGAAACTTAGACACTACCCTGAGGCTCAGGGTGGCCTTGCGCTTTCCTTGGCAGATGGAGGTCTACCGGATTATCTCTCCTCCAGCGTGGCAGGGACCCGTTTCTCGGGGGAAAGTGCTCGTTTCCTACGCAAGCGTACCTGCGGTGGCTAGAAGCAGGGCAACTTCAGGGTTTGGCAGGCAGGCCCTGGGACACTAGAATCCAACCTTCCAAAGGGAAAAGGCTGCTTTTGTCATCCGAGCCACCTACCCTTGTCAGCAGCCAGCATAAGTTACTGCAGTATGGGAGCTGCCAAGGGAGAGAAATGGTACACACTGGGCACCTGAGAAGCTCTCCTCGACACTTGCAAGCAGCCTGTTTCTCTGGGAGAACATACTCGTTTCCTCCCCGGGTGTACCTGCAGTGAGTAGAGGCTGGGCCTTCCTAGGGTTTCACAAACAGCTCCGAGTCTACAAGAATCTAGATATCCAAAGGGGAAAAGACTGCTTTTCGAAGCAGATCCACCTATCCTAGTTCACAGCAAACATGAGTGCCTGCGCTAGTGGAGCTGCTGAGGGAGAGCATGGCGAAACCCTGGGAACTTCCTTAAGTACCTTTACTGTGCAGGCGTCGAAGTGTGGCAAGATCCCTGACGGAGGGCTGACCTGAGCAAGGCCTGGTTGGCAGTGCCTCTTCCGGGGGCCTTGCAGTGTAAAGTGAGGAATTGTGCTTTTTGCCCAGTTTGGATCTCCCATCGACGTCCTGCTTAACCTAGCGAGCCGGCAGGTGTGAGCTCCCGGAAGGAACGCTGAGCAGAGTGTTTGTCTCACTGCAGGTAGGGCCCTTGTCCTCACTGAGTACAAGTTGCCCAGCATATGAGACGAGCTCTGACTGTCTTCGTGAGCTGGGGCAAGCTGCGGCAACCTAGGTTTCCAAGAAGAGAGAGAGCAGTGTGCCGCCTGGGCTCTGCATGCCAAGACGTGTTTTGAAGGGCCTACACGGCTGCTTGTTGCTCAGGAGGCAGAGAGGAGACGTGGAGGGGCTCCGTTTTCTTTCAAGGCAAACGGTGCGGTGGCCAGAGTGGTTGGAGTCCTGAAAGCTATCCTCTCGTTCCACTGAAGGACAACAACGGTGGAGAACTCATGGAAAGTGAGGCACGCAGAGCTTACCCGGTGGAAACTTAGACACTACCCTGAGGCTCAGGGTGGCCTTGCGCTTTCCCAGGCTGAACGGGGTCTGCGGGATTATCTCTCCTCCAGCGTGGCAGGAACCCGTTTTCTCGGGGGAAAGTGCTCGTTTCCTACGCAAGCGTACCTGCGGAGGCTAGAAGCAGGGCAACTTCAGGGTTTGGCAGGCAGGCCCTGGGACACTAGAATCCAACCTTCCAAAAGGAAAAGGCTGCTTTTGTTAGCCGAGCCACCTACCCTTGTCAGCAGCCAGCATAAGTTACTGCAGTATGGGAGCTGCCAAGGGAGAGAAATGGGACACACTGGTCACCTGAGAAGCTCTCCTCGACACTTGCAAGCAGCCTGTTTCTCTGGGGGAACATACTCGTTTCCTCCCCGGTTGTGCCTGCAGTGAGTAGAAGCTGGGCCTTCCTAGGGTTTCACAAACAGCTCCGAGTCTACAAGAATCTAGATATCCAAAGGGGAAAAGACTGCTTTTCGAAGCAGATCCACCTATCCTAGTTCACAGCAAACATGAGTCCGTGCGCTAGTGGAGCTGCTGAGGGAGAGCATGGCGAAACCCTGGGAACTTCCTTAAGTACCTTTACTGTGCAGGCCTCGAAGTGTGGCAAGATCCCTGACGGAGGGCTGACCTGAGCAAGGCCTGGTTGGCAGTGCCTCTTCCGGGGCCTAGGAGTGTAAAGTGAGGAATTGTGCTTTTTGCTCAGTTTGGATCTCCCATCGACGTCCTGCTTAACCTAGCGAGCCGGCAGGTGTGAGCTCCCGGAAGGAACGCTGAGCAGAGTGTTTGTCTCACTGCAGGTAGGGCCCTTGTCCTCACTGAGTCCAAGTTGCCCAGCATATGAGACCAGCTCGGACTGTCTTCGTGAGATGGGGCAAGCTGCGGCAACCTAGGTTTCCAAGAAGAGAGAGAGCAGTGTGCCGCCTGGGCTCTGCATGCCAAGACGTGTTTTGAAGGGCCTACACGGCTGCTTGTTGCTCAGGAGGCAGAGAGGAGACGTGGAGGGCCTCGTTTTCTTTCAAGGGAAACGGTGCGGTGTCCAGAGTGCTTGGAGTCCTGAAAGCTATCCTCTCGTTCCACTGAAGCACAACAACGGTGGAGACCTCATGGAAAGTGAGGCACGCAGAGCTTACCCGGTGGAAACTTAGACACTACCCTGAGGCTCAGGGTGGCCTTGCGCTTTCCCAGGCTGAACTGGGTCTGCGGGATTATCTCTCCTCCAGCGTGTCAGGAACCCGGTTTCTCGGGGGAAAGTGCTCGTTTCCTACGCAAGCGTACCTGCGGAGGCTAGAAGCAGGGCAACTTCAGGGTTTGGCAGGCAGGCCCTGGGACACTAGAATCCAACCTTCCAAAGGGAATAGGCTGCTTTTGTCAGCAGAGCCACCTACCCTTGTCAGCACCCAGCATAAGTACCTGCAGTATGGGAGCTACGAAGGGAGAGAAATGGGACACACTTGGTACCTGAGAAGCTCCCCTCGACACCTGCAAGCAGCCTTTTTCTCTGGGGGAACATACTCGTTTCCTCCCCGGTTGTGCCTGCAGTGAGTAGAAGCTGGGCCTTCCTAGGGTTTCACAAACAGCTCCGAGTCTACAAGAATCTAGATATCCAAAGGGGAAAAGACTGCTTTTCGAAGCAGATCCACCTATCCTAGTTCACAGCAAACATGAGTCCCTGCGCTAGTGGAGCTGCTGAGGGAGAGCATGGCGAAACCCTGGGAACTTCCTTAAGTACCTTTACTGTGCAGGCCTCGAAGTGTGGCAAGATCCCTGACGGAGGGCTGATCTGAGCAAGGCCTGGTTGGCAGTGCCTCTTCCGGGGCCTAGGAGTGTAAAGTAAGGAATTGTGCTTTTTGCTCAGTTTGGATCTCCCATCGACGTCCTGCTTAACCTAGCGGGCCGCCAGGTGTGAGCTCCCGGAAGGAACGCTGAGCAGAGTGTTTGTCTCACTGCAGGTAGGGCCCTTGTCCTCACTGAGTCCAAGTTGCCCAGCATATGAAACCAGCTCGGACTGTCTTCGTGAGCTGGGGCAAGCTGCGGCAACCTAGGTTTCCAAGAAGAGAGAGAGCAGAGTGCCGCCTGGGCTCTGCATGCCAAGACGTGTTTTGAAAGGCCTACACGGCTTCTTGTTGCTAAGGAGGCAGAGAGGAGACGTGGAGGGCCTCGTTTTCTTTCAAGGGAAACGGTGCGGTGGCCAGAGTGCTTGGAGTCCTGAAAGCTATCCTCCCGTTCCACTGAAGCACAACAACGGTGGAGACCTCATGGAAAGTGAGGCACGCAGAGCTTACCCGGTGGAAACTTAGACACTACCCTGAGGCTCAGGGTGGCCTTGCGCTTTCCCAGTCTGAACGGGGTCTGCGGGATTATCTCTCCTCCAGCGTGGCAGGAACCCGGTAACTCGGGGGAAGAAGCAGGGCAACGTCAGGGTTTGGCAGGCAGGCCCTGGGACACTAGAATCCAACCTTCCAAAGGGAATAGGCTGCTTTTGTCAGCAGAGCCACCTACCCTTGTCAGCACCCAGCATAAGTACCTGCAGTATGGGAGCTACGAAGGGAGAGATATGGGACACACTGGGTACCTGAGAAGCTCCCCTCGACACCTGCAAGCGGCCTTTTTCTCTGGGGGAACATACTCGTTTCCTCCCCGGGCGTGCCTGCAGTGAATAGAAGCTGGGCCTTCCTAGGGTTTCACAAACAGCTCCAAGTCTAAAAGAATCTAGATATCCAAAGGGGATAAGACTGCTTTTCGCAGCAGATCCACCTATCCTAGTTCACAGCAAACATGAGTCCCTGCGCTAGTGGAGCTGCTGAGGGAGAGCATGGCGAAACCCTGGGAAATTCCTTAAGTACCTTTACTGTGCAGGCCTCGAAGTGTGGCAAGATCCCTGACGGAGGGCTGACCTGAGCAAGGCCTGGTTGGCAGTGCCTCTTCCGGGGGCCTAGCAGTGTAAAGTGCGGAATTGTGCTATTTGCTCAGTTGGGATCTCCCATCGACGTCCTGCTTAACCTAGCGAGCCGGCAGGTGTGAGCTCCCGGAAGGAACGCTGAGCAGAGTGTTTGTCTCATTGCAGGTAGGGCCCTTGTCCTCACTGAGTCCAAGTTGCCCAGCATATGAGACCAGCTCGGACTATCTTCGTTAGCTGGGGCAAGCTGCGGCAACCTAGGTTTCCAAGAAGAGAGAGAGCAGTGTGCCGCCTGGGCTCTGCATGCCAAGACGTGTTTTGAAGGGCCTACACGGCTGCTTGTTGCTCAGGAGGCAGAGAGGAGACGTGGAGGGCCTCGTTTTCTTTCAAGGGAAACGGTGCGGTGGCCAGAGTGCTTGGAGTCCTGAAAGCTATCCTCCCGTTCCACTGAAGCACAACAACGGTGGAGACCTCATGGAAAGTGAGGCACGCAGAGCTTACCCGGTGGAAACTTAGACACTACCCTGAGGCTCAGGGTGGCCTTGCGCTTTCCCAGTCTGAACGGGGTCTGCGGGATTATCTCTCCTCCAGCGTGGCAGGAACCCGGTTACTCGGGGGAAGAAGCAGGGCAACGTCAGGGTTTGGCAGGCAGGCCCTGGGACACTAGAATCCAACCTTCCAAAGGGAATAGGCTGCTTTTGTCAGCAGAGCCACCTACCCTTGTCAGCACCCAGCATAAGTACCTGCAGTATGGGAGCTGCCAAGGGAGAGAAATGGGACACACTGGGTACCTGAGAAGCTCCCCTCGACACCTGCAAGCAGCCTTTTTCTCTGGGGGAACATACTCGTTTCCTCCCCGGTTGTGCCTGCAGTGAGTAGAAGCTGGGCCTTCCTAGGGTTTCACAAACAGCTCCGAGTCTACAAGAATCTAGATATCCAAAGGGGAAAAGACTGCTTTTTGAAGCAGATCCACCTATCCTAGTTCACAGCAAACATGAGTCCCTGCGCTAGTGGAGCTGCTGAGGGAGAGCATGGCGAAACACTGGGAACTTCCTTAAGTACCTTTACTGTGCAGGCCTCGAAGTGTGGCAAGATCCCTGACGGAGGGCTGATCTGAGCAAGGCCTGGTTGGCAGTGACTCTTCCGGGGCCTAGGAGTGTAAAGTAAGGAATTGTGCTTTTTGCTCAGTTTGGATCTCCCATCGACGTCCTGCTTAACCTAGCGGGCCGCCAGGTGTGAGCTCCCGGAAGGAACGCTGAGCAGAGTGTTTGTCTCACTGCAGGTAGGGCCCTTGTCCTCACTGAGTCCAAGTTGCCCAGCATATGAAACCAGCTCGGACTGTCTTCGTGAGCTGGGGCAAGCTGCGGCAACCTAGGTTTCCAAGAAGAGAGAGAGCAGAGTGCCGCCTGGGCTCTGCATGCCAAGACGTGTTTTGAAAGGCCTACACGGCTTCTTGTTGCGAAGGAGGCAGAGAGGAGACGTGGAGGGCCTCGTTTTCTTTCAAGGGAAACGGTGCGGTGGCCAGAGTGCTTGGAGTCCTGAAAGCTATCCTCCCGTTCCACTGAAGCACAACAACGGTGGAGACCTCATGGAAAGTGAGGCACGCAGAGCTTACCCGGTGGAAACTTAGACACTACCCTGAGGCTCAGGGTGGCCTTGCGCTTTCCCAGTCTGAACGGGGTCTGCGGGATTATCTCTCCTCCAGCGTGGCAGGAACCCGGTTACTCGGGGGAAGAAGCAGGGCAACGTCAGGGTTTGGCAGGCAGGCCCTGGGACACTAGAATCCAACCTTCCAAAGGGAATAGGCTGCTTTTGTCAGCAGAGCCACCTACCCTTGTCAGCACCCAGCATAAGTACCTGCAGTATGGGAGCTACGAAGGGAGAGATATGGGACACACTGGGTACCTGAGAAGCTCCCCTCGACACCTGCAAGCGGCCTTTTTCTCTGGGGGAACATACTCGTTTCCTCCCCGGGCGTGCCTGCAGTGAATAGAAGCTGGGCCTTCCTAGGGTTTCACAAACAGCTCCAAGTCTAAAAGAATCTAGATATCCAAAGGGGATAAGACTGCTTTTCGCAGCAGATCCACCTATCCTAGTTCACAGCAAACAGGAGTCCCTGCGCTAGTGGAGCTGCTGAGGGAGAGCATGGCGAAACCCTGGGAAATTCCTTAAGTACCTTTACTGTGCAGGCCTCGAAGTGTGGCAAGATCCCTGACGGAGGGCTGACCTGAGCAAGGCCTGGTTGGCAGTGCCTCTTCCGGGGGCCTAGCAGTGTAAAGTGCGGAATTGTGCTATTTGCTCAGTTGGGATCTCCCATCGACGTCCTGCTTAACCTAGCGAGCCGGCAGGTGTGAGCTCCCGGAAGGAACGCTGAGCAGAGTGTTTGTCTCATTGCAGGTAGGGCCCTTGTCCTCACTGAGTCCAAGTTGCCCAGCATATGAGACCAGCTCGGACTATCTTCGTTAGCTGGGGCAAGCTGCGGCAACCTAGGTTTCCAAGAAGAGAGAGAGCAGTGTGCCGCCTGGGCTCTGCATGCCAAGACGTGTTTTGAAGGGCCTACACGGCTGCTTGTTGCTCAGGAGGCAGAGAGGAGACGTGGAGGGCCTCGTTTTCTTTCAAGGGAAACGGTGCGGTGGCCAGAGTGCTTGGAGTCCTGAAAGCTATCCTCCCGTTCCACTGAAGCACAACAACGGTGGAGACCTCATGGAAAGTGAGGCACGCAGAGCTTACCCGGTGGAAACTTAGACACTACCCTGAGGCTCAGGGTGGCCTTGCGCTTTCCCAGTCTGAACGGGGTCTGCGGGATTATCTCTCCTCCAGCGTGGCAGGAACCCGGTTACTCGGGGGAAGAAGCAGGGCAACGTCAGGGTTTGGCAGGCAGGCCCTGGGACACTAGAATCCAACCTTCCAAAGGGAATAGGCTGCTTTTGTCAGCAGAGCCACCTACCCTTGTCAGCACCCAGCATAAGTACCTGCAGTATGGGAGCTGCCAAGGGAGAGAAATGGGACACACTGGGTACCTGAGAAGCTCCCCTCGACACCTGCAAGCAGCCTTTTTCTCTGGGGGAACATACTCGTTTCTCCCCGGGCGTGCCTGCAGTGAGTAGAAGCTGGGCCTTCCTAGGTTTTCACAAACAGCTCCGAGGCTACAAGAATCCAGATATCCAAAGGGGAAAAGACTGCATCTCGAAGCAGATCTACCTATCCTAGTTCACAGCAAACATGAGTGCCTGCGCTAGTGGAGCTGTCGAGGGAGAGCATGGCGAAATCCTAGGAACTTCCTTAAGTACCTTTGACTGTGCAGGCGTCGAAGTGTGGCAAGATCCCTGACGGAGGGCTGAGCTGAGCAAGGCCTGTTTGGCAGTGCCGCTTCCGGGGGCCTAGCAGTGTAAAGTGAGGAATTGTGCTTTTTGCTCAGTTTGGATCTCACATCGACGTTCTGCTAAACCTAGCGAGCCGGCATGTGTGAGCTCCCGGAAGGAACGCTGAGCAGAGTGTTTGTCTCAGTGCAGGTAGGGCCCTTGTCCTCACGGAGCCCAAAATCCCCAGCATATGAGACCGGCTCGGACTGTCTTCGTGAGCTCGGGCAAGCTGCGGCAACCTAGGTTTCCAAGAAGAGAGAGAGCAGTGTGCCGCCTGGGCTCTGTATGCCAAGACGTGTTTTGAAGGTCCTACACGGCTGCTTGTTGCTCAGGAGGCAGAGAGGAGACGTGGAGGGGCTCCGTTTTCTTTCAAGGGAAACGGTGCGCTGGCCAGAGTGCTTGGAGTCCTGAAAGCTATCCTCGCGTTCCACTGAAGCACAACAACGGTGGAGACCTCATGGAAACCAAGGCACGGAGAGCTTGCCCCTTGGAAACTTAGACACTACCCTGAGGCTCAGGGGGGCCTTGCGCTTTCCGAGGCGGATGGAGGTCTACCGGATTATCTCTCCTCCAGCGTGGCAGGGACCCGTTTCTCGGGGGAAAGTGCTCGTTTCCTACGCAAGCGTACCTGCGGTGGCTAGAAGCAGGGCAACTTCAGGGTTTGGCAGGCAGGCCCTGGGACACTAGAATCCAACCTTCCAAAGGGAAAAGGCTGTTTTGTCAGCCGAGCCACCTACCCTTGTCAGCAGCCAGCATAAGTTACTGCAGTATGGGAGCTGCCAAGGGAGAGAAATGGGACACACTGGGCACCTGAGAAGCTCTCCTCGACACTTGCAAGCAGCCTGTTTCTCTGGGAGAACATACTCGTTTCCTCCCCGGGTGTACCTGCAATGAGTAGAGGCTGGGCCTTCCTAGGGTTTCACAAACAGCTCCGAGTCTACAAGAATCTAGATATCCAAAGGGGAAAAGACTGCTTTTCGAAGCAGATCCACCTATCCTAGTTCACAGCAAACATGAGTCCCTGCGCTAGTGGAGCTGCTGAGGGAGAGCATGGCGAAAACCTGGGAACTTCCTTAAGAACCTTTACTGTGCAGGCGTCGAAGTGTGGCAAGATCCCTGACGGAGGGCTGACCTGAGCAAGGCCTGGTTGGCAGTGCCTCTTCCGGGGGCCTTGCAGTGTAAAGTGAGGAATTGTGCTTTTTGCCCTGTTTGGATCTCCCATCGACGTCCTGCTTAACCTAGCGAGCCGGCAGGTGTGAGCTCCCGGAAGGAACGCTGAGCAGAGTGTTTGTCTCACTGCAGTTAGGGCCCTTGTCCTCACTGAGTCCAAGTTGCCCAGCATATGAGACCAGCTCGGACTGTCTTCGTGAGCTGGGGCAAGCTGCGGCAACCTAGGTTTCCAAGAAGAGAGAGAGCAGTGTGCCGCCTGGGCTCTGCATGCCAAGACGTGTTTTGAAGGGCCTACACGGCTGCTTGTTGCTCAGGAGGCAGAGAGGAGACGTGGAGGGCTTCGTTTTCTTTCAAGGGAAACGGTGCGGTGGCCAGAGTGCTTGGAGCCCTGAAAGCTATCCCCTCGTTCCACTGAAGCACAACAACGATGGAGACCTCATGGAAAGCGAGGCACGCAGAGCTTGGCCGGTAGAAACTCAGACACTACCCTGAGGCTCAGGGTGGCCTTGCGCTTTCCGAGGCGGATCGAGGTCTGCCGGATTATCTCTACTCCAGCGTGGCAGGGAACCGGTTTCTAGGGGGAAAGTGCTCGTTTCCTACGCAAGCGTACCTGCGGAGGCTAGAAGCAGGGCAACTTCAGGGTTTGGCAGGCAGGCCCTGGGACACTAGAATCCAACCTTCCAAAGGGAAAAGGCTGCTTTTGTCAGCAGAGCCACCTACATTTGCCAGCACCCAGCATAAGTTATTGCAGTATGGGAGCTGCGAAGGTAGAGAAATGGGACACACTGGGCACCTGAGAAGCTCTCCTCGACACTTGCAAACAGCCTGTTTCTCTGGGGGAACATACTCGTTTCCTCCCCGTGTGTGCCTGCAGTGAGTAGAAGCTGGGCCTTCCTAGGGTTTCACAAACAGCTCCGAGTCTACAAGAATCTAGATATCCAAAGGGGAAAAGACTGCTTTTCGAAGCAGATCCACCTATCCTAGTTCACAGCAAACATGAGTCCCTGCGCTAGTGGAGCTGCCGAGGGAGAGCATGGCGAAATGCTAGGAATTTCGCTAAGTATCTTTGACTGTGCAGGCGTCGAAGTGTGGCAAGATCCCTAACGGAGGGCTGACCTTAGCAAGGCCTGGTTGGCAGTGCCGCTTCCGGGGGCCTAGCTGTGTAAAGTGAGGAAGTGTGCTTTTTGCTCAGTTTGGATCTCCCATCGACGTTCTGCTTGACCTAGCGAGCCGGCAGGTGTGAGATTCCGGAAAGAACGCTGAGCAGAGTGTTTGTCTCAGTGCAGGAAGGGCCCTTGTCCTCACTGAGTACAAGTTGCCCAGCATATGAGACGAGCTCTGACTGTCTTCGTGAGCTGGGGCAAGCTGCGGCAACCTTGGTTTCCAAGAAGAGAGAGAGCAGTGTGCCGCCTGGGCTCTGCATGCCAAGACGTGTTTTGAAGGGCCTACACGGCTGCTTGTTGCTCAGGAGGCAGAGAGGAGACGTGGAGGACCTCGTTTACTTTCAAGGGAAACGGTGCGGTGGCCAGAGTGCTTGGAGTCCTGAAAGCTATCCTCTCGTTCCACTGAAGCACAACAACGGTGGAGACCTCATGGAAAGTGAGGCACGCAGAGCTTACCCGGTGGAAACTTAGACACTACCCTGAGGCTCAGGGTGGCCTTGCGCTTTCCCAGGCTGAACGGGGTCTGCGGGATGATCTCTCCTCCAGCGTGGCAGGAACCCGGTTTCTCGGGGGAAAGTGCTCGTTTCCTACGCAAGCGTACCTGCGGAGGCTAGAAGCAGGGCAACTTCAGGGTTTGGCAGGCAGGCCCTGGGACACTAGAATCCAACCTTCCAAAAGGAAAAGGCTGCTTTTGTCAGCCGAGCCACCTACCCTTGTCAGCAGCCAGCATAAGTTACTGCAGTATGGTAGCTGCCAAGGGAGAGAAATGGGACACACTGGGCACCTGAGAAGCTCTCCTCGACACTTGCAAGCAGCCTGTTTCTCTGGGGGAACATACTCGTTTCCTCCCCGGTTGTGCCTGCAGTGAGTAGAAGCTGGGCCTTCCTAGGGTTTCACAAACAGCTCCGAGTCTACAAGAATCTAGATATCCAAAGGGGAAAAGACTGCTTTTCGAAGCAGATCCACCTATCCTAGTTCACAGCAAACATGAGTCCCTGCGCTAGTGGAGCTGCCGAGGGAGAGCATGGCGAAATCCTAGGAACTTCGCTAAGTATCTTTGACTGTGCAGGCGTCGAAGTGTGGCAAGATCCCTAACGGAGGGCTGACCTGAGCAAGGCCTGGTTGGCAGTGCCGCTTCCGGGGGCCTAGCAGTGTAAAGTGCGGAATTGTGCTATTTGCTCAGTTTGGATCTCCCATCGACGTCCTGCTTAACCTAGCGAGCCGGCAGGTGTGAGCTCCCGGAAGGAACGCTGAGCAGAGTGTTTGTCTCACTGCAGGTAGGGCCCTTGTCCTCACTGAGTCCAAGTTGCCCAGCATATGAGACCAGCTCGGACTATCTTCGTGAGCTGGGGCAAGCTGCGGCAACCTAGGTTTCCAAGAAGAGAGAGAGCAGTGTGCCGCCTGGGCTCTGCATGCCAAGACGTGTTTTGAAGGGCCTACACGGCTGCTTGTTGCTCAGGAGGCAGAGAGGAGACGTGGAGGACCTCGTTTACTTTCAAGGAAACGGTGCGGTGGCCAGAGTGCTTGGAGTCCTGAAAGCTATCCTCTCGTTCCACTGAAACACAACAACGGTGGAGACCTGATGAAAAGCGAGGCACGCAGAGCTTACCCGGTGGAAACTTAGACACTACCCTGAGGCTCAGGGTGGCCTTGCACTTTCCCAGGCTGAACGGGGACTGCGGGATTATCTCTCCTCCAGCGTGGCAGGAACCCGGTTTCCCGGGGGAAAGTGCTCGTTTCCTACGCAAGCGTACCTGCGGAGGCTAGAAGCAGGGCAACTTCAGGGTTTGGCAGGCAGGCCCTGGGACACTAGAATCCAACCTTCCAAAGGGAATAGGCTGCTTTTGTCAGCCGAGCCACCTACCCTTGTCAGCAGCCAGCATAAGTTACTGCAGTATGGGAGCTGCCAAGGGAGAGAAATGGGACACACTGGGCACCTGAGAAGCTCTCCTCGACACTTGCAAGCAGCCTGTTTCTCTGGGGGAACATACTCGTTTCCTCCCCGGTTGTGCCTGCAGTGAGTAGAAGCTGGGACTTCCTAGGGTTTCACAAACAGCTCCGAGTCGACAAGAATCTAGATATCCAAAGGGGAAAAGACTGCTTTTCGAAGCAGATCCACCTATCCTAGTTCACAGCAAACATGAGTCCCTGCGCTAGTGGAGCTGCCGAGGGAGAGCATGGCGAAATCCTAGGAACTTCGCTAAGTATCTTTGACTGTGCAGGCGTCGAAGTGTGGCAAGATCCCTAATGGAGGGCTGACGTGAGCAAGGCCTGGTTGGCAGTGCCGCTTCCGGGGGCCTAGCAGTGTAAAGTGAGGAATTGTGCTTTTTGCTCAGTTTGGATCTCCCATCGACGTCCTGCTTAACCTAGCGAGCCGGCAGGTGTGAGCTCCCAGAAGGAACGCTGAGCAGAGTGTTTGTCTCACTGCAGGTAGAGCCCTTGTCCTCACTGAGTCCAAGTTGCCCAGCATATGAGACCAGCTCGGACTGTCTTCGTGAGCTGGGGCAAGCTGCGGCAACCTAGGTTTCCAAGAAGAGAGAGAGCAGTGTGCCGCCTGGGCTCTGCATGCCAAGACGTGTTTTGAAGGGCCTACACGGCTGCTTGTTGCTCAGGAGGCAGAGAGGAGACGTGGAGGGCCTCGTTTACTTTCAAGGGAAACGGTGCGGTGGCCAGAGTGCTTGGAGTCCTGAAAGCTATCCTCTCGTTCCACTGAAACACAACAACGGTGGAGACCTCATGGAAACCAAGGCACGGAGAGCTTGCCCGGTGGAAACTTAGACACTACCCTGAGGCTCAGGGTGGCCTTGCGCTTTCCCAGGCTGAACGAGGTCTGAGGGATTATCTCTCCTCCAGCGTGGCAGGAACCCGGTTTCTCGGGGGAAAGTGCTCGTTTCCTACGCAAGCGTACCTGCGGAGGCTAGAACCAGGGCAACTTCAGGGTTTGGCAGGCAGGACCTGGGACACTAGAATCCAACCTTCCAAAGGGAATAGGCTGCTTTTGTCAGCAGAGCCACCTACCCTTGTCAGCAGCCAGCATAAGTTACTGCAGTATTGGAGCTGCCAAGGGAGAGAAATGGGACACACTGGGCACCTGAGAAGCTCTCCTCCACACTTGCAAGCAGCCTGTTTCTCTGGGAGAACATACTCGTTTCCTCCCCGGGTGTGCCTGCAGTGAGTAGAAGCTGGGCCTTCCTAGGGTTTCACAAACAGCTCCGAGTCTACAAGAATCTAGATATCCAAAGGGAAAAGACTGCTGTTCGAAGCAGATCCACCTATCCTAGTTCACAGCAAACATGAGTGCCTGCGCTAGTGGAGCTGCTGAGGGAGAGCATGGCGAAACCCTGGGAACTTCCTTAAGTACCTTTACTGTGCAGGCCTCGAAGTGTGGCAAGATCCCTGACGGAGGGCTGACCTGAGCAAGGCCTGGTTGGCAGTGCCTCTTCCGGGGCCTAGGAGTGTAAAGTAAGGAATTGTGTTTTTGCTCAGTTTGGATCTCCCATCGACGTCCTGCTTAACCTAGCGAGCCGGCAGGTGTGAGCTCCCGGAAGGAACGCTGAGCAGAGTGTTTGTCTCACTGCAGGTAGGGCCCTTGTCCTCACTGAGTCCAAGTTGCCCAGCATATGAGACCAGCTCGGACTATCTTCGTGAGCTGGGGCAAGCTGCGGCAACCTAGGTTTCCAAGAAGAGAGAGAGCAGTGTGCCGCCTGGGCTCTGCATGCCAAGACGTGTTTTGAAGGGCCTACACGGCTGCTTGTTGCTCAGGAGGCAGAGAGGAGACGTGGAGGACCTCGTTTACTTTCAAGGAAACGGTGCGGTGGCCAGAGTGCTTGGAGTCCTGAAAGCTATCCTCTCGTTCCACTGAAACACAACAACGGTGGAGACCTGATGAAAAGCGAGGCACGCAGAGCTTACCCGGTGGAAACTTAGACACTACCCTGAGGCTCAGGGTGGCCTTGCACTTTCCCAGGCTGAACGGGGACTGCGGGATTATCTCTCCTCCAGCGTGGCAGGAACCCGGTTTCCCGGGGGAAAGTGCTCGTTTCCTACGCAAGCGTACCTGCGGAGGCTAGAAGCAGGGCAACTTCAGGGTTTGGCAGGCAGGCCCTGGGACACTAGAATCCAACCTTCCAAAGGGAATAGGCTGCTTTTGTCAGCCGAGCCACCTACCCTTGTCAGCAGCCAGCATAAGTTACTGCAGTATGGGAGCTGCCAAGGGAGAGAAATGGGACACACTGGGCACCTGAGAAGCTCTCCTCGACACTTGCAAGCAGCCTGTTTCTCTGGGGGAACATACTCGTTTCCTCCCCGGTTGTGCCTGCAGTGAGTAGAAGCTGGGACTTCCTAGGGTTTCACAAACAGCTCCGAGTCGACAAGAATCTAGATATCCAAAGGGGAAAAGACTGCTTTTCGAAGCAGATCCACCTATCCTAGTTCACAGCAAACATGAGTCCCTGCGCTAGTGGAGCTGCCGAGGGAGAGCATGGCGAAATCCTAGGAACTTCGCTAAGTATCTTTGACTGTGCAGGCGTCGAAGTGTGGCAAGATCCCTAATGGAGGGCTGACGTGAGCAAGGCCTGGTTGGCAGTGCCGCTTCCGGGGGCCTAGCAGTGTAAAGTGAGGAATTGTGCTTTTTGCTCAGTTTGGATCTCCCATCGACGTCCTGCTTAACCTAGCGAGCCGGCAGGTGTGAGCTCCCAGAAGGAACGCTGAGCAGAGTGTTTGTCTCACTGCAGGTAGAGCCCTTGTCCTCACTGAGTCCAAGTTGCCCAGCATATGAGACCAGCTCGGACTGTCTTCGTGAGCTGGGGCAAGCTGCGGCAACCTAGGTTTCCAAGAAGAGAGAGAGCAGTGTGCCGCCTGGGCTCTGCATGCCAAGACGTGTTTTGAAGGGCCTACACGGCTGCTTGTTGCTCAGGAGGCAGAGAGGAGACGTGGAGGGCCTCGTTTACTTTCAAGGGAAACGGTGCGGTGGCCAGAGTGCTTGGAGTCCTGAAAGCTATCCTCTCGTTCCACTGAAACACAACAACGGTGGAGACCTCATGGAAACCAAGGCACGGAGAGCTTGCCCGGTGGAAACTTAGACACTACCCTGAGGCTCAGGGTGGCCTTGCGCTTTCCCAGGCTGAACGAGGTCTGAGGGATTATCTCTCCTCCAGCGTGGCAGGAACCCGGTTTCTCGGGGGAAAGTGCTCGTTTCCTACGCAAGCGTACCTGCGAAGGCTAGAACCAGGGCAACTTCAGGGTTTGGCAGGCAGGCCCTGGGACACTAGAATCCAACCTTCCAAAGGGAATAGGCTGCTTTTGTCAGCAGAGCCACCTACCCTTGTCAGCAGCCAGCATAAGTTACTGCAGTATTGGAGCTGCCAAGGGAGAGAAATGGGACACACTGGGCACCTGAGAAGCTCTCCTCGACACTTGCAAGCAGCCTGTTTCTCTGGGAGAACATACTCGTTTCCTCCCCGGGTGTGCCTGCAGTGAGTAGAAGCTGGGCCTTCCTAGGGTTTCACAAACAGCTCCGAGTCTACAAGAATCTAGATATCCAAAGGGAAAAGACTGCTGTTCGAAGCAGATCCACCTATCCTAGTTCACAGCAAACATGAGTGCCTGCGCTAGTGGAGCTGCTGAGGGAGAGCATGGCGAAACCCTGGGAACTTCCTTAAGTACCTTTACTGTGCAGGCCTCGAAGTGTGGCAAGATCCCTGACGGAGGGCTGACCTGAGCAAGGCCTGGTTGGCAGTGTCTCTTCCGGGGCCTAGGAGTGTAAAGTAAGGAATTGTGTTTTTGCTCAGTTTGGATCTCCCATCGACGTCCTGCTTAACCTAGCGAGCCGGCAGGTGTGAGCTCCCGGAAGGAACGCTGAGCAGAGTGTTTGTCTCACTGCAGGTAGGGCCCTTGTCCTCATGGAGCCCAAAATGCCTAGCACATGAGACTGGCTCGGACTGTCTTCGTGAGCTGGGGCAAGCTGCGGCAACCTAGGTTTCCGATAAGAGAGAGAGCAGTGTGCCGCCTTGGCTCTGTATGCCAAGACGTGTTTTGAAGGGCCTACATGGCTGCTTGTTGCTCAGGAGGCAGAGAGGAGACGTGGAGGGGCTCCGTTTCCTTTCAAGGGAAACGGTGCGCTGGCCAGAGTGCTTGGAGTCCTGAAAGCTATCCTCGCGTTCCACTGAAGCACAACAACGGTGAAGACCTCATGGAAAGCAAGGCACGGAGAGCTTGCCCCAGGAAACTTAGACACTACCCTGAGGCTCAGGGTGGCCTTGCGCTTTCCGAGGCGGATCGAGGTCTGCCGGATTATCTCTCCTCCAGCGTGGCAGGGACCCGGTTCTCGGGGGAAAGTGCTCGTTTCCTACGCAAGCGTACCTGCGGAGGTTAGAAGCAGGGCAACTTCAGGGTTTGGCAGGCAGGCCCTGAGACTCTAGAATCCAACCTTCCAATGGGAAAAGGCTTCTTTTGTCAACAGAGCCACCTACCCTTGTCAGCAGCCAGCATAAGTTACTGCAGTATGGGAGCTGCCAAGGGAGAGAAATGGGACACACTGGGCACCTGAGAAGCTCTCCTCGACACTTGCAAGCAGCCTGTTTCTCTGGGAGAACATACTCGTTTCCTCCCCGGGTGTGCCTGCAGTGAGTAGAAGCTGGGCCTTCCTAGGGTTTCACAAACAGCTCCGAGTCTACAAGAATCTAGATATCCAAAGGGAAAAGACTGCTTTTCGAAGCAGATCCACCTATCCTAGTTCACAGCAAACATGAGTGCCTGCGCTAGTGGAGCTGCTGAGGGAGAGCATGGCGAAACCCTGGGAACTTCCTTTAGTACCTTTACTGTGCAGGCCTTGAAGTGTGGCAAGATCCCTGACGGAGGGCTGACCTGAGCAAGGCCTGGTTGGCAGTGCCTCTTCCGTGGGCCTAGCAGTGTAAAGTGAGGAATTGTGCTTTTTGCTCAGTTTGGATCTCCCATCGACGTCCTGCTTAACCTAGCGAGCCGGCAGGTGTGAGCTCCCGGAAGGAACGCTGAGCAGAGTGTTTTTCTCACTGCAGGTAGGGCCCTTATCCTCACTGAGTCCAACTTGCCCAGCATATGAGACCAGCTCGGACTGTCTTCGTGAGCTGGGGCAAGCTGCGGCAACCTAGGTTTCCAAGAAGAGAGAGAGCAGGGTGCCGCCTGGGCTCTCCATGCCAAGACGTGTTTTGAAGGGCCTACACGGCTGCTTGTTGCTCAGGAGGCAGAGAGGAGACGTGGAGGGCCTCGTTTTCTTTCAAGGGAAACGGTACGGTGGCCAGAGTGCTTGGAGCCCTGAAAGCTATCCCCTCGTTCCACTGAAGCACAACAACGATGGAGACCTCATGGAAAGCGAGGCACGCAGAGCTTGCCCGTTGGAAACTCAGACACTACCTTGAGGCTCAGGGTGGCCTTGCGCTTTCCGAGGCGGATCGAGGTCTGCCGGATTATCTCTCCTCCAGCGTGGCAGAGAACCGGTTTCTAGGGGGAAAGTGCTCGTTTCCTACGCAAGCGTACCTGCGTAGGCTAGAAGCAGGGCAACTTCAGGGTTTGGCAGGCAGGCCCTGGGACACTAGAATCCAACCTTCCAAAGGGAAAAGGCTGCTTTTGTCAGCAGAGCCACCTACATTTGTCAGCACCCAGCATAAGTTATTGCAGTATGGGAGCTGCGAAGGGAGAGAAATGGGACACACTGGGATCCTGAGAGGCTCCCCTCGACACCTGCAAGCAGCCTGTTTCTCTGGGGGAACATACTCGTTTCCACCCCGGGCTTGCCTGCAGTGAGTAGAAGCTGGGCCTTCCTAGGTTTTCACAAACAGCTCTGAGGCTACAAGAATCCAGATATCCAAAGGGGAAAAGACTGCTTTTCGAAGCAGGGCAACCTATCCTATTTCACAGCAAACATGAGTCCCTGCGCTAGTGGAGCTGCTGACGGAGAGCATGGCGAAACCCTGGGAACTTCCTTAAGTACCTTTACTGTGCAGGCCTCGAAGTGTGGCAAGATCCTGACGGAAGGCTGAACTGAGCAAGGCCTGGTTGGCAGTGCCTCTTCAGGGGCCTAGCAGTGTAAAGTGAGGAATTGTGCTTTTTGCTCAGTTTGGATCTCACATCGACGTTCTGCTTAACCTAGCGAGACGGCAGGTGTGAGCTCCGGGAAGGAAGGCTGAGCAGAGTGTTTGTCTCAGTGCAGGTAGGGCCCTTGTCCTCACTGAGTCCAAGTTGCCTAGCATATGAGACCAGCTCGGACTGTCTTCGTGAGCTGGGGCAAGCTGCGGCAACCTAGGTTTCCAAGAAGAGAGAGAGCAGTGTGCCGCCTGGGCTCTGCATGACAAGACGTGTTTTGAAGGGCCTACACGGCTGCTTGTTGCTCAGGAGGCAGAGAGGAGACGTGGAGGGGCTCCGTTTTCTTTCAAGGGAAACGGTGCGGTGGCCAGAGTGCTTGGAGTCCTGAAAGCTATCCTCTCGTTCCACTGAAGCACAACAACGGTGGAGACCTCATGGAAAGTGAGGCACGCAGAGCTTACCCGGTGGAAACTTAGACACTACCCTGAGGCTCAGGGTGGCCTTGCACTTTCCCAGGCTAAACGGGGACTGCGGGATTATCTCTCCTCCAGCGTGGCAGGAACCCGGTTTCTCGGGGGAAAGTGCTCGTTTCCTACGCAAGCGTACCTGCGGAGGCTAGAAGCAGGGCAACTTCAGGGTTTGGCAGGCAGGCCCTGGGACACTAGAATCCAACCTTCCAAAGGGAATAGGCTGCTTTTGTCAGCAGAGCCACCTACCCTTCTCAGCACCCAGCATAAGTACCTGCAGTATGGGAGCTGCGAAGGGAGAGAAATGGGACACACTGGGTACCTGAGAAGCTGCCCTCGACACCTGCAAGCAGCCTTTTTCTCTGGGGGAACATACTCGTTTCTCCCCGGGCGTGCCTGCAGTGAGTAGAAGCTGGGCCTTCCTAGGTTTTCACAAACAGCTCCGAGGCTACAAGAATCCAGATATCCAAAGGGGAAAAGACTGCTTCTCGAAGCAGATCCACCTATCCTAGTTCACAGCAAACATGAGTGCCTGCGCTAGTGGAGCTGTCGAGGGAGGGCATGGCGAAATCCTAGGAACTTCGCTAAGTATCTTTGACTGTGCAGGCGTCGAAGTGTGGCAAGATCCCTGACGGAGGGCTGAGCTGAGCAAGGCTTGGTTGGCAGTGCCGCTTCCGGGGGCCTAGCAGCGTAAAGTGAGGAATTGTTCTTTTTGCTCAGTTTGGATCTCCCATCGACGTCCTGCTTAACCTAGCGAGCCGGCAGGTGTGAGCTCCCGGAAGGAACGCTGAGCAGAGTGTTTGTCTCACTGCAGATAGGGCCCTTGTCCTCACTGAGTACAAGTTGCCCAGCATATGAGACCAGCTCGGACTGTCTTCGTGAGCTGGGGCAAGCTGCGGCAACCTAGGTTTCCAAGAAGAGAGAGAGCAGTGTGCGGCCTGGGCTCTGCATGCCAAGACGTGTTTTGAAGGGCCTACACGGCTGCTTGTTGCTCAGGAGGCACAGAGGAGACGTGGAGGGCCTCGTTTACTTTCAAGGAAACGGTGCGGTGGCCAGAGTGCTTGGAGTCCTGAAAGCTATCCTCTCGTTCCACTGAAACACAACAACGGTGGAGACCTGATGAAAAGCGAGGCACGCAGTGCTTGCCCGGTGGAAACTTAGACACTACCCTGAGGCTCAGGGTGGCCTTGCGCTTTCCCAGGCTGAACGAGGTCTGCGGGATTATCTCTCCTCCAGCGTGGCAGGAACCCGGTTGCTTGGGGGAAAGTGCTCGTTTCCTACGCAAGCGTACCTGCGAAGGCTAGAAGCAGGGCAACTTCAGGGTTTGGCAGGCAGGCCCTGGGACACTAGAATCCAACCTTCCAAAGGGAATAGGCTGCTTTTGTCAGCAGAGCCACCTACCCTTGTCAGCACCCAGCATAAGTACCTGCAGTATGGGAGCTACGAAGGGAGAGAAATGGGACACACTGGGTACCTGAGAAGCTCCCCTCGACACCTGCAAGCAGCCTGTTTTTCTGGGGGAACATACTCGTTTCCACCCCGGGCTTGCCTGCAGTGAGTAGAAGCTGGGCCTTCGTAGGTTTTCACAAACAGCTCCGAGGCTACAAGAATCCAGTTATCCAAAGGGGAAAAGACTGCTTTTCGAAGCAGGGCAACCTATCGTATTTCACAGCAAACATTAGTCCCTGCGCTAGTGGAGCTGCTGACGGAGAGCATGGCGAAACCCTGGGAACTTCCTTAAGTACCTTTACTGTGCAGGCGTCGAAGTGTGGCAAGATCCCTAACGGAGGGCTGAACTTAGCAAGGCCTGGTTGGCAGTGCCGCTTCCGGGGGCCTAGCTGTGTAAAGTGAGGAATTGTGCTTTTTGCTCAGTTTGGATCTCCCATCGACGTTCTGCTTAACCTAGCGAGCCGGCAGGTGTGAGATCCCGGAAGGAACGCTGAGCAGTGTTTGTCTCAGTGCAGGTAGGGCCCTTGTCCTCACTGACTACAAGTTGCCCAGCATATGAGACGAGCTCTGACTGTCTTCGTGAGCTGGGGCAAGCTGCGGCAACCTAGGTTTCCAAGAAGAGAGAGAGCAGTGTGCCGACTGGGCTCTGAATGCCAAGACGTGTTTTGAAGGGCCTACACGGCTGGTTGTGCTCAGGAGGCAGAGAGGAGACGTGGAGGGCCTCGTTTACTTTCAAGGGAAACGGTGCGCTGGCCAGAGTGCTTGGAGTCCTGAAAGCTATCCTCGTGTTCCACTGAAGCACAACAACGGTGGAGACCTCATGGAAACCAAGGCACGGAGACCTTGCCCCTTGGAAACTTAGACACTACCCTGAGGCTCAGGGTGGCCTTGCGCTTTCCCAGTCTGAACGGGGTCTGCGGGATTATCTCTCCTCCAGCGTGGCAGGGACCCGTTTCTCGGGGGAAAGTGCTCGTTTCCTACGCAAGCGTACCTGCGGAGGCTAGAAGCAGGGCAACTTCAGGGTTTGGCAGGCAGGCCCTGGGACACTAGAATCCAACCTTCCAAAGGGAAAAGGCTGCTTTTGTCAGCCGAGCCACCTACCCTTGTCAGCAGCCAGCATAAGTTACTGCAGTATGGGAGCTGCCAAGGGAGAGAAATGGGACACACTGGGCACCTGAGAAGCTCTCCTCGACACTTGCAAGCAGCCTGTTTCTCTGGGAGAACATACTCGTTTCCTCCCTGGGTGTACCTGCAGTGAGTAGAGGCTGGGCCTTCCTAGGGTTTCACAAAGAGCTCCGAGTCTACAAGAATCTAGATATCCAAATGGGAAAAGTCTGCTTTTCGAAGCAGATCCACCTATCCTAGTTCACAGCAAACATGACTCCCTGCGCAAGGGGAGCTGCTGTGGGAGAGCATGGCGAAACCCTGGGAACTTCCTTAAGTACCTTTACTGTGCAGGCGTCGAAGTGTGGCAAGATACGTGACGGAGGGCTGACCTGAGCAAGTCCTGGTTGGCAGTGCCTCTTCAGGGGCCTAGCAGTGTAAAGTGAGGAATTGTTCTTTTTGCTCAGTTTGGATCTCCCATCGACGTCCTGCTTAACCTAGCGAGCCGGCAGGTGTGAGCTCCCGGAAGGAACGCTGAGCAGAGTGTTTGTCTCACTGCAGATAGGGCCCTTGTCCTCACTGAGTACAAGTTGCCCAGCATATGAGACCAGCTCGGACTGTCTTCGTGAGCTGGGGCAAGGTGCGGCAACCTAGGTTTCCAAGAAGAGAGAGAGCAGTGTGCGGCCTGGGCTCTGCATGACAAGACGTGTTTTGAAGGGCCTACACGGCTGCTTGTTGCTCAGGAGGCAGAGAGGAGACGTGGAGGGCCTCGTTTACTTTCAAGGAAACGGTGCGGTGGCCAGAGTGCTTGGAGTCCTGAAAGCTATCCTCTCGTT
Source organism: Eschrichtius robustus (assembly GCF_028021215.1). NCBI lineage: Eukaryota > Metazoa > Chordata > Mammalia > Artiodactyla > Eschrichtiidae > Eschrichtius > Eschrichtius robustus. The sequence continues at coordinate 29,296,576 of NC_090836.1, read as the reverse complement.
CCACTGAAACACAACAACGGTGGAGACCTGATGAAAAGCGAGGCACGCAGAGCTTGCCCGGTGGAAACTTAGACACTACCCTGAGGCTCAGGGTGGCCTTGCGCTTTCCCAGGCTGAACGAGGTCTGCGGGATTATCTCTCCTCCAGCGTGGCAGGAACCCGGTTGCTTGGGGGAAAGTGCTCGTTTCCTACGCAAGCGTACCTGCGGAGGCTAGAAGCAGGGCAACTTCAGGGTTTGGCAGGCAGGCCCTGGGACACTTGAATCCAACCTTCCAAAGGGAATAGGCTGCTTTTGTCAGCAGAGCCACCTACCCTTGTCAGCACCCAGCATAAGTACCTGCAGTATGGGAGCTACGAAGGGAGAGAAATGGGACACACTGGGTACCTGAGAAGCTCCCCTCGACACCTGCAAGCAGCCTGTTTCTCTGGGGGAACATACTCGTTTCCACCCCGGGCTTGCCTGCAGTGAGTAGAAGCTGGGCCTTCCTAGGTTTTCACAAACAGCTCCGAGGCTACAAGAATCCAGATATCCAAAGGGGAAAAGACTGCTTTTCGAAGCAGGGCAACCTATCCTATTTCACAGCAAACATGAGTCCCTGCGCTAGTGGAGCTGCTGACGGAGAGCATGGCGAAACCCTGGGAACTTCCTTAAGTACCTTTACTGTGCAGGCGTCGAAGTGTGGCAAGATACGTGACGGAGGGCTGACCTGAGCAAGTCCTGGTTGGCAGTGCCTCTTCAGGGGCCTAGCAGTGTAAAGTGAGGAATTGTTCTTTTTGCTCAGTTTGGATCTCCCATCGACGTCCTGCTTAACCTAGCGAGCCGGCAGGTGTGAGCTCCCGGAAGGAACGCTGAGCAGAGTGTTTGTCTCACTGCAGATAGGGCCCTTGTCCTCACTGAGTACAAGTTGCCCAGCATATGAGACCAGCTCGGACTGTCTTCGTGAGCTGGGGCAAGCTGCGGCAACCTAGGTTTCCAAGAAGAGAGAGAGCAGTGTGCGGCCTGGGCTCTGCATGACAAGACGTGTTTTGAAGGGCCTACACGGCTGCTTGTTGCTCAGGAGGCAGAGAGGAGACGTGGAGGGCCTCGTTTACTTTCAAGGAAACGGTGCGGTGGCCAGAGTGCTTGGAGTCCTGAAAGCTATCCTCTCGTTCCACTGAAACACAACAACGGTGGAGACCTGATGAAAAGCGAGGCACGCAGAGCTTGCCCGGTGGAAACTTAGACACTACCCTGAGGCTCAGGGTGGCCTTGCGCTTTCCCAGGCTGAACGAGGTCTGCGGGATTATCTCTCCTCCAGCGTGGCAGGAACCCGGTTGCTTGGGGGAAAGTGCTCGTTTCCTACGCAAGCGTACCTGCGGAGGCTAGAAGCAGGGCAACTTCAGGGTTTGGCAGGCAGGCCCTGGGACACTTGAATCCAACCTTCCAAAGGGAATAGGCTGCTTTTGTCAGCAGAGCCACCTACCCTTGTCAGCACCCAGCATAAGTACCTGCAGTATGGGAGCTACGAAGGGAGAGAAATGGGACACACTGGGTACCTGAGAAGCTCCCCTCGACACCTGCAAGCAGCCTGTTTCTCTGGGGGAACATACTCGTTTCCAACCCGGGCTTGCCTGCAGTGAGTAGAAGCTGGGCCTTCCTAGGTTTTCACAAACAGCTCCGAGGCTACAAGAATCCAGATATCCAAAGGGGAAAAGACTGCTTTTCGAAGCAGGGCAACCTATCCTATTTCACAGCAAACATGAGTCCCTGCGCTAGTGGAGCTGCTGACGGAGAGCATGGCGAAACCCTGGGAACTTCCTTAAGTACCTTTACTGTGCAGGCGTCGAAGTGTGGCAAGATCCCTAACGGAGGGCTGAACTTAGCAAGGCCTGGTTGGCAGTGCCGCTTCCGGGGGCCTAGCTGTGTAAAGTGAGGAATTGTGCTTTTTGCTCAGTTTGGATCTCCCATCGACGTTCTGCTTAACCTAGCGAGCCGGCAGGTGTGAGATCCCGGAAGGAACGCTGAGCAGTGTTTGTCTCAGTGCAGGTAGGGCCCTTGTCCTCACTGAGTACAAGTTGCCCAGCATATGAGACGAGCTCTGACTGTCTTCGTGAGCTGGGGCAAGCTGCTGCAACCTAGGTTTCCAAGAAGAGAGAGAGCAGTGTGCCGACTGGGCTCTGAATGCCAAGACGTGTTTTGAAGGGCCTACACGGCTGGTTGTGCTCAGGAGGCAGAGAGGAGACGTGGAGGGCCTCGTTTACTTTCAAGGGAAACGGTGCGCTGGCCAGAGTGCTTGGAGTCCTGAAAGCTATCCTCGCGTTCCACTGAAGCACAACAACGGTGGAGACCTCATGGAAACCAAGGCACGGAGACCTTGCCCCTTGGAAACTTAGACACTACCCTGAGGCTCAGGGTGGCCTTGCGCTTTCCGAGGCGGATCGAGGTCTACCAGATTATCTCTCCTCCAGCGTGGCAGGGACCCGTTCCTCGGGGGAAAGTGCTCGTTTCCTACGCAAGCGTACCTGCGGAGGCTAGAAGCAGGGAAACTTCAGGGTTTGGCAGGCAGGCCCTGGGACACTAGAATCCAACCTTCCAAAGGGAAAAGGCTGCTTTTGTCAGCCGAGCCACCTACCCTTGTCAGCAGCCAGCATAAGTTACTGCAGTATGGGAGCTGCCAAGGGAGAGAAATGGGACACACTGGGCACCTGAGAAGCTCTCCTAGACACTTGCAAGCAGCATGTTTCTCTGGGGGAACATACTCGTTTCCTCCCCGGGCGTGCCTGCAGTGAGTAGAAGCTGGGCCTTCCTAGGGTTTCACAAACAGCTCCGAGTCTACAAGAATCTAGATATCCATAGGGGAAAAGACTGCTTTTCGAAGCAGATCCACCTATCCTAGTTCACAGCAAACATGAGTCCCTGCGCTAGTGGAGCTGCCGAGGGAGAGCATGGCGAAATGCTAGGAATTTCGCTAAGTATCTTTGACTGTGCAGGAGTCGAAGTGTGGCAAGATCCCTGACGGAGGGCTGACCTTAGCAAGGCCTGGTTGGCAGTGCCGCTTCCGGGGGCCTAGCTGTGTAAAGTGAGGAATTGTGCTTTTTGCTCAGTTTGGATCTCCCATCGACGTTCTGCTTAACCTAGCGAGCCGGCAGGTGTGAGCTCCCGGAAGGAACGCTGAGCAGAGTGTTTGTCTCAGTGCAGGTAGGGCCCTTGTCCTCACTGAGTCCAAGTTGCCCAGCATATGAGACTAGCTCGGACTGTCTTCGTGAGCTGGGGCAAGCTGCGGCAACCTAGGTTTCCAAGAAGAGAGAGAGCAGTGTGCCGCCTGGGCTCTGCATGCCAAGACGTGTTTTGAAGGGCCTACACGGCTGCTTGTTGCTCAGGAGGCAGAGAGGAGACGTGGAGGGGCTCCGTTTTCTTTCAAGGGAAAAGGTGCGGTGGCCAGAGTGCTTGGAGTCCTGAAAGCTATCCTCCCGTTCCACTGAAGCACAACAACGTTGGAGACCTCATGGAAAGTGAGGCACGCAGAGCTTACCCGCTGGACACTTAGACACTACCCTGAGGCTCAGGGTGGCCTTGCGCTTTCCCAGTCTGAACGGGGTCTGCGGGATTATCTCTCCTCCAGCGTGGCAGGGACCCGTTCCTCGGGGGAAAGTGCTCGTTTCCTACGCAAGCGTACCTGCGGAGGCTAGAAGCAGGGCAACTTCAGGGTTTGGCAGGCAGGCCCTGGGACACTAGAATCCAACCTTCCAAAGGGAAAAGGCTGCTTTTGTCAGCCGAGCCACCTACCCTTGTCAGCAGCCAGCATAAGTTACTGCAGTATGGGAGCTGCCAAGGGAGAGAAATGGGACACACTGGGCACCTGAGAAGCTCTCCTCGACACTTGCAAGCAGCCTGTTTCTCTCGGAGAACATACTCGTTTCCTCCCCGGGTGTGCCTGCAGTGAGTAGAAGCTGGGCCTTCCTAGGGTTTCACAAAGAGCTCCGAGTCTACAAGAATCTAGATATCCAAAGGGGAAAAGACTGCTTTTCGAAGCAGATCCACCTATCCTAGTTCACAGCAAACATGAGTCCCTGCGCTAGTGGAGCTGCTGAGGGAGAGCATGGCGAAACCCTGGGAACTTCCTTAAGTACCTTTACTGTGCAGGCGTCGAAGTGTGGCAAGATCCCTGACGGAGGGCTGACCTGAGCAAGTCCTGGTTGGCAGTGCCTCTTCAGGGGCCTAGCAGTGTAAAGTGAGGAATTGTTCTTTTTGCTCAGTTTGGATCTCCCATCGACGTCCTGCTTAACGTAGCGAGCCGGCAGGTGTGAGCTCCCGGAAGGAACGCTGAGCAGAGTGTTTGTCTCACTGCAGATAGGGCCCTTGTCCTCACTGAGTACAAGTTGCCCAGCATATGAGACCAGCTCGGACTGTCTTCGTGAGCTGGGGCAAGCTGCGGCAACCTAGGTTTACAAGAAGAGAGAGAGCAGTGTGCGGCCTGGGCTCTGCATGACAAGACGTGTTTTGAAGGGCCTACACGGCTGCTTGTTGCTCAGGAGGCAGAGAGGAGACGTGGAGGGCCTCGTTTACTTTCAAGGAAACGGTGCGGTGGCCAGAGTGCTTGGAGTCCTGAAAGCTATCCCCTCGTACCACTGAAACACAACAACGGTGGAGACCTGATGAAAAGCGAGGCACGCAGAGCTTGCCCGGTGGAAACTTAGACACTACCCTGAGGCTCAGGGTGGCCTTGCGCTTTCCCAGGCTGAACGAGGTCTGCGGGATTATCTCTCCTCCAGCGTGGCAGGAACCCGGTTGCTCGGGGGAAAGTGCTCGTTTCCTACGCAAGCGTACCTGCGGAGGCTAGAAGCAGGGCAACTTCAGGGTTTGGCAGGCAGGGCCTGGGACACTAGAATCCAACCTTCCAAAGGGAATAGGCTGCTTTTGTCAGCAGAGCCACCTACCCTTGTCAGCACCCAGCATAAGTACCTGCAGTATGCGAGCTACGAAGGGAGAGAAATGGGACACACTGGGTACCTGAGAAGCTCCCCTCGACACCTGCTAGCACCCTGTTTCTCTGGGGGAACATACTCGTTTCCACCCCGGGCTTGCCTAAAGTGAGTAGAAGCTGGGCCTTCCTAGGTTTTCACAAACAGCTTCGAGGCTACAAGAATCCAGATATCCAAAGGTGAAAAGACTGCTTCTCGAAGCAGATCCACCTATCCTAGTTCACAGCAAACATGAGTGCCTGCGCTAGTGGAGCTGTCGAGGGAGGGCATGGCGAAATCCTAGGAACTTCGCTAAGTATCTTTGACTGTGCAGGCGTCGAAGTGTGGCAAGATCCCTGACGGAGGGCTGAGCTGAGCAAGGCCTGGTTGGCAGTGCCTCTTCCGGGGGCCTAGCAGTGTAAAGTGAGGAATTGTGCTTTTTGCTCAGTTTGGATCTCCCATCGACGTCCTGCTTAACCTAGCGAGCCGGCAGGTGTGAGCTCCCGGAAGGAACGCTGAGCAGAGTGTTTGTCTCAGTGCAGGTAGGGCCCTTGTCCTCACGGAGCCCAAAATGCCCAGCACATGAGACCGGCTCGGACTGTCTTCGTGAGCTGGGGCAAGCTGCGGCAACCTAGGTTTCCAAGAAGAGAGAGAGCAGTGTGCCGCCTTGGCTCTGTATGCCAAGACGTGTTTTGAAGGGCCTACACGGCTGCTTGTTGCTCAGGAGGCAGAGAGGAGACGTGGAGGGGGTCCGTTTTCTTTCAAGGGAAACGGTGCGCTGGCCAGAGTGCTTGGAGTCCTGAAAGCTATCCTCGCGTTCCACTGAAGCACAACAACGGTGGAGACCTCATGGAAAGCAAGGCACGGAGAGCTTGCCCCAGGAAACTTAGACACTACCCTGAGGCTCAGGGTGGCCTTGCGCTTTCCGAGGCGGATCGAGGTCTGCCGGATTATCTCTCCTCCAGCGTGGCAGGGACCCGTTTCTCGGGGGAAAGTGCTCGTTTCCTACGCAAGCGTACCTGCGGAGGCTAGAAGCAGGGCAACTTCAGGGTTTGGCAGGCAGGCCCTGGGACTCTAGAATCCAACCTTCCAATGGGAAAAGGCTGCTTTTGTCAGCAGAGCCACCTACCCTTGTCAGCAGCCAGCATAAGTTACTCCAGTATGGGAGCTGCGAAGGGAGAGAAATGGGACACACTGGGCACCTGAGAAGCTCTCCTCGACACTTGCAAGCAGCCTGTTTCTCTGGGAGAACATACTCGTTTCCTCCCCGGGTGTGCCTGCAGTGAGTAGAAGCTGGGCCTTCCTAGGGTTTCACAAACAGCTCCGAGTCTACAAGAATCTAGATATCCAAAGGGAAAAGACTGCTTTTCGAAGCAGATCCACCTATCCTAGTTCACAGCAAACATGAGTGCCTGCGCTAGTGGAGCTGCTGAGGGAGAGCATGGCGAAACCCTGGGAACTTCCTTAAGTACCTTTACTGTGCAGGCCTCGAAGTGTGGCAAGATCCCTGACGGAGGGCTGACCTGAGCAAGGCCTGGTTGGTAGGGCCTCTTCCGGGGGCCTAGCAGTGTAAAGTGAGGAATTGTGCTTTTTGCTCAGTTTGGATCTCCCATCGACGTCCTGCTTAACCTAGCGAGCCGGCAGGTGTGAGCTCCCGGAAGGAACGCTGAGCAGAGTGTTTGTCTCAGTGCAGGTAGGGCCCTTGTCCTCACTGAGTCCAAGTTGCCCAGCATATGAGACCAGCTCGGACTGTCTTCGTGAGCTGGGGCAAGCTGCGGCAACCTAGGTTTCCAAGAATAGAGAGAGCAGTGTGCCGCCTGGGCTCTGCATGCCAAGACGTGTTTTGAAGGGCCTACACGGCTGCTTGTTGCTCAGGAGGCAGAGAGGAGACGTGGAGGGGCTCCGTTTTCTTTCAAGGGAAACGGTGCGGTGGCCAGAGTGCTTGGAGTCCTGAAACCTATCCTCCCGTTCCACTGAAGCACAACAACGTTGGAGACCTCATGGAAAGTGAGGCACGCAGAGCTTACCAGCTGGACACTTAGACACTACCCTGAGGCTCAGGGTGGCGTTGCGCTTTCCCAGTCTGAACGGGGTCTGCGGGATTATCTCTCCTCCAGCGTGGCAGGGACCCGTTTCTCGGGGGAAAGTGCTCGTTTCCTACGCAAGCGTACCTGCGGAGGCTAGAAGCAGGGCAACTTCAGGGTTTGGCAGGCAGGCCCTGGGACACTAGAATCCAACCTTCCAAAGGGAAAAGGCTGCTTTTGTCAGCCGAGCCACCTACCCTTGTCAGCAGCCATCATAAGTTACTGCAGTATGGGAGCTGCCAAGGGAGAGAAATGGGACACACTGGGCACCTGAGAAGCTCTCCTCGACACTTGCAAGCAGCCTGTTTCTCTGGGAGAACATACTCGTTTCCTCCCTGGGTGTACCGGCAGTGAGTAGAGGCTGGGCCTTCCTAGGGTTTCACAAAGAGCTCCGAGTCTACAAGAATCTAGATATCCAAAGGGGAAAAGACTGCTTTTCGAAGCAGATCCACCTATCCTAGTTCACAGCAAACATGAGTCCCTGCGCAAGGGGAGCTGCTGTGGGAGAGCATGGCGAAACCCTGGGAACTTCCTTAAGTACCTTTACTGTGCAGGCGTCGAAGTGTGGCAAGATCCCTGACGGAGGGCTGACCTGAGCAAGGCCTGGTTGGCAGTGCCTCTTCCGGGGGCCTTGCATTGTAAAGTGAGGAATTGTGCTTTTTGCTCAGTTTGGATCTCCCATCGACGTCCTGCTTAACCTAGCGAGCCGGCAGGTGTGAACTCCCGGAAGGAACGCTGAGCAGAGTGTTTGTCTCACTGCAGGTAGGGCCCTTGTCCTCACTGAGTACAAGTTGCCCAGCATATGAGACGAGCTCTGACTGTCTTCGTGAGCTGGGGCAAGCTGCGGCAACCTAGGTTTCCAAGAAGAGAGAGAGCAGTGTGCCGCCTGGGCTCTGTATGCCAAGACGTGTTTTGAAGATCCTACACGGCTGCTTGTTGCTCAGGAGGCAGAGAGGAGACGTGGATGGGCTCCGTTTTCTTTCAAGGGAAACGGTGCGCTGGCCAGAGTGCTTGGAGTCCTGAAAGCTATCCTCGCGTTCCACTGAAGCACAACAACGGTGGAGACCTCATGGAAACCAAGGCACGGAGAGCTTGCCCCTTGGAAACTTAGACACTACCCTGAGGCTCAGGGTGGCCTTGCGCTTTTCGAGGCGGATCGAGGTCTACCGGATTATCTCTCCTCCAGCGTGGCAGGGACCCGTTTCTCGGGGGAAAGTGCTCGTTTCCTACGCAAGCGTACCTGCGGAGGCTAGAAGCAGGGCAACTTCAGGGTTTGGCAGGCAGGCCCTGGGACACTAGAATCCAACATTCCAAAGGGAAAAGGCTGCTTTTGTCAGCCGAGCCACCTACCCTTGTCAGCAGCCAGCATAAGTTACTGCAGTATGGGAGCTGCCAAGGGAGAGAAATGGGACACACTGGGCACCTGAGAAGCTCTCCTAGACACTTGCAAGCAGCATGTTTCTCTGGGGGAACATACTCGTTTCCTCCCCGGGCGTGCCTGCAGTGAGTAGAAGCTGGGCCTTCCTAGGGTTTCACAAACAGCTCCGAGTCTACAAGAATCTAGATATCCAAAGGGGAAACGACTGCTTTTCGAAGCAGATCCACCTATCCTAGTTCACAGCAAACATGAGTCCCTGCGCTAGTGGAGCTGCCGAGGGAGAGCATGGCGAAATGCTAGGAATTTCGCTAAGTATCTTTGACTGTGCAGGAGTCGAAGTGTGGCAAGATCCCTGACGGAGGGCTGACCTTAGCAAGGCCTGGTTGGCAGTGCCGCTTCCGGGGGCCTAGCTGTGTAAAGTGAGGAATTGTGCTTTTTGCTCAGTTTGGATCTCCCATCGACGTTCTGCTTAACCTAGCGAGCCGGCAGGTGTGAGCTCCCGGAAGGAACGCTGAGCAGAGTGTTTGTCTCAGTGCAGGTAGGGCCCTTGTCCTCACTGAGTACAAGTTGCCCAGCATATGAGACGAGCTCTGACTGTCTTCGTGAGCTGGGGCAAGCTGCGGCAACCTAGGTTTCCAAGAAGAGAGAGAGCAGTGTGCCGCCTGGGCTCTGCATGCCAAGACGTGTTTTGAAGGGCCTACACGGCTGCTTGTTGCTCAGGAGGCAGAGAGGAGACGTGGAGGGGCTCCGTTTTCTTTCAAGGGAAACGGTGCGGTGGCCAGAGTGCTTGGAGTCCTGAAAGCTATCCTCTCGTTCCACTGAAGCACAACAACGGTGGAGACCTGATGAAAAGCTATGCACGCAGAGCTTGCCCGGTGGAAACTTAGACACTACCCTGAGGCTCAGGGTGGCCTTGCACTTTCCCAGGCTGAACGAGGTCTGCGGGATTATCTCTCCTCTAGCGTGGCAGGAACCCGGTTGCTCGGGGGAAAGTGCTCGTTTCCTACGCAAGCATACCTGCGGAGGCTAGAAGCAGGGCAACTTCAGGGTTTGGCAGGCAGGCCCTGGGTCACTAGAATCCAACCTTCCGAAGGGAATAGGCTGCTTTTGTCAGCAGAGCCACCTACCCTTGTCAGCACCCAGCATAAATAACTGCAGTATGGGAGCTACGAAGGGAGAGAAATGGGACACACTGGGTACCTGAGAAGCTCCCCTCGGCACCTGCAAGCAGCCTGTTTCTCTGGGGGAAAATACTCGTTTCCACCCCGGGCTTGCCTGCAGTGAGTAGAAGCTGGGCCTTCCTGGGTTTTCACAAACAGCTTCGAGGCTACAAGAATCCAGATATCCAAAGGGGAAAAGACTGCTTTTCGAAGCAGGGCAACCTATCCTATTTCACAGCAAACATGAGTCCCTGCAGTAGTGGAACTGCCGAGGGAGAGCATGGCGAAACCCTGGGAACTTCGCTAAGTACCTTTCACTGTGCAGGCGTCGAAGTGTGGCAAGATTCCTGACGGAGGGCTGACCTGAGCAAGGCCTGGTTGGCAGTGCCGCTTCCGGGGGCCTAGCAGTGTAAAGTGAGGAATTGTGCTTTTTGCTCAGTTTGGATCTCACATCGACGTCCTGCTTAACCTAGCGAGCCGGCAGGTGTGAGCTCCCGGAAGGAACGCTGAGCAGAGTGTTTGTCTCAGTGCAGGTAGGGCCCTTGTCCTCACTGAGTCCAAGTTGCCTGGCATATGAGACCAGCTCGGACTGTCTTCGTGAGCTGGGGCAAGCTGCGGCAACCTAGGTTTCCAAGAAGAGAGAGAGCAGTGTGCCGCCTGGGCTCTGCATGCCAAGACGTGTTTTGAAGGGCCTACACGGCTGCTTGTTGCTCAGGAGGCAGCGAGGAGACGTGGAGGGGCTACGTTTTCTTTCAAGGGAAACGGTGCGGTGGCCAGAGTGCTTGGAGTCCTGAAAGCTATCCTCTCGTTCCACTGAAGCACAACAACGGTGGAGACCTCATGGAAAGTGAGGCACGCAGAGCTTACCCGGTGGAAACTTAGACACTACCCTGAGGCTCAGGGTGGCCTTGCGCTTTCCCAGGCTGAACGAGGTCTGCGGGATTATCTCTCCTCCAGCGTGGCAGGAACCCGTTTGCTCGGGGGAAAGTGCACGTTTCCTACGCAAGCGTACCTGCGGAGGCTAGAAGCAGGGCAACTTCAGGGTTTGGCAGGCAGGCCCTGGGTCACTAGAATCCAACCTTCCGAAGGGAATACCCTGCTTTTGTCAGCAGAGCCACCTACCCTTGTCAGCACCCAGCATAAGTACCTGCAGTATGGGAGCTACGAAGGGAGAGAAATGGGACACAAAGGGTACCTGAGAAGCTCCCCTCGACACCTGCAATCAGCCTGTTTCTCTGGGGGAACATACTCGTTTCCACCCCGGGCGTGCCTGCAGTGAGTAGAAGCTGGGCCTTCCTAGGTTTTCACAAACAGCTTCTAGGCTACAAGAATCCAGATATCCAAAGGGGAAAAGACTGCTTTTCGAAGCAGGGCAACCTATCCTATTTCACAGCAAACATGAGTCCCTGCAGTAGTGGAACTGCTGAGGGAGAGCATGGCGAAACCCTGGGAACTTAGCTAAATACCTTTCACTGTGCAGGCGTCGAAGTGTGGCAAGATTCCTGACGGAGGGCTGACCTGAGCAAGGCCTGGTTGGCAGTGCCGCTTCCGGGGGCCTAGCAGTGTAAAGTGAGGAATTGTGCTTTTTGCTCAGTTTGGATCTCTCATCGACGTTCTGCTTAACCTAGAGAGACGGCAGGTGTGAGCTCCGGGAAGGAACGCTGAGCAGAGTGTTTGTCTCAGTGCAGGTAGGGCCCTTGTCCTCACTGAGTCCAAGTTGCCTAGCATATGAGACCAGCTCGGACTGTCTTCGTGAGCTGGGGTAAGCTGCGGCAACCTAGGTTTCCAAGAAGAGAGAGAGCAGTGTGTCGCCTGGGCTCTGTATGCCAAGACGTGTTTTGAAGGTCCTACACGGCTGCTTGTTGCTCAGGAGGCAGAGAGGAGACGAGGAGGGCCTCGTTTTCTTTCAAGGGAAAAGGTGCGGTGGCGAGAGGGCTTGGAGCCCTGAAAGCTATCCTCGCGTTCCACTGAAGCACAACAACGATGGAGACCTCATGGAAACCAAGGCACGGAGAGCTTGCCCCTTGGAAACTTAGACACTACCCTGAGGCTCAGGGTGGCCTTGCGCTTTTCGAGTCGGATCGAGGTCTACCGGATTATCTCTCCTCCAGCGTGGCAGGGACCCGTTTCTCGGGGGAAAGTGCTCGTTTCCTACGCAAGCGTACCTGCGGAGGCTAGAAGCAGGGCAACTTCAGGGTTTGGCAGGCAGGCCCTGGGACACTAGAATCCAACATTCCAAAGGGAAAAGGCTGCTTTTGTCAGCCGAGCCACCGACCCTTGTCAGCAGCCAGCATAAGTTACTGCAGTATGGGAGCTGCCAAGGGAGAGAAATGGGACACACTGGGCACCTGAGAAGCTCTCCTCGACACTTGCAAGCAGCATGTTTCTCTGGGGGAACATACTCGTTTCCTTGCCGGGCGTGCCTGCAGTGAGTAGAAGCTGGGCCTTCCTAGGGTTTCACAAACAGCTCCGAGTCTACAAGAATCTAGATATCCAAAGGGGAAAAGTCTGCTTTTCGAAGCAGATCCGCCTATCCTAGTTCACAGCAAACATGAGTCCCTGCGCTAGTGGAGCTGCCGAGGGAGAGCATGGCGAAATGCTAGGAATTTCGCTAAGTATCTTTGACTGTGCAGGCGTCGAAGTGTGGCAAGATCCCTGACGGAGGGCTGACCTTAGCAAGGCCTGGTTGGCAGTGCCGCTTCCGGGGTCCTAGCTGTGTAAAGTGAGGAATTGTGCTTTTTGCTCAGTTTGGATCTCCCATCGACGTTCTGCTTAACCTAGCGAGCCGGCAGGTGTGAGCTCCCGGAAGGAACGCTGAGCAGAGTGTTTGTCTCAGTGCAGGTAGGGCCCTTGTCCCCACTGAGTACAAGTTGCCCAGCATATGAGACGAGCTCTGACTGTCTTCGTGAGCTGGGGCAAGCTGCGGCAACCTAGGTTTCCAAGAAGAGAGAGAGCAGTGTGCCGCCTGGGCTCTGCATGCCAAGACGTGTTTTGAAGGGCCTACACGGCTGCTTGTTACTCAGGAGGCAGAGAGGAGACGTGGAGGGGCTCCGTTTTCTTTCAAGGGAAACGGTGCGGTGGCCAGAGTGCTTGGAGTCCTGAAAGCTATCCTCGCGTTCCACTGAAGCACAACAACGGTGGAGACCTCATGGAAACCAAGGCACGGAGAGCTTGCCCCTTGGAAACTCAGACACTACCCTGAGGCTCAGGGTGGCCTTGCGCTTTTCGCGGCGGATCGAGGTCTACCGGATTATCTCTCCTCCAGCGTGGCAGGGACCCGTTTCTCGGGGGAAAGTGCTCGTTTCCTACGCAAGCGTACCTGCGGAGGCTAGAAGCAGGGCAACTTCAGGGTTTGGCAGGCAGGCCCTGGGACACTAGAATCCAACATTCCAAAGGGAAAAGGCTGCTTTTGTCAGCCGAGCCACCTACCCTTGTCAGCAGCCAGCATAAGTTACTGCAGTATGGGAGCTGCCAAGGGAGAGAAATGGGACACACTGTGCACCTGAGAAGCTCTCCTCGACACTTGCAAGCAGCATGTTTCTCTGGGGGAACATACTCGTTTCCTCCCCGGGCGTGCCTGCAGTGAGTAGAAGCTGGGCCTTCCTAGGGTTTCACAAACAGCTCCGAGTCTACAAGAATCTAGATATCCATAGGGGAAAAGACTGCTTTTCGAAGCAGATCCACCTATCCTAGTTCACAGCAAACATGAGTCCCTGCGCTAGTGGAGCTGCCGAGGGAGAGCAGGGCGAAATGCTAGGAATTTCGCTAAGTATCTTTGACTGTGCAGGAGTCGAAGTGTGGCAAGATCCCTGACGGAGGGCTGACCTTAGCAAGGCCTGGTTGGCAGTGCCGCTTCCGGGGGCCTAGCTGTGTAAAGTGAGGAATTGTGCTTTTTGCTCAGTTTGGATCTCCCATCGACGTTCTGCTTAACCTAGCGAGCCGGCAGGTGTGAGCTCCCGGAAGGAACGCTGAGCAGAGTGTTTGTCTCAGTGCAGGTAGGGCCCTTGTCCTCACTGAGTACAAGTTGCCCAGCATATGAGACGAGCTCTGACTGTCTTCGTGAGCTGGGGCAAGCTGCGGCAACCTAGGTTTCCAAGAAGAGAGAGAGCAGTGTGCCGCCTGGGCTCTGTATGCCAAGACGTGTTTTGAAGGTCCTACACGGCTGCTTGTTGCTCAGGAGGCAGAGAGGAGACGTGGATGGGCTCCGTTTTCTTTCAAGGGAAACGGTGCGCTGGCCAGAGTGCTTGGAGTCCTGAAAGCTATCCTCGCGTTCCACTGAAGCACAACAACGGTGGAGACCTCATGGAAACCAAGGCACGGAGAGCTTGCCCCTTGGAAACTTAGACACTACCCTGAGGCTCAGGGTGGCCTTGCGCTTTTCGAGGCGGATCGAGGTCTACCGGATTATCTCTCCTCCAGCGTGGCAGGGACCCGTTTCTCGGGGGAAAGTGCTCGTTTCCTACGCAAGCGTACCTGCGGAGGCTAGAAGCAGGGCAACTTCAGGGTTTGGCAGGCAGGCCCTGGGACACTAGAATCCAACCTTCCAAAGGGAAAAGGCTGCTTTTGTCAGCCGAGCCACCTACCCTTGTCAGCAGCCAGCATAAGTTACTGCAGTATGGGAGCTGCCAAGGGAGAGAAATGGGACACACTGGGCACCTGAGAATCTTTCCTAGACACTTGCAAGCAGCATGTTTCTCTGGGGGAACATACTCGTTTCCTCCCCGGGCGTGCCTGCAGTGAGTAGAAGCTGGGCCTTCCTAGGGTTTCACAAACAGCTCCGAGTCTACAAGAATCTAGATATCCATAGGGGAAAAGACTGCTTTTCGAAGCAGATCCACCTATCCTAGTTCACAGCAAACATGAGTCCCTGCGCTAGTGGAGCTGCCGAGGGAGAGCATGGCGAAATGCTAGGAATTTCGCTAAGTATCTTTGACTGTGCAGGAGTCGAAGTGTGGCAAGATCCCTGACGGAGGGCTGACCTTAGCAAGGCCTGGTTGGCAGTGCCGCTTCCGGGGGCCTAGCTGTGTAAAGTGAGGAATTGTGCTTTGTGCTCAGTTTGGATCTCCCATCGACGTTCTGCTTAACCTAGCGAGCCGGCAGGTGTGAGCTCCCGGAAGGAACGCTGAGGAGAGTGTTTGTCTCAGTGCAGGTAGGGCCCTTGTCCTCACTGAGTACAAGTTGCCCAGCATATGAGACGAGCTCTGACTGTCTTCGTGAGCTGGGGCAAGCTGCGGCAACCTAGGTTTCCAAGAAGAGAGAGAGCAGTGTGCCGCCTGGGCTCTGCATGCCAAGACGTGTTTTGAAGGGCCTACACGGCTGCTTGTTGCTCAGGAGGCAGAGAGGAGACGTGGAGGGGCTCCGTTTTCTTTCAAGGGAAACGGTGCGGTGGCCAGAGTGCTTGGAGTCCTGAAAGCTATCCTCTCGTTCCACTGAAGCACAACAACAGTGGAGACCTCATGGAAAGTGAGGCACGCAGAGCTTACCCGGTGGAAACTTAGACGCTACCCTGAGGCTCAGGGTGGCCTTGCGCTTTCCCAGGCTGAACGGGGTCTGCGGGATGATCTCTCCTCCAGCGTGGCAGGAACCCGGTTGCTCGGGGGAAAGTGCTCGTTTCCTACGCAAGCGTACCTGCGGAGGCTAGAAGCAGGGCAACTTCAGGGTTTGGCAGGCAGGCCCTGGGACACTAGAATCCAACCTTCCAAAGGGAATAGGCTGCTTTTGTCAGCAGAGCCACCTACCCTTGTCAGCACCCAGCATAATTTCCTGCAGTATGGGAGCTACGAAGGGAGAGAAATGGGACACACTGGGTACCTGAGAAGCTCCCCTCGACACCTGCAAGCAGCCTTTTTCTCTGGGGGAACATACTCGTTTCCTCCCAGGGCTTGCCTGCAGTGAGTAGAAGCTGAGCCTTCCTAGGGTTTCACAAACAGCTCCGAGGCTACAAGAATCCAGATATCCAAAGGGGAAAAGACTGCTTCTCGAAGCAGATCCACCTATCCTAGTTCACAGCAAACATGGGTGCCTGCGCTAGTGGCGCTGTCGAGGGAGGGCATGGCGAAATCCTAGGAACTTCGCTAAATATCTTTGACTGTGCAGGCGTCGAAGTGTGGCAAGATCCCTGACGGAGGGCTGAGCTGAGCAAGGCCTGGTTGGCAGTGCCGCTTCCGGGGGCCTAGCAGTGTAAAGTGAGGAATTGTGCTTTTTGCTCAGTTTGGATCTCCCATCGACGTCCTGCTTAACCTAGCGAGCCGGCAGGTGTGAGCTCCGGGAAGGAACGCTGAGCAGAGTGTTTGTCTCAGTGAAGGTAGTGCCCTTGTCCTCACTGAGTCCAAGTTGCCCAGCATATGAGACCAGCTCGGGCTGTCTTTGTGAGCTGGGGCAAGCTGCGGCAACCTAGGTTTCCAAGAAGAGAGAGAGCAGTGTGCCGCCTGGGCTCTGCATGCCAAGACGTGTTTTGAAGGGCCTACACGGCTGCTTGTTGCTCAGGAGGCAGAGAGGAGACGTGGAGGTCCTCGTTTACTTTCAAGGGAAACGGTGCAGTGGCCAGAGTGCTTGGAGTCCTGAAAGCTATCCTCTTGTTCCACTGAAACACAACAACGGTGGAGACCTGATGAAAAGCGAGGCACGCAGAGCTTGCCCGGTGGAAACTTAGACACTACCCTGAGGCTCAGGGTGGCCTTGCGCTTTCCCAGGCTGAACGAGGTCTGCGGGATTATCTCTCCTCTAGCGTGGCAGGAACCCGGTTGCTCGGGGGAAAGTGCTCGTTTCCTACGCAAGCGTACCTGCGGAGGCTAGAAGCAGGGCAACTTCAGGGTTTGGCAGGCAGGCCCTGGGACACTAGAATCCAACCTTCCAAAGGGAATAGGCTGCTTTTGTCAGCAGAGCCACCTACCCTTGTCAGCACCCAGCATAAGTACCTGCAGTATGGGAGCTACGAAGGGAGAGAAATGGGACACACTGGGTACCTGAGAAGCTCCCCTCGGCACCTGCAAGCAGCCTGTTTCTCTGGGGGAACATACTCGTTTCCTCCCCGGGTGTGCCTGCAGTGAGTAGAAGCTGGGCCTTCCTAGGGTTTCACAAACAGCTCCGAGTCTACAAGAATTTAGATATCCAAAGGGGAAAGGACTGCTTTTCGATGCAGATCCACCTATCCTAGTTCACAGCAAACATGAGTCCCTGCGCTAGTGGAGCTGCTGAGGGAGAGCATGGCGAAACCCTGGGAACTTCCTTAAGTACCTTTACTGTGCAGGCCTCGAAGCGTGGCAAGTTCCCTGACGGAGGGCTGACCTGAGCAAGGCCTGGTTGGCAGTGCCTCTTCCGGGGCCGAGCAGTGTAAAGTGGAGAATTGTGCTTTTTGCTCAGTTTGGATCTCATATCGACGTCCTGCTTAACCTAGCGAGCCGGCAGGTGTGAGCTCCCGGAAGGAACGCTGAGCAGAGTGTTTGTCTCACTGCAGGTAGGGCCCTTGTCCTCACAGTGTCCAAGTTGCCCTGGATATGAGACCAGCTCGGAGTGTCTTCGTGAGCTGGGGCAAGCTGCGTCAACCTAGGTTTCCAAGAAGAGAGAGAGCAGTGTGCCGCCTGGGCTCTGCATGCCAAGACGTGTTTTGAAGGGCCTACAAGGCTGCTTGTTGCTCAGGAGGCAGAGAGGAGACGTGGAGGGCCTCGTTTACTTTCAAGGGAAACGGTGCGGTGGCCAGAGTGCTTGGAGTCCTGAAAGCTATCCTCTCGTTCCACTGAAACACAACAACGGTGGAGACCTGATGAAAAGCGAGGCACGCAGACCTTGCCCGGTGAAAACTTAGACACTACCCTGAGGCTCAGGGTGGCCTTGCGCTTTCCCAGGCTGAACGGGGTCTGCGGGATGATCTCTCCTCCAGCGTGGCAGGAACCCGGTTTCTCGGGGGAAAGTGCTCGTTTCCTACGCAAGCGTACCAGCGGAGGCTAGAAGCAGGGCAACTTCAGGGTTTGGCAGGCAGGCCCTGGGACACTAGAATCCAACCTTCCAAAGGGAATAGGCTGCTTTTGTCAGCAGAGCCACCTACCCTTGTCAGCACCCAGCATAATTTCCTGCAGTATGGGAGCTACGAAGGGAGAGAAATGGGACACACTGGTACCTAGAAGCTCCCCTCGACACCTGCAAGCAGCCTGTTTCTTGGGGGAACATACTCGTTTCCTCCCCGGGCTTGCCTGCAGTGAGTAGAAGCTGGGCCTTCCTAGGTTTTCACAAACAGCTTCGAGGTTACAAGAATCCAGATATCGAAAGGGGAAAAGAGTGCTTTTCGAAGCAGGGCCACCTATCCTATTTCACAGCAAAAATGAGTCCCTGCAGTAGTGGAACTGCCGAGGGAGAGCATTGCGAAATCCTAGGAACTTCGCTAAGTATCTTTGACTGTGCAGGCGTCGAAGTGTGGCAAGATTCCTGACGGAGGGCTTGCCTGAGCGAGGCCTAGTTGTCAGTGCCTCTTCTGGGCGCCTAGCAGTGTAAAGTGAGCAACTGTGCTCTTTGCTCAGCTTGGATCTCACATCGACGTTCTGCTTAACCTAGCGAGCCGGCAGGTGTGAGCTCCCGGAAGGAACGCTGAGCAGAGTGTTTGTCTCAGTGCAGGTAGGGCCCTTGTCCTCACGGAGCCCAACATGCCCAGCACATGAGACCGTCTCGGACTGTCTTCGTGAGCTGGGGCAATCTGCGGCAACCTAGGTTTCCAAGAAGAGAGAGAGCAGTGTGCCGCCTGGGCTCTGTATGCCAAGACGTGTTTTGAAGGGCCTACACGGCTGCTTGTTGCTCAGGAGGCAGAGAGGAGACGTGGAGGGGCTCCGTTTCCTTTGAAGGGAAAAGGTGCGCTGGACAGAGTCCTTGGAGTCCTGAAAGCTATCCTCTCGTTCCACTGAAGCACAACAACGGTGGAGACCTCATGGAAACCGAGGCACGGAGAGCTTGCCCCTTGGAAACTTAGACACTACCCTGAGGCTCAGGGTGGCCTTGCCCTTTCCGAAGCGGATCGAGGTCTACCGGATTATCTCTCCTCCAGCGTGGCAGGAACCCGGTTTCTCGGGGGAAAGTGCTCGTTTCCTACGCAAGCGTACCTGCGGAGGCTAGAACCAGGGCAACTTCAGGGTTTGGCAGGCAGGCCCTGGGACACTAGAATCCAACCTTCCAAAGGGAAAAGGCTGCTTTTGTCAACCGAGCCACCTACCCTTGTCAGCAGCCAGCATAAGTTACTGCAGTATGGGAGCTGCCAAGGGAGGGAAATGGGACACACTGGGCACCTGAGAAGCTCTCCTCGACACTTGCAAGCAGCCTGTTTCTCTGGGGGAACATACTCGTTTCCTCCCCGGGTGTGCCTGCAGTGAGTAGAAGCTGGGCCTTCCTAGGGTTTCACAAACAGCTCCGAGTCCTCAAGAATCTAGATATCCAAAGGGGAAAAGACTGCTTTTCGAAGCAGATCCACCTATCCTAGTTCACAGCAAACATGAGTCCCTGCTCTATTAGAGCTGCTGAGGGAGAGCATGGCGAAACCCTGGGAACTTTCTTAAGTACCTTTAATGTGCAGGCCTCGAAGTGTGGCAAGATCCCTAACGGGGGGCTGACTTGAGCAAGGCCTGGTTGGCAGTGCCTCTTCCGGGGCCGAGCAGTGTAAAGTGGGGAATTGTGTTTTTGCTCAGTTTGGAACTCATATCGACGTCCTGCTTAACCTAGCGAGCCGGCAGGTGTGAGCTCCCGGAAGGAACGCTGAGCAGAGTGTTTGTCTCACTGCAGATAGGGCCCTTGTCCTCACAGTGTCCAAGTTACCCTGGATATGAGACCAGCTCGGAATGTCTTCGTGAGCTGGGGCAAGCTGCGGCAACCTAGGTTTCCAAGAAGAGAGAGAGCAGTGTGCCGCCTGGGCTCTGCATGCCAAGACGTGTGTTGAAGGGCCTACACGGCTGCTTCTTGCTCAGCAGGCAGAGAGGAGACGTGGAGGGTCTCCGTTTCCTTTGAAGGAAAACGGTGCGGAGGCCAGAGTGCTTGGAGTCCTAAAAGCTATCCTTTCGTTCCACTGAAGCATAACAACGATGGAGACCTCATGGAAAGCGAGGCACGCAGAGCTTGCCTGGTGGAAACTTAGACACTACCCTGAGGCTCAGGGTGGCCTTGCGCTTTCCGAGGCGGATCGAGATCTGCCGGATTATCTCTCCTCCAGCGTGGCAGGGACCCGGTTTCTCGGGGGAAAGTGCTCGTTTCCTACGCAAGCGTACCTGCGGAGGCTAGAAGCAGGGCAACTTCAGGGTTTGGCAGGCAGGCCCTGGGACACTAGAATCCAAACTTCCAAAGGGAATAGGCTGCTGTTGTCAGCAGAGCCACCTACCCTTGTCAGCACCCAGCATAAGTACCTGCAGTATGGGACCTACGAAGGGAGAGAAATCGGACACACTGGGTACCTGAGAAGCTCCCCTCGACACCTGCAAGCAGCCTGTTTCTCTGGGGGAACATACTCGTTTCCTCCCCGGGCGTGCCTGCAGTGAGTAGAAGCTGGGCCTTCCTAAGTTTTCAAAAACAGCTCCGAGGCTACAAGAATCCAGATATCCAAAGGGGAAAAGACTGCTTTTCGAAGCAGGGCCACCTATCCTAGTTCACAGCAAACATGAGTCCCTGCGCTAGTGGAGCTGTCGAGGGAGGGCATGGCGAAATCCTAGGAACTTCGCTAAGTATCTTTGACTGTGCAGGCGTCGAAGTGTGGCAAGATCCCTGACGGAGGGCTGACCTGAGCAAGGCCTGGTTGGCAGTGCCGCTTCCGGGGGCCTAGCAGTGTAAAGTGAGTAATTGTGCTCTTTGCTCAGCTTGGATCTCACATCGACGTTCTGCTTAACCTACCGAGCCGTCAGGTGTGAGCTCCCGGAAGGAACGCTGAGCAGAGTGTTTGTCTTAGTGCAGGTAGGGCCCTTGTCCTCACTGAGTTCAAGTTGCCTAGCATATGAGACCAGCTCGGACTGTCTCCGTGAGCTGGGGCAAGCTGCGGCAACCTAGGTTTCCAAGAAGAGAGAGAGCAGTGTGCCGCCTGGGCTCGGCATGCCAAGACGTGTTTTGAAGGGCCTACACGGCTGCTTGTTGCTCAGGAGGCAGAGAGGAGACGTGGAGGGCCTCGTTTTCTTTCAAGGGAAACGGTGCGGTGGCCAGAGTGCTTGGAGCCCTGAAAGCTATCCCCTCGTTCCACTGAAGCACAACAACGATGGAGACCTCATGGAAAGGGAGGCACGCAGAGCTTGCCCGGTGGAAATTCAGACACTACCCTGAGGCTCAGGGTGGCCTTGCGCTTTCCGAGGCGGTTCGAGGTCTGCCGGATTATCTCTCCTCCAGCGTGGCAGGGACCCGGTTTCTCGGGGGAAAGTGCTCGTTTCCGACGCAAGCGTACCTGCGGAGGCTAGAAGCAGGGCAACTTCAGGGTTTGGCAGGCAGGCCCTGGGACACTAGAATCCAACCTTCCAAAGGGAAAAGGCTGCTTTTGTCAGCAGAGCCACCTACATTTGACAGCACCCAGCATAAGTTATTGCAGTATGGGAGCTGCCAAGGGAGAGAAATGGGACACACTGGGCACCTGAGAAGCTCTCCTCGACACTTGCAAGCAGCCTGTTTCTCTGGGGGAACATACTCGTTTCCTCCCCGGGCGTGCCTGCAGTGAGTAGAAGCTGGGCCTTCCTAAGTTTTCAAAAACAGCTCCGAGGCTACAAGAATCCAGATATCCAAAGGGGAAAAGACTGCTTTTCGAAGCAGATCCACCTATCCTAGTTCACAGCAAACATGAGTCCCTGCGCTAGTGGAGCTGCCGAGGGAGAGCATGGGGAAACCCTGGGAACTTCCTTAAGTACCTTTACTGTGCAGGCCTCGAAGTGTGGCAAGATCCCTGACGGACGGCTGACCTGAGCAAGGCCTGGTTGGCAGTGCCTCTTCCAGGGGCCTAGCAGTGTAAAGTGAGGAATTGTGCTTTTTGCTCAGTTTGGATCTAGCATCGACGTCCTGCTTAACCTAGCGAGCCGGCAGGTGTGAGCTCCCGGAAGGAACGCTGAGCAGAGTGTTTGTGTCAGTGCAGGTAGGGCCCTTGTCCTCACTGAGTCCAAGTTGCCCAGCATATGAGACCAGCTCGGACTGTCTTCGTGAGCTGGGGCAAGCTGCGGCAACCTAGGTTTCCAAGAAGAGAGAGAGCAGTGTGCCGCCTGGGCTCTGCATGCCAAGACGTGTTTTGAAGGGCCTACACGGCTGCTTGTTGCTCAGGAGGCAGAGAGGAGACGTGGAGGGGCTCCATTTTCTTTCAAGGCAAACGGTGCGGTGGCCAGAGTGCTTGGAGTCCTGAAAGCTATCCTCTCGTTCCACTGAAGCACAACAACGGTGGAGACCTCATGGAAAGTGAGGCACGCAGAGCTTACCAGGTGAAAACTTAGACACTACCCTGAGGCTCAGGGTGGCCTTGCGCTTTCCCAGGGTGAACGGGGTCTGCGGGATGATCTCTCCTCCAGCGTGGCAGGAACCCGGTTGCTCGGGGGAAAGTGCTCGTTTCCTACGCAAGCGTACCTGCGGAGGCTAGAAGCAGGGCACCTTCAGGGTTTGGCAGGCAGGCCCTGGGACAGTAGAATCCAACCTTCTAAAGGGAAAAGGCTGCTTTTGTCAGCAGAGCCACCAACCCTTGTCAGCACCCAGAATAAGTTACTGCAGTTTGGGAGCTACGAAGGGAGAGAAATGGGACACACTGGGTACCTGAGAAGCTCCCCTCGACACCTGCAAGCAGCCTGTTTCTCTGGGGGAACATACTCGTTTCCTCCCCGGGCGTGCCTGCAGTGAGTAGAAGCTGGGCCTTCCTAGGTTTTCACAAACAGCTCCGAGGCTACAAGAATCTAGATATCCAAAGGGGAAAAGACTGCTTTTCGAAGCAGATCCACCTATCCTAGTTCAAAGCAAACATGAGTCCCTGCAGTAGTGGAACTGCCGAGGGAGAGCATGGCGAAATCCTAGGAACTTCGCTAAGTATCTTTGACTGTGGAGGCGTCGAAGTGTGGCAAGATTCCTGACGGAAGGCTTGCCTGAGCGAGACCTAGTTGTCAGTGCCTCTTCCGGGCGCCTTGCAGTGTAAAGTGAGCAATTGTGCTCTTTGCTCAGCTTGGATCTCACACCGACGTTCTGCTTAACATAGCGAGACGGCGGGTGTGAGCTCCCGGAAAGAACGCTGAGCAGAGTGTTTGTCTCACTGCAGGTAGGGCCCTTGTCCTCACTGAGCCCAAATTGCCCAGCACATGAGACGGGCTCGGACGGTCTCCGTGATCTGGGGCAAGCTGCGGCAACCTAGGTTTCCAAGAAGAGAGAGAGCAGTGTGCCGCCTGGGCTCTGCATGCCAAGACGTGTTTTGAAGGGCCTACACGGCTGCTTGTTGCTCAGCAGGCAGAGAGGAGACGTGGAGGGGCTCCGTTTCCTTTCAAGGGAAACAGTGCGGAGGCCAGAGTGCTTGGGGTCCTGAAAGCTATCCTCTCGTTCCACTGAAGCACAACAACGGTGGAGACCTCATGGAAAGTGAGGCACGCAGAGCTTACCAGGTGAAAACTTAGACACTACCCTGAGGCTCAGGGTGGCCTTGCGCTTTCCCAGGCTGAACGAGGTCTGCGGGATGATCTCTCCTCCAGCGTGGCAGCAACCCGGTTGCTCGGGGGAAAGTGCTCGTTTCCTACGCAAGCGTACCTGCGGAGGCAAGAAGCAGGGCAACTTCAGGGTTTGGCAGGCAGGCCCTGTGACACTAGAATCCTACCTTCCAAAGGGAAAAGGCTGCTTTTGTCAGCAGAGCCACCTACACTTGTCAGCAGCCAGCATAAGTACCTGCAGTATGGGAGCTACGAAGGGAGAGAAATGGGACACACTGGGTACCTGAGAAGCTCCCCTCGACACCTGCAAGCAGCGTGTTTCTCTTGGGGAACATACTCGTTTCCTCCCCGGGTGTGCCTGCAGTGTGTAGAAGCTGGGCCTTCCAAGGGTTTCACAAACAGCTCCGAGTCTCCAAGAATCTAGATATCCAAAGGGGAAAAGACTGCTTTTCGAAGCAGTTCCACCTATCCTAGTTCACAGCAAACATGAGTCCCTGCGCTAGTGGAGCTGCCGAGGGAGAGCATGGCGAAACCCTGGGAACTTCGCTAAGTACCATTCACTGTGCAGGCGTCGAAGTGTGGCAAGATTCCTGACGGAGGGCTGACCTGAGCAAGGCCTGGTTGGCAGTGCCTCTTCCGGGGGCCTAGCAGTGTAAAGTGAGGAATTGTGCTTTTTGCTCAGTTTGGATCTCCCATCGACGTTCTGCTTAACCTAGCAAGCCGGCAGGTGTGAGCTCCCGGAAGGAACGCTGAGCAGAGTGTTTGTCTCACTGCAGGTAGGGCCCTTGTCCTCACTGAGGCCAAAATGCCCAGCACGTGAGACCGGCTCGGACTGTCTTCTTGAGCTGCGGCAAGCTGCGGCAACCTAGGTTTCCAAGAAGAAAGAGAGCAGTGTGCCGCCTGGTCTCTGCATGCCAAGACGTGTTTTTAAGGGCCTACACGGCTGCTTATTGCTCAAGAGGCTGAGAGGAGACATGGAGGGCCTCGTTTTCTTTCAAGGTAAACGGTGCGGCGGCCAGAGTGCTTGGGGTCCTGAAAACTATCCTCTCGTTCCACTGAAACACAACAACGGTGGAGACCTCATGGAAAGCGAGGCACGGAGAGCTTGCCTGGTGGAAACTTAGACACTACCCTGAGGATCAGGGTGGCCTTGCGCTTTCCGAGGCGGATCGAGGTCTGCCGGATTATCTCTCCTCCAGCGTGGCAGGGACCCGGTTTCTCGGGGGAAAGTGCTCGTTTCCTACGCAAGCGTAACTGCCGAGGCTAGAAGCAGGGCAACTTCAGGGTTTGGCAGGCAGGTCCTGGGACACTAGAATCTAACCTTCCAAAGGAAAAGGCTGCTTTTCTCAGCAGAGCCACCTACCCTTGTCAGCAGCCAGCATAAGTTACTGCAGTATGGGAGCTGCGAAGGGAGAGAAATGGGACACACTGGGCACCTGAGAAGCTCTCCTCGACACTTGCAAGCACCCTGTTTCTCTGGGGGAACATACTCGTTTCCTCCCCGGGTGTGCCTGCAGTGAGTAGAAGCTGGGCCTTCCTAGGGTTTCACAAACAGCTCCGAGTCTCCAAGAATCTAGATATCCAAAGGGGAAAAGACTGCTTTTCGAAGCAGATCCACCTATCCTAGTTCACAGCAAACATGAGTCCCTGCGCTAGTGGAGCTGCCGAGGGAGAGCATGGGGAAACCCTGGGAACTTCCTTAAGTACCTTTACTGTGCAGGCCTCGAAGTGTGGCAAGATCCCTGACGGAGGGCTGACCTGAGCAAGGCCTGGTTGGCAGTGCCTCTTCCAGGGGCCTAGCAGTGTAAAGTGAGGAATTGTGCTTTTTGCTCAGTTTGGATCTCCCATCGACGTCCTGCTTAACCTAGCGAGCCGGCAGGTGTGAGCTCCCGGAAGGAACGCTGAGCAGAGTGTTTGGTCAGTGCAGGTAGGGCCCTTGTCCTCACTGAGTCCAAGTTGCCCAGCATATGAGACCAGCTCGGACTGTCTTCGTGAGCTGGGGCAAGCTGCGGCAACCTAGGTTTCCAAGAAGAGAGAGAGCAGTGTGCCGCCTGGGCTCTGCATGCCAAGACGTGTTTTGAAGGGCCTACACGGCTGCTTGTTGCTCAGGAGGCAGAGAGGAGACGTGGAGGGGCTCCATTTTCTTTCAAGGCAAACGGTGCGGTGGCCAGAGTGCTTGGAGTCCTGAAAGCTATCCTCTCGTTCCACTGAAGCACAACAACGGTGGAGACCTCATGGAAAGTGAGGCACGCAGAGCTTACCAGGTGAAAACTTAGACACTACCCTGAGGCTCAGGGTGGCCTTGCGCTTTCCCAGGGTGAACGGGGTCTGCGGGATGATCTCTCCTCCAGCGTGGCAGGAACCCGGTTGCTCGGGGGAAAGTGCTCGTTTCCTACGCAAGCGTACCTGCGGAGGCTAGAAGCAGGGCACCTTCAGGGTTTGGCAGGCAGGCCCTGGGACAGTAGAATCCAACCTTCTAAAGGGAAAAGGCTGCTTTTGTCAGCAGAGCCACCAACCCTTGTCAGCACCCAGAATAAGTTACTGCAGTATGGGAGCTACGAAGGGAGAGAAATGGGACACACTGGGTACCTGAGAAGCTCCCCTCGACACCTGCAAGCAGCCTGTTTCTCTGGGGGAACATACTCGTTTCCTCCCCGGGCGTGCCTGCAGTGAGTAGAAGCTGGGCCTTCCTAGGTTTTCACAAACAGCTCCGAGGCTACAAGAATCCAGATATCCAAAGGGGAAAAGACTGCTTTTCGAAGCAGATCCACCTATCCTAGTTCAAAGCAAACATGAGTCCCTGCAGTAGTGGAACTGCCGAGGGAGAGCATGGCGAAATCCTAGGAACTTCGCTAAGTATCTTTGACTGTGGAGGCGTCGAAGTGTGGCAAGATTCCTGACGGAAGGCTTGCCTGAGCGAGACCTAGTTGTCAGTGCCTCTTCCGGGCGCCTTGCAGTGTAAAGTGAGCAATTGTGCTCTTTGCTCAGCTTGGATCTCACACCGACGTTCTGCTTAACATAGCGAGACGGCGGGTGTGAGCTCCCGGAAAGAACGCTGAGCAGAGTGTTTGTCTCACTGCAGGTAGGGCCCTTGTCCTCACTGAGCCCAAATTGCCCAGCACATGAGACGGGCTCGGACGTTCTCCGTGATCTGGGGCAAGCTGCGGCAACCTAGGTTTCCAAGAAGAGAGAGAGCAGTGTGCCGCCTGGGCTCTGCATGCCAAGACGTGTGTTGAAGGGCCTACACGGCTGCTTGTTGCTCAGCAGGCAGAGAGGAGACGTGGAGGGGCTCCGTTTCCTTTCAAGGGAAACAGTGCGGAGGCCAGAGTGCTTGGGGTCCTGAAAGCTATCCTCTCGTTCCACTGAAGCACAACAACGGTGGAGACCTCATGGAAAGTGAGGCACGCAGAGCTTACCAGGTGAAAACTTAGACACTACCCTGAGGCTCAGGGTGGCCTTGCGCTTTCCCAGGCTGAACGAGGTCTGCGGGATGATCTCTCCTCCAGCGTGGCAGCAACCCGGTTGCTCGGGGGAAAGTGCTCGTTTCCTACGCAAGCGTACCTGCGGAGGCTAGAAGCAGGGCAACTTCAGGGTTTGGCAGGCAGGCCCTGTGACACTAGAATCCTACCTTCCAAAGGGAAAAGGCTGCTTTTGTCAGCAGAGCCACCTACACTTGTCAGCAGCCAGCATAAGTACCTGCAGTATGGGAGCTACGAAGGGAGAGAAATGGGACACACTGGGTACCTGAGAAGCTCCCCTCGACACCTGCAAGCAGCGTGTTTCTCTTGGGGAACATACTCGTTTCCTCCCCGGGTGTGCCTGCAGTGAGTAGAAGCTGGGCCTTCCTAGGGTTTCACAAACAGCTCCGAGTCTCCAAGAATCTAGATATTCAAAGGGGAAAAGACTGCTTTTCGAAGCAGTTCCACCTATCCTAGTTCACAGCAAACATGAGTCCCTGCGCTAGTGGAGCTCCCGAGGGAGAGCATGGCGAAACCCTGGGAACTTCGCTAAGTACCATTCACTGTGCAGGCGTCGAAGTGTGGCAAGATTCCTGACGGAGGGCTGACCTGAGCAAGGCCTGGTTGGCAGTGCCTCTTCCGGGGGCCTAGCAGTGTAAAGTGAGGAATTGTGCTTTTTGCTCAGTTTGGATCTCCCATCGACGTTCTGCTTAACCTAGCGAGCCGGCAGGTGTGAGTTCCCGGAAGGAACGCTGAGCAGAGTGTTTGTCTCAGTGCAGGTAGGGCCCTTGTCCTCACTGAGGCCAAAATGCCCAGCACGTGAGACCGGCTCGGACTGTCTTCTTGAGCTGCGGCAAGCTGCGGCAACCTAGGTTTCCAAGAAGAAAGAGAGCAGTGTGCCGCCTGGTCTCTGCATGCCAAGACGTGTTTTTAAGGGCCTACACGGCTGCTTATTGCTCAAGAGGCTGAGAGGAGACATGGAGGGCCTCGTTTTCTTTCAAGGTAAACGGTGCGGCGGCCAGAGTGCTTGGGGTCCTGAAAACTATCCTCTCGTTCCACTGAAACACAACAACGGTGGAGACCTCATGGAAAGCGAGGCACGGAGAGCTTGCCTGGTGGAAACTTAGACACTACCCTGAGGCTCAGGGTGGCCTTGTGCTTTCCCAGGCTGAACGAGGTCTGCGGGATTATCTCTCCTCCAGCATGGCAAGAACCCGGTTGCTCGGGGGAAATTGCTCGTTTCCTAAGGAAGCGTACCTGCGGAGGCTAGAAGCAGGGCAACTTCAGGGTTTGGCAGGCAGGCCCTGGGACACTAGAATCCAAACTTCCAAAGAGAAAAGGCTGCTTTTGTCAGCAGAGCCACCTACACTTGTCAGCACACAGCATAAGTACCTGCAGTATGGGAGCTACGAAGGGAGAGAAATGGGACACACTGGGTACCTGAGAAGCTCCCCTCGACACCTGCAAGCAGCCTGTTTCTCTGGGGGAACATACTCGTTTCCTCCACGGGCGTGCCTGCAGTGAGTAGAAATTGGGCCTTCCTAGGTTTTCACAAACAGCTCCTAGGCTACAAGAATCCAGATATCCAAAGGGAAAAGACTGCTTTTCGAAGCAGGGTCACCTATCATAGTTCATAGCAAACATGAGTCCCTGCAGTAGTGGAACAGCCGAGGGAGAGCATGGCGAAACCCTAGGAACTTCGCTAAGTACCTTTGACTGTGCAGGCGTCGAAGTGTGGCCAGATCCCTGACGGAGGGCTGACATGAGCAAGGTCTGGTTGGCAGTGCCTCTTCCGGGAGCCTAGCAGTGTAAAGTGAGGAATTGTGCTTTTTGCTCTGTTTGGATCTCCCTTCGACGTCCTGCTTAACCTAGCGAGCCGGCAGGTGTGAGCTCCCGGAAGGAACGCTGAGCAGAGTGTTTGTCTCACTGCAGGTAGGGCCATTGTCCTCACTGAGTCCAAGTTGCCCAGCATATGAGACCAGCTCGGACTGTCTTCGTGAGCTGTGGCAAGCTGCAGCAATCTAGGTTTCCAAGAAGAGAGAGAGCAGTGTGCCGCCTGGGCTATGCATGCCAAGACGTGTTTTGAAGGGCCTACACGGCTGCTTGTTGCTCAGGAGGCAGAGAGGAGACGTGCAGGGCCTCGTTTTCTTTCAAGGGAAACGGTGCGATGGCCAGAGTGCTTGGAGTCCTGAAAGCTATCCTCTCGTTCCACTGAAGCACAACAACTGTGGAGACCTCATGGAAAGTGACGCACGCAGAGCTTACCCGGTGGAAAATTAGACACTACCCTGAGGCTCAGGGTGGCCTTGCGCTTTCCCAGGCTGAACGGGGTCTGCGGGATTACCTCTCCTCCAGCGTGGCAGGAACCCGGTTTCTCGGGGGAAAGTGCTCGTTTCCTACGCAAGCGTACCTGCAGAGGCTGGAAGCAGGGCAACTTCAGGGTTTGGCAGGCAGGCCCTGGGACACGAGAATCCAACTTTCCAAAGGGGAAAGGCTGCTTTTGTCAGCAGAGCCACCTACTCTTGTCAGCAGCCAGTATAAGTTACTCCAGTATGGGAGCTGCGAAGGGAGAGAAATGGGACACACTGGGCACCTGAGAAGCTCTCCTCGACACTTGCAAGCAGCCTGCTTCTCTGGGGGAACATACTCGTTTCCTCCCCGGGTGTGCCTGCAGTGAGTAGAAGCTGGGCCTTCCTAGGGTTTCACAAACAGCTCCGAGTCTCCAAGAATCTAGATATCCAAAGGGGAAAAGACTGCTTTTCGAAGCAGATCCACCTATCCTAGTTCACAGCAAACATGAGTCCCTGCGCTAGTGGGGCTGCCGAGGGAGAGCATGGCGAAACCCTGGGAACTTCGCTAAGTACCTTTCACTGTGCAGGCGTCGAAGTGTGGCAAGATTCCTGACGGAGGGCTGACCTGAGCAAGGCCTGGTTGGCAGTGCCTCTTCCGGGGGCCTAGCAGTGGAAAGTGAGGAATTGTGCTTTTTGCTCAGTTTGGATCTCCCATCGACGTTCTGCTTAACCTAGCGAGCCGGCAGGTGTGAGCTCCCGGAAGGAACGCTGAGCAGAGTGTTTGTCTCAGTGCAGGTAGGGCCCTTGTCCTCACTGAGGCCAAAATGCGTAGCACATGAGACCGGCTCGGACTGTCTTCGTGAGCTGGGGCAAGCTGCGGCAACCTATTTTTCCAAGAAGAGAGAGTGCAGTGTGCCGCCTGGGCTCTGTATGCCAAGACGTGTTTTGAAGGGCCTACACGGCTGCTTGTTGGTCAGGAGGCAGAGAGGAGACATGGAGGGGCTTCGTTTTCTTTCAAGGGAAACGGTACGCTGGCCAGAGTGCTTGGATTCCTGAAAGCTATCCTCGCGTTCCACTGAAGCACAGCAACGGTGGAGACCTCTTGGAAACCACGGCACGGAGAGCTTGCCCCTAGGAAACTTAGACACTACCCTGAGGCTCAGGGTGGCCTTGCGCTTTCCGAGGCGGATCGAGGTCTGCCGGATTATCTCTCCTCCAGCGTGGCAGGGACCCGGTTTCTCGGGGGAAAGTGCTCCTTTCCTACGCAAGCGTACCTGCCGAGGCTAGAAGCAGGGCAACTTCAGGGTTTGGCAGGCAGGTCCTGGGACACTAGAATCTAACCTTCCAAAGGACAAGGCTGCTTTTCTCAGCAGAGCCACCTACCCTTGTCAGCAGCCAGCATAAGTTACTGCAGTATGGGAGCTGCGAAGGGAGAGAAATGGGACACACTGGGCACCTGAGAAGCTCTCCTCGACACTTGCAAGCAGCCTGTTTCTCTGGGGGAACATACTCGTTTCCTCCCCGGGTGTGCCTGCAGTGAGTAGAAGCTGGGCCTTCCTAGGGTTTCACAAACAGCTCCGAGTCTACAAGAATCTAGATATCCAAAGGGGAAAAGACTGCTTTTCGAAGCAGATCCACCTATCCTAGTTCACAGCAAACATGAGTCCCTGCGCTAGTGGAGCTGCCGAGGGAGAGCATGGGGAAACCCTGGGAACTTCCTTAAGTACCTTTACTGTGCAGGCCTCGAAGTGTGGCAAGATCCCTGACGGAGGGCTGACCTGAGCAAGGCCTGGTTGGCAGTGCCTCTTCCAGGGGCCTAGCAGTGTAAAGTGAGGAATTGTGCTTTTTGCTCAGTTTGGATCTCCCATCGACGTCCTGCTTAACCTAGCGAGCCGGCAGGTGTGAGCTCCCGGAAGGAACGCTGAGCAGAGTGTTTGGTCAGTGCAGGTAGGGCCCTTGTCCTCACTGAGTCCAAGTTGCCCAGCATATGAGACCAGCTCGGACTGTCTTCTTGAGCTGGGCAAGCTGCGGCAACCTAGGTTTCCAAGAAGAGAGAGAGCAGTGTGCCGCCTGGGCTCTGCATGCCAAGACGTGTTTTGAAGGGCCTACACGGCTGCTTGTTGCTCAGGAGGCAGAGAGGAGACGTGGAGGGGCTCCGTTTTCTTTCAAGGCAAACGGTGCAGTGGCCAGAGTGCTTGGAGTCCTGAAAGCTATCCTCTCGTTCCACTGAAGCACAACAACGGTGGAGACCTCATGGAAAGTGAGGCACGCAGAGCTTACCAGGTGAAAACTTAGACACTACCCTGAGGCTCAGAGGGGCCTTGCGCTTTCCCAGGCTGAACGGGGTCTGCGGGATTATCTCTCCTCCAGCGTGGCAGGAACCCGGTTGCTCGGGGGAAAGTGCTCGTTTCCTACGCAAGCGTACCTGCGGAGGCTAGAAGTAGGGCAACTTCAGGGTTTGGCAGGCAGGCCCTGGGACACTAGAATCCACCCTTCCAAAGGGAAAAGGCTGCTTTTGTCAGCAGAGCCACCTACACTTGTCAGCAGCCAGCATAAATACCTGCAGTATGGGAGCTACGAAGGGAGAGAAATGGGACACACTGGGCACCTGAGAAGCTCTCCTCGAAACCTGCAAGCAGCCTGTTTCTCTGGGGGAACATACTCGTTTCCTCCCCGGGTGTGCCTGCAGTGAGTAGAAGCTGGGCCTTCCTAGGGTTTCACAAACAGCTCCGAGTCTACAAGAATCTAGATATCCAAAGGGGAAAAGACTGCTTTTCGAAGCAGATCCACCTATCCTAGTTCACAGCAAACATGAGTCCCGCGCTAGTGGAGCTGCCGAGGGAGAGCATGGCGAAACCCTGGGAACTTGGCTGAGTACCTTTCACTGTGCAGGCGTCGAAGTGTGGCCAGATCCCTGACGGAGGGCTGACCTGAGCAAGGCCTGGTTGGCAGTGCCTCTTCCGTGGGCCTAGCAGTGTAAAGTGAGGAATTGTGCTTTTTGCTCAGTTTGGATCTCCCATCGACGTCCCGCTTAACCTAGCGAGCCGTCAGGTGTGAGCTCCCGGAAGGAACGCTGAGCAGAGTGTTTGTCTCAGTGCAGGTAGGGCCCTTGTCCTCACTGAGTCCAAGTTTCCCAGCATATGAGACCAGCTCGGAATGTCCTCGTGAGCTGGGGCAAGCTGCGGTAACCTAGGTTTCCAAGAAGAGAGAGAGCAGTGTGCCGCCTGGGCTCTGCATGCCAAGACGTGTTTTGAAGGGCCTACACGGCTGCTTGTTGCTCAGGAGGCAGAGAGGAGACGTGGAGGGGCTCCGTTTTCTTTCAAGGGAAACGGTGCGGTGGCCAGAGTGCTTGGAGTCCTGAAAGCTATCCTCTCGTTCCACTGAAGCACAACAACGGTGGAGACCTCATGGAAAGCGAGGCACGCAGAGTTTACCCGGTGGAAACTTGGACACTACCCTGAGGCTCATGGTGGCCTTGCGCTTTCCCAGGCTGAACGGGGTCTGCGGGATTATCTCTCCTCCAGCGTGGCAGGAACCCGGTTGCTCGGGGGAAAGTGCTCGTTTCCTACGCAAGCGTACCTGCGGAGGCTAGAAGCAGGGCAACTTCAGGGTTTGGTAGGCAGGCCCTGGGACACTAGAATCAAAACTTCCAAAGAGAAAAGGCTGCTTTTGTCAGCACAGCCACCTACCCTTGTCAGCACCCAGCATAACTACCTGCAGTATAGGAGCTATGAAGGGAGCGAAATGGACACACTGGGTTCCTGAGAAGCTCCCCTGGACACCTGCAAGCAGCCTGTTTCTCTGGGGGAACATGCTCGTTTCCTCCACGGGCGTGGCTGCAGAGAGTAGAAACTGGGCCTTCCTAGGTTTTCACAAACAGCTCCGAAGCTACAAGAATCCAGATATCCAAAGGGAAAAGACTGCTTTTCGAAGCAGGGCCACCTATCCTAGTTCACAGCAAACATGAGTCCCTGCAGTAGTGGAGCAGCCGAGGGACAGCATGGCGAAACCCTAAGAACTTCGATAAGTACCTTTGTGCAGGCGTCGAAGTGTGGCAAGATTCCTGACGGAGGGCTTGCCTGAGCGAGGCCTAGTTGTCAGTGCCTCTACCGGGGGCCTAGCAGTGTAAAGTGAGGAATTGTGCTCTTTGCTCAGCTTGGGTCTCACATCGACGTTCTGCTTATCCTAGCGAGGCGGCAGGTGTGAGCTCCCGGAAGGAACGCTGAGCAGAGTGTTTGTCTCACTGCAGGTAGGGCCCTTGTCCTCACTGAGTCCAATTTGCCCAGCACATGAGACCAGCTCGGACTGTCTTCGTGAACTGGGGTAAGCTGCGGCAACATAGGTTTCCAAGAAGAGAGAGAGCAGTGTGCCGCCTAGTCTCTGCATGCCAAGAAGCGTGTTGAAGGGCCTACACGGCTGCTTGATGCTCAGCAGGCAGAGAGGAGACGTGGAGGGGCTTCGTTTTCTTTCAAGGGAAACGGTACGCTGGCCAGAGTGCTTGGGGTCCTGAAAGCTATCCTCGCGTTCCACTGAAGCACAGCAACGGTGGAGACCTCTTGGAAACCACGGCACGGAGAGCTTGCCCCTAGGAAACTTAGACACTACCCTGAGGCTCAGGGTGGCCTTGCGCTTTCCGAGGCGGATCGAGGTCTGCCGGATTATCTCTCCTCCAGCGTGGCAGGGACCCGGTTTCTCGGGGGAAAGTGCTCGTTTCCTACGCAAGCGTACCTGCCGAGGCTAGAAGCAGGGCAACTTCAGGGTTTGGCAGGCA
Organism: Eschrichtius robustus; assembly: GCF_028021215.1. Taxonomy (NCBI): domain Eukaryota; kingdom Metazoa; phylum Chordata; class Mammalia; order Artiodactyla; family Eschrichtiidae; genus Eschrichtius; species Eschrichtius robustus. The sequence continues at coordinate 29,262,892 of NC_090836.1, read as the reverse complement.
GGTCCTGGGACACTAGAATCTAACCTTCCAAAGGACAAGGCTGCTTTTCTCAGCAGAGCCACCTACCCTTGTCAGCAGCCAGCATAAGTTACTGCAGTATGGGAGCTGCGAAGGGAGAGAAATGGGACACACTGGGCACCTGAGAAGCTCTCCTCGACACTTGCAAGCAGCCTGTTTCTCTGGGGGAACATACTCGTTTCCTCCCCGGGTGTGCCTGCAGTGAGTAGAAGCTGGGCCTTCCTAGGTTTTCACAAACAGCTCCGAGGCTACAAGAATCCAGATATCCAAAGGGGAAAAGACTGCTTTTCGAAGCAGATCCACCTATCCTAGTTCACAGCAAACATGAGTCCCTGCGCTAGTGGAGCTGCCGAGGGAGAGCATGGCGAAATCCTAGGAACTTCGCTAAGTATCTTTGACTGTGCAGGCGTCGAAGTGTGGCAAGATTCCTGACGGAGGGCTTGCCTGACAGAGGCGTAGTTGTCCGTGCCTCTTCCGGGCGCCTAGCAGTTTAAAGTGAGCAATTGTGCTCTTTGCTCAGCTTGGATCTCACGTCGTCGTTCTGCTTAACATAGCGAGACGGCAGGTGTGAGCTCCCGGAAGGAACGCTGAGCAGAGTGTTAGTCTCAGTGCAGGTAGGGCCCTTATCCTCACTGAGTCCAAGTTGCCCAGCACATGAGACCAGCTCGGAGTGTCTCCGTGATCTGGGGCAAGCTGCGGCAACCTAGGTTTCCAAGAAGAGAGAGAGCATTGTGCCACCTGGGCTCTGCATGCCAAGACGTGTGTTGAAGGGCCTACACGGCTGCTTGTTGCTCAGCAGGCAGAGAGGAGACGAGGAGGGGCTCCGTTTCCTTTCAAGGGAAACGGTGCGGAGGCCAGTGTGCTTGGAGTCTTAAGAGCTATCCTCTCATACCACTGAAGCAAACAACGATGGAGACCTCATGGAAAGCGAGGCACGCAGAGCTTGCCCGGTGGAAACTTAGACACTACCCTGAGGCTCAGGGTGGCCTTGTGCTTTCCGAGGCGGATCGAGGTCTGCGGGATTATCTCTCCTCCAGCGTGGCAGGAACCCGGTTTCTCGGGGGAAAGTGCTCGTTTCCTACGCAAGCGTACCTGCGGAGGCTAGAAGCACGGCAACTTCAGGGTTTGGCAGGCAGGCCCTGGGACACTAGAATCCAACCTTTCAAAGGGAAAAGGCTGTTTTTGTCAGCAGAGCCACCTACCCTTGTCAGCAGCCAGCATAAGTTACTGCAGTATGGGAGCTGCGAAGGGAGAGAAATGGGACACACTGGGCACCTGAGAAGCTCTCCTCGACACTTGCAAGCAGCCTGTTTCTCTGGGGGAACATACTCGTTTCCTCCCCAGGTGTGCCTGCTGTGAGTAGAAGCTGGGCCTTCCTAGGGTTTCACGAACAACTCCGAGTCTACAAGAATCTAAATATCCAAAGGGGAAAAGACTGCTTTTCGAAGCAGATCCACCTATCCTAGTTCACAGCAAACATGAGTCCCTGCGCTAGTGGAGCTGCCGAGGGAGAGCATGGGGAAACCCTGGGAACTTCCTTAAGTACCTTTACTGTGCAGGCCTCGAAGTGTGGCAAGATCCCTGACGGAGGGCTGACCTGAGCAAGGCCTGGTTGGCAGTGCCTCTTCCAGGGGCCTAGCAGTGTAAAGTGAGGAATTGTGCTTTTTGCTCAGTTTGGATCTCCCATCGACGTCCTGCTTAACCTAGCGAGCCGGCAGGTGTGAGCTCCCGGAAGGAACACTGAGCAGAGTGTTTGTCTCAGTGCAGGTAGGGCCCTTGTCCTCATTGAGTCCAAGTTGCCCAGCATATGAGACCAGCTCGGACTGTCTTCGTGAGCTGGGGCAAGCTGCGGCAACCTAGGTTTCCAAGAAGAGAGAGAGCAGTGTGCCGCCTGGGCTCTGCATGCCAAGACGTGTTTTGAAGGGCCTACACGGCTGCTTGTTGCTCAGGAGGCAGAGAGGAGACGTGGAGGGGCTCCGTTTTCTTTCAAGCAAACGGTGCGGTGGCCAGAGTGCTTGGAGTCCTGAAAGCTATCCTCTCGTTCCACTGAAGCACAACAACGGTGGAGACCTCATGGAAAGTGAGGCACGCAGAGCTTACCAGGTGAAAACTTAGACACTACCCTGAGTCTCAGGGTGGCCTTGCGCTTTCCCAGGCTGAACGGGGTCTGCGGGATGATCTCTCCTCCAGCGTGGCAGGAACGCGGTTTCTCGGGGGAAAGTGCTCGTTTCCTACGCAAGCGTACCTGCGGAGGCTAGAAGCAGGGCAACTTCAGGGTTTGGCAGGCAGGCCCTGGGACAGTAGAATCCAACCTTCTAAAGGGAAAAGGCTGCTTTTGTCAGCAGAGCCACCTACCCTTGTCAGCACCCAGAATAAGTTACTGCAGTATGGGAGCTACGAAGGGAGAGAAATGGGACACACTGGGTACCTGAGAAGCTCCCCTCGACACCTGCAAGCAGCCTGTTTCTCTGGGGAAACATACTCGTTTCCTCCCCGGCCGTGCCTGCAGTGAGTAGAAGCTGGGCCTTCCTATTTTTTCACAAACAGCTCCGAGGCTACAAGAATCCAGATATCCAAAGGGGAAAAGACTGCTTTTCGAAGCAGATCCACCTATCCTAGTTCAAAGCAAACATGAGTCCCTGCAGTAGTGGAACTGCCGAGGGAGAGCATGGCGAAATCCTAAGAACTTCGCTAAGTATCTTTGACTGTGCAGGCGTCGAAGTGTGGCAAGATTCCTGACGGAGGGCTTGCCTGAGCGAGGCCTAGTTGTCACTGCCTCTTCCGGGCGCCTAGCAGTGTAAAGTGAGCAATTGTGCTCTTTGCTCAGCTTGGATCTCACATCGACGTTCTGCTTAACATAGCGAGACGGCGGGTGTGAGCTCCCGGAAGGAACGCTGAGCAGAGTGTTTGTCTCACTGCAGGTAGGGCCCTTGTCCTCACTGAGCCCAAATTGCCCAGCACATGAGACGGGCTCGGACGGTCTCCGTGATCTGGGGCAAGCTGCGGCAACCTAGGTTTCCAAGAAGAGAGAGAGCAGTGTGCCGCCTGGGCTCTGCATGCCAAGACGTGTGTTGAAGGGCCTACACGGCTGCTTGTTGCTCAGCAGGCAGAGAGGAGACGTGGAGGGGCTCCGTTTCCTTTCAAGGGAAACGGTGCGGAGGCCAGAGTGCTTGGAGTCCTAAAAGCTATCCTCTCGTTCCACTGAAGCGTAACAACGATGAAGACTTCATGGAAAGCGAGGCACGCAGAGCTTGCCCGGTGGAAACTTAGACACTACCCTGAGGCTCAGGGTGGCCTTGCGCTTTCCCAGGCTGAACGAGGTCTGCGGGATGATCTCTCCTCCAGCGTGGCAGGAACCCGTTTTCTCGGGGGAAAGTGCTCGTTTCCTACGCAAGCGTACCTGCGGAGGCTAGAAGCAGGGCAACTTCAGGGTTTGGTAGGCAGGCCCTGGGACACTAGAATCCAAACTTCCAAAGAGAAAAGGCTGCTTTTGTCAGCACAGCCACCTACCCTTGTCAGCACCCAGCATAACTACCTGCAGTATAGGAGCTACGAAGGGAGCGAAATGGACACACTGGGTTCCTGAATAACTCCCCTGGACACCTGCAAGCAGCCTGTTTCCCTGGGGGAACATACTCGTTTCCTCCACGGGCGTGGCTGCAGAGAGTAGAAACTGGGCCTTCCTAGGTTTTCACAAACAACTCCGAGGCTACAAGAATCCAGATATAAAAATGGAAAAGACTGCTTTTCGAAGCAGGGCCACCTATCCTAGTTCACAGCAAACATGAGTCCCTGCAGTAGTGGAGCAGCCGAGGGACAGCATGGCGAAACCCTAAGAACTTCGATAAGTACCTTTGTGCAGGCGTCGAAGTGTGGCAAGATTCCTGACGGAGGGCTTGCCTGAGCGAGGCCTAGTTGTCAGTGCCTCTACCGGGGGCCTAGCAGTGTAAAGTGAGGAATTGTGCTCTTTGCTCAGCTTGGGTCTCACATCGACGTTCTGCTTATCCTAGCGAGGCGGCAGGTGTGAGCTCCCGGAAGGAACGCTGAGCAGAGTGTTTGTCTCACTGCAGGTAGGGCCCTTGTCCTCACTGAGTCCAATTTGCCCAGCACATGAGACCAGCTCGGACTGTCTTCGTGAACTGGGGTAAGCTGCGGCAACATAGGTTTCCAAGAAGAGAGAGAGCAGTGTGCCGCCTAGTCTCTGCATGCCAAGAAGTGTGTTGAAGGGCCTACACGGCTGCTTGATGCTCAGCAGGCAGAGAGGAGACGTGGAGGGGCTCCGTTTGCTTTCAAGGGAAACGGTGCGGAGGCCAGAGTGCTTGGGGTCCTGAAAGCTATCCTCTCGTTCCACTGAAGCACAACAACGGTGGAGACCTCATGGAAAGTGAGGCACGCAGAGCTTACCAGGTGAAAACTTAGACACTACCCTGAGGCTCAGGGTGGCCTTGCGCTTTCCAGGCTGAACGGGGTCTGCGGGATTATCTCTCCTCCAGCGTGGCAGGAACCCGGTTGCTCGGGGGAAAGTGCTCGTTTCCTACGCAAGCGTACCTGCGGAGGCTAGAAGCAGGGCAACTTCAGGGTTTGGCAGGCAGGCCCTGGGACACTAGAATCCACCCTTCCAAAGGGAAAAGGCTGCTTTTGTCAGCAGAGCCACCTACACTTGTCAGCAGCCAGCATAAGTACCTGCAGTATGGGAGCTACGAAGGGAGAGAAATGGGACACACTGGGTACCTGAGAAGCTCCCCTCGACACCTGCAAGCAGCGTGTTTCTCTTTGGGAACATACTCGTTTCCTCCCCGGGCGTGCCTGCAGTGAGTAGAAGCTGGGCCTTCCTAGGTTTTCACAAACAGCTCCGAGGCTACAAGAATCCAGATATCCAAAGGGGAAAAGACTGCTTTTCGAAGCAGATCCACCTATCCTAGTTCACAGCAAACATGAGTCCCTGCGCTAGTGGAGCTGCCGAGGGAGAGCATGGCGAAATCCTAGGAACTTCGCTAAGTATCTTTGACTGTGCAGGCGTCGAAGTGTGGCAAGATTCCTGACGGAGGGCTTGCCTGACAGAGGCGTAGTTGTCCGTGCCTCTTCCGGGCGTCTAGCAGTTTAAAGTGAGCAATTGTGCTCTTTGCTCAGCTTGGATCTCACGTCGTCGTTCTGCTTAACATAGCGAGACGGCAGGTGTGAGCTCCCGGAAGGAACGCTGAGCAGAGTGTTAGTCTCAGTGCAGGTAGGGCCCTTATCCTCACTGAGTCCAAGTTGCCCAGCACATGAGACCAGCTCGGAGTGTCTCCGTGATCTGGGGCAAGCTGCGGCAACCTAGGTTTCCAAGAAGAGAGAGAGCATTGTGCCACCTGGGCTCTGCATGCCAAGACGTGTGTTGAAGGGCCTACACGGCTGCTTGTTGCTCAGCAGGCAGAGAGGAGACGAGGAGGGGCTCCGTTTCCTTTCAAGGGAAACGGTGCGGAGGCCAGTGTGCTTGGAGTCCTAAGAGCTATCCTCTCATACCACTGAAGCAAACAACGATGGAGACCTCATGGAAAGCGAGGCACGCAGAGCTTGCCCGGTGGAAACTTAGACACTACCCTGAGGCTCAGGGTGGCCTTGCGCTTTCCGAGGCGGATCGAGGTCTGCGGGATTATCTCTCCTCCAGCGTGGCAGGAACCCGGTTTCTCGGGGGAAAGTGCTCGTTTCCTACGCAAGCGTACCTGCGGAGGCTAGAAGCACGGCAACTTCAGGGTTTGGCAGGCAGGCCCTGGGACACTAGAATCCAACCTTTCAAAGGGAAAAGGCTGTTTTTGTCAGCAGAGCCACCTACCCTTGTCAGCAGCCAGCATAAGTTACTGCAGTATGGGAGCTGCGAAGGGAGAGAAATGGGACACACTGGGCACCTGAGAAGCTCTCCTCGACACTTGCAAGCAGCCTGTTTCTCTGGGGGAACATACTCGTTTCCTCCCCAGGTGTGCCTGCTGTGAGTAGAAGCTGGGCCTTCCTAGGGTTTCACGAACAACTCCGAGTCTACAAGAATCTAAATATCCAAAGGGGAAAAGACTGCTTTTCGAAGCAGATCCACCTATCCTAGTTCACAGCAAACATGAGTCCCTGCGCTAGTGGAGCTGCCGAGGGAGAGCATGGGGAAACCCTGGGAACTTCCTTAAGTACCTTTACTGTGCAGGCCTCGAAGTGTGGCAAGATCCCTGACGGAGGGCTGACCTGAGCAAGGCCTGGTTGGCAGTGCCTCTTCCAGGGGCCTAGCAGTGTAAAGTGAGGAATTGTGCTTTTTGCTCAGTTTGGATCTCCCATCGACGTCCTGCTTAACCTAGCGAGCCGGCAGGTGTGAGCTCCCGGAAGGAACACTGAGCAGAGTGTTTGTCTCAGTGCAGGTAGGGCCCTTGTCCTCATTGAGTCCAAGTTGCCCAGCATATGAGACCAGCTCGGACTGTCTTCGTGAGCTGGGGCAAGCTGCGGCAACCTAGGTTTCCAAGAAGAGAGAGAGCAGTGTGCCGCCTGGGCTCTGCATGCCAAGACGTGTTTTGAAGGGCCTACACGGCTGCTTGTTGCTCAGGAGGCAGAGAGGAGACGTGGAGGGGCTCCGTTTTCTTTCAAGCAAACGGTGCGGTGGCCAGAGTGCTTGGAGTCCTGAAAGCTATCCTCTCGTTCCACTGAAGCACAACAACGGTGGAGACCTCATGGAAAGTGAGGCACGCAGAGCTTACCAGGTGAAAACTTAGACACTACCCTGAGGCTCAGGGTGGCCTTGCGCTTTCCCAGGCTGAACGGGGTCTGCGGGATGATCTCTCCTCCAGCGTGGCAGGAACGCGGTTTCTCGGGGGAAAGTGCTCGTTTCCTACGCAAGCGTACCTGCGGAGGCTAGAAGCAGGGCAACTTCAGGGTTTGGCAGGCAGGCCCTGGGACAGTAGAATCCAACCTTCTAAAGGGAAAAGGCTGCTTTTGTCAGCAGAGCCACCTACCCTTGTCAGCACCCAGAATAAGTTACTGCAGTATGGGAGCTACGAAGGGAGAGAAATGGGACACACTGGGTACCTGAGAAGCTCCCCTCGACACCTGCAAGCAGCCTGTTTCTCTGGGGAAACATACTCGTTTCCTCCCCGGCCGTGCCTGCAGTGAGTAGAAGCTGGGCCTTCCTATTTTTTCACAAACAGCTCCGAGGCTACAAGAATCCAGATATCCAAAGGGGAAAAGACTGCTTTTCGAAGCAGATCCACCTATCCTAGTTCAAACATGAGTCCCTGCAGTAGTGGAACTGCCGAGGGAGAGCATGGCGAAATCCTAGGAACTTCGCTAAGTATCTTTGACTGTGCAGGCGTCGAAGTGTGGCAAGATTCCTGACGGAGGGCTTGCCTGAGCGAGGCCTAGTTGTCACTGCCTCTTCCGGGTGCCTAGCAGTGTAAAGTGAGCAATTGTGCTCTTTGCTCAGCTTGGATCTCACATCGACGTTCTGCTTAACATAGCGAGACGGCGGGTGTGAGCTCCCGGAAGGAACGCTGAGCAGAGTGTTTGTCTCACTGCAGGTAGGGCCCTTGTCCTCACTGAGCCCAAATTGCCCAGCACATGAGACGGGCTCGGACGGTCTCCGTGATCTGGGGCAAGCTGCGGCAACCTAGGTTTCCAAGAAGAGAGAGAGCAGTGTGCCGCCTGGGCTCTGCATGCCAAGACGTGTGTTGAAGGGCCTACACGGCTGCTTGTTGCTCAGCAGGCAGAGAGGAGACGTGGAGGGGCTCCGTTTCCTTTCAAGGGAAACGGTGCGGAGGCCAGAGTGCTTGGAGTCCTAAAAGCTATCCTCTCGTTCCACTGAAGCGTAACAACGATGAAGACTTCATGGAAAGCGAGGCACGCAGAGCTTGCCCGGTGGAAACTTAGACACTACCCTGAGGCTCAGGGTGGCCTTGCGCTTTCAAAGGCTGAACGAGGTCTGCGGGATGATCTCTCCTCCAGCGTGGCAGGAACCCGTTTTCTCGGGGGAAAGTGCTCGTTTCCTACGCAAGCGTACCTGCGGAGGCTAGAAGCAGGGCAACTTCAGGGTTTGGTAGGCAGGCCCTGGGACACTAGAATCCAAACTTCCAAAGAGAAAAGGCTGCTTTTGTCAGCACAGCCACCTACCCTTGTCAGCACCCAGCATAACTACCTGCAGTATAGGAGCTACGAAGGGAGCGAAATGGACACACTGGGTTCCTGAGAAACTCCCCTGGACACCTGCAAGCAGCCTGTTTCCCTGGGGGAACATACTCGTTTCCTCCACGGGCGTGGCTGCAGAGAGTAGAAACTGGGCCTTCCTAGGTTTTCACAAACAACTCCGAGGCTACAAGAATCCAGATATAAAAATGGAAAAGACTGCTTTTCGAAGCAGGGCCACCTATCCTAGTTCACAGCAAACATGAGTCCCTGCAGTAGTGGAGCAGCCGAGGGACAGCATGGCGAAACCCTAAGAACTTCGATAAGTACCTTTGTGCAGGCGTCGAAGTGTGGCAAGATTCCTGACGGAGGGCTTGCCTGAGCGAGGCCTAGTTGTCAGTGCCTCTACCGGGGGCCTAGCAGTGTAAAGTGAGGAATTGTGCTCTTTGCTCAGCTTGGGTCTCACATCGACGTTCTGCTTATCCTAGCGAGGCGGCAGGTGTGAGCTCCCGGAAGGAACGCTGAGCAGAGTGTTTGTCTCACTGCAGGTAGGGCCCTTGTCCTCACTGAGTCCAATTTGCCCAGCACATGAGACCAGCTCGGACTGTCTTCGTGAACTGGGGTAAGCTGCGGCAACATAGGTTTCCAAGAAGAGAGAGAGCAGTGTGCCGCCTAGTCTCTGCATGCCAAGAAGTGTGTTGAAGGGCCTACACGGCTGCTTGATGCTCAGCAGGCAGAGAGGAGACGTGGAGGGGCTCCGTTTGCTTTCAAGGGAAACGGTGCGGAGGCCAGAGTGCTTGGGGTCCTGAAAGCTATCCTCTCGTTCCACTGAAGCACAACAACGGTGGAGACCTCATGGAAAGTGACGCACGCAGAGCTTACCCGGTGGAAAATTAGACACTACCCTGAGGCTCAGGGTGGCCTTGCGCTTTCCCAGGCTGAACGGGGTCTGCGGGATTACCTCTCCTCCAGCGTGGCAGGAACCCGGTTTCTCGGGGGAAAGTGCTCGTTTCCTACGCAAGCGTACCTGCAGAGGCTGGAAGCAGGGCAACTTCAGGGTTTGGCAGGCAGGCCCTGGGACACGAGAATCCAACTTTCCAAAGGGGAAAGGCTGCTTTTGTCAGCAGAGCCACCTACTCTTGTCAGCAGCCAGCATAAGTTACTCCAGTATGGGAGCTGCGAAGGGAGAGAAATGGGACACACTGGGCACCTGAGAAGCTCTCCTCGACACTTGCAAGCAGCCTGCTTCTCTGGGGGAACATACTCGTTTCCTCCCCGGGTGTGCCTGCAGTGAGTAGAAGCTGGGCCTTCCTAGGGTTTCACAAACAGCTCCGAGTCTCCAAGAATCTAGATATCCAAAGGGGAAAAGACTGCTTTTCGAAGCAGATCCACCTATCCTAGTTCACAGCAAACATGAGTCCCTGCGCTAGTGGGGCTGCCGAGGGAGAGCATGGCGAAACCCTGGGAACTTCGCTAAGTACCTTTCACTGTGCAGGCGTCGAAGTGTGGCAAGATTCCTGACGGAGGGCTGACCTGAGCAAGGCCTGGTTGGCAGTGCCTCTTCCGGGGGCCTAGCAGTGTAAAGTGAGGAATTGTGCTTTTTGCTCAGTTTGGATCTCCCATCGACGTTCTGCTTAACCTAGCGAGCCGGCAGGTGTGAGCTCCCGGAAGGAACGCTGAGCAGAGTGTTTGTCTCAGTGCAGGTAGGGCCCTTGTCCTCACTGAGGCCAAAATGCGTAGCACATGAGACCGGCTCGGACTGTCTTCGTGAGCTGGGGCAAGCTGCGGCAACCTATTTTTCCAAGAAGAGAGAGAGCAGTGTGCCGCCTGGGCTCTGTATGCCAAGACGTGTTTTGAAGGGCCTACACGGCTGCTTGTTGGTCAGGAGGCAGAGAGGAGACATGGAGGGGCTTCGTTTTCTTTCAAGGGAAACGGTACGCTGGCCAGAGTGCTTGGAGTCCTGAAAGATATCCTCGCGTTCCACTGAAGCACAGCAACGGTGGAGACCTTTTGGAAACCACGGCACGGAGAGCTTGCCCCTAGGAAACTTAGACACTACCCTGAGGCTCAGGGTGGCCTTGCGCTTTCCGAGGCGGATCGAGGTCTGCCGGATTATCTCTCCTCCAGCGTGGCAGGGACCCGGTTTCTCGGGGGAAAGTGCTCGTTTCCTACGCAAGCGTACCTGCCGAGGCTAGAAGCAGGGCAACTTCAGGGTTTGGCAGGCAGGTCCTGGGACACTAGAATCTAACCTTCCAAAGGACAAGGCTGCTTTTCTCAGCAGAGCCACCTACCCTTGTCAGCAGCCAGCATAAGTTACTGCAGTATGGGAGCTGCGAAGGGAGAGAAATGGGACACACTGGGCACCTGAGAAGCTCTCCTCGACACTTGCAAGCAGCCTGTTTCTCTGGGGGAACATACTCGTTTCCTCCCCGGGTGTGCCTGCAGTGAGTAGAAGCTGGGCCTTCCTAGGGTTTCACAAACAGCTCCGAGTCTCCAAGAATCTAGATATCCAAAGGGGAAAAGACTGCTTTTCGAAGCAGATCCACCTATCCTAGTTCACAGCAAACATGAGTCCCTGCGCTAGTGGAGCTGCCGAGGGAGAGCATGGGGAAACCCTGGGAACTTCCTTAAGTACCTTTACTGTGCAGGCCTCGAAGTGTGGCAAGATCCCTGACGGAGGGCTGACCTGAGCAAGGCCTGGTTGGCAGTGCCTCTTCCAGGGGCCTAGGAGTGTAAAGTGAGGAATTGTGCTTTTTGCTCAGTTTGGATCTCCCATCGACGTCCTGCTTAACCTAGCGAGCCGGCAGGTGTGAGCTCCCGGAAGGAACGCTGAGCAGAGTGTTTGGTCAGTGCAGGTAGGGCCCTTGTCCTCACTGAGTCCAAGTTGCCCAGCATATGAGACCAGCTCGGACTGTCTTCTTGAGCTGGGCAAGCTGCGGCAACCTAGGTTTCCAAGAAGAGAGAGAGCAGTGTGCCGCCTGGGCTCTGCATGCCAAGACGTGTTTTGAAGGGCCTACACGGCTGCTTGTTGCTCAGGAGGCAGAGAGGAGACGTGGAGGGGCTCCGTTTTCTTTCAAGGCAAACGGTGCAGTGGCCAGAGTGCTTGGAGTCCTGAAAGCTATCCTCTCGTTCCACTGAAGCACAACAACGGTGGAGACCTCATGGAAAGTGAGGCACGCAGAGCTTACCAGGTGAAAACTTAGACACTACCCTGAGGCTCAGGGGGGCCTTGCGCTTTCCCAGGCTGAACGGGGTCAGCGGGATGATCTCTCCTCCAGCGTGGCAGGAACCCGGTTGCTCGGGGGAAAGTGCTCGTTTCCTACGCAAGCGTACCTGCGGAGGCTAGAAGTAGGGCAACTTCAGGGTTTGGCAGGCAGGCCCTGGGACACTAGAATCCACCCTTCCAAAGGGAAAAGGCTGCTTTTGTCAGCAGAGCCACCTACACTTGTCAGCAGCCAGCATAAATACCTGCAGTATGGGAGCTACGAAGGGAGAGAAATGGGACACACTGGGCACCTGAGAAGCTCTCCTCGAAACCTGCAAGCAGCCTGTTTCTCTGGGGGAACATACTCGTTTCCTCCCCGGGTGTGCCTGCAGTGAGTAGAAGCTGGGCCTTCCTAGGGTTTCACAAACAGCTCCGAGTCTACAAGAATCTAGATATCCAAAGGGGAAAAGACTGCTTTTCGAAGCAGATCCACCTATCCTAGTTCACAGCAAACATGAGTCCCGCGCTAGTGGAGCTGCCGAGGGAGAGCATGGCGAAACCCTGGGAACTTGGCTGAGTACCTTTCACTGTGCAGGCGTCGAAGTGTGGCCAGATCCCTGACGGAGGGCTGACCTGAGCAAGGCCTGGTTGGCAGTGCCTCTTCCGTGGGCCTAGCAGTGTAAAGTGAGGAATTGTGCTTTTTGCTCAGTTTGGATCTCCCATCGACGTCCCGCTTAACCTAGCGAGCCGTCAGGTGTGAGCTCCCGGAAGGAACGCTGAGCAGAGTGTTTGTCTCAGTGCAGGTAGGGCCCTTGTCCTCACTGAGTCCAAGTTTCCCAGGATATGAGACCAGCTCGGAATGTCCTCGTGAGCTGGGGCAAGCTGCGGTAACCTAGGTTTCCAAGAAGAGAGAGAGCAGTGTGCCGCCTGGGCTCTGCATGCCAAGACGTGTTTTGAAGGGCCTACACGGCTGCTTGTTGCTCAGGAGGCAGAGAGGAGACGTGGAGGGGCTCCGTTTTCTTTCAAGGGAAACGGTGCGCTGGCCAGAGTGCTTGGAGTCCTGAAAGCTATCCTCTCGTTCCACTGAAGCACAACAACGGTGGAGACCTCATGGAAAGCGAGGCACGCAGAGTTTACCCGGTGGAAACTTGGACACTACCCTGAGGCTCATGGTGGCCTTGCGCTTTCCCAGGCTGAACGGGGTCTGCGGGATTATCTCTCCTCCAGCGTGGCAGGAACCCGGTTGCTCGGGGGAAAGTGCTCGTTTCCTACGCAAGCGTACCTGCGGAGGCTAGAAGCAGGGCAACTTCAGGGTTTGGTAGGCAGGCCCTGGGACACTAGAATCCAAACTTCCAAAGAGAAAAGGCTGCTTTTGTCAGCACAGCCACCTACCCTTGTCAGCACCCAGCATAACTACCTGCAGTATAGGAGCTACGAAGGGAGCGAAATGGACACACTGGGTTCCTGAGAAACTCCCCTGGACACCTGCAAGCAGCCTGTTTCCCTGGGGGAACATACTCGTTTCCTCCACGGGCGTGGCTGCAGAGAGTAGAAACTGGGCCTTCCTAGGTTTTCACAAACAACTCCGAGGCTACAAGAATCCAGATATAAAAATGGAAAAGACTGCTTTTCGAAGCAGGGCCACCTATCCTAGTTCACAGCAAACATGAGTCCCTGCAGTAGTGGAGCAGCCGAGGGACAGCATGGCGAAACCCTAAGAACTTCGATAAGTACCTTTGTGCAGGCGTCGAAGTGTGGCAAGATTCCTGACGGAGGGCTTGCCTGAGCGAGGCCTAGTTGTCAGTGCCTCTACCGGGGGCCTAGCAGTGTAAAGTGAGGAATTGTGCTCTTTGCTCAGCTTGGGTCTCACATCGACGTTCTGCTTATCCTAGCGAGGCGGCAGGTGTGAGCTCCCGGAAGGAACGCTGAGCAGAGTGTTTGTCTCACTGCAGGTAGGGCCCTTGTCCTCACTGAGTCCAATTTGCCCAGCACATGAGACCAGCTCGGACTGTCTTCGTGAACTGGGGTAAGCTGCGGCAACATAGGTTTCCAAGAAGAGAGAGAGCAGTGTGCCGCCTAGTCTCTGCATGCCAAGAAGTGTGTTGAAGGGCCTACACGGCTGCTTGATGCTCAGCAGGCAGAGAGGAGACGTGGAGGGGCTCCGTTTGCTTTCAAGGGAAACGGTGCGGAGGCCAGAGTGCTTGGGGTCCTGAAAGCTATCCTCTCGTTCCACTGAAGCACAACAACGGTGGAGACCTCATGGAAAGTGACGCACGCAGAGCTTACCCGGTGGAAAATTAGACACTACCCTGAGGCTCAGGGTGGCCTTGCGCTTTCCCAGGCTGAACGGGGTCTGCGGGATGATCTCTCCTCCAGCGTGGCAGGAACCCGGTTGCTCGGGGGAAAGTGCTCGTTTCCTTCGCAAGCGTACCTGCGGAGGCTAGAAGCAGGGCACCTTCAGGGTTTGGCAGGCAGGCCCTGGGACAGTAGAATCCAACCTTCTAAAGGGAAAAGGCTGCTTTTGTCAGCAGAGCCACCAACCCTTGTCAGCACCCAGAATAAGTTACTGCAGTATGGGAGCTACGAAGGGAGAGAAATGGGACACACTGGGTACCTGAGAAGCTCCCCTCGACACCTGCAAGCAGCCTGTTTCTCTGGGGGAACATACGCGTTTCCTCCCCGGGCGTGCCTGCAGTGAGTAGAAGCTGGGCCTTCCTAGGTTTTCACAAACAGCTCCGAGGCTACAAGAATCCAGATATCCAAAGGGGAAAAGACTGCTTTTCGAAGCAGATCCACCTATCCTAGTTCAAAGCAAACATGAGTCCCTGCAGTAGTGGAACTGCCGAGGGAGAGCATGGCGAAATCCTAGGAACTTCGCTAAGTATCTTTGACTGTGGAGGCGTCGAAGTGTGGCAAGATTCCTGACGGAAGGCTTGCCTGAGCGAGACCTAGTTGTCAGTGCCTCTTCCGGGCGCCTTGCAGTGTAAAGTGAGCAATTGTGCTCTTTGCTCAGCTTGGATCTCACACCGACGTTCTGCTTAACATAGCGAGACGGCGGGTGTGAGCTCCCGGAAAGAACGCTGAGCAGAGTGTTTGTCTCACTGCAGGTAGGGCCCTTGTCCTCACTGAGCCCAAATTGCCCAGCACATGAGACGGGCTCGGACGTTCTCCGTGATCTGGGGCAAGCTGCGGCAACCTAGGTTTCCAAGAAGAGAGAGAGCAGTGTGCCGCCTGGGCTCTGCATGCCAAGACGTGTGTTGAAGGGCCTACACGGCTGCTTGTTGCTCAGCAGGCAGAGAGGAGACGTGGAGGGGCTCCGTTTCCTTTCAAGGGAAACAGTGCGGAGGCCAGAGTGCTTGGGGTCCTGAAAGCTATCCTCTCGTTCCACTGAAGCACAACAACGGTGGAGACCTCATGGAAAGTGAGGCACGCAGAGCTTACCAGGTGAAAACTTAGACACTACCCTGAGGCTCAGGGTGGCCTTGCGCTTTCCCAGGCTGAACGAGGTCTGCGGGATGATCTCTCCTCCAGCGTGGCAGCAACCCGGTTGCTCGGGGGAAAGTGCTCGTTTCCTACGCAAGCGTACCTGCGGAGGCTAGAAGCAGGGCAACTTCAGGGTTTGGCAGGCAGGCCCTGTGACACTAGAATCCTACCTTCCAAAGGGAAAAGGCTGCTTTTGTCAGCAGAGCCACCTACACTTGTCAGCAGCCAGCATAAGTACCTGCAGTATGGGAGCTACGAAGGGAGAGAAATGGGACACACTGGGTACCTGAGAAGCTCCCCTCGACACCTGCAAGCAGCGTGTTTCTCTTGGGGAACATACTCGTTTCCTCCCCGGGTGTGCCTGCAGTGAGTAGAAGCTGGGCCTTCCTAGGGTTTCACAAACAGCTCCGAGTCTCCAAGAATCTAGATATTCAAAGGGGAAAAGACTGCTTTTCGAAGCAGTTCCACCTATCCTAGTTCACAGCAAACATGAGTCCCTGCGCTAGTGGAGCTCCCGAGGGAGAGCATGGCGAAACCCTGGGAACTTCGCTAAGTACCATTCACTGTGCAGGCGTCGAAGTGTGGCAAGATTCCTGACGGAGGGCTGACCTGAGCAAGGCCTGGTTGGCAGTGCCTCTTCCGGGGGCCTAGCAGTGTAAAGTGAGGAATTGTGCTTTTTGCTCAGTTTGGATCTCCCATCGACGTTCTGCTTAACCTAGCGAGCCGGCAGGTGTGAGTTCCCGGAAGGAACGCTGAGCAGAGTGTTTGTCTCAGTGCAGGTAGGGCCCTTGTCCTCACTGAGGCCAAAATGCCCAGCACGTGAGACCGGCTCGGACTGTCTTCTTGAGCTGCGGCAAGCTGCGGCAACCTAGGTTTCCAAGAAGAAAGAGAGCAGTGTGCCGCCTGGTCTCTGCATGCCAAGACGTGTTTTTAAGGGCCTACACGGCTGCTTATTGCTCAAGAGGCTGAGAGGAGACATGGAGGGCCTCGTTTTCTTTCAAGGTAAACGGTGCGGCGGCCAGAGTGCTTGGGGTCCTGAAAACTATCCTCTCGTTCCACTGAAACACAACAACGGTGGAGACCTCATGGAAAGCGAGGCACGGAGAGCTTGCCTGGTGGAAACTTAGACACTACCCTGAGGCTCAGGGTGGCCTTGTGCTTTCCCAGGCTGAACGAGGTCTGCGGGATTATCTCTCCTCCAGCATGGCAAGAACCCGGTTGCTCGGGGGAAATTGCTCGTTTCCTAAGGAAGCGTACCTGCGGAGGCTAGAAGCAGGGCAACTTCAGGGTTTGGCAGGCAGGCCCTGGGACACTAGAATCCAAACTTCCAAAGAGAAAAGGCTGCTTTTGTCAGCAGAGCCACCTACACTTGTCAGCACACAGCATAAGTACCTGCAGTATGGGAGCTACGAAGGGAGAGAAATGGGACACACTGGGTACCTGAGAAGCTCCCCTCGACACCTGCAAGCAGCCTGTTTCTCTGGGGGAACATACTCGTTTCCTCCACGGGCGTGCCTGCAGTGAGTAGAAATTGGGCCTTCCTAGGTTTTCACAAACAGCTCCTAGGCTACAAGAATCCAGATATCCAAAGGGAAAAGACTGCTTTTCGAAGCAGGGTCACCTATCCTAGTTCATAGCAAACATGAGTCCCTGCAGTAGTGGAACAGCCGAGGGAGAGCATGGCGAAACCCTAGGAACTTCGCTAAGTACCTTTGACTGTGCAGGCGTCGAAGTGTGGCCAGATCCCTGACGGAGGGCTGACATGAGCAAGGTCTGGTTGGCAGTGCCTCTTCCGGGAGCCTAGCAGTGTAAAGTGAGGAATTGTGCTTTTTGCTCAGTTTGGATCTCCCTTCGACGTCCTGCTTAACCTAGCGAGCCGGCAGGTGTGAGCTCCCGGAAGGAACGCTGAGCAGAGTGTTTGTCTCACTGCAGGTAGGGCCATTGTCCTCACTGAGTCCAAGTTGCCCAGCATATGAGACCAGCTCGGACTGTCTTCGTGAGCTGTGGCAAGCTGCAGCAATCTAGGTTTCCAAGAAGAGAGAGAGCAGTGTGCCGCCTGGGCTATGCATGCCAAGACGTGTTTTGAAGGGCCTACACGGCTGCTTGTTGCTCAGGAGGCAGAGAGGAGACGTGCAGGGCCTCGTTTTCTTTCAAGGGAAACGGTGCGATGGCCAGAGTGCTTGGAGTCCTGAAAGCTATCCTCTCGTTCCACTGAAGCACAACAACTGTGGAGACCTCATGGAAAGTGACGCACGCAGAGCTTACCCGGTGGAAAATTAGACACTACCCTGAGGCTCAGGGTGGCCTTGCGCTTTCCCAGGCTGAACGGGGTCTGCGGGATTACCTCTCCTCCAGCGTGGCAGGAACCCGGTTTCTCGGGGGAAAGTGCTCGTTTCCTACGCAAGCGTACCTGCAGAGGCTGGAAGCAGGGCAACTTCAGGGTTTGGCAGGCAGGCCCTGGGACACGAGAATCCAACTTTCCAAAGGGGAAAGGCTGCTTTTGTCAGCAGAGCCACCTACTCTTGTCAGCAGCCAGCATAAGTTACTCCAGTATGGGAGCTGCGAAGGGAGAGAAATGGGACACACTGGGCACCTGAGAAGCTCTCCTCGACACTTGCAAGCAGCCTGCTTCTCTGGGGGAACATACTCGTTTCCTCCCCGGGTGTGCCTGCAGTGAGTAGAAGCTGGGCCTTCCTAGGGTTTCACAAACAGCTCCGAGTCTCCAAGAATCTAGATATCCAAAGGGGAAAAGACTGCTTTTCGAAGCAGATCCACCTATCCTAGTTCACAGCAAACATGAGTCCCTGCGCTAGTGGGGCTGCCGAGGGAGAGCATGGCGAAACCCTGGGAACTTCGCTAAGTACCTTTCACTGTGCAGGCGTCGAAGTGTGGCAAGATTCCTGACGGAGGGCTGACCTGAGCAAGGCCTGGTTGGCAGTGCCTCTTCCGGGGGCCTAGCAGTGGAAAGTGAGGAATTGTGCTTTTTGCTCAGTTTGGATCTCCCATCGACGTTCTGCTTAACCTAGCGAGCCGGCAGGTGTGAGCTCCCGGAAGGAACGCTGAGCAGAGTGTTTGTCTCAGTGCAGGTAGGGCCCTTGTCCTCACTGAGGCCAAAATGCGTAGCACATGAGACCGGCTCGGACTGTCTTCGTGAGCTGGGGCAAGCTGCGGCAACCTATTTTTCCAAGAAGAGAGAGAGCAGTGTGCCGCCTGGGCTCTGTATGCCAAGACGTGTTTTGAAGGGCCTACACGGCTGCTTGTTGGTCAGGAGGCAGAGAGGAGACATGGAGGGGCTTCGTTTTCTTTCAAGGGAAACGGTACGCTGGCCAGAGTGCTTGGAGTCCTGAAAGCTATCCTCGCGTTCCACTGAAGCACAGCAACGGTGGAGACCTCTTGGAAACCACGGCACGGAGAGCTTGCCCCTAGGAAACTTAGACACTACCCTGAGGCTCAGGGTGGCCTTGCGCTTTCCGAGGCGGATCGAGGTCTGCCGGATTATCTCTCCTCCAGCGTGGCAGGGACCCGGTTTCTCGGGGGAAAGTGCTCCTTTCCTACGCAAGCGTACCTGCCGAGGCTAGAAGCAGGGCAACTTCAGGGTTTGGCAGGCAGGTCCTGGGACACTAGAATCTAACCTTCCAAAGGACAAGGCTGCTTTTCTCAGCAGAGCCACCTACCCTTGTCAGCAGCCAGCATAAGTTACTGCAGTATGGGAGCTGCGAAGGGAGAGAAATGGGACACACTGGGCACCTGAGAAGCTCTCCTCGACACTTGCAAGCAGCCTGTTTCTCTGGGGGAACATACTCGTTTCCTCCCCGGGTGTGCCTGCAGTGAGTAGAAGCTGGGCCTTCCTAGGGTTTCACAAACAGCTCCGAGTCTCCAAGAATCTAGATATCCAAAGGGGAAAAGACTGCTTTTCGAAGCAGATCCACCTATCCTAGTTCACAGCAAACATGAGTCCCTGCGCTAGTGGAGCTGCCGAGGGAGAGCATGGGGAAACCCTGGGAACTTCCTTAAGTACCTTTACTGTGCAGGCCTCGAAGTGTGGCAAGATCCCTGACGGAGGGCTGACCTGAGCAAGGCCTGGTTGGCAGTGCCTCTTCCAGGGGCCTAGCAGTGTAAAGTGAGGAATTGTGCTTTTTGCTCAGTTTGGATCTCCCATCGACGTCCTGCTTAACCTAGCGAGCCGGCAGGTGTGAGCTCCCGGAAGGAACGCTGAGCAGAGTGTTTGGTCAGTGCAGGTAGGGCCCTTGTCCTCACTGAGTCCAAGTTGCCCAGCATATGAGACCAGCTCGGACTGTCTTCTTGAGCTGGGCAAGCTGCGGCAACCTAGGTTTCCAAGAAGAGAGAGAGCAGTGTGCCGCCTGGGCTCTGCATGCCAAGACGTGTTTTGAAGGGCCTACACGGCTGCTTGTTGCTCAGGAGGCAGAGAGGAGACGTGGAGGGGCTCCGTTTTCTTTCAAGGCAAACGGTGCAGTGGCCAGAGTGCTTGGAGTCCTGAAAGCTATCCTCTCGTTCCACTGAAGCACAACAACGGTGGAGACCTCATGGAAAGTGAGGCACGCAGAGCTTACCAGGTGAAAACTTAGACACTACCCTGAGGCTCAGAGGGGCCTTGCGCTTTCCCAGGCTGAACGGGGTCTGCGGGATTATCTCTCCTCCAGCGTGGCAGGAACCCGGTTGCTCGGGGGAAAGTGCTCGTTTCCTACGCAAGCGTACCTGCGGAGGCTAGAAGTAGGGCAACTTCAGGGTTTGGCAGGCAGGCCCTGGGACACTAGAATCCACCCTTCCAAAGGGAAAAGGCTGCTTTTGTCAGCAGAGCCACCTACACTTGTCAGCAGCCAGCATAAATACCTGCAGTATGGGAGCTACGAAGGGAGAGAAATGGGACACACTGGGCACCTGAGAAGCTCTCCTCGAAACCTGCAAGCAGCCTGTTTCTCTGGGGGAACATACTCGTTTCCTCCCCGGGTGTGCCTGCAGTGAGTAGAAGCTGGGCCTTCCTAGGGTTTCACAAACAGCTCCGAGTCTACAAGAATCTAGATATCCAAAGGGGAAAAGACTGCTTTTCGAAGCAGATCCACCTATCCTAGTTCACAGCAAACATGAGTCCCGCGCTAGTGGAGCTGCCGAGGGAGAGCATGGCGAAACCCTGGGAACTTGGCTGAGTACCTTTCACTGTGCAGGCGTCGAAGTGTGGCCAGATCCCTGACGGAGGGCTGACCTGAGCAAGGCCTGGTTGGCAGTGCCTCTTCCGTGGGCCTAGCAGTGTAAAGTGAGGAATTGTGCTTTTTGCTCAGTTTGGATCTCCCATCGACGTCCCGCTTAACCTAGCGAGCCGTCAGGTGTGAGCTCCCGGAAGGAACGCTGAGCAGAGTGTTTGTCTCAGTGCAGGTAGGGCCCTTGTCCTCACTGAGTCCAAGTTTCCCAGCATATGAGACCAGCTCGGAATGTCCTCGTGAGCTGGGGCAAGCTGCGGTAACCTAGGTTTCCAAGAAGAGAGAGAGCAGTGTGCCGCCTGGGCTCTGCATGCCAAGACGTGTTTTGAAGGGCCTACACGGCTGCTTGTTGCTCAGGAGGCAGAGAGGAGACGTGGAGGGGCTCCGTTTTCTTTCAAGGGAAACGGTGCGGTGGCCAGAGTGCTTGGAGTCCTGAAAGCTATCCTCTCGTTCCACTGAAGCACAACAACGGTGGAGACCTCATGGAAAGCGAGGCACGCAGAGTTTACCCGGTGGAAACTTGGACACTACCCTGAGGCTCATGGTGGCCTTGCGCTTTCCCAGGCTGAACGGGGTCTGCGGGATTATCTCTCCTCCAGCGTGGCAGGAACCCGGTTGCTCGGGGGAAAGTGCTCGTTTCCTACGCAAGCGTACCTGCGGAGGCTAGAAGCAGGGCAACTTCAGGGTTTGGTAGGCAGGCCCTGGGACACTAGAATCAAAACTTCCAAAGAGAAAAGGCTGCTTTTGTCAGCACAGCCACCTACCCTTGTCAGCACCCAGCATAACTACCTGCAGTATAGGAGCTATGAAGGGAGCGAAATGGACACACTGGGTTCCTGAGAAGCTCCCCTGGACACCTGCAAGCAGCCTGTTTCTCTGGGGGAACATACTCGTTTCCTCCACGGGCGTGGCTGCAGAGAGTAGAAACTGGGCCTTCCTAGGTTTTCACAAACAGCTCCGAAGCTACAAGAATCCAGATATCCAAAGGGAAAAGACTGCTTTTCGAAGCAGGGCCACCTATCCTAGTTCACAGCAAACATGAGTCCCTGCAGTAGTGGAGCAGCCGAGGGACAGCATGGCGAAACCCTAAGAACTTCGATAAGTACCTTTGTGCAGGCGTCGAAGTGTGGCAAGATTCCTGACGGAGGGCTTGCCTGAGCGAGGCCTAGTTGTCAGTGCCTCTACCGGGGGCCTAGCAGTGTAAAGTGAGGAATTGTGCTCTTTGCTCAGCTTGGGTCTCACATCGACGTTCTGCTTATCCTAGCGAGGCGGCAGGTGTGAGCTCCCGGAAGGAACGCTGAGCAGAGTGTTTGTCTCACTGCAGGTAGGGCCCTTGTCCTCACTGAGTCCAATTTGCCCAGCACATGAGACCAGCTCGGACTGTCTTCGTGAACTGGGGTAAGCTGCGGCAACATAGGTTTCCAAGAAGAGAGAGAGCAGTGTGCCGCCTAGTCTCTGCATGCCAAGAAGCGTGTTGAAGGGCCTACACG
The DNA here is from genome assembly GCF_028021215.1 of Eschrichtius robustus. Classification (NCBI taxonomy): domain Eukaryota; kingdom Metazoa; phylum Chordata; class Mammalia; order Artiodactyla; family Eschrichtiidae; genus Eschrichtius; species Eschrichtius robustus. The sequence goes on along the minus strand of NC_090836.1, from coordinate 29,241,353 downwards.
GCTGCTTGATGCTCAGCAGGCAGAGAGGAGACGTGGAGGGGCTTCGTTTTCTTTCAAGGGAAACGGTACGCTGGCCAGAGTGCTTGGGGTCCTGAAAGCTATCCTCGCGTTCCACTGAAGCACAGCAACGGTGGAGACCTCTTGGAAACCACGGCACGGAGAGCTTGCCCCTAGGAAACTTAGACACTACCCTGAGGCTCAGGGTGGCCTTGCGCTTTCCGAGGCGGATCGAGGTCTGCCGGATTATCTCTCCTCCAGCGTGGCAGGGACCCGGTTTCTCGGGGGAAAGTGCTCGTTTCCTACGCAAGCGTACCTGCCGAGGCTAGAAGCAGGGCAACTTCAGGGTTTGGCAGGCAGGTCCTGGGACACTAGAATCTAACCTTCCAAAGGACAAGGCTGCTTTTCTCAGCAGAGCCACCTACCCTTGTCAGCAGCCAGCATAAGTTACTGCAGTATGGGAGCTGCGAAGGGAGAGAAATGGGACACACTGGGCACCTGAGAAGCTCTCCTCGACACTTGCAAGCAGCCTGTTTCTCTGGGGGAACATACTCGTTTCCTCCCCGGGTGTGCCTGCAGTGAGTAGAAGCTGGGCCTTCCTAGGTTTTCACAAACAGCTCCGAGGCTACAAGAATCCAGATATCCAAAGGGGAAAAGACTGCTTTTCGAAGCAGATCCACCTATCCTAGTTCACAGCAAACATGAGTCCCTGCGCTAGTGGAGCTGCCGAGGGAGAGCATGGCGAAATCCTAGGAACTTCGCTAAGTATCTTTGACTGTGCAGGCGTCGAAGTGTGGCAAGATTCCTGACGGAGGGCTTGCCTGACAGAGGCGTAGTTGTCCGTGCCTCTTCCGGGCGCCTAGCAGTTTAAAGTGAGCAATTGTGCTCTTTGCTCAGCTTGGATCTCACGTCGTCGTTCTGCTTAACATAGCGAGACGGCAGGTGTGAGCTCCCGGAAGGAACGCTGAGCAGAGTGTTAGTCTCAGTGCAGGTAGGGCCCTTATCCTCACTGAGTCCAAGTTGCCCAGCACATGAGACCAGCTCGGAGTGTCTCCGTGATCTGGGGCAAGCTGCGGCAACCTAGGTTTCCAAGAAGAGAGAGAGCATTGTGCCACCTGGGCTCTGCATGCCAAGACGTGTGTTGAAGGGCCTACACGGCTGCTTGTTGCTCAGCAGGCAGAGAGGAGACGAGGAGGGGCTCCGTTTCCTTTCAAGGGAAACGGTGCGGAGGCCAGTGTGCTTGGAGTCTTAAGAGCTATCCTCTCATACCACTGAAGCAAACAACGATGGAGACCTCATGGAAAGCGAGGCACGCAGAGCTTGCCCGGTGGAAACTTAGACACTACCCTGAGGCTCAGGGTGGCCTTGTGCTTTCCGAGGCGGATCGAGGTCTGCGGGATTATCTCTCCTCCAGCGTGGCAGGAACCCGGTTTCTCGGGGGAAAGTGCTCGTTTCCTACGCAAGCGTACCTGCGGAGGCTAGAAGCACGGCAACTTCAGGGTTTGGCAGGCAGGCCCTGGGACACTAGAATCCAACCTTTCAAAGGGAAAAGGCTGTTTTTGTCAGCAGAGCCACCTACCCTTGTCAGCAGCCAGCATAAGTTACTGCAGTATGGGAGCTGCGAAGGGAGAGAAATGGGACACACTGGGCACCTGAGAAGCTCTCCTCGACACTTGCAAGCAGCCTGTTTCTCTGGGGGAACATACTCGTTTCCTCCCCAGGTGTGCCTGCTGTGAGTAGAAGCTGGGCCTTCCTAGGGTTTCACGAACAACTCCGAGTCTACAAGAATCTAAATATCCAAAGGGGAAAAGACTGCTTTTCGAAGCAGATCCACCTATCCTAGTTCACAGCAAACATGAGTCCCTGCGCTAGTGGAGCTGCCGAGGGAGAGCATGGGGAAACCCTGGGAACTTCCTTAAGTACCTTTACTGTGCAGGCCTCGAAGTGTGGCAAGATCCCTGACGGAGGGCTGACCTGAGCAAGGCCTGGTTGGCAGTGCCTCTTCCAGGGGCCTAGCAGTGTAAAGTGAGGAATTGTGCTTTTTGCTCAGTTTGGATCTCCCATCGACGTCCTGCTTAACCTAGCGAGCCGGCAGGTGTGAGCTCCCGGAAGGAACACTGAGCAGAGTGTTTGTCTCAGTGCAGGTAGGGCCCTTGTCCTCATTGAGTCCAAGTTGCCCAGCATATGAGACCAGCTCGGACTGTCTTCGTGAGCTGGGGCAAGCTGCGGCAACCTAGGTTTCCAAGAAGAGAGAGAGCAGTGTGCCGCCTGGGCTCTGCATGCCAAGACGTGTTTTGAAGGGCCTACACGGCTGCTTGTTGCTCAGGAGGCAGAGAGGAGACGTGGAGGGGCTCCGTTTTCTTTCAAGCAAACGGTGCGGTGGCCAGAGTGCTTGGAGTCCTGAAAGCTATCCTCTCGTTCCACTGAAGCACAACAACGGTGGAGACCTCATGGAAAGTGAGGCACGCAGAGCTTACCAGGTGAAAACTTAGACACTACCCTGAGTCTCAGGGTGGCCTTGCGCTTTCCCAGGCTGAACGGGGTCTGCGGGATGATCTCTCCTCCAGCGTGGCAGGAACGCGGTTTCTCGGGGGAAAGTGCTCGTTTCCTACGCAAGCGTACCTGCGGAGGCTAGAAGCAGGGCAACTTCTGGGTTTGGCAGGCAGGCCCTGGGACAGTAGAATCCAACCTTCTAAAGGGAAAAGGCTGCTTTTGTCAGCAGAGCCACCTACCCTTGTCAGCACCCAGAATAAGTTACTGCAGTATGGGAGCTACGAAGGGAGAGAAATGGGACACACTGGGTACCTGAGAAGCTCCCCTCGACACCTGCAAGCAGCCTGTTTCTCTGGGGAAACATACTCGTTTCCTCCCCGGCCGTGCCTGCAGTGAGTAGAAGCTGGGCCTTCCTATTTTTTCACAAACAGCTCCGAGGCTACAAGAATCCAGATATCCAAAGGGGAAAAGACTGCTTTTCGAAGCAGATCCACCTATCCTAGTTCAAAGCAAACATGAGTCCCTGCAGTAGTGGAACTGCCGAGGGAGAGCATGGCGAAATCCTAAGAACTTCGCTAAGTATCTTTGACTGTGCAGGCGTCGAAGTGTGGCAAGATTCCTGACGGAGGGCTTGCCTGAGCGAGGCCTAGTTGTCACTGCCTCTTCCGGGCGCCTAGCAGTGTAAAGTGAGCAATTGTGCTCTTTGCTCAGCTTGGATCTCACATCGACGTTCTGCTTAACATAGCGAGACGGCGGGTGTGAGCTCCCGGAAGGAACGCTGAGCAGAGTGTTTGTCTCACTGCAGGTAGGGCCCTTGTCCTCACTGAGCCCAAATTGCCCAGCACATGAGACGGGCTCGGACGGTCTCCGTGATCTGGGGCAAGCTGCGGCAACCTAGGTTTCCAAGAAGAGAGAGAGCAGTGTGCCGCCTGGGCTCTGCATGCCAAGACGTGTGTTGAAGGGCCTACACGGCTGCTTGTTGCTCAGCAGGCAGAGAGGAGACGTGGAGGGGCTCCGTTTCCTTTCAAGGGAAACGGTGCGGAGGCCAGAGTGCTTGGAGTCCTAAAAGCTATCCTCTCGTTCCACTGAAGCGTAACAACGATGAAGACTTCATGGAAAGCGAGGCACGCAGAGCTTGCCCGGTGGAAACTTAGACACTACCCTGAGGCTCAGGGTGGCCTTGCGCTTTCCCAGGCTGAACGAGGTCTGCGGGATGATCTCTCCTCCAGCGTGGCAGGAACCCGTTTTCTCGGGGGAAAGTGCTCGTTTCCTACGCAAGCGTACCTGCGGAGGCTAGAAGCAGGGCAACTTCAGGGTTTGGTAGGCAGGCCCTGGGACACTAGAATCCAAACTTCCAAAGAGAAAAGGCTGCTTTTGTCAGCACAGCCACCTACCCTTGTCAGCACCCAGCATAACTACCTGCAGTATAGGAGCTACGAAGGGAGCGAAATGGACACACTGGGTTCCTGAGAAACTCCCCTGGACACCTGCAAGCAGCCTGTTTCCCTGGGGGAACATACTCGTTTCCTCCACGGGCGTGGCTGCAGAGAGTAGAAACTGGGCCTTCCTAGGTTTTCACAAACAACTCCGAGGCTACAAGAATCCAGATATAAAAATGGAAAAGACTGCTTTTCGAAGCAGGGCCACCTATCCTAGTTCACAGCAAACATGAGTCCCTGCAGTAGTGGAGCAGCCGAGGGACAGCATGGCGAAACCCTAAGAACTTCGATAAGTACCTTTGTGCAGGCGTCGAAGTGTGGCAAGATTCCTGACGGAGGGCTTGCCTGAGCGAGGCCTAGTTGTCAGTGCCTCTACCGGGGGCCTAGCAGTGTAAAGTGAGGAATTGTGCTCTTTGCTCAGCTTGGGTCTCACATCGACGTTCTGCTTATCCTAGCGAGGCGGCAGGTGTGAGCTCCCGGAAGGAACGCTGAGCAGAGTGTTTGTCTCACTGCAGGTAGGGCCCTTGTCCTCACTGAGTCCAATTTGCCCAGCACATGAGACCAGCTCGGACTGTCTTCGTGAACTGGGGTAAGCTGCGGCAACATAGGTTTCCAAGAAGAGAGAGAGCAGTATGCCGCCTAGTCTCTGCATGCCAAGAAGTGTGTTGAAGGGCCTACACGGCTGCTTGATGCTCAGCAGGCAGAGAGGAGACGTGGAGGGGCTCCGTTTGCTTTCAAGGGAAACGGTGCGGAGGCCAGAGTGCTTGGGGTCCTGAAAGCTATCCTCTCGTTCCACTGAAGCACAACAACGGTGGAGACCTCATGGAAAGTGAGGCACGCAGAGCTTACCAGGTGAAAACTTAGACACTACCCTGAGGCTCAGGGTGGCCTTGCGCTTTCCAGGCTGAACGGGGTCTGCGGGATTATCTCTCCTCCAGCGTGGCAGGAACCCGGTTGCTCGGGGGAAAGTGCTCGTTTCCTACGCAAGCGTACCTGCGGAGGCTAGAAGCAGGGCAACTTCAGGGTTTGGCAGGCAGGCCCTGGGACACTAGAATCCACCCTTCCAAAGGGAAAAGGCTGCTTTTGTCAGCAGAGCCACCTACACTTGTCAGCAGCCAGCATAAGTACCTGCAGTATGGGAGCTACGAAGGGAGAGAAATGGGACACACTGGGTACCTGAGAAGCTCCCCTCGACACCTGCAAGCAGCGTGTTTCTCTTTGGGAACATACTCGTTTCCTCCCCGGGCGTGCCTGCAGTGAGTAGAAGCTGGGCCTTCCTAGGTTTTCACAAACAGCTCCGAGGCTACAAGAATCCAGATATCCAAAGGGGAAAAGACTGCTTTTCGAAGCAGATCCACCTATCCTAGTTCACAGCAAACATGAGTCCCTGCGCTAGTGGAGCTGCCGAGGGAGAGCATGGCGAAATCCTAGGAACTTCGCTAAGTATCTTTGACTGTGCAGGCGTCGAAGTGTGGCAAGATTCCTGACGGAGGGCTTGCCTGACAGAGGCGTAGTTGTCCGTGCCTCTTCCGGGCGCCTAGCAGTTTAAAGTGAGCAATTGTGCTCTTTGCTCAGCTTGGATCTCACGTCGTCGTTCTGCTTAACATAGCGAGACGGCAGGTGTGAGCTCCCGGAAGGAACGCTGAGCAGAGTGTTAGTCTCAGTGCAGGTAGGGCCCTTATCCTCACTGAGTCCAAGTTGCCCAGCACATGAGACCAGCTCGGAGTGTCTCCGTGATCTGGGGCAAGCTGCGGCAACCTAGGTTTCCAAGAAGAGAGAGAGCATTGTGCCACCTGGGCTCTGCATGCCAAGACGTGTGTTGAAGGGCCTACACGGCTGCTTGTTGCTCAGCAGGCAGAGAGGAGACGAGGAGGGGCTCCGTTTCCTTTCAAGGGAAACGGTGCGGAGGCCAGTGTGCTTGGAGTCCTAAGAGCTATCCTCTCATACCACTGAAGCAAACAACGATGGAGACCTCATGGAAAGCGAGGCACGCAGAGCTTGCCCGGTGGAAACTTAGACACTACCCTGAGGCTCAGGGTGGCCTTGTGCTTTCCGAGGCGGATCGAGGTCTGCGGGATTATCTCTCCTCCAGCGTGGCAGGAACCCGGTTTCTCGGGGGAAAGTGCTCGTTTCCTACGCAAGCGTACCTGCGGAGGCTAGAAGCACGGCAACTTCAGGGTTTGGCAGGCAGGCCCTGGGACACTAGAATCCAACCTTTCAAAGGGAAAAGGCTGTTTTTGTCAGCAGAGCCACCTACCCTTGTCAGCAGCCAGCATAAGTTACTGCAGTATGGGAGCTGCGAAGGGAGAGAAATGGGACACACTGGGCACCTGAGAAGCTCTCCTCGACACTTGCAAGCAGCCTGTTTCTCTGGGGGAACATACTCGTTTCCTCCCCAGGTGTGCCTGCTGTGAGTAGAAGCTGGGCCTTCCTAGGGTTTCACGAACAACTCCGAGTCTACAAGAATCTAAATATCCAAAGGGGAAAAGACTGCTTTTCGAAGCAGATCCACCTATCCTAGTTCACAGCAAACATGAGTCCCTGCGCTAGTGGAGCTGCCGAGGGAGAGCATGGGGAAACCCTGGGAACTTCCTTAAGTACCTTTACTGTGCAGGCCTCGAAGTGTGGCAAGATCCCTGACGGAGGGCTGACCTGAGCAAGGCCTGGTTGGCAGTGCCTCTTCCAGGGGCCTAGCAGTGTAAAGTGAGGAATTGTGCTTTTTGCTCAGTTTGGATCTCCCATCGACGTCCTGCTTAACCTAGCGAGCCGGCAGGTGTGAGCTCCCGGAAGGAACACTGAGCAGAGTGTTTGTCTCAGTGCAGGTAGGGCCCTTGTCCTCATTGAGTCCAAGTTGCCCAGCATATGAGACCAGCTCGGACTGTCTTCGTGAGCTGGGGCAAGCTGCGGCAACCTAGGTTTCCAAGAAGAGAGAGAGCAGTGTGCCGCCTGGGCTCTGCATGCCAAGACGTGTTTTGAAGGGCCTACACGGCTGCTTGTTGCTCAGGAGGCAGAGAGGAGACGTGGAGGGGCTCCGTTTTCTTTCAAGCAAACGGTGCGGTGGCCAGAGTGCTTGGAGTCCTGAAAGCTATCCTCTCGTTCCACTGAAGCACAACAACGGTGGAGACCTCATGGAAAGTGAGGCACGCAGAGCTTACCAGGTGAAAACTTAGACACTACCCTGAGGCTCAGGGTGGCCTTGCGCTTTCCCAGGCTGAACGGGGTCTGCGGGATGATCTCTCCTCCAGCGTGGCAGGAACGCGGTTTCTCGGGGGAAAGTGCTCGTTTCCTACGCAAGCGTACCTGCGGAGGCTAGAAGCAGGGCAACTTCAGGGTTTGGCAGGCAGGCCCTGGGACAGTAGAATCCAACCTTCTAAAGGGAAAAGGCTGCTTTTGTCAGCAGAGCCACCTACCCTTGTCAGCACCCAGAATAAGTTACTGCAGTATGGGAGCTACGAAGGGAGAGAAATGGGACACACTGGGTACCTGAGAAGCTCCCCTCGACACCTGCAAGCAGCCTGTTTCTCTGGGGAAACATACTCGTTTCCTCCCCGGCCGTGCCTGCAGTGAGTAGAAGCTGGGCCTTCCTATTTTTTCACAAACAGCTCCGAGGCTACAAGAATCCAGATATCCAAAGGGGAAAAGACTGCTTTTCGAAGCAGATCCACCTATCCTAGTTCAAAGCAAACATGAGTCCCTGCAGTAGTGGAACTGCCGAGGGAGAGCATGGCGAAATCCTAGGAACTTCGCTAAGTATCTTTGACTGTGCAGGCGTCGAAGTGTGGCAAGATTCCTGACGGAGGGCTTGCCTGAGCGAGGCCTAGTTGTCACTGCCTCTTCCGGGCGCCTAGCAGTGTAAAGTGAGCAATTGTGCTCTTTGCTCAGCTTGGATCTCACATCGACGTTCTGCTTAACATAGCGAGACGGCGGGTGTGAGCTCCCGGAAGGAACGCTGAGCAGAGTGTTTGTCTCACTGCAGGTAGGGCCCTTGTCCTCACTGAGCCCAAATTGCCCAGCACATGAGACGGGCTCGGACGGTCTCCGTGATCTGGGGCAAGCTGCGGCAACCTAGGTTTCCAAGAAGAGAGAGAGCAGTGTGCCGCCTGGGCTCTGCATGCCAAGACGTGTGTTGAAGGGCCTACACGGCTGCTTGTTGCTCAGCAGGCAGAGAGGAGACGTGGAGGGGCTCCGTTTCCTTTCAAGGGAAACGGTGCGGAGGCCAGAGTGCTTGGAGTCCTAAAAGCTATCCTCTCGTTCCACTGAAGCGTAACAACGATGAAGACTTCATGGAAAGCGAGGCACGCAGAGCTTGCCCGGTGGAAACTTAGACACTACCCTGAGGCTCAGGGTGGCCTTGCGCTTTCCCAGGCTGAACGAGGTCTGCGGGATGATCTCTCCTCCAGCGTGGCAGGAACCCGTTTTCTCGGGGGAAAGTGCTCGTTTCCTACGCAAGCGTACCTGCGGAGGCTAGAAGCAGGGCAACTTCAGGGTTTGGTAGGCAGGCCCTGGGACACTAGAATCCAAACTTCCAAAGAGAAAAGGCTGCTTTTGTCAGCACAGCCACCTACCCTTGTCAGCACCCAGCATAACTACCTGCAGTATAGGAGCTACGAAGGGAGCGAAATGGACACACTGGGTTCCTGAGAAACTCCCCTGGACACCTGCAAGCAGCCTGTTTCCCTGGGGGAACATACTCGTTTCCTCCACGGGCGTGGCTCCAGAGAGTAGAAACTGGGCCTTCCTAGGTTTTCACAAACAACTCCGAGGCTACAAGAATCCAGATATAAAAATGGAAAAGACTGCTTTTCGAAGCAGGGCCACCTATCCTAGTTCACAGCAAACATGAGTCCCTGCAGTAGTGGAGCAGCCGAGGGACAGCATGGCGAAACCCTAAGAACTTCGATAAGTACCTTTGTGCAGGCGTCGAAGTGTGGCAAGATTCCTGACGGAGGGCTTGCCTGAGCGAGGCCTAGTTGTCAGTGCCTCTACCGGGGGCCTAGCAGTGTAAAGTGAGGAATTGTGCTCTTTGCTCAGCTTGGGTCTCACATCGACGTTCTGCTTATCCTAGCGAGGCGGCAGGTGTGAGCTCCCGGAAGGAACGCTGAGCAGAGTGTTTGTCTCACTGCAGGTAGGGCCCTTGTCCTCACTGAGTCCAATTTGCCCAGCACATGAGACCAGCTCGGACTGTCTTCGTGAACTGGGGTAAGCTGCGGCAACATAGGTTTCCAAGAAGAGAGAGAGCAGTGTGCCGCCTAGTCTCTGCATGCCAAGAAGTGTGTTGAAGGGCCTACACGGCTGCTTGATGCTCAGCAGGCAGAGAGGAGACGTGGAGGGGCTCCGTTTGCTTTCAAGGGAAACGGTGCGGAGGCCAGAGTGCTTGGGGTCCTGAAAGCTATCCTCTCGTTCCACTTAAGCACAACAACGGTGGAGACCTCATGGAAAGTGAGGCACGCAGAGATTACCAGGTGAAAACTTAGACACTACCCTGAGGCTCAGGGTGGCCTTGCGCTTTCCAGGCTGAACGGGGTCTGCGGGATTATCTCTCCTCCAGCGTGGCAGGAACCCGGTTGCTCGGGGGAAAGTGCTCGTTTCCTACGCAAGCGTACCTGCGGAGGCTAGAAGCAGGGCAACTTCAGGGTTTGGCAGGCAGGCCCTGGGACACTAGAATCCACCCTTCCAAAGGGAAAAGGCTGCTTTTGTCAGCAGAGCCACCTACACTTGTCAGCAGCCAGCATAAGTACCTGCAGTATGGGAGCTACGAAGGGAGAGAAATGGGACACACTGGGTACCTGAGAAGCTCCCCTCGACACCTGCAAGCAGCGTGTTTCTCTTTGGGAACATACTCGTTTCCTCCCCGGGCGTGCCTGCAGTGAGTAGAAGCTGGGCCTTCCTAGGTTTTCACAAACAGCTCCGAGGCTACAAGAATCCAGATATCCAAAGGGGAAAAGACTGCTTTTCGAAGCAGATCCACCTATCCTAGTTCACAGCAAACATGAGTCCCTGCGCTAGTGGAGCTGCCGAGGGAGAGCATGGCGAAATCCTAGGAACTTCGCTAAGTATCTTTGACTGTGCAGGCGTCGAAGTGTGGCAAGATTCCTGACGGAGGGCTTGCCTGACAGAGGCGTAGTTGTCCGTGCCTCTTCCGGGCGTCTAGCAGTTTAAAGTGAGCAATTGTGCTCTTTGCTCAGCTTGGATCTCACGTCGTCGTTCTGCTTAACATAGCGAGACGGCAGGTGTGAGCTCCCGGAAGGAACGCTGAGCAGAGAGTTAGTCTCAGTGCAGGTAGGGCCCTTATCCTCACTGAGTCCAAGTTGCCCAGCACATGAGACCAGCTCGGAGTGTCTCCGTGATCTGGGGCAAGCTGCGGCAACCTAGGTTTCCAAGAAGAGAGAGAGCATTGTGCCACCTGGGCTCTGCATGCCAAGACGTGTGTTGAAGGGCCTACACGGCTGCTTGTTGCTCAGCAGGCAGAGAGGAGACGAGGAGGGGCTCCGTTTCCTTTCAAGGGAAACGGTGCGGAGGCCAGTGTGCTTGGAGTCCTAAGAGCTATCCTCTCATACCACTGAAGCAAACAACGATGGAGACCTCATGGAAAGCGAGGCACGCAGAGCTTGCCCGGTGGAAACTTAGACACTACCCTGAGGCTCAGGGTGGCCTTGCGCTTTCCGAGGCGGATCGAGGTCTGCGGGATTATCTCTCCTCCAGCGTGGCAGGAACCCGGTTTCTCGGGGGAAAGTGCTCGTTTCCTACGCAAGCGTACCTGCGGAGGCTAGAAGCACGGCAACTTCAGGGTTTGGCAGGCAGGCCCTGGGACACTAGAATCCAACCTTTCAAAGGGAAAAGGCTGTTTTTGTCAGCAGAGCCACCTACCCTTGTCAGCAGCCAGCATAAGTTACTGCAGTATGGGAGCTGCGAAGGGAGAGAAATGGGACACACTGGGCACCTGAGAAGCTCTCCTCGACACTTGCAAGCAGCCTGTTTCTCTGGGGGAACATACTCGTTTCCTCCCCAGGTGTGCCTGCTGTGAGTAGAAGCTGGGCCTTCCTAGGGTTTCACGAACAACTCCGAGTCTACAAGAATCTAAATATCCAAAGGGGAAAAGACTGCTTTTCGAAGCAGATCCACCTATCCTAGTTCACAGCAAACATGAGTCCCTGCGCTAGTGGAGCTGCCGAGGGAGAGCATGGGGAAACCCTGGGAACTTCCTTAAGTACCTTTACTGTGCAGGCCTCGAAGTGTGGCAAGATCCCTGACGGAGGGCTGACCTGAGCAAGGCCTGGTTGGCAGTGCCTCTTCCAGGGGCCTAGCAGTGTAAAGTGAGGAATTGTGCTTTTTGCTCAGTTTGGATCTCCCATCGACGTCCTGCTTAACCTAGCGAGCCGGCAGGTGTGAGCTCCCGGAAGGAACACTGAGCAGAGTGTTTGTCTCAGTGCAGGTAGGGCCCTTGTCCTCATTGAGTCCAAGTTGCCCAGCATATGAGACCAGCTCGGACTGTCTTCGTGAGCTGGGGCAAGCTGCGGCAACCTAGGTTTCCAAGAAGAGAGAGAGCAGTGTGCCGCCTGGGCTCTGCATGCCAAGACGTGTTTTGAAGGGCCTACACGGCTGCTTGTTGCTCAGGAGGCAGAGAGGAGACGTGGAGGGGCTCCGTTTTCTTTCAAGCAAACGGTGCGGTGGCCAGAGTGCTTGGAGTCCTGAAAGCTATCCTCTCGTTCCACTGAAGCACAACAACGGTGGAGACCTCATGGAAAGTGAGGCACGCAGAGCTTACCAGGTGAAAACTTAGACACTACCCTGAGGCTCAGGGTGGCCTTGCGCTTTCCCAGGCTGAACGGGGTCTGCGGGATGATCTCTCCTCCAGCGTGGCAGGAACGCGGTTTCTCGGGGGAAAGTGCTCGTTTCCTACGCAAGCGTACCTGCGGAGGCTAGAAGCAGGGCAACTTCAGGGTTTGGCAGGCAGGCCCTGGGACAGTAGAATCCAACCTTCTAAAGGGAAAAGGCTGCTTTTGTCAGCAGAGCCACCTACCCTTGTCAGCACCCAGAATAAGTTACTGCAGTATGGGAGCTACGAAGGGAGAGAAATGGGACACACTGGGTACCTGAGAAGCTCCCCTCGACACCTGCAAGCAGCCTGTTTCTCTGGGGAAACATACTCGTTTCCTCCCCGGCCGTGCCTGCAGTGAGTAGAAGCTGGGCCTTCCTATTTTTTCACAAACAGCTCCGAGGCTACAAGAATCCAGATATCCAAAGGGGAAAAGACTGCTTTTCGAAGCAGATCCACCTATCCTAGTTCAAAGCAAACATGAGTCCCTGCAGTAGTGGAACTGCCGAGGGAGAGCATGGCGAAATCCTAGGAACTTCGCTAAGTATCTTTGACTGTGCAGGCGTCGAAGTGTGGCAAGATTCCTGACGGAGGGCTTGCCTGAGCGAGGCCTAGTTGTCACTGCCTCTTCCGGGTGCCTAGCAGTGTAAAGTGAGCAATTGTGCTCTTTGCTCAGCTTGGATCTCACATCGACGTTCTGCTTAACATAGCGAGACGGCGGGTGTGAGCTCCCGGAAGGAACGCTGAGCAGAGTGTTTGTCTCACTGCAGGTAGGGCCCTTGTCCTCACTGAGCCCAAATTGCCCAGCACATGAGACGGGCTCGGACGGTCTCCGTGATCTGGGGCAAGCTGCGGCAACCTAGGTTTCCAAGAAGAGAGAGAGCAGTGTGCCGCCTGGGCTCTGCATGCCAAGACGTGTGTTGAAGGGCCTACACGGCTGCTTGTTGCTCAGCAGGCAGAGAGGAGACGTGGAGGGGCTCCGTTTCCTTTCAAGGGAAACGGTGCGGAGGCCAGAGTGCTTGGAGTCCTAAAAGCTATCCTCTCGTTCCACTGAAGCGTAACAACGATGAAGACTTCATGGAAAGCGAGGCACGCAGAGCTTGCCCGGTGGAAACTTAGACACTACCCTGAGGCTCAGGGTGGCCTTGCGCTTTCAAAGGCTGAACGAGGTCTGCGGGATGATCTCTCCTCCAGCGTGGCAGGAACCCGTTTTCTCGGGGGAAAGTGCTCGTTTCCTACGCAAGCGTACCTGCGGAGGCTAGAAGCAGGGCAACTTCAGGGTTTGGTAGGCAGGCCCTGGGACACTAGAATCCAAACTTCCAAAGAGAAAAGGCTGCTTTTGTCAGCACAGCCACCTACCCTTGTCAGCACCCAGCATAACTACCTGCAGTATAGGAGCTACGAAGGGAGCGAAATGGACACACTGGGTTCCTGAGAAACTCCCCTGGACACCTGCAAGCAGCCTGTTTCCCTGGGGGAACATACTCGTTTCCTCCACGGGCGTGGCTGCAGAGAGTAGAAACTGGGCCTTCCTAGGTTTTCACAAACAACTCCGAGGCTACAAGAATCCAGATATAAAAATGGAAAAGACTGCTTTTCGAAGCAGGGCCACCTATCCTAGTTCACAGCAAACATGAGTCCCTGCAGTAGTGGAGCAGCCGAGGGACAGCATGGCGAAACCCTAAGAACTTCGATAAGTACCTTTGTGCAGGCGTCGAAGTGTGGCAAGATTCCTGACGGAGGGCTTGCCTGAGCGAGGCCTAGTTGTCAGTGCCTCTACCGGGGGCCTAGCAGTGTAAAGTGAGGAATTGTGCTCTTTGCTCAGCTTGGGTCTCACATCGACGTTCTGCTTATCCTAGCGAGGCGGCAGGTGTGAGCTCCCGGAAGGAACGCTGAGCAGAGTGTTTGTCTCACTGCAGGTAGGGCCCTTGTCCTCACTGAGTCCAATTTGCCCAGCACATGAGACCAGCTCGGACTGTCTTCGTGAACTGGGGTAAGCTGCGGCAACATAGGTTTCCAAGAAGAGAGAGAGCAGTGTGCCGCCTAGTCTCTGCATGCCAAGAAGTGTGTTGAAGGGCCTACACGGCTGCTTGATGCTCAGCAGGCAGAGAGGAGACGTGGAGGGGCTCCGTTTGCTTTCAAGGGAAACGGTGCGGAGGCCAGAGTGCTTGGGGTCCTGAAAGCTATCCTCTCGTTCCACTGAAGCACAACAACGGTGGAGACCTCATGGAAAGTGACGCACGCAGAGCTTACCCGGTGGAAAATTAGACACTACCCTGAGGCTCAGGGTGGCCTTGCGCTTTCCCAGGCTGAACGGGGTCTGCGGGATTACCTCTCCTCCAGCGTGGCAGGAACCCGGTTTCTCGGGGGAAAGTGCTCGTTTCCTACGCAAGCGTACCTGCAGAGGCTGGAAGCAGGGCAACTTCAGGGTTTGGCAGGCAGGCCCTGGGACACGAGAATCCAACTTTCCAAAGGGGAAAGGCTGCTTTTGTCAGCAGAGCCACCTACTCTTGTCAGCAGCCAGCATAAGTTACTCCAGTATGGGAGCTGCGAAGGGAGAGAAATGGGACACACTGGGCACCTGAGAAGCTCTCCTCGACACTTGCAAGCAGCCTGCTTCTCTGGGGGAACATACTCGTTTCCTCCCCGGGTGTGCCTGCAGTGAGTAGAAGCTGGGCCTTCCTAGGGTTTCACAAACAGCTCCGAGTCTCCAAGAATCTAGATATCCAAAGGGGAAAAGACTGCTTTTCGAAGCAGATCCACCTATCCTAGTTCACAGCAAACATGAGTCCCTGCGCTAGTGGGGCTGCCGAGGGAGAGCATGGCGAAACCCTGGGAACTTCGCTAAGTACCTTTCACTGTGCAGGCGTCGAAGTGTGGCAAGATTCCTGACGGAGGGCTGACCTGAGCAAGGCCTGGTTGGCAGTGCCTCTTCCGGGGGCCTAGCAGTGTAAAGTGAGGAATTGTGCTTTTTGCTCAGTTTGGATCTCCCATCGACGTTCTGCTTAACCTAGCGAGCCGGCAGGTGTGAGCTCCCGGAAGGAACGCTGAGCAGAGTGTTTGTCTCAGTGCAGGTAGGGCCCTTGTCCTCACGGAGCCCAAAATGCGTAGCACATGAGACCGGCTCGGACTGTCTTCGTGAGCTGGGGCAAGCTGCGGCAACCTATTTTTCCAAGAAGAGAGAGAGCAGTGTGCCGCCTGGGCTCTGTATGCCAAGACGTGTTTTGAAGGGCCTACACGGCTGCTTGTTGGTCAGGAGGCAGAGAGGAGACATGGAGGGGCTTCGTTTTCTTTCAAGGGAAACGGTACGCTGGCCAGAGTGCTTGGAGTCCTGAAAGCTATCCTCGCGTTCCACTGAAGCACAGCAACGGTGGAGACCTCTTGGAAACCACGGCACGGAGAGCTTGCCCCTAGGAAACTTAGACACTACCCTGAGGCTCAGGGTGGCCTTGCGCTTTCCGAGGCGGATCGAGGTCTGCCGGATTATCTCTCCTCCAGCGTGGCAGGGACCCGGTTTCTCGGGGGAAAGTGCTCGTTTCCTACGCAAGCGTACCTGCCGAGGCTAGAAGCAGGGCAACTTCAGGGTTTGGCAGGCAGGTCCTGGGACACTAGAATCTAACCTTCCAAAGGACAAGGCTGCTTTTCTCAGCAGAGCCACCTACCCTTGTCAGCAGCCAGCATAAGTTACTGCAGTATGGGAGCTGCGAAGGGAGAGAAATGGGACACACTGGGCACCTGAGAAGCTCTCCTCGACACTTGCAAGCAGCCTGTTTCTCTGGGGGAACATACTCGTTTCCTCCCCGGGTGTGCCTGCAGTGAGTAGAAGCTGGGCCTTCCTAGGGTTTCACAAACAGCTCCGAGTCTCCAAGAATCTAGATATCCAAAGGGGAAAAGACTGCTTTTCGAAGCAGATCCACCTATCCTAGTTCACAGCAAACATGAGTCCCTGCGCTAGTGGAGCTGCCGAGGGAGAGCATGGGGAAACCCTGGGAACTTCCTTAAGTACCTTTACTGTGCAGGCCTCGAAGTGTGGCAAGATCCCTGACGGAGGGCTGACCTGAGCAAGGCCTGGTTGGCAGTGCCTCTTCCAGGGGCCTAGGAGTGTAAAGTGAGGAATTGTGCTTTTTGCTCAGTTTGGATCTCCCATCGACGTCCTGCTTAACCTAGCGAGCCGGCAGGTGTGAGCTCCCGGAAGGAACGCTGAGCAGAGTGTTTGGTCAGTGCAGGTAGGGCCCTTGTCCTCACTGAGTCCAAGTTGCCCAGCATATGAGACCAGCTCGGACTGTCTTCTTGAGCTGGGCAAGCTGCGGCAACCTAGGTTTCCAAGAAGAGAGAGAGCAGTGTGCCGCCTGGGCTCTGCATGCCAAGACGTGTTTTGAAGGGCCTACACGGCTGCTTGTTGCTCAGGAGGCAGAGAGGAGACGTGGAGGGGCTCCGTTTTCTTTCAAGGCAAACGGTGCAGTGGCCAGAGTGCTTGGAGTCCTGAAAGCTATCCTCTCGTTCCACTGAAGCACAACAACGGTGGAGACCTCATGGAAAGTGAGGCACGCAGAGCTTACCAGGTGAAAACTTAGACACTACCCTGAGGCTCAGGGGGGCCTTGCGCTTTCCCAGGCTGAACGGGGTCAGCGGGATGATCTCTCCTCCAGCGTGGCAGGAACCCGGTTGCTCGGGGGAAAGTGCTCGTTTCCTACGCAAGCGTACCTGCGGAGGCTAGAAGTAGGGCAACTTCAGGGTTTGGCAGGCAGGCCCTGGGACACTAGAATCCACCCTTCCAAAGGGAAAAGGCTGCTTTTGTCAGCAGAGCCACCTACACTTGTCAGCAGCCAGCATAAATACCTGCAGTATGGGAGCTACGAAGGGAGAGAAATGGGACACACTGGGCACCTGAGAAGCTCTCCTCGAAACCTGCAAGCAGCCTGTTTCTCTGGGGGAACATACTCGTTTCCTCCCCGGGTGTGCCTGCAGTGAGTAGAAGCTGGGCCTTCCTAGGGTTTCACAAACAGCTCCGAGTCTACAAGAATCTAGATATCCAAAGGGGAAAAGACTGCTTTTCGAAGCAGATCCACCTATCCTAGTTCACAGCAAACATGAGTCCCGCGCTAGTGGAGCTGCCGAGGGAGAGCATGGCGAAACCCTGGGAACTTGGCTGAGTACCTTTCACTGTGCAGGCGTCGAAGTGTGGCCAGATCCCTGACGGAGGGCTGACCTGAGCAAGGCCTGGTTGGCAGTGCCTCTTCCGTGGGCCTAGCAGTGTAAAGTGAGGAATTGTGCTTTTTGCTCAGTTTGGATCTCCCATCGACGTCCCGCTTAACCTAGCGAGCCGTCAGGTGTGAGCTCCCGGAAGGAACGCTGAGCAGAGTGTTTGTCTCAGTGCAGGTAGGGCCCTTGTCCTCACTGAGTCCAAGTTTCCCAGGATATGAGACCAGCTCGGAATGTCCTCGTGAGCTGGGGCAAGCTGCGGTAACCTAGGTTTCCAAGAAGAGAGAGAGCAGTGTGCCGCCTGGGCTCTGCATGCCAAGACGTGTTTTGAAGGGCCTACACGGCTGCTTGTTGCTCAGGAGGCAGAGAGGAGACGTCGAGGGGCTCCGTTTTCTTTCAAGGGAAACGGTGCGCTGGCCAGAGTGCTTGGAGTCCTGAAAGCTATCCTCTCGTTCCACTGAAGCACAACAACGGTGGAGACCTCATGGAAAGCGAGGCACGCAGAGTTTACCCGGTGGAAACTTGGACACTACCCTGAGGCTCATGGTGGCCTTGCGCTTTCCCAGGCTGAACGGGGTCTGCGGGATTATCTCTCCTCCAGCGTGGCAGGAACCCGGTTGCTCGGGGGAAAGTGCTCGTTTCCTACGCAAGCGTACCTGCGGAGGCTAGAAGCAGGGCAACTTCAGGGTTTGGTAGGCAGGCCCTGGGACACTAGAATCCAAACTTCCAAAGAGAAAAGGCTGCTTTTGTCAGCACAGCCACCTACCCTTGTCAGCACCCAGCATAACTACCTGCAGTATAGGAGCTACGAAGGGAGCGAAATGGACACACTGGGTTCCTGAGAAACTCCCCTGGACACCTGCAAGCAGCCTGTTTCCCTGGGGGAACATACTCGTTTCCTCCACGGGCGTGGCTGCAGAGAGTAGAAACTGGGCCTTCCTAGGTTTTCACAAACAACTCCGAGGCTACAAGAATCCAGATATAAAAATGGAAAAGACTGCTTTTCGAAGCAGGGCCACCTATCCTAGTTCACAGCAAACATGAGTCCCTGCAGTAGTGGAGCAGCCGAGGGACAGCATGGCGAAACCCTAAGAACTTCGATAAGTACCTTTGTGCAGGCGTCGAAGTGTGGCAAGATTCCTGACGGAGGGCTTGCCTGAGCGAGGCCTAGTTGTCAGTGCCTCTACCGGGGGCCTAGCAGTGTAAAGTGAGGAATTGTGCTCTTTGCTCAGCTTGGGTCTCACATCGACGTTCTGCTTATCCTAGCGAGGCGGCAGGTGTGAGCTCCCGGAAGGAACGCTGAGCAGAGTGTTTGTCTCACTGCAGGTAGGGCCCTTGTCCTCACTGAGTCCAATTTGCCCAGCACATGAGACCAGCTCGGACTGTCTTCGTGAACTGGGGTAAGCTGCGGCAACATAGGTTTCCAAGAAGAGAGAGAGCAGTGTGCCGCCTAGTCTCTGCATGCCAAGAAGTGTGTTGAAGGGCCTACACGGCTGCTTGATGCTCAGCAGGCAGAGAGGAGACGTGGAGGGGCTCCGTTTGCTTTCAAGGGAAACGGTGCGGAGGCCAGAGTGCTTGGGGTCCTGAAAGCTATCCTCTCGTTCCACTGAAGCACAACAACGGTGGAGACCTCATGGAAAGTGACGCACGCAGAGCTTACCCGGTGGAAAATTAGACACTACCCTGAGGCTCAGGGTGGCCTTGCGCTTTCCCAGGCTGAACGGGGTCTGCGGGATTACCTCTCCTCCAGCGTGGCAGGAACCCGGTTTCTCGGGGGAAAGTGCTCGTTTCCTACGCAAGCGTACCTGCAGAGGCTGGAAGCAGGGCAACTTCAGGGTTTGGCAGGCAGGCCCTGGGACACGAGAATCCAACTTTCCAAAGGGGAAAGGCTGCTTTTGTCAGCAGAGCCACCTACTCTTGTCAGCAGCCAGCATAAGTTACTCCAGTATGGGAGCTGCGAAGGGAGAGAAATGGGACACACTGGGCACCTGAGAAGCTCTCCTCGACACTTGCAAGCAGCCTGCTTCTCTGGGGGAACATACTCGTTTCCTCCCCGGGTGTGCCTGCAGTGAGTAGAAGCTGGGCCTTCCTAGGGTTTCACAAACAGCTCCGAGTCTCCAAGAATCTAGATATCCAAAGGGGAAAAGACTGCTTTTCGAAGCAGATCCACCTATCCTAGTTCACAGCAAACATGAGTCCCTGCGCTAGTGGGGCTGCCGAGGGAGAGCATGGCGAAACCCTGGGAACTTCGCTAAGTACCTTTCACTGTGCAGGCGTCGAAGTGTGGCAAGATTCCTGACGGAGGGCTGACCTGAGCAAGGCCTGGTTGGCAGTGCCTCTTCCGGGGGCCTAGCAGTGTAAAGTGAGGAATTGTGCTTTTTGCTCAGTTTGGATCTCCCATCGACGTTCTGCTTAACCTAGCGAGCCGGCAGGTGTGAGCTCCCGGAAGGAACGCTGAGCAGAGTGTTTGTCTCAGTGCAGGTAGGGCCCTTGTCCTCACTGAGGCCAAAATGCGTAGCACATGAGACCGGCTCGGACTGTCTTCGTGAGCTGGGGCAAGCTGCGGCAACCTATTTTTCCAAGAAGAGAGAGAGCAGTGTGCCGCCTGGGCTCTGTATGCCAAGACGTGTTTTGAAGGGCCTACACGGCTGCTTGTTGGTCAGGAGGCAGAGAGGAGACATGGAGGGGCTTCGTTTTCTTTCAAGGGAAACGGTACGCTGGCCAGAGTGCTTGGAGTCCTGAAAGCTATCCTCGCGTTCCACTGAAGCACAGCAACGGTGGAGACCTCTTGGAAACCACGGCACGGAGAGCTTGCCCCTAGGAAACTTAGACACTACCCTGAGGCTCAGGGTGGCCTTGCGCTTTCCGAGGCGGATCGAGGTCTGCCGGATTATCTCTCCTCCAGCGTGGCAGGGACCCGGTTTCTCGGGGGAAAGTGCTCGTTTCCTACGCAAGCGTACCTGCCGAGGCTAGAAGCAGGGCAACTTCAGGGTTTGGCAGGCAGGTCCTGGGACACTAGAATCTAACCTTCCAAAGGACAAGGCTGCTTTTCTCAGCAGAGCCACCTACCCTTGTCAGCAGCCAGCATAAGTTACTGCAGTATGGGAGCTGCGAAGGGAGAGAAATGGGACACACTGGGCACCTGAGAAGCTCTCCTCGACACTTGCAAGCAGCCTGTTTCTCTGGGGGAACATACTCGTTTCCTCCCCGGGTGTGCCTGCAGTGAGTAGAAGCTGGGCCTTCCTAGGGTTTCACAAACAGCTCCGAGTCTCCAAGAATCTAGATATCCAAAGGGGAAAAGACTGCTTTTCGAAGCAGATCCACCTATCCTAGTTCACAGCAAACATGAGTCCCTGCGCTAGTGGAGCTGCCGAGGGAGAGCATGGGGAAACCCTGGGAACTTCCTTAAGTACCTTTACTGTGCAGGCCTCGAAGTGTGGCAAGATCCCTGACGGAGGGCTGACCTGAGCAAGGCCTGGTTGGCAGTGCCTCTTCCAGGGGCCTAGGAGTGTAAAGTGAGGAATTGTGCTTTTTGCTCAGTTTGGATCTCCCATCGACGTCCTGCTTAACCTAGCGAGCCGGCAGGTGTGAGCTCCCGGAAGGAACGCTGAGCAGAGTGTTTGGTCAGTGCAGGTAGGGCCCTTGTCCTCACTGAGTCCAAGTTGCCCAGCATATGAGACCAGCTCGGACTGTCTTCTTGAGCTGGGCAAGCTGCGGCAACCTAGGTTTCCAAGAAGAGAGAGAGCAGTGTGCCGCCTGGGCTCTGCATGCCAAGACGTGTTTTGAAGGGCCTACACGGCTGCTTGTTGCTCAGGAGGCAGAGAGGAGACGTGGAGGGGCTCCGTTTTCTTTCAAGGCAAACGGTGCAGTGGCCAGAGTGCTTGGAGTCCTGAAAGCTATCCTCTCGTTCCACTGAAGCACAACAACGGTGGAGACCTCATGGAAAGTGAGGCACGCAGAGCTTACCAGGTGAAAACTTAGACACTACCCTGAGGCTCAGGGGGGCCTTGCGCTTTCCCAGGCTGAACGGGGTCAGCGGGATGATCTCTCCTCCAGCGTGGCAGGAACCCGGTTGCTCGGGGGAAAGTGCTCGTTTCCTACGCAAGCGTACCTGCGGAGGCTAGAAGCAGGGCAACTTCAGGGTTTGGCAGGCAGGCCCTGGGACACTAGAATCCACCCTTCCAAAGGGAAAAGGCTGCTTTTGTCAGCAGAGCCACCTACACTTGTCAGCAGCCTGCATAAATACCTGCAGTATGGGAGCTACGAAGGGAGAGAAATGGGACACACTGGGCACCTGAGAAGCTCTCCTCGAAACCTGCAAGCAGCCTGTTTCTCTGGGGGAACATACTCGTTTCCTCCCCGGGTGTGCCTGCAGTGAGTAGAAGCTGGGCCTTCCTAGGGTTTCACAAACAGCTCCGAGTCTACAAGAATCTAGATATCCAAAGGGGAAAAGACTGCTTTTCGAAGCAGATCCACCTATCCTAGTTCACAGCAAACATGAGTCCCGCGCTAGTGGAGCTGCCGAGGGAGAGCATGGCGAAACCCTGGGAACTTGGCTGAGTACCTTTCACTGTGCAGGCGTCGAAGTGTGGCCAGATCCCTGACGGAGGGCTGACCTGAGCAAGGCCTGGTTGGCAGTGCCTCTTCCGTGGGCCTAGCAGTGTAAAGTGAGGAATTGTGCTTTTTGCTCAGTTTGGATCTCCCATCGACGTCCCGCTTAACCTAGCGAGCCGTCAGGTGTGAGCTCCCGGAAGGAACGCTGAGCAGAGTGTTTGTCTCAGTGCAGGTAGGGCCCTTGTCCTCACTGAGTCCAAGTTTCCCAGGATATGAGACCAGCTCGGAATGTCCTCGTGAGCTGGGGCAAGCTGCGGTAACCTAGGTTTCCAAGAAGAGAGAGAGCAGTGTGCCGCCTGGGCTCTGCATGCCAAGACGTGTTTTGAAGGGCCTACACGGCTGCTTGTTGCTCAGGAGGCAGAGAGGAGACGTGGAGGGGCTCCGTTTTCTTTCAAGGGAAACGGTGCGCTGGCCAGAGTGCTTGGAGTCCTGAAAGCTATCCTCTCGTTCCACTGAAGCACAACAACGGTGGAGACCTCATGGAAAGCGAGGCACGCAGAGTTTACCCGGTGGAAACTTGGACACTACCCTGAGGCTCATGGTGGCCTTGCGCTTTCCCAGGCTGAACGGGGTCTGCGGGATTATCTCTCCTCCAGCGTGGCAGGAACCCGGTTGCTCGGGGGAAAGTGCTCGTTTCCTACGCAAGCGTACCTGCGGAGGCTAGAAGCAGGGCAACTTCAGGGTTTGGTAGGCAGGCCCTGGGACACTAGAATCAAAACTTCCAAAGAGAAAAGGCTGCTTTTTTCAGCACAGCCACCTACCCTTGTCAGCACCCAGCATAACTACCTGCAGTATAGGAGCTATGAAGGGAGCGAAATGGACACACTGGGTTCCTGAGAAGCTCCCCTGGACACCTGCAAGCAGCCTGTTTCTCTGGGGGAACATACTCGTTTCCTCCACGGGCGTGGCTGCAGAGAGTAGAAACTGGGCCTTCCTAGGTTTTCACAAACAGCTCCGAAGCTACAAGAATCCAGATATCCAAAGGGAAAAGACTGCTTTTCGAAGCAGGGCCACCTATCCTAGTTCACAGCAAACATGAGTCCCTGCAGTAGTGGAGCAGCCGAGGGACAGCATGGCGAAACCCTAAGAACTTCGATAAGTACCTTTGTGCAGGCGTCGAAGTGTGGCAAGATTCCTGACGGAGGGCTTGCCTGAGCGAGGCCTAGTTGTCAGTGCCTCTACCGGGGGCCTAGCAGTGTAAAGTGAGGAATTGTGCTCTTTGCTCAGCTTGGGTCTCACATCGACGTTCTGCTTATCCTAGCGAGGCGGCAGGTGTGAGCTCCCGGAAGGAACGCTGAGCAGAGTGTTTGTCTCACTGCAGGTAGGGCCCTTGTCCTCACTGAGTCCAATTTGCCCAGCACATGAGACCAGCTCGGACTGTCTTCGTGAACTGGGGTAAGCTGCGGCAACATAGGTTTCCAAGAAGAGAGAGAGCAGTGTGCCGCCTAGTCTCTGCATGCCAAGAAGTGTGTTGAAGGGCCTACACGGCTGCTTGATGCTCAGCAGGCAGAGAGGAGACGTGGAGGGGCTCCGTTTGCTTTCAAGGGAAACGGTGCGGAGGCCAGAGTGCTTGGGGTCCTGAAAGCTATCCTCTCGTTCCACTGAAGCACAACAACGGTGGAGACCTCATGGAAAGTGAGGCACGCAGAGCTTACCAGGTGAAAACTTAGACACTACCCTGAGGCTCAGGGTGGCCTTGCGCTTTCCAGGCTGAACGGGGTCTGCGGGATTATCTCTCCTCCAGCGTGGCAGGAACCCGGTTGCTCGGGGGAAAGTGCTCGTTTCCTACGCAAGCGTACCTGCGGAGGCTAGAAGCAGGGCAACTTCAGGGTTTGGCAGGCAGGCCCTGGGACACTAGAATCCACCCTTCCAAAGGGAAAAGGCTGCTTTTGTCAGCAGAGCCACCTACACTTGTCAGCAGCCAGCATAAGTACCTGCAGTATGGGAGCTACGAAGGGAGAGAAATGGGACACACTGGGTACCTGAGAAGCTCCCCTCGACACCTGCAAGCAGCGTGTTTCTCTTTGGGAACATACTCGTTTCCTCCCCGGGCGTGCCTGCAGTGAGTAGAAGCTGGGCCTTCCTAGGTTTTCACAAACAGCTCCGAGGCTACAAGAATCCAGATATCCAAAGGGGAAAAGACTGCTTTTCGAAGCAGATCCACCTATCCTAGTTCACAGCAAACATGAGTCCCTGCGCTAGTGGAGCTGCCGAGGGAGAGCATGGCGAAATCCTAGGAACTTCGCTAAGTATCTTTGACTGTGCAGGCGTCGAAGTGTGGCAAGATTCCTGACGGAGGGCTTGCCTGACAGAGGCGTAGTTGTCCGTGCCTCTTCCGGGCGCCTAGCAGTTTAAAGTGAGCAATTGTGCTCTTTGCTCAGCTTGGATCTCACGTCGTCGTTCTGCTTAACATAGCGAGACGGCAGGTGTGAGCTCCCGGAAGGAACGCTGAGCAGAGTGTTAGTCTCAGTGCAGGTAGGGCCCTTATCCTCACTGAGTCCAAGTTGCCCAGCACATGAGACCAGCTCGGAGTGTCTCCGTGATCTGGGGCAAGCTGCGGCAACCTAGGTTTCCAAGAAGAGAGAGAGCATTGTGCCACCTGGGCTCTGCATGCCAAGACGTGTGTTGAAGGGCCTACACGGCTGCTTGTTGCTCAGCAGGCAGAGAGGAGACGAGGAGGGGCTCCGTTTCCTTTCAAGGGAAACGGTGCGGAGGCCAGTGTGCTTGGAGTCCTAAGAGCTATCCTCTCATACCACTGAAGCAAACAACGATGGAGACCTCATGGAAAGCGAGGCACGCAGAGCTTGCCCGGTGGAAACTTAGACACTACCCTGAGGCTCAGGGTGGCCTTGTGCTTTCCGAGGCGGATCGAGGTCTGCGGGATTATCTCTCCTCCAGCGTGGCAGGAACCCGGTTTCTCGGGGGAAAGTGCTCGTTTCCTACGCAAGTGTACCTGCGGAGGCTAGAAGCACGGCAACTTCAGGGTTTGGCAGGCAGGCCCTGGGACACTAGAATCCAACCTTTCAAAGGGAAAAGGCTGTTTTTGTCAGCAGAGCCACCTACCCTTGTCAGCAGCCAGCATAAGTTACTGCAGTATGGGAGCTGCGAAGGGAGAGAAATGGGACACACTGGGCACCTGAGAAGCTCTCCTCGACACTTGCAAGCAGCCTGTTTCTCTGGGGGAACATACTCGTTTCCTCCCCAGGTGTGCCTGCTGTGAGTAGAAGCTGGGCCTTCCTAGGGTTTCACGAACAACTCCGAGTCTACAAGAATCTAAATATCCAAAGGGGAAAAGACTGCTTTTCGAAGCAGATCCACCTATCCTAGTTCACAGCAAACATGAGTCCCTGCGCTAGTGGAGCTGCCGAGGGAGAGCATGGGGAAACCCTGGGAACTTCCTTAAGTACCTTTACTGTGCAGGCCTCGAAGTGTGGCAAGATCCCTGACGGAGGGCTGACCTGAGCAAGGCCTGGTTGGCAGTGCCTCTTCCAGGGGCCTTGCAGTGTAAAGTGAGGAATTGTGCTTTTTGCTCAGTTTGGATCTCCCATCGACGTCCTGCTTAACCTAGCGAGCCGGCAGGTGTGAGCTCCCGGAAGGAACACTGAGCAGAGTGTTTGTCTCAGTGCAGGTAGGGCCCTTGTCCTCATTGAGTCCAAGTTGCCCAGCATATGAGACCAGCTCGGACTGTCTTCGTGAGCTGGGGCAAGCTGCGGCAACCTAGGTTTCCAAGAAGAGAGAGAGCAGTGTGCCGCCTGGGCTCTGCATGCCAAGACGTGTTTTGAAGGGCCTACACGGCTGCTTGTTGCTCAGGAGGCAGAGAGGAGACGTGGAGGGGCTCCGTTTTCTTTCAAGCAAACGGTGCGGTGGCCAGAGTGCTTGGAGTCCTGAAAGCTATCCTCTCGTTCCACTGAAGCACAACAACGGTGGAGACCTCATGGAAAGTGAGGCACGCAGAGCTTACCAGGTGAAAACTTAGACACTACCCTGAGGCTCAGGGTGGCCTTGCGCTTTCCCCGGCTGAACGGGGTCTGCGGGATGATCTCTCCTCCAGCGTGGCAGGAACGCGGTTTCTCGGGGGAAAGTGCTCGTTTCCTACGCAAGCGTACCTGCGGAGGCTAGAAGCAGGGCAACTTCAGGGTTTGGCAGGCAGGCCCTGGGACAGTAGAATCCAACCTTCTAAAGGGAAAAGGCTGCTTTTGTCAGCAGAGCCACCTACCCTTGTCAGCACCCAGAATAAGTTACTGCAGTATGGGAGCTACGAAGGGAGAGAAATGGGACACACTGGGTACCTGAGAAGCTCCCCTCGACACCTGCAAGCAGCCTGTTTCTCTGGGGAAACATACTCGTTTCCTCCCCGGCCGTGCCTGCAGTGAGTAGAAGCTGGGCCTTCCTATTTTTTCACAAACAGCTCCGAGGCTACAAGAATCCAGATATCCAAAGGGGAAAAGACTGCTTTTCGAAGCAGATCCACCTATCCTAGTTCAAAGCAAACATGAGTCCCTGCAGTAGTGGAACTGCCGAGGGAGAGCATGGCGAAATCCTAGGAACTTCGCTAAGTATCTTTGACTGTGCAGGCGTCGAAGTGTGGCAAGATTCCTGACGGAGGGCTTGCCTGAGCGAGGCCTAGTTGTCACTGCCTCTTCCGGGCGCCTAGCAGTGTAAAGTGAGCAATTGTGCTCTTTGCTCAGCTTGGATCTCACATCGACGTTCTGCTTAACATAGCGAGACGGCGGGTGTGAGCTCCCGGAAGGAACGCTGAGCAGAGTGTTTGTCTCACTGCAGGTAGGGCCCTTGTCCTCACTGAGCCCAAATTGCCCAGCACATGAGACGGGCTCGGACGGTCTCCGTGATCTGGGGCAAGCTGCGGCAACCTAGGTTTCCAAGAAGAGAGAGAGCAGTGTGCCGCCTGGGCTCTGCATGCCAAGACGTGTGTTGAAGGGCCTACACGGCTGCTTGTTGCTCAGCAGGCAGAGAGGAGACGTGGAGGGGCTCCGTTTCCTTTCAAGGGAAACGGTGCGGAGGCCAGAGTGCTTGGAGTCCTAAAAGCTATCCTCTCGTTCCACTGAAGCGTAACAACGATGAAGACTTCATGGAAAGCGAGGCACGCAGAGCTTGCCCGGTGGAAACTTAGACACTACCCTGAGGCTCAGGGTGGCCTTGCGCTTTCCCAGGCTGAACGAGGTCTGCGGGATGATCTCTCCTCCAGCGTGGCAGGAACCCGTTTTCTCGGGGGAAAGTGCTCGTTTCCTACGCAAGCGTACCTGCGGAGGCTAGAAGCAGGGCAACTTCAGGGTTTGGTAGGCAGGCCCTGGGACACTAGAATCCAAACTTCCAAAGAGAAAAGGCTGCTTTTGTCAGCACAGCCACCTACCCTTGTCAGCACCCAGCATAACTACCTGCAGTATAGGAGCTACGAAGGGAGCGAAATGGACACACTGGGTTCCTGAGAAACTCCCCTGGACACCTGCAAGCAGCCTGTTTCCCTGGGGGAACATACTCGTTTCCTCCACGGGCGTGGCTGCAGAGAGTAGAAATTGGGCCTTCCTAGGTTTTCACAAACAACTCCGAGGCTACAAGAATCCAGATATAAAAATGGAAAAGACTGCTTTTCGAAGCAGGGCCACCTATCCTAGTTCACAGCAAACATGAGTCCCTGCAGTAGTGGAGCAGCCGAGGGACAGCATGGCGAAACCCTAAGAACTTCGATAAGTACCTTTGTGCAGGCGTCGAAGTGTGGCAAGATTCCTGACGGAGGGCTTGCCTGAGCGAGGCCTAGTTGTCAGTGCCTCTACCGGGGGCCTAGCAGTGTAAAGTGAGGAATTGTGCTCTTTGCTCAGCTTGGGTCTCACATCGACGTTCTGCTTATCCTAGCGAGGCGGCAGGTGTGAGCTCCCGGAAGGAACGCTGAGCAGAGTGTTTGTCTCACTGCAGGTAGGGCCCTTGTCCTCACTGAGTCCAATTTGCCCAGCACATGAGACCAGCTCGGACTGTCTTCGTGAACTGGGGTAAGCTGCGGCAACATAGGTTTCCAAGAAGAGAGAGAGCAGTGTGCCGCCTAGTCTCTGCATGCCAAGAAGTGTGTTGAAGGGCCTACACGGCTGCTTGATGCTCAGCAGGCAGAGAGGAGACGTGGAGGGGCTCCGTTTGCTTTCAAGGGAAACGGTGCGGAGGCCAGAGTGCTTGGGGTCCTGAAAGCTATCCTCTCGTTCCACTGAAGCACAACAACGGTGGAGACCTCATGGAAAGTGAGGCACGCAGAGCTTACCAGGTGAAAACTTAGACACTACCCTGAGGCTCAGGGTGGCCTTGCGCTTTCCAGGCTGAACGGGGTCTGCGGGATTATCTCTCCTCCAGCGTGGCAGGAACCCGGTTGCTCGGGGGAAAGTGCTCGTTTCCTACGCAAGCGTACCTGCGGAGGCTAGAAGCAGGGCAACTTCAGGGTTTGGCAGGCAGGCCCTGGGACACTAGAATCCACCCTTCCAAAGGGAAAAGGCTGCTTTTGTCAGCAGAGCCACCTACACTTGTCAGCAGCCAGCATAAGTACCTGCAGTATGGGAGCTACGAAGGGAGAGAAATGGGACACACTGGGTACCTGAGAAGCTCCCCTCGACACCTGCAAGCAGCGTGTTTCTCTTTTGGGAACATACTCGTTTCCTCCCCGGGCGTGCCTGCAGTGAGTAGAAGCTGGGCCTTCCTAGGTTTTCACAAACAGCTCCGAGGCTACAAGAATCCAGATATCCAAAGGGGAAAAGACTGCTTTTCGAAGCAGATCCACCTATCCTAGTTCACAGCAAACATGAGTCCCTGCGCTAGTGGAGCTGCCGAGGGAGAGCATGGCGAAATCCTAGGAACTTCGCTAAGTATCTTTGACTGTGCAGGCGTCGAAGTGTGGCAAGATTCCTGACGGAGGGCTTGCCTGACAGAGGCGTAGTTGTCCGTGCCTCTTCCGGGCGCCTAGCAGTTTAAAGTGAGCAATTGTGCTCTTTGCTCAGCTTGGATCTCACGTCGTCGTTCTGCTTAACATAGCGAGACGGCAGGTGTGAGCTCCCGGAAGGAACGCTGAGCAGAGTGTTAGTCTCAGTGCAGGTAGGGCCCTTATCCTCACTGAGTCCAAGTTGCCCAGCACATGAGACCAGCTCGGAGTGTCTCCGTGATCTGGGGCAAGCTGCGGCAACCTAGGTTTCCAAGAAGAGAGAGAGCATTGTGCCACCTGGGCTCTGCATGCCAAGACGTGTGTTGAAGGGCCTACACGGCTGCTTGTTGCTCAGCAGGCAGAGAGGAGACGAGGAGGGGCTCCGTTTCCTTTCAAGGGAAACGGTGCGGAGGCCAGTGTGCTTGGAGTCCTAAGAGCTATCCTCTCATACCACTGAAGCAAACAACGATGGAGACCTCATGGAAAGCGAGGCACGCAGAGCTTGCCCGGTGGAAACTTAGACACTACCCTGAGGCTCAGGGTGGCCTTGTGCTTTCCGAGGCGGATCGAGGTCTGCGGGATTATCTCTCCTCCAGCGTGGCAGGAACCCGGTTTCTCGGGGGAAAGTGCTCGTTTCCTACGCAAGCGTACCTGCGGAGGCTAGAAGCACGGCAACTTCAGGGTTTGGCAGGCAGGCCCTGGGACACTAGAATCCAACCTTTCAAAGGGAAAAGGCTGTTTTTGTCAGCAGAGCCACCTACCCTTGTCAGCAGCCAGCATAAGTTACTGCAGTATGGGAGCTGCGAAGGGAGAGAAATGGGACACACTGGGCACCTGAGAAGCTCTCCTCGACACTTGCAAGCAGCCTGTTTCTCTGGGGGAACATACTCGTTTCCTCCCCAGGTGTGCCTGCTGTGAGTAGAAGCTGGGCCTTCCTAGGGTTTCACGAACAACTCCGAGTCTACAAGAATCTAAATATCCAAAGGGGAAAAGACTGCTTTTCGAAGCAGATCCACCTATCCTAGTTCACAGCAAACATGAGTCCCTGCGCTAGTGGAGCTGCCGAGGGAGAGCATGGGGAAACCCTGGGAACTTCCTTAAGTACCTTTACTGTGCAGGCCTCGAAGTGTGGCAAGATCCCTGACGGAGGGCTGACCTGAGCAAGGCCTGGTTGGCAGTGCCTCTTCCAGGGGCCTAGCAGTGTAAAGTGAGGAATTGTGCTTTTTGCTCAGTTTGGATCTCCCATCGACGTCCTGCTTAACCTAGCGAGCCGGCAGGTGTGAGCTCCCGGAAGGAACACTGAGCAGAGTGTTTGTCTCAGTGCAGGTAGGGCCCTTGTCCTCATTGAGTCCAAGTTGCCCAGCATATGAGACCAGCTCGGACTGTCTTCGTGAGCTGGGGCAAGCTGCGGCAACCTAGGTTTCCAAGAAGAGAGAGAGCAGTGTGCCGCCTGGGCTCTGCATGCCAAGACGTGTTTTGAAGGGCCTACACGGCTGCTTGTTGCTCAGGAGGCAGAGAGGAGACCTGGAGGGGCTCCGTTTTCTTTCAAGCAAACGGTGCGGTGGCCAGAGTGCTTGGAGTCCTGAAAGCTATCCTCTCGTTCCACTGAAGCACAACAACGGTGGAGACCTCATGGAAAGTGAGGCACGCAGAGCTTACCAGGTGAAAACTTAGACACTACCCTGAGGCTCAGGGTGGCCTTGCGCTTTCCCAGGCTGAACGGGGTCTGCGGGATGATCTCTCCTCCAGCGTGGCAGGAACGCGGTTTCTCGGGGGAAAGTGCTCGTTTCCTACGCAAGCGTACCTGCGGAGGCTAGAAGCAGGGCAACTTCAGGGTTTGGCAGGCAGGCCCTGGGACAGTAGAATCCAACCTTCTAAAGGGAAAAGGCTGCTTTTGTCAGCAGAGCCACCTACCCTTGTCAGCACCCAGAATAAGTTACTGCAGTATGGGAGCTACGAAGGGAGAGAAATGGGACACACTGGGTACCTGAGAAGCTCCCCTCGACACCTGCAAGCAGCCTGTTTCTCTGGGGAAACATACTCGTTTCCTCCCCGGCCGTGCCTGCAGTGAGTAGAAGCTGGGCCTTCCTATTTTTTCACAAACAGCTCCGAGGCTACAAGAATCCAGATATCCAAAGGGGAAAAGACTGCTTTTCGAAGCAGATCCACCTATCCTAGTTCAAAGCAAACATGAGTCCCTGCAGTAGTGGAACTGCCGAGGGAGAGCATGGCGAAATCCTAGGAACTTCGCTAAGTATCTTTGACTGTGCAGGCGTCGAAGTGTGGCAAGATTCCTGACGGAGGGCTTGCCTGAGCGAGGCCTAGTTGTCAGTGCCTCTACCGGGGGCCTAGCAGTGTAAAGTGAGGAATTGTGCTCTTTGCTCAGCTTGGGTCTCACATCGACGTTCTGCTTATCCTAGCGAGGCGGCAGGTGTGAGCTCCCGGAAGGAACGCTGAGCAGAGTGTTTGTCTCAGTGCAGGTAGGGCCCTTGTCCTCACTGAGTCCAATTTGCCCAGCACATGAGACCAGCTCGGACTGTCTTCGTGAACTGGGGTAAGCTGCGGCAACATAGGTTTCCAAGAAGAGAGAGAGCAGTGTGCCGCCTAGTCTCTGCATGCCAAGAAGTGTGTTGAAGGGCCTACACGGCTGCTTGTTGCTCAGCAGGCAGAGAGACGTGGAGGGGCTCCGTTTGCTTTCAAGGGAAACGGTGCGGAGGCCAGAGTGCTTGGGGTCCTGAAAGCTATCCTCTCGTTCCACTGAAGCACAACAACGGTGGAGACCTCATGGAAAGTGAGGCACGCAGAGCTTACCAGGTGAAAACTTAGACACTACCCTGAGGCTCAGGGTGGCCTTGCGCTTTCCAGGCTGAACGGGGTCTGCGGGATTATCTCTCCTCCAGCGTGGCAGGAACCCGGTTGCTCGGGGGAAAGTGCTCGTTTCCTACGCAAGCGTACCTGCAGAGGCTAGAAGCAGGGCAACTTCAGGGTTTGGCAGGCAGGCCCTGGGACACTAGAATCCACCCTTCCAAAGGGAAAAGGCTGCTTTTGTCAGCAGAGCCACCTACACTTGTCAGCAGCCAGCATAAGTACCTGCAGTATGGGAGCTACGAAGGGAGAGAAATGGGACACACTGGGTACCTGAGAAGCTCCCCTCCACACCTGCAAGCAGCGTGTTTCTCTTGGGGAACATACTCGTTTCCTCCCCGGGCGTGCCTGCAGTGAGTAGAAGCTGGGCCTTCCTAGGTTTTCACAAACAGCTCCGAGGCTACAAGAATCCAGATATCCAAAGGGGAAAAGACTGCTTTTCGAAGCAGATCCACCTGTCCTAGTTCACAGCAAACATTAGTCCCTGCGCTAGTGGAGCTGCCGAGGGAGAGCATGGCGAAATCCTAGGAACTTCGCTAAGTATCTTTGACTGTGCAGGCGTCGAAGTGTGGCAAGATTCCTGACGGAGGGCTTGCCTGAGAGAGGCGTAGTTGTCCGTGCCTCTTCCGGGCGACTAGCAGTGTAAAGTGAGCAATTGTGCTCTTTGCTCAGCTTGGATCTCACGTCGTCGTTCTGCTTAACATAGCGAGACGGCAGGTGTGAGCTCCCGGAAGGAACGCTGAGCAGAGTGTTCGTCTCAGTGCAGGTAGGGCCCTTATCCTCACTGAGTCCAAGTTGCCCAGCACATGAGACCAGCTCGGAGTGTCTCCGTGATCTGGGGCAAGCTGCGGCAATCTAGGTTTCCAAGAAGAGAGAGAGCATTGTGCCGCCTGGGCTCTGCATGCCAAGACGTGTGTTGAAGGGCCTACACTGCTGCTTGTTGCTCAGGAGGCAGAGAGGAGACGAGGAGGGGCTCCGTTTCCTTTCAAGGGAAACGGTGCGGAGGCCAGTGTGCTTGGAGTCCTAAGAGCTATCCTCTCATACCACTGAAGCAAACAACGATGGAGACCTCATGGAAAGCGAGGCACGCAGAGCTTGCCCGGTGGAAACTTAGACACTAGCCTGAGGCTCAGGGTGGCCTTGTGCTTTCCGAGGCGGATCGAGGTCTGCGGGATTATCTCTCCTCCAGCGTGGCAGGAACCCGGTTTCTCGGGGGAAAGTGCTCGTTTCCTACGCAAGCGTACCTGCGGAGGCTAGAAGCACGGCAACTTCAGGGTTTGGCAGGCAGGCCCTGGGACACTAGAATCCAACCTTTCAAAGGGAAAAGGCTGTTTTTGTCAGCAGAGCCACCTACCCTTGTCAGCAGCCAGCATAAGTTACTGCAGTATGGGAGCTGCGAAGGGAGAGAAATGGGACACACTGGGCACCTGAGAAGCTCTCCTCGACACTTGCAAGCAGCCTGTTTCTCTGGGGGAACATACTCGTTTCCTCCCCAGGTGTGCCTGCTGTGAGTAGAAGCTGGGCCTTCCTAGGGTTTCACGAACAACTCCGAGTCTACAAGAATCTAAATATCCAAAGGGGAAAAGACTGCTTTTCGAAGCAGATCCACCTATCCTAGTTCACAGCAAACATGAGTCCCTGCGCTAGTGGAGCTGCCGAGGGAGAGCATGGGGAAACCCTGGGAACTTCCTTAAGTACCTTTACTGTGCAGGCCTCGAAGTGTGGCAAGATCCCTGACGGAGGGCTGACCTGAGCAAGGCCTGGTTGGCAGTGCCTCTTCCAGGGGCCTAGCAGTGTAAAGTGAGGAATTGTGCTTTTTGCTCAGTTTGGATCTCCCATCGACGTCCTGCTTAACCTAGCGAGCCGGCAGGTGTGAGCTCCCGGAAGGAACACTGAGCAGAGTGTTTGTCTCAGTGCAGGTAGGGCCCTTGTCCTCATTGAGTCCAAGTTGCCCAGCATATGAGACCAGCTCGGACTGTCTTCGTGAGCTGGGGCAAGCTGCGGCAACCTAGGTTTCCAAGAAGAGAGAGAGCAGTGTGCCGCCTGGGCTCTGCATGCCAAGACGTGTTTTGAAGGGCCTACACGGCTGCTTGTTGCTCAGGAGGCAGAGAGGAGACCTGGAGGGGCTCCGTTTTCTTTCAAGCAAACGGTGCGGTGGCCAGAGTGCTTGGAGTCCTGAAAGCTATCCTCTCGTTCCACTGAAGCACAACAACGGTGGAGACCTCATGGAAAGTGAGGCACGCAGAGCTTACCAGGTGAAAACTTAGACACTACCCTGAGGCTCAGGGTGGCCTTGCGCTTTCCCAGGCTGAACGGGGTCTGCGGGATGATCTCTCCTCCAGCGTGGCAGGAACGCGGTTTCTCGGGGGAAAGTGCTCGTTTCCTACGCAAGCGTACCTGCGGAGGCTAGAAGCAGGGCAACTTCAGGGTTTGGCAGGCAGGCCCTGGGACAGTAGAATCCAACCTTCTAAAGGGAAAAGGCTGCTTTTGTCAGCAGAGCCACCTACCCTTGTCAGCACCCAGAATAAGTTACTGCAGTATGGGAGCTACGAAGGGAGAGAAATGGGACACACTGGGTACCTGAGAAGCTCCCCTCGACACCTGCAAGCAGCCTGTTTCTCTGGGGAAACATACTCGTTTCCTCCCCGGCCGTGCCTGCAGTGAGTAGAAGCTGGGCCTTCCTATTTTTTCACAAACAGCTCCGAGGCTACAAGAATCCAGATATCCAAAGGGGAAAAGACTGCTTTTCGAAGCAGATCCACCTATCCTAGTTCAAAGCAAACATGAGTCCCTGCAGTAGTGGAACTGCCGAGGGAGA
Organism: Eschrichtius robustus; assembly: GCF_028021215.1. Lineage (NCBI taxonomy): Eukaryota > Metazoa > Chordata > Mammalia > Artiodactyla > Eschrichtiidae > Eschrichtius > Eschrichtius robustus. Next base: position 29,207,196 of record NC_090836.1, on the reverse strand, counting down.
GCATGGCGAAATCCTAGGAACTTCGCTAAGTATCTTTGACTGTGCAGGCGTCGAAGTGTGGCAAGATTCCTGACGGAGGGCTTGCCTGAGCGAGGCCTAGTTGTCACTGCCTCTTCCGGGCGCCTAGCAGTGTAAAGTGAGCAATTGTGCTCTTTGCTCAGCTTGGATCTCACATCGACGTTCTGCTTAACATAGCGAGACGGCGGGTGTGAGCTCCCGGAAGGAACGCTGAGCAGAGTGTTTGTCTCACTGCAGGTAGGGCCCTTGTCCTCACTGAGCCCAAATTGCCCAGCACATGAGACGGGCTCGGACGGTCTCCGTGATCTGGGGCAAGCTGCGGCAACCTAGGTTTCCAAGAAGAGAGAGAGCATTGTGCCGCCTGGGCTCTGCATGCCAAGACGTGTGTTGAAGGGCCTACACGGCTGCTTGTTGCTCAGCAGGCAGAGAGGAGACGTGGAGGGGCTCCGTTTCCTTTCAAGGGAAACGGTGCGGAGGCCAGAGTGCTTGGAGTCCTAAAAGCTATCCTCTCGTTCCACTGAAGCGTAACAACGATGAAGACTTCATGGAAAGCGAGGCACGCAGAGCTTGCCCGGTGGAAACTTAGACACTACCCTGAGGCTCAGGGTGGCCTTGCGCTTTCCCAGGCTGAACGAGGTCTGCGGGATGATCTCTCCTCCAGCGTGGCAGGAACCCGGTTTCTCGGGGGAAAGTGCTCGTTTCCTACGCAAGCGTACCTGCGGAGGCTAGAAGCAGGGCAACTTCAGGGTTTGGTAGGCAGGCCCTGGGACACTAGAATCCAAACTTCCAAAGAGAAAAGGCTGCTTTTGTCAGCACAGCCACCTACCCTTGTCAGCACCCAGCATAACTACCTGCAGTATAGGAGCTACGAAGGGAGCGAAATGGACACACTGGGTTCCTGAGAAACTCCCCTGGACACCTGCAAGCAGCCTGTTTCCCTGGGGGAACATACTCGTTTCCTCCACGGGCGTGGCTGCAGAGAGTAGAAACTGGGCCTTCCTAGGTTTTCACAAACAACTCCGAGGCTACAAGAATCCAGATATAAAAATGGAAAAGACTGCTTTTCGAAGCAGGGCCACCTATCCTAGTTCACAGCAAACATGAGTCCCTGCAGTAGTGGAGCAGCCGAGGGACAGCATGGCGAAACCCTAAGAACTTCGATAAGTACCTTTGTGCAGGCGTCGAAGTGTGGCAAGATTCCTGACGGAGGGCTTGCCTGAGCGAGGCCTAGTTGTCAGTGCCTCTACCGGGGGCCTAGCAGTGTAAAGTGAGGAATTGTGCTCTTTGCTCAGCTTGGGTCTCACATCGACGTTCTGCTTATCCTAGCGAGGCGGCAGGTGTGAGCTCCCGGAAGGAACGCTGAGCAGAGTGTTTGTCTCAGTGCAGGTAGGGCCCTTGTCCTCACTGAGTCCAATTTGCCCAGCACATGAGACCAGCTCGGACTGTCTTCGTGAACTGGGGTAAGCTGCGGCAACATAGGTTTCCAAGAAGAGAGAGAGCAGTGTGCCGCCTAGTCTCTGCATGCCAAGAAGTGTGTTGAAGGGCCTACACGGCTGCTTGTTGCTCAGCAGGCAGAGAGACGTGGAGGGGCTCCGTTTGCTTTCAAGGGAAACGGTGCGGAGGCCAGAGTGCTTGGGGTCCTGAAAGCTATCCTCTCGTTCCACTGAAGCACAACAACGGTGGAGACCTCATGGAAAGTGAGGCACGCAGAGCTTACCAGGTGAAAACTTAGACACTACCCTGAGGCTCAGGGTGGCCTTGCGCTTTCCAGGCTGAACGGGGTCTGCGGGATTATCTCTCCTCCAGCGTGGCAGGAACCCGGTTGCTCGGGGGAAAGTGCTCGTTTCCTACGCAAGCGTACCTGCGGAGGCTAGAAGCAGGGCAACTTCAGGGTTTGGCAGGCAGGCCCTGGGACACTAGAATCCACCCTTCCAAAGGGAAAAGGCTGCTTTTGTCAGCAGAGCCACCTACACTTGTCAGCAGCCAGCATAAGTACCTGCAGTATGGGAGCTACGAAGGGAGAGAAATGGGACACACTGGGTACCTGAGAAGCTCCCCTCCACACCTGCAAGCAGCGTGTTTCTCTTGGGGAACATACTCGTTTCCTCCCCGGGCGTGCCTGCAGTGAGTAGAAGCTGGGCCTTCCTAGGTTTTCACAAACAGCTCCGAGGCTACAAGAATCCAGATATCCAAAGGGGAAAAGACTGCTTTTCGAAGCAGATCCACCTGTCCTAGTTCACAGCAAACATTAGTCCCTGCGCTAGTGGAGCTGCCGAGGGAGAGCATGGCGAAATCCTAGGAACTTCGCTAAGTATCTTTGACTGTGCAGGCGTCGAAGTGTGGCAAGATTCCTGACGGAGGGCTTGCCTGAGAGAGGCGTAGTTGTCCGTGCCTCTTCCGGGCGCCTAGCAGTGTAAAGTGAGCAATTCTGCTCTTTGCTCAGCTTGGATCTCACGTCGTCGTTCTGCTTAACATAGCGAGACGGCAGGGGTGAGCTCCCGGAAGGAACGCTGAGCAGAGTGTTCGTCTCAGTGCAGGTAGGGCCCTTATCCTCACTGAGTCCAAGTTGCCCAGCACATGAGACCAGCTCGGAGTGTCTCCGTGATCTGGGGCAAGCTGCGGCAATCTAGGTTTCCAAGAAGAGAGAGAGCATTGTGCCGCCTGGGCTCTGCATGCCAAGACGTGTGTTGAAGGGCCTACACTGCTGCTTGTTGCTCAGGAGGCAGAGAGGAGACGTGGAGGGGCTCCGTTTTCTTTCAAGGGAAACGGTGCGGTGGCCAGAATGCTTGGAGTCCTGAAAGCGATCCTCTCGTTCCACTGAAGCACAACAACGGTGGAGACCTCATGGAAAGTGAGGCACGCAGAGCTTACCCGATGGAAACTTAGACACTACCCTGAGGCTCAGGGTGGCCTTGCGCTTTCCCAGGCTGAACGGGGTCTGCGGGATTACCTCTCCGCCAGCGTGGCAGGAACCCGGTTTCTCGGGGGAAAGTGCTCGTTTCCTACGCAAGCGTACCTGCGGAGGCTAGAAGCAGGGCAACTTCAGGGTTTGGCAGGCAGGCCCTGGGACACTAGAATCCAACTTTCCAAAGGGAAAAGGCTGCTTTTGTCAGCAGAGCCACCTACTCTTGTCAGCAGACAGCATAAGTTACTGCAGTATGGGAGCTGCGAAGTGAGAGAAATGGGACACACTGGGGACCTGAGAAGCTCTCCTCGACACTTGCAAGCAGCCTGCTTCTCTGGGGGAACATACTCGTTTCCTCCCCGGGCGTGCCTGCAGTGAGTAGAAGCTGGGCCTTCCTAGGGTTTCACAAACAGCTCCGAGTCTCCAAGAATCTAGATATCCAAAGGGGAAAAGACTGCTTTTCGAAGCAGATCCACCTATCCTAGTTCACAGCAAACATGAGTCCCTGCGCTAGTGGAGCTGCCGAGGGAGAGCATGGCGAAACCCTGGGAACTTCGCTAAGTACCTTTCACTGTGCAGGTGTCGAAGTGTGGCAAGATTCCTGACGGAGGGCTGACCTGAGCAAGGCCTGGTTGGCAGTGCCTCTTCCGGGAGCCTAGCAGTGTAAAGTGAGGAATTGTGCTTTTTGCTCAGTTTGGATCTCCCATCGACGTTCTGCTTAACCTAGCGAGCCGGCAGGTGTGAGTTCCCGGAAGGAACGCTGAGCAGAGTGTTTGTCTCAGTGCAGGTAGGGCCCTTGTCCTCACTGAGGCCAAAATGCCCAGCACATGAGACTGGCTCGGACTGTCTTCGTGAGCTGGGGCAAACTGCGGCAACCTATTTTTCCAAGAAGAGAGAGAGCAGTGTGCCGCCTGGGCTCTGTATGCCAAGACGTGTTTTGAAGGGCCTACACGGCTGCTTGTTGGTCAGGAGGCAGAGAGGAGACATGGAGGGGCTTCGTTTTCTTTCAAGGGAAACGGTACGCTGGCCAGAGTGCTTGGAGTCCTGAAAGCTATCCTCGCGTTCCTCTGAAGCACAGCAACTGTGGAGACCTCATGGAAACCAAGGCACGGAGAGCTTGCCCCTAGGAAACTTAGACACTACCCTGAGGCTCAGGGTGGCCTTGCGCTTTCCGAGGCGGATCGAGGTCTGCCGGGTTATCTCTCCTCCAGCGTGGCAGGGACCCGGTTTCTCGGGGGAAAGTGCTCGTTTCCTACGCAAGCGTACCTGCGGAGGCTAGAAGCAGGGCACCTTCAGGGTTTGGCAGGCAGGCCCTGGGACAGTAGAATCCAGCCTTCTAAAGGGAAAAGGCTGCTTTTGTCAGCAGAGCCACCAACCCTTGTCAGCACCCAGAATAAGTTACTGCAGTATGGGAGCTACGAAGGGAGAGAAATGGGACACACTGGGTACCTGAGAAGCTCCCCTCGACACCTGCAAGCAGCCTGTTTCTCTAGGGGAACATACTCGTTTCCTCCCCGGGCGTGCCTGCAGTGAGTAGAAGCTGGGCCTTCCTAGGTTTTCACAAACAGCTCCGAGGCTACAAGAATCCAGATATCCAAAGGGGAAAAGACTGCTTTTCGAAGCAGATCCACCTATCCTAGTTCAAAGCAAACATGAGTCCCTGCAGTAGTGGAACTGCCGAGGGAGAGCATGGCGAAATCCTAGGAACTTCGCTAAGTATCTTTGACTGTGCAGGCGTCGAAGTGTGGCAAGATTCCTGACGGAAGGCTTGCCTGAGCGAGGCCTAGTTGTCAGTGCCTCTTCCGGGTGCCTTGCAGTGTAAAGTGAGCAATTGTGCTCTTTGCTCAGCTTGGATCTAACATCGACGTTCTGCTTAACATAGCGAGACGGCGGGTGTGAGCTCCCGGAAGGAACACTGAGCAGAGTGTTTGTCTCACTGCAGGTAGGGCCCTTGTCCTCACTGAGTCCAAGTTGCCCAGCATATGAGACCAGCTCGGACTGTCTTCGTGAGCTGGGGCAAGCTGCAGCAACCTAGGATTCCAAGAAGAGAGAGAGCAGTGTGCCGCCTGGGCTATGCATGCCAAGACGTGTTTTGAAGGGCCTACACGGCTGCTTGTTGCTCAGGAGGCAGAGAGGAGACGTGGAGGGCCTCGTTTTCTTTCAAGGGAAACGGTGCCATGGCCAGAGTGCTTGGAGTCCTGAAAGCTATCCTCTCGTTCCACTGAAGCACAACAACGGTGGAGACCTCATGGAAAGTGAGGCACGCAGAGCTTACCCGGTGGAAACTTAGACACTACCCTGAGGCCCAGGGTGGCCTTGCGCTTTCCCAGGCTGAACGGGGTCTGCGGGATTACCTCTCCTCCAGCGTGGCAGGAACCCGGTTTCTCGGGGGAAAGTGCTCGTTTCCTACGCAAGCGTACCTGCGGAGGCTAGAAGCAGGGCAACTTCAGGGTTTGGCAGGCAGGCCCTGGGACACTAGAATCCAACTTTCCAAAGGGAAAAGGCTGCTTTTCTCAGCAGAGCCACCTACTCTTGTCAGCAGCCAGCATAAGTTACTCCAGTATGGGAGCTGCGAAGGGAGAGAAATGGGACACACTGGGCACCTGAGAAGCTCTCCTCGACACTTGCAAGCAGCCTGCTTCTCTGGGGGAACATACTCGTTTCCTCCCCGGGTGTGCCTACAGTGAGTAGAAGCTGGGCATTCCTAGGGTTTCACAAACAGCTCCGAGTCTCCAAGAATCTAGATATCCAAAGGGGAAAAGACTGCTTTTCGAAGCAGATCCACCTATCCTAGTTCACAGCAAACATGAGTCCCTGCGCTAGTGGAGCTGCCGAGGGAGAGCATGGCGAAACCCTGGGAACTTCGCTAAGTACCTTTCACTGTGCAGACGTCGAAGTGTGGCAAGATTCCTGACGGAGGGCTGACCTGAGCAAGGCCTGGTTGGCAGTGCCTCTTCCGGGGGCCTAGCAGTGTAAAGTGAGGAATTGTGCTTTTTGCTCAGTTTGGATCTCCCATCGACGTTCTGCTTAACCTAGCGAGCTGGCATGTGTGAGCTCCCGGAAGGAACGCTGAGCAGAGTGTTTGTCTCAGTGCAGGTAGGGCCCTTGTCCTCACTGAGGCCAAAATGCCCAGCACATGAGACCGGCTCGGACTGTCTTCGTGAGGTGGGGCAAGCTGCGGCAACCTATTTTTCCAAGAAGAGAGAGAGCAGTGTGCCGCCTGGGCTCTGTATGCCAAGACGTGTTTTGAAGGGCCTACACGGCTGCTTGTTGGTCAGGAGGCAGAGAGGAGACATGGAGGGGCTTCGTTTTCTTTCAAGGGAAACGGTACGCTGGCCAGAGTGCTTGGAGTCCTGAAAGCTATCCTCGCGTTCCACTGAAGCACAGCAACGGTGGAGACCTCATGGAAACCAAGGCACGGAGAGCTTGCCCCTAGGAAACTTAGACACTACCCTGAGGCTCAGGGTGGCCTTGCGCTTTCCGAGGCGGATCGAGGTCTGCCGGATTATCTCTCCTCCAGCGTGGCAGGGACCCGGTTTCTCGGGGGAAAGTGCTCGTTTCCTACGCAAGCGTACCTGCCGAGGCTAGAAGCAGGGCAACTTCAGGGTTTGGCAAGCAGGTCCTGGGACACTAGAATCCAACCTTCCAAAGGGAAAAGGCTGCTTTTGTCAGCAGAGCCACCTACCCTTGTCAGCAGCCAGCGTAAGTTACTGCAGTATGGGAGCTGCGAAGGGAGAGAAATGGGACACACTGGGCACCTGAGAAGCTCTCCTCTACACTTGCAAGCAGCCTGTTTCTCTGGGGGAACATACTCGTTTCCTCCCCGGGTGTGCCTGCAGTGAGTAGAAGCTGGGTCTTCCTAGGGTTTCACAAACAGCTCCGAGTCTACAAGAATCTAGATATCCAAAGGGGAAAAGACTGCTTTTCGAAGCAGATCCACCTATCCTAGTTCACAGCAAACATGAGTCCCTGCGCTAGTAGAGCTGCCGAGGGAGAGCATGGGGAAACCCTGGGAACTTCCTTAAGTACATTTACTGTGCAGGCCTCGAAGTGTGGCAAGATCCCTGACGGAGGGCTGACCTGAGCAAGGCCTGGTTGGCAGTGCCTCTTCCGGGGGCCTAGCAGTGTAAAGTGAGGAATTGTGCTTTTTGCTCAGTTTGGATCTCCCATCGACGTCCTGCTTAACCTAGCGAGCCGGCAGGTGTGAGCTCCTGGAAGGAACGCTGAGCAGAGTGTTTGTGTCAGTGCAGGTAGGGCCCTTGTCCTCACTGAGTCCAAGTTGCCCAGCATATGAGACCAGCTCGGACTGTCTTCGTGAGCTGGGGCAAGCTGCGGCAACCTAGGTTTCCAAGAAGAGAGAGAGCAGTGTGCCGCCTGGGCTCTGCATGCCAAGACGTGTTTTGAAGGGCCTACACGGCTGCTTGTTGCTCAGGAGGCAGAGAGGAGACGTGGAGGGGCTCCGTTTTCTTACAAGGCAAACGGTGCGGTGGCCAGAGTGCTTGGAGTCCTGAAAGCTATCCTCTCGTTCCACTGAAGCACAACAACGGTGGAGACCTCATGGAAAGTGAGGCATGCAGAGCTTACCAGGTGAAAACTTAGACACTACCCTGAGGCTCAGGGTGGCCTTGCGCTTTCCCAGGCTGAACGGGGTCTGCGGGATTATCTCTCCTCCAGCGTGGCAGGAACCCGGTTTCTCGGGGGAAAGTGCTCGTTTCCTACGCAAGCGTACCTGCGGAGGCTAGAAGCAGGGCACCTTCAGGGTTTGGCAGGCAGGCCCTGGGACAGTAGAATCCAGCCTTCTAAAGGGAAAAGGCTGCTTTTGTCAGCAGAGCCACCAACCCTTGTCAGCACCCAGAATAAGTTACTGCAGTATGGGAGCTACGAAGGGAGAGAAATGGGACACACTGGGTACCTGAGAAGCTCCCCTCCACACCTGCAAGCAGCGTGTTTCTCTTGGGGAACATACTCGTTTCCTCCCCGGGCGTGCCTGCAGTGAGTAGAAGCTGGGCCTTCCTAGGTTTTCACAAACAGCTCCGAGGCTACAAGAATCCAGATATCCAAAGGGGAAAAGACTGCTTTTCGAAGCAGATCCACCTGTCCTAGTTCACAGCAAACATTAGTCCCTGCGCTAGTGGAGCTGCCGAGGGAGAGCATGGCGAAATCCTAGGAACTTCGCTAAGTATCTTTGACTGTGCAGGCGTCGAAGTGTGGCAAGATTCCTGACGGAGGGCTTGCCTGAGAGAGGCGTAGTTGTCCGTGCCTCTTCCGGGCGCCTAGCAGTGTAAAGTGAGCAATTGTGCTCTTTGCTCAGCTTGGATCTCACGTCGTCGTTCTGCTTAACATAGCGAGACGGCAGGTGTGAGCTCCCGGAAGGAACACTGAGCAGAGTGTTTGTCTCACTGCAGGTAGGGCCCTTGTCCTCACTGAGTCCAAGTTGCCCAGCATATGAGACCAGCTCGGACTGTCTTCGTGAGCTGGGGCAAGCTGCAGCAACCTAGGATTCCAAGAAGAGAGAGAGCAGTGTGCCGCCTGGGCTATGCATGCCAAGACGTGTTTTGAAGGGCCTACACGGCTGCTTGTTGCTCAGGAGGCAGAGAGGAGACGTGGAGGGCCTCGTTTTCTTTCAAGGGAAACGGTGCCATGGCCAGAGTGCTTGGAGTCCTGAAAGCTATCCTCTCGTTCCACTGAAGCACAACAACGGTGGAGACCTCATGGAAAGTGAGGCACGCAGAGCTTACCCGGTGGAAACTTAGACACTACCCTGAGGCCCAGGGTGGCCTTGCGCTTTCCCAGGCTGAACGGGGTCTGCGGGATTACCTCTCCTCCAGCGTGGCAGGAACCCGGTTTCTCGGGGGAAAGTGCTCGTTTCCTACGCAAGCGTACCTGCGGAGGCTAGAAGCAGGGCAACTTCAGGGTTTGGCAGGCAGGCCCTGGGACACTAGAATCCAACTTTCCAAAGGGAAAAGGCTGCTTTTCTCAGCAGAGCCACCTACTCTTGTCAGCAGCCAGCATAAGTTACTCCAGTATGGGAGCTGCGAAGGGAGAGAAATGGGACACACTGGGCACCTGAGAAGCTCTCCTCGACACTTGCAAGCAGCCTGCTTCTCTGGGGGAACATACTCGTTTCCTCCCCGGGTGTGCCTACAGTGAGTAGAAGCTGGGCATTCCTAGGGTTTCACAAACAGCTCCGAGTCTCCAAGAATCTAGATATCCAAAGGGGAAAAGACTGCTTTTCGAAGCAGATCCACCTATCCTAGTTCACAGCAAACATGAGTCCCTGCGCTAGTGGAGCTGCCGAGGGAGAGCATGGCGAAACCCTGGGAACTTCGCTAAGTACCTTTCACTGTGCAGACGTCGAAGTGTGGCAAGATTCCTGACGGAGGGCTGACCTGAGCAAGGCCTGGTTGGCAGTGCCTCTTCCGGGGGCCTAGCAGTGTAAAGTGAGGAATTGTGCTTTTTGCTCAGTTTGGATCTCCCATCGACGTTCTGCTTAACCTAGCGAGCTGGCATGTGTGAGCTCCCGGAAGGAACGCTGAGCAGAGTGTTTGTCTCAGTGCAGGTAGGGCCCTTGTCCTCACTGAGGCCAAAATGCCCAGCACATGAGACCGGCTCGGACTGTCTTCGTGAGGTGGGGCAAGCTGCGGCAACCTATTTTTCCAAGAAGAGAGAGAGCAGTGTGCCGCCTGGGCTCTGTATGCCAAGACGTGTTTTGAAGGGCCTACACGGCTGCTTGTTGGTCAGGAGGCAGAGAGGAGACATGGAGGGGCTTCGTTTTCTTTCAAGGGAAACGGTACGCTGGCCAGAGTGCTTGGAGTCCTGAAAGCTATCCTCGCGTTCCACTGAAGCACAGCAACGGTGGAGACCTCATGGAAACCAAGGCACGGAGAGCTTGCCCCTAGGAAACTTAGACACTACCCTGAGGCTCAGGGTGGCCTTGCGCTTTCCGAGGCGGATCGAGGTCTGCCGGATTATCTCTCCTCCAGCGTGGCAGGGACCCGGTTTCTCGGGGGAAAGTGCTCGTTTCCTACGCAAGCGTACCTGCCAAGGCTAGAAGCAGGGCAACTTCAGGGTTTGGCAGGCAGGTCCTGGGACACTAGAATCCAACCTTCCAAAGGGAAAAGGCTGCTTTTGTCAGCAGAGCCACCTACCCTTGTCAGCAGCCAGCGTAAGTTACTGCAGTATGGGAGCTGCGAAGGGAGAGAAATGGGACACACTGGGCACCTGAGAAGCTCTCCTCTACACTTGCAAGCAGCCTGTTTCTCTGGGGGAACATACTCGTTTCCTCCCCGGGTGTGCCTGCAGTGAGTAGAAGCTGGGTCTTCCTAGGGTTTCACAAACAGCTCCGAGTCTACAAGAATCTAGATATCCAAAGGGGAAAAGACTGCTTTTCGAAGCAGATCCACCTATCCTAGTTCACAGCAAACATGAGTCCCTGCGCTAGTAGAGCTGCCGAGGGAGAGCATGGGGAAACCCTGGGAACTTCCTTAAGTACATTTACTGTGCAGGCCTCGAAGTGTGGCAAGATCCCTGACGGAGGGCTGACCTGAGCAAGGCCTGGTTGGCAGTGCCTCTTCCGGGGGCCTAGCAGTGTAAAGTGAGGAATTGTGCTTTTTGCTCAGTTTGGATCTCCCATCGACGTCCTGCTTAACCTAGCGAGCCGGCAGGTGTGAGCTCCTGGAAGGAACGCTGAGCAGAGTGTTTGTGTCAGTGCAGGTAGGGCCCTTGTCCTCACTGAGTCCAAGTTGCCCAGCATATGAGACCAGCTCGGACTGTCTTCGTGAGCTGGGGCAAGCTGCGGCAACCTAGGTTTCCAAGAAGAGAGAGAGCAGTGTGCCGCCTGGGCTCTGCATGCCAAGACGTGTTTTGAAGGGCCTACACGGCTGCTTGTTGCTCAGGAGGCAGAGAGGAGACGTGGAGGGGCTCCGTTTTCTTACAAGGCAAACGGTGCGGTGGCCAGAGTGCTTGGAGTCCTGAAAGCTATCCTCTCGTTCCACTGAAGCACAACAACGGTGGAGACCTCATGGAAAGTGAGGCACGCAGAGCTTACCAGGTGAAAACTTAGACACTACCCTGAGGCTCAGGGTGGCCTTGCGCTTTCCCAGGCTGAACGGGGTCTGCGGGATTATCTCTCCTCCAGCGTGGCAGGAACCCGGTTTCTCGGGGGAAAGTGCTCGTTTCCTACGCAAGCGTACCTGCGGAGGCTAGAAGCAGGGCACCTTCAGGGTTTGGCAGGCAGGCCCTGGGACAGTAGAATCCAGCCTTCTAAAGGGAAAAGGCTGCTTTTGTCAGCAGAGCCACCAACCCTTGTCAGCACCCAGAATAAGTTACTGCAGTATGGGAGCTACGAAGGGAGAGAAATGGGACACACTGGGTACCTGAGAAGCTCCCCTCGACACCTGCAAGCAGCCTGTTTCTCTGGGGGAACATACTCGTTTCCTCCCCGGCCGTGCCTGCAGTGAGTAGAAGCTGGGCCTTCCTAGGTTTTCACAAACAGCTCCGAGGCTACAAGAATCCAGATATCCAAAGGGGAAAAGACTGCTTTTCGAAGCAGATCCACCTATCCTAGTTCAAAGCAAACATGAGTCCCTGCGCTAGTGGAGCTGTCGAGGGAGGGCATGGCGAAATCCTAGGAACTTCGCTAAGTACCTTTCACTGTGCAGGCGTCGAATTGTGGCAAGATTCCTGACGGAAGGCTTGCCTGAGCGAGGCCTAGTTGTCAGTGCCTCTTCCGGGCGCCTTGCAGTGTAAAGTGAGCAATTGTGCTCTTTGCTCAGCTTGGATCTCACATCGACGTTCTGCTTAACATAGCGAGACGGCGGGTGTGAGCTCCCGGAAGGAACGCTGAGCAGAGTGTTTGTCTCACTGCAGGTAGGGCCCTTGTCCTCACTGAGCCCAAATTGCCCAGCTCATGAGACGGGCTCGGACTGTCTCCGTGATCTGGGGCAAGCTGCGGCAACCTAGGTTTCCAAGAAGAGAGAGAGCAGTGTGCCGCCTGGGCTCTGCATGCCAAGACGTGTGTTGAAGGGTCTACACGGCTGCTTGTTGCTCAGCAGGCAGAGAGGAGACGTGGAGGGGCTCCGTTTCCTTTCAAGGGAAACGGTGCGGAGGCCAGAGTGCTTGGAGTCCTAAAAGCTATCCTCTCGTTCCACTGAAGCGTAACAACGATGAAGACTTCATGGAAAGCGAGGCACGCAGAGCTTGCCCGGGGGAAACTTAGACACTATCCTGAGGCTCAGGGTGGCCTTGCGCTTTCCCAGGCTGAACGAGGTCTGCGGGATGATCTCTCCTCCAGCGTGGCAGGAACCCGGTTTCTCGGGGGAAAGTGCTCGTTTCCTACTCAAGCGTACCTGCGGAGGCTAGAAGCAGGGCAACTTCAGGGTTTGGTAGGCAGGCCCTGGGACACTAGAATCCAAACTTCCAAAGAGAAAAGGCTGCTTTTGTCAGCACAGCCACCTACCCTTGTCAGCACCCAGCATAAGTACCTGCAGTATAGGAGCTACGAAGGGAGCAAAATGGACACACTGGGTTCCTGAGAAGCTCCCCTGGACACCTGCAAGCAGCCTGTTTCTCTGGGGGAACATACTCGTTTCCTCCACGGGCGTGGCTGCAGAGAGTAGAAACTGGGCCTTCCTAGGTTTTCACAAACAGCTCCGAGGCTACAAGAATCCAGTTATCCAAAGGGAAAAGACTGCTTTTCGAAGCAGTTCCACCTATCCTAGTTCACAGCAAACATGAGTCCCTGCGCTAGTGGAGCTGCCGAGGGAGAGCATGGCGAAACCCTGGGAACTTCGCTAAGTACCTTTCACTGTGCAGGCGTCGAAGTGTGGCAAGATTCCTGACGGAGGGCTGACCTGAGCAAGGCCTGGTTGGCAGTGCCTCTTCCGGGGGCCTAGCAGTGTAAAGTGAGGAATTGTGCTTTTTGCTCAGTTTGGATCTCCCATCGACGTTCTGCTTAACCTAGCGAGCCGGCAGGTGTGAGCTCCCGGAAGGAACGCTGAGCAGAGTGTTTGTCTCAGTGCAGGTAGGGCCCTTGTCCTCACTGAGGCCAAAATGCCCAGCACATGAGACCGGCTCGGACTGTCTTGGTGAGCTGCGGCAAGCTGCGGCAACCTAGGTTTCCAAGAAGAAAGAGAGCAGTGTGCCGCCTGGTCTCTGCATGCCAAGACGTGTTTTTAAGGGCCTACACGGCTGCTTGTTGCTCAAGAGGCTGAGAGGAGACATGGAGGGCCTCGTTTTCTTTCAAGGTAAACGGTGCGGCGGCCAGAGTGCTTGGGGTCCTGAAAACTATCCTCTCGTTCCACTGAAACACAACAACGGTGGAGACCTCATGGAAAGCGAGGCACGGAGAGCTTGCCTGGTGGAAACTTAGACACTACCCTGAGGCTCAGGGTGGCCTTGTGCTTTCCCAGGCTGAACGAGGTCTGCGGGATTATCTCTCCTCCAGCATGGCAAGAACCCGGTTGCTCGGGGGAAATTGCTCGTTTCCTAAGGAAGCGTACCTGCGGAGGCTAGAAGCAGGGCAACTTCAGGGTTTGGCAGGCAGGCCCTGGGACACTAGAATCCAAACTTCCAAAGAGAAAAGGCTCCTTTTGTCAGCAGAGCCACCTACCCTTGTCAGCACACAGCATAAGTACCTGCAGTATGGGAGCTACGAAGGGAGAGAAATGGGACACACTGGGTACCTGAGAAGCTCCCCTCGACAACTGCAAGCAGCCTTTTTCTCTGGGGGAACATACTCGTTTCCTCCACGGGCGTGCCTGCAGTGAGTAGAAATTGGGCCTTCCTACGTTTTCACAAACAGCTCCGAGGCTACAAGAATCCAGATATCCAAAGGGAAAAGACTGCTTTTCAAAGCAGGGTCACCTATCCTAGTTCACAGCAAACATGAGTCCCTGCAGTAGTGGAGCAGCCGAGGGAGAGCATGGCGAAACCCTAGGAACTTCGCTAAGTACCTTTGACTGTGCAGGCGTCGAAGTGTGGCCAGATCCCTGACGGAGGGCTGACATGAGCAAGGCCTGGTTGGCAGTGCCTCTTCCGGGAGCCTAGCAGTGTAAAGTGAGGAATTGTGCTTTTTGCTCAGTTTGGATCTCCCATCGACGTCCTGCTTAACCTAGCGAGCCGGCAGGTGTGAGCTCCCGGAAGGAACGCTGAGCAGAGTGTTTGTCTCACTGCAGGTAGGGCCATTGTCCTCACTGAGTCCAAGTTGCCCAGCATATGAGACCAGCTCGGACTGTCTTCGTGAGCTGGGGCAAGCTGCAGCAACCTAGGTTTCCAAGAAGAGAGAGAGCAGTGTGCCGCCTGGGCTATGCATGCCAAGACGTGTTTTGAAGGGCCTACTCGGCTGCTTGTTGCTCAGGAGGCAGAGAGGAGACGTGGAGGGCCTCGTTTTCTTTCAAGGGAAACGGTGCCATGGCCAGAGTGCTTGGAGTCCTGAAAGCTATCCTCTCGTTCCACTGAAGCACAACAACGGTGGAGACCTCATGGAAAGTGAGGCACGCAGAGCTTACCCGGTGGAAACTTAGACACTACCCTGAGGCTCAGGGTGGCCTTGCGCTTTCCCAGGCTGAACGGGGTCTGCGGGATTACCTCTCCTCCAGCGTGGCAGGAACCCGGTTTCTCGGGGGAAAGTGCTCGTTTCCTACGCAAGCATACCTGCGGAGGCTAGAAGCAGGGCAACTTCAGGGTTTGGCAGGCAGGCCCTGGGACACTAGAATACAACTTTACAAAGGGGAAAGGCTGCTTTTGTCAGCAGAGCCACCTACTCTTGTCAGCAGCCAGCATAAGTTACTCCAGTATGGGAGCTGCGAAGGGAGAGAAATGGGACACACTGGGCACCTGAGAAGCTCTCCTCGACACTTACAAGCAGCCTGCTTCTCTGGGGGAACATACTCTTTCCTCCCCGGGTGTGCCTGCAGTGAGTAGAAGCTGGGCCTTCCTAGGGTTTCACAAACAGCTCCGAGTCTCCAAGAATCTAGATATCCAAAGGGGAAAAGACTGCTTTTCGAAGCAGATCCACCTATCCTAGCTCACAGCAAACATGAGTCCCTGCGCTAGTGGAGCTGCCGAGGGAGAGCATG
Organism: Eschrichtius robustus; assembly: GCF_028021215.1. NCBI lineage: Eukaryota > Metazoa > Chordata > Mammalia > Artiodactyla > Eschrichtiidae > Eschrichtius > Eschrichtius robustus. The sequence goes on along the minus strand of NC_090836.1, from coordinate 29,192,196 downwards.
GCGAAACCCTGGGAACTTCGCTAAGTACCTTTCACTGTGCAGGCGTCGAAGTGTGGCAAGATTCCTGACGGAGGGCTGACCTGAGCAAGGCCTGGTTGGCAGTGCCTCTTCCGGGGGCCTAGCAGTGTAAAGTGAGGAATTGTGCTTTTTGCTCAGTTTGGATCTCCCATCGACGTTCTGCTTAACCTAGCGAGTCGGCAGGTGTGAGCTCCCGGAAGGAACGCTGAGCAGAGTGTTTGTCTCAGTGCAGGTAGGGCCCTTGTCCTCACTGAGGCCAAAATGCGTAGCACATGAGACCGGCTCGGACTGTCTTCGTGAGCTGGGGCAAGCTGCGGCAACCTAGGTTTCCAAGAAGAGAGAGAGCAGTGTGCCGCCTGGGCTCTGTATGCCAAGACGTGTTTTGAAGGGCCTACACGGCTGCTTGTTGCTCAGGAGGCAGAGAGGAGACGTGGAGGGGCTCCGTTTTCTTTCAAGGGAAACGGTGCGGTGGCCAGAGTGCTTGGAGTCCTGAAAGCTATCCTCTCGTTCCACTGAAGCACAACAACGGTGGAGACCTCATGGAAAGCGAGGCACGCAGAGCTTACCCGGTGGAAACTTGGACACTACCCTGAGGCTCATGGTGGCCTTGCGCTTTCCCAGGCTGAACGGGGTCTGCGGGATTATCTCTCCTCCAGCATGGCAGGAACCCGGTTTCTCGGGCGAAAGTGCTCGTTTCCTACCTAAGCATACCTGTGGAAGCTAGAAGCAGGGCAACTTCAGGGTTTGGCAGGCAGGCCCTGGGACACTAGAATCCAACCTTCCAAAGGGAATAGGCTGCTTTTGTCAGCAGAGCCACCAACACTTGTCAGCACCCAGCATAAGTTACTGCAGTATGGGAGCTACGAAGGGTGAGAAATGGGACACACTGGTACTTGAGAAGCTCCCCTCGACACCTGCAAGCAGCCTGCTTCTCTGGGGGAACATACTCGTTTCCTCCCCGGGCTTGCCTGCAGTGAGTAGAAGCTGGGCCTTCCTAGGTTTTCACAAACAGCTCCGAGGCTACAAGAATCCAGATATCCAAAGGGGAAAAGACTGCTTTTCGAAGCAGATCCACCTATCCAAGTTCACAGCAAACATGAGTCCCTGCAGTAGTGGAACTGCCGAGGGAGAGCATGGCAAAATCCTAGGAACTTCGCTAAGTATCTTTGACTGTGCAGGCGTCGAAGTGTGGCAAGATTCCTGACGAAGAGCTTGCCTGAGCGAGGCCTAGTTGTCAGTGCCTCTTCCGGGCGCCTAGCAGTGTAAAGTGAGCAATTGTGCTCTTTGCTCAGCTTGGATCTCACATCGACGTTCTGCTTAACATAGCGAGACGGCGGGTGTGAGCTCCCGGAAGGAACGCTGAGCAGAGTGTTTGTCTCACTGCAGGTAGGGCCCTTGTCCTCACTGAGTCCAAGTTGCCCAGCATATGAGACCAGCTCGGAATATCCTCGTGAACTGGGGCAAGCTGCGGCAACCTAGGTTTCCAAGAAGAGAGACAGCAGTGTGCCGCCTGGGCTCTGCATGCCAAGACGTGTTTTGAAGGGCCTACACGGCTGCTTGATGCTCAGGAGGCAGAGAGGAGACGTGGAGGGGCTCCGTTTTCTTTCAAGGGAAACGGTGCGGTGGCCAGAGTGCTTGGAGTCCTGAAAGCTATCCTCTCGTTCCACTGAAGCACAACAACGGTGGAGACCTCATGGAAAGTGAGGCACGCAGAGCTTACCCGGTGGAAACTTAGACACTACCCTGAGGCTCAGGGTGGCCTTGCGCTTTCCCAGGCTGAATGGGGTCTGCGGGCTTATCTCTCCTCCAGCGTGGCAGGAACCCGGTTTCTCGGGCGAAAGTCCTCGTTTCCTACGCAAGCGTACCTGCGGAGGCTAGAAGCAGGGCAACTTCAAGGTTTGGCAAGCAGGCCGTGGGACACTAGAATCCAACCTTCCAAAGGGAATAGGCTGCTTTTGTCAGCAGAGCCACCTACCCTTGTCAGCACCCAGCATATGTACCTGCGGTATGGGAGCTACGAAGGTAGAGAAATGGGACACACTGCGTACCTTAGAAGCTCCCCTCAACACCTGCAAGCAGCCTGTTTCTCTGGGGGAACATACTCGTTTCCTCCCCGGGCGTGCCTGCAGTGAGTAGAAGCTGGGCCTTCCTAGGTTTTCACAAACAGCTATGAGGCTACAAGAATCCAGATATCCAAAGGGGAAAAGACTGCTTTTCGAAGCAGGGCTACCTATCCTAGTTCACAGCAAAGTTGATTCCCTGCAGTAGTGGAACTGCCGAGGGAGAGCATGGCGAAATCCTAGGAACTTCGCTAAGTATCTTTGACTGTGCAGGCGTCGAAGTGTGGCAAGATTCCTGACGGAGGGCTTGCCTGAGCGAGGCCTAGTTGTTAGTGCCTCTTCCGGGCGCCTAGCAGTGTAAAGTGAGCAATTGTGCTCTTTGCTCAGCTTGGATCTCACATCGACCTTCTGCTTATCCTAGCGAGGCGGCAGGTGTGAGCTCCCGGAAGGAACGCTGAGCAGAGTGTTTGTCTCAGTGCAGGTAGGGCCCTTGTCCTCACTAAGCCCAAATTGCCCAGCACATGAGACGGGCTCGGACTGTCTCCGTTATCTGGGGCAAGCTGCGGCAACCTAGGTTTCCAAGAAGAGAGAGAGCAGTGTGCCGCCTGGGCTCCGCATGCCAAGACGTGTGTTGAAGGGCCTACACGGCTGCTTGTTGCTCAGCAGGCAGAGAGGAGACGTGGAGGGGCTCCGTTTCCTTTCAAGGGAAACGGTGCGGAGGCCAGAGTGCTTGGAGTCCTAAAAGCTATCCTCTCGTTCCACTGAAGCGTAACAACGATGGAGACTTCATGGAAAGCGAGGCACGCAGAGCTTGCCCGGTGGAAACTTAGACACTACCCTGAGGCTCAGGGTGGCCTTGCGCTTTCCCAGGCTGAACGAGGTCTGCGGGATTATCTCTCCTCCAGCGTGGCAGGAACCCGGTTTCTCTGGGAAAAGTGCTCGTTTCCTACGCAAGCGTACCTGCGGAGGCTATAAGCAGGGCAACTTCAGGGTTTGGTAGCCAGGCTCTGGGACACTAGAATCCAAACTTCCAAAGAGAAAAGGCTGCTTTTGTCAGCACAGCCACCTACCCTTGTCAGCACCCAGCATAAGTACCTGCAGTATAGGAGCTACGAAGGGAGCGAAATGGACACACTGGGTTCCTGAGAAGCTCCCCTCAACACCTGCAAGCAGCCTGTTTCTCTGGGGGAACATACTCGTTTCCTCCACGGGCGTGGCTGCAGTGAGTAGAAACTGGGCCTTCCTAGGTTTTCACAAACAGCTCCGAGTCTACAAGAATCTAGATATCCAAAGGGGAAAAGACTGCTTTTCGATGCAGATCCACCTATCCTAGTTCACAGCAGACATCAATCCCTGCGCTATTGGAGCTGTCGAGAGGGAGCATGGCGAAACCCTGGGATCTTCGCTAAGTACCTTTCACTGTGCAGGCGTCGAAGTGCGGCAAGATCACTGACGGAGGGCTGACCTGAGCAAGGCCTGGTTGGCAGTGCCTCTTCCGGGGGCCCAGCAGTGTAAAGTTAGTAATTGTGCTTTTTGCTCAGTTTGGATCTCCCATCGACATCCTGCTTAACCTAGCGAGCCGGCAGGTGTGAGCTCCCGGAAGGAACGCTGAGCAGAGTGTTTGTCTCAGTGCAGGTAGGGCCCTTGTCCTCACTGAGTCCAAGTTGCCCAGCATATGAGAGCAGCTCGGACTGTCTTCGTGAGCTGGGGCAAGCTGCGGCAACCTAGGTTTCCAAGAAGAGAGAGAGCAGTGTGCCGCCTGGGCTCTGCATGCCCAGACGTGTTTTGAAGGGCCTACACGGCTGCTTGTTGCTCAGGAGGCAGAGAGGAGACGTGGAGGGGCTCCTTTTTCTTTCAAGGGAAACTGTACGGTGGCCAGAGTGCTTGGAGTCCTGAAAGCTATCCTCTCGTTCCACTGAAGCACAACAACGGTGGAGACCTCATGGAAAGCGAGGCACGCAGAGCTTACCCGGTGGAAACTTGGACACTACCCTGAGGCTCATGGTGGCCTTGCGCTTTCCCAGGCTGAACGGGGTCTGCGGGATTACCTCTCCTCCAGCGTGGCAAGAACCCGGTTTCTCGGGGGAAAGTGCTCGTTTCCTACGCAAGCATACCTGTGGAAGCTAGAAGCAGGGCAACTTCAGGGTTTGGCAGGCAGGCCCTGGGACACTAGAATCCAACCTTCCAAAGGGAATAGGCTGCTTTTGTCAGCAGAGCCACCAACCCTTGTCAGCACCCAGAATAAGTTACTGCAGTATGGGAGCTACGAAGGGAGAGAAATGGGAAACACTGGGTACCTGAGAAGCTCCCCTCGACACCTGCAAGCAGCCTGTTTCTCTGGGGGAACATACTCGTTTCCTCCCCGGGCGTGCCTGCAGTGAGTAGAAGCTGGGCCTTCCTAGGTTTTCACAAACAGCTCCGAGGCTACAAGAATCTAAATATCCAAAGGGGAAAAGACTGCTTTTCGAAGCAGATCCACCTATCCTAGTTCACAGCAAACATGAGTCCCTGCAGTAGTGGAACTGCCGAGGGAGAGCATGGCGAAATCCTAGGAACTTCCCTAAGTGCCTTTCACTGTGCAGGCCTCGAAGTGTGGCAAGATCCCTGACGAAGGGCTGGCCTGAGCAAGGCCTGGTTGGCAGTGCCGCTTCCGGGGGCCGAGCAGTGTAAAGTGAGGAATTGTGCTTTTTGCTCAGTTTTGATGTCCCATCGACGTCCTGCTTAACCTAGCGAGCCGGCAGGTGTGAGCTCCCGGAAGGAACGCTGAGCAGAGTGTTTGTCTCAGTGCAGGTAGGGCCCTTGTCCTCACTGAGCCCAAATGGCCCAGCACATGAGACCGGCTCGGACTGTCTTCGTGAGCTGGGGCAAGCTGCGGCAACCTAGGTTTCCAAGAAGAGAGAGAGCAGTGTGCCGCCTGGGCTCTGCATGCCAAGACGTGTTTTGAAGGGCCTGCACGGCTGTTTGTTGCTCAGGAGGCAGAGAGGAGACGTGGAGGGGCTCCGTTTTCTTTCAAGGGAAACGGTGCGGTGGCCAGAGTGTTTGGAGTCCTGAAAGCTATCCTCGCGTTCCACTGAAGCACAACAACGGTGGAGACCTCATGAAAAGCGAGGCACGCACAGCTTGCCCGGTGGAAACTTAGACACTACCCTGAGGCTCAGGGTGGCCTTGCGCTTTCCGAGGCGGATCGAGGTCTGCCGGATTATCTCTCCTCCAGCGTGGCAGGAACCCGGTTTCTCGGGGGAAAGTGCTCGTTTCCTACGCAAGCGTACCTGCGGAGGCTAGAAGCAGGGCAACTTCAGGTTTGGCAGGCAGGCCCTGGGACACCAGAATCCAACCTTCCAAAGAGAAAAGGCTGCTTTTGTCAGCAGAGCCACCTAGCCTTGTCAGCACCCAGCATAAGTACCTGCAGTATGGGAGCTGCGAAGGGAGAGAAATGGGACACACTGGGCACCTGAGAAGCTCTCCTCGAAACCTGCAAGCAGCCTGTTTCTCTGGGGGAACATACTCGTTTCCTCCCCGGGTGTGCCTGCAGTGAGTAGAAGCTGGGCCTTCCTAGGGTTTCACAAACAGCTCCGAGTCTACAAGAATCTAGATATCCAAAGGGGAAAAGACTGCTTTTCGAAGCAGATCCACCTATCCTAGTTCACAGCAAACATGAGTCCCGCGCTAGTGGAGCTGCCGAGGGAGAGCATGGCGAAACCCTGGGAACTTCGCTAAGTACCTTTCACTGTGCAGGCGTCGAAGTGTGGCCAGATCCCTGACGGAGGGCTGACCTGAGCAAGGCCTGGTTGGCAGTGCCTCTTCCGCGGGCCTAGCAGTGTAAAGTGAGGAATCGCTTAACCTAGCGAACCGTCAGGTGTGAGCTCCCGGAAGGAACGCTGAGCAGAGTGTTTGTCTCAGTGCAGGTAGGGCCCTTGTCCTCACTGAGTCCAAGTTTCCCAGCATATGAGACCAGCTCGGAATGTCCTCGTGAGCTGGGGCAAGCTGCGGCAACCTAGGTTTCCAAGAAGAGAGAGAGCAGTGTGCCGCCTGGGCTCTGCATGCCAAGACGTGTTTTGAAGGGCCTACACGGCTGCTTGTTGCTCAGGAGGCAGAGAGGAGACGTGGAGGGGCTCCGTTTTCTTTCAAGGGAAACGGTGTGGAGGCCAGAGTGCTTGGAGTCCTGAAAGCTATCCTCTCGTTCCACTGAAGCACAACAACGGTGGAGACCTCATGGAAAGCGAGGCACGCAGAGCTTACCCGGTGGAAACTTGGACACTACCCTGAGGCTCATGGTGGCCTTGCGCTTTCCCAGGCTGAACGGGGTCTGCGGGATTATCTCTCCTCCAGCGTGGCAGGAACCCGGTTTCTCGGGGGAAAGTGCTCGTTTCCTACCTAAGCATACCTGTGGAAGCTAGAAGCAGGGCAACTTCAGGGTTTGGCAGGCAGGCCCTGGGACACTAGAATCCAACCTTCCAAAGGGAAAAGGCTGCTTTTGTCAGCAGAGCCACCAACCCTTGTCAGCACCCAGCATAAGGTACTGCAGTATGGGAGCTAAGAAGGGAGAGAAATGGGACACACTGGGTACCTGAGAAGCTCCCCTCGACACCTGCAAGCAGCCTGTTTTTCTGGGGGAACATACTCGTTTCCTCCCCGGGCGTGCCTGCAGTGAGTAGAAGCTGGGCCTTCCTAGGTTTTTACAAACAGCTCCGAGGCTACAAGAATCCAGATATCCAAAGGGGAAAAGACTGCTTTTCGAAGCAGATCCACCTATCCACGTTCACAGCAAACATGAGTCCCTGCGCTAGTGGAGCTGCCGAGGGAGAGCATGGCGAAACCCTGGGAACTTCCCTAAGTACCTTTCACTGTGTAGGCCTCGAAGTGTGGCAAGATCCCTGACGGAGGGCTGACCTGAGCAAGGCCTGGTTGGCAGTGCCTCTTCCGGTGGCCTAGCAGTGTAAAGTGAGGAATTGTGCTTTTTGCTCAGTTTGGATCTCCCATCGACGTCCTGCTTAACCTAGCGAGCCGGCACCTGTAAGCTCCCGGATGGAACGCTGAGCAGAGTGTTTGTCTCAGTGCAGGTAGGGCCCTTGTCCTCACTGAGCCCAAAATGCCCGGCATCTGAGAACGGCTCGGACTGTCTTCGTGAGCTGGGGCAAGCTGCGGCAACCTAGGTTCCCAAGAAGAGAGAGAGCAGTGTGCCGCCTGGGCTCTGCATGCCAAGACGTGTTTTGAAGGGCCTACAGGGCTGCTTGTTGCTCAGGAGGCAGAGAGGAGACGTGGAGGGGCTCCGTTTTCTTTCAAGGGAAACGGTGCGGTGGCCAGAGTGCTTGGAGTCCTAAAAGCTATCCTCTCGTTCCACTGAAGCACAACAACGGTGGAGACCTCATGGAAAGTGAGGCACGCAGAGCTTACCTGGTGGAAACTTAGACACTACCCTGAGGATCAGGGTGGCCTTGCGCTTTCCCAGGCTGAACGGGGTCTGCGGGATTATCTCTCCTCCAGGGTGGCAGGAACCCGGTTTCTCGGGGGAAAGTGCTCGTTTCCTACGCAAGCATACCTGCGGAGGCTAGAAGCAGGGCAACTTCAGGGTTTGGCAGGCAGGCCCTGGGACACTAGAATCCAAGCTTCCAAAGAGAAAAGGCTGCTTTTGTCAGCAGAGCCACCTACCCTTGTCAGCACCCAGAATAACTACCTGCAGTATGGGCGCTACGAAGGGAGAGAAATGGGATACAATGTGTACCTGAGAAGCTCCCCTCGACACCTGAAAGCAGCCTGTTTCTCTGGGGGAACATACTCGTTTCCTCCCCGGGTGTGCCTGCAGTGAGTAGACGCTGGGCCTTCCTAGGGTTTCACAAACAGCTCCGAGTCTACAAGAATCTAGATATCCAAAGGGGAAAAGACTGCTTTTCGAAGCAGATCCACCTATCCTAGTTCACAGCAAACATGAGTCCCTGCGCTAGTGGAGCTGCCGAGGGAGAGCATGGCGAAACCCTGGGAACTTCCTTAAGTACTTTACTGGGCAGGCCTCGAAGTGTGGCAAGATCCCTGACTGAGGGCTGACCTGAGCAAGGCCTGGTTGGAAGTGCCTCTTCCGGGGGCCTAGCAGTGTAACGTGAGGAATTGTGCTTTTTGCTCAGTTTGGATCTCACATCGACTTCCTGCTTAACCTAGAGAGCCGGCAGGTGTGAGCTCCCAGAAGGAACGCTGAGCAGAGTGTTTGTCTCACTGCAGGTAGGGCCCTTGTCCTCACTGAGTCCAAGTTGCCCTGGATATCAGACCAGCTCGGACTGTCTTCGTGAGCTGGGGCAAGCTGCGGCAACCTAGGTTTCCAAGAAGAGAGAGAGCAGTGTGCCGCCTGGGCTCTGCATGCCATGACGTCTTTTGAAGGGCCTACACGGCTGCTTGTTGCTCAGGAGGCAGAGAGGAGACGTGGAGGGGCTCCGTTTTCTTTCAAGGGAAACGGTGCGGTGGCCAGAGTGCTTGGAGTCCTGACAGCTATCCTCTCGTTCCACTGAAACACAACAACGTTGGAGACCTCATGAAAAGCGAGGCACGCAGAGCTTGCCCGGTGGAAACTTAGACACTACCCTGAGGCTCAGGGTGGCCTTGCGCTTTCCCAGGCTGAACGAGGTCTGCGGGATTATCTCTCCTCCAGCGTGGCAGGAACCCGGTTGCTCGGGGAAAGTGCTCATTTCCTACGCAAGCGTACCTGCGGAGGCTAGAAGCAGGGCAACTTCAGGGCTTGGCAGGCAGGCCCTGGGACACTAGAATCCAAACTTCCAAAAAGAAAAGGCTGCTTTTGTCAGCAGAGCCACCTACCCTTGTCAGCACCCAGCATAAGTACCTGCAGTATGGGAGCTACTATGGGAGAGAAATGGGACACACTGGGTACCTGAGAAGCTCCCCTCGACACCTGCAAGCAGCCTGTTTCTCTGGGGGAACATACTCGTTTCCTCCACGGGCGTGCCTGCAGTGAATAGAAGCTTGGCCTTCCTAGGTATTCACAAACAGCTCCGAGGCTACAAGAATCCAGATATCCAAAGGGAAAAGACTGCTTTTCGAAGCAGGGCCACCTATCCTAGTTCACAGCAAACATGAGTCCCTGCAGTAGTGCAGCAGCCGAGGGAGAGCATGGCGAAACCCTAGGAACTTCGCTAAGTACCTTTCACTGTGCAGGCCACGAAGAGTGACAAGATCCCTGACAGAGGGCTCACCTGATCAAGGCCTGGTTGGCAGTGCCTCTTCCGGGGGCCTAGTAGTGTAAAGTGAGGAATTTTGCTTTTTCCTCAATTTGGATTTCCCATCGACGTCCTGCTTAACCTAGCGAGCCGGCAGGTGTGAGCTCCCGGAAGGAACGCTGAGCAGAGTGTTTGTCTCAGTGCAGGTAGGGCCCTTATCCTCACTGAGCCCAAATTGCCCAGCACATGAGACCGGCTCGGACTGTCTTCCTGAGCTGGGGCAAGCTGCGGCAACCTAGGTTTCCAAGAAGAGAGAGAGCAGTGTGCCGCCTGGGCTCTGCATGCCAAGAAGTGTGTTGAAGGGCCTACACGGCTGCTTGTTGCTCAGCAGGCAGAGAGGAGACGTGGGGGGACTCAGTTTGCTTTCAAGGGAAACGGTGCGGAGGCCAGAGTGCTTGGAGTCCTGAAAGCTATCCTCTCGTTCCACTGAAGCACAACAACGGTGGAGACCTCATTGAAACGAAGGCACGCAGAGCTTGCCCGTAGGAAACTTAGACACTACCCTGAGGCTCAGGGTGGCCTTGCGCTTTCCCAGGCTGAACGATGTCTGCGGGATTATATCTCCTCCAGCGTGGCAGGAACCCGGTTGCTCGGGGGAAAGTGCTCGTTTCCTACGCAAGCGTACCTGCGGAGGCTAGAAGCAGGGCAACTTCAGGGCTTGGCAGGCAGGCCCTGGGACACTAGAATCCAAACTTCCAAAAAGAAAAGGCTGCTTTTGTCAGCAGAGCCACCTACCCTTGTCAGCACCCAGCATAAGTACCTGCAGTATGGGAGCTACTATGGGAGAGAAATGGGACACACTGGGTACCTGAGAAGCTCCCCTCGGCACCTTCAAGCAGCCTGTTTCTCTGGGGGAACATACTCGTTTCCTCCACGGGCGTGCATGCAGTGAGTAGAAACTGGGCCTTCCTAGGTTTTCACAAACAGCTCCGAGGCTACAAGAATCCAGATATCCAAAGGGGAAAAGACTGCTTTTCGAAGCAGATCCACCTATCCTAGTTCACAGCAAACATCAGTCCCTGCGCTATTGGAGCTGCCGAGGGAGAGCATGGCGAAACCCTGGGAACTTCGCTAAGTACCCTTCACTGTGCAGGCGTCGAAGTGTGGCAAGATCCCTGACGGAGGGCTGACCTGAGCAAGGCCTGGTTGGCAGTGCCTCTTCCGGGGGCCTAGCAGTGTAAAGTGAGGAATTGTGCTTTTTGCTCAGTTTGGATCTCCCATCGACGTCCTGCTTAACCTAGCGAGCCGGCAGGTGTGAGCTCCCGGAAGGAACGCTGAGCAGAGTGTTTGTCTCAGTGCAGGTAGGGCCCTTGTCCTCACTGAGTCCAAATTGCCCAGCATATGAGACCAGCTCGGACCGTCGTCGTGAGCTGGGGCAAGCTGCGGCAACCTAGGTTTACAAAAAGAGAGAGAGCAGAGTGCCTGCTTGGGCTCTGCATGCCGAATAGTGCTCCGAAGGGCCTACAGGGCTGCTTGTTGCTCAGCAGGCAGAGAGGAGACGTGGAGGGCCTCCGTGTGGTTGCATGGGAAACGGGGCGGAAGCCAGAGTGCTGGGAGGGCTGGAAGCTATCCTCGCGTTCCACTGAAGCACAACAACGGTGGAGACCTCATGGAAACCGAGGCACGCAGAGCTGGCCCGATGGAAACTTAGACACTACCCTGAGGCTCAAGGTGTCCTTGTGCTTTCCCAGGTGGAACGAGGTCTTCGGGATTATGTCTCCTCCAGCGTGGCAGGAACCCGGTTTCTCGGGGGAAAGTGCTCGTTTCCTACGCAAGCATACCTGCGGAGGCTAGAAGCACGGCAACTTCAGAGTTTGGCAGGCAGCCCCTGAAACACTAGAATCCAAGCTTCCAAAGGGAAAAGGCTGCTTCTGTCGGCAGAGCCACCTACCCTTGTGAGCACTCACCGTATGTACCTGCAGTATGGGAGCTGCGAAGGGAGACAAACGGGACACACTGGGCACCCGAGAAGCTTCCCTCGACACTTGCAAGCAGCCTGTTTCTCTGGGGGAACATACTCGTTTCCTCCCCGGGTGTGCCTGCAGTGAGTAGAATCTGGGACTTCCTAGGGTTTCACAAACAGCTACGAGGCTACAAGAATCCAGATATCCAAAGGGGAAAAGACTGCTTTTCGAAGGAGGGCCACCTATCCTAGTTCACAGCAAACATGAGTCCCTGCAGTTGTGGAGCTCCCGAGGGAGAGCATGGCGAAACCCTGGGAACTTCGCTAAGTACCTTTCACTCTGCAGGCGTCGAAGTGTGGCAAGATCCCTGACGTAGGGCTTGCCTGAGCGAGGCCTAGTTGCCAGTGCCTCTTCCGGAGGCCTAGCAGTGTAAAGTGAGGATTTTTGCTCTTTGCTCAGCTTGGATCTCACATCGACGTCCTGTTTAACATAGCGAGCCGGCAGGTGTGATGTCCCAGAATGAACGCTGAGTAGAGTGTTTGTCTCAGTGCAGGTAGGGCCCTTGTCCTCACTGAGTCCAAGTTGCCCAGCACATGAGACCGGCTCGGCCTGTCTTCGTGATCTGGGGCAAGCTGCGGCAACCTAGGTTTCCAAGAAGAGAGAGAGCAGTGTTCCGCCTTGGGCTCTTCATGCCAAGAAGTGTTCCGAAGGGCCTACACAGCTGCTTGTTGCTCAGCAGGCAGAGAGGAGATGTGTGGGGGCTCCGTGTGGTTGCATGGGAAACGGTTGCCGAGGAGAGTGTGCTTGGAGTCCTGAAAGCTATCCTCGCGTTCCACTGAAGCACAACAACGGTGGAGACCTCATGGAAACCGAGGCACGCAGAGCTTGCCCGGTGGAAAGTTAGACACTACCCTGAGGCTCAGGGTGGCCTTGCGCTTTCCCAGGCGAAACGAGGTCTGCGGGATGATCTCTCCTCCAGCCTGGCAGGAACCCGGTTTCTCGGGAGAAAGTGCTCGTTTCTTACGCAAGCGTACCTGCGGAGGCTAGAAGCAGGGCAACTTCTGAGTTTGGCATGTAGGCCCTGAAACACTAGAATCCAAGCTTCCAAAGGGAAAAGGCTGCTTTTGTCAGCAGAGCCACCTACCCTTGTCAGCACCCAGCATTATTACCTGCTGTATGGGAGCTGAGAAGGGAGACAAACGGGAGACACTGGGCACCTGAGAAGCTCCCCTCGACACTCGCAAGGATCCTGTTTCTCTGGGGAAACATACTCGTTTCCTCCCCGGGCGTGCCTGCAGTGAATAGAAGCTGGGCCTTCCTAGGGTTTCACAAACAGCTCCGAGGCTACAAGAAACAAGATATCCAAATGGGAAAAGACTGCTTTTAGAAGCAGGGCCACCTATCCTAGTTCAAAACAAACATGAGTCCCTGCAGTAGTTTAGCTGCCGAGGGAGAGCATGGCGAAACCCTGGGAATTTCACTAAGTACCTTTCACTGTGCAGGCGTCGAAGTGTGGCAAGATCGCTGACGGAGGGCTGGCCTGAGCGAGGCCTAGTTGGCAGTGCCTCTTCCGGGGGCCCAGCAGTTTAAAGTGAGGAATTGTGCTCTTTGCTCAGCTTGGATCTCACATCGACGTCCTGCTTAACCTAGCGAGCCGGCAGGTGTGAGCTCCCGGAAGGAACCCTCAGCAGAGTGTTTGTCTCAGTGCAGGTAGGGACCTTGTCCTCACTGAGTCCAAGTTGCCCAGCACATGAGACCAGCTCGGACTCTCTTCGTGATCTGGGGCAAGCTGCGGCAACCTAGGTTTCCAAGAAGACAGAGAGCAGTGTGCCTTCTTGGGCTCTGCATGCCAAGAAGGGTTCCGAAGGGCCTACACAGCTGCTTCTTGCTCAGCAGGCAGAGAGGAGACTTGGGGGGGCTGCGAGTTGTTGCATGGGAAACGGTGTGGAGGCCAGAGTGCTTGGAGTCCTGAAAGCTATTCTCATGTTCCACTGAAGCACAGCAACGATGGACACCTCATGGAAACCGAGGCACGCAGAGCTTGCCCACAGGAAACTTAGACACTACCCTGAGGCTCAGGGTGGCCTTGCGCTTTCCCAGGCGGAACGAGGTCTGCGGGATTATCTCTCCTCCAGCCTGGCAGGAACTCGGTTTCTCGGGAGAAAGTGCTCGTTTCCTTCGCAATTATACCTGCCGAGGCTAGAAGCAGGGCAATTTCTGAGTTTGGCATTCATCCCCTGAAACACTAGAATCCAAGCTTCCAAAGGGAAAAGGCCTCTTTGTCAGCAGAGCCACCTACCCTTGTCAGCACCCAGCATAAGTACCTGCAGTATGGCAGCTGCGAAGTTAGATAAACGGGACACACTGGGCACCTGAGAAGCTCCCTTCGACGCATACAAGCAGCCTGTTTCTCTGGGGGAACATACTCGTTTCCTCCCCTGGCGTGCCTGCAGTAAGTAGAAGCTGGGCCTTCCTAGGGTTTTACAAACAGCTCTGAGGCTACAAGAATCCAGATATCCAAAGGGGAAAAGTCTGCTTTTGGAAGCAGGGCCACGTATCGTAGTTCACAGCTAACATGAGTCCCTGCAGTAGTGGAGCTGCCGAGGGAGAGCATGGCGAAACCCTGGGAACTTTGCTAAGTACCTTTCACTGTGCAGGCATCGAAGTGTGGCAAGATCCCTGACGGAGGGCTGGCCTGAGGGAGGCCTAGTTGGCAATGCCTCTTCCGGGGGCCTAGCAGTGTAAAGTGAGGAACTGTGCTCTTTGCTCAGCTTGGATCTCACATCGACGTCCTGCTTAACCTAGCGAGCCGGCAGGTGTGAGCTCCTGGAAGGAACGCTGAGCAGAGTGTTTGTCTCAGTGCAGGTAGGGCCCTTGTCCTCACTGAGTCCAAGTTGCCCAGCACATGAGACCGGCTCGTACAGTCCTCGTGAGTTGGGGAAAGCTGCGGTAACCTAGGTTTCCAAGAAGAGAGAGAGCAGTGTGCCGCCTTGGGCTCTGCATGCCAAGAAGTGTTCTGAAGGGCCTACACGGCTGCTTGTTGCTCAGCAGGCCGAGAGGAGACGTGGGGGGGTCTCCGTGTTTTTGCATGGGGAACGGTGCGGAGGCCAGAGTGCTTGGAGTCCTGAAAATTATCCTCGCTTTCCACTGAAGCACAACAACGGTGGAGATCTCATGGAAACCGACGCATGCAGAGCTTGCCTGGTGGTAACTTAGACACTACCCTGAGGCTCAGCGTGGCCTTGCGCTTTCCCAGGCGGAACGAGGTCTGCGGGATTATTTCTCCTCCAGCTTGACAGAAGCCAGATTTCTCGGGGGAAAGTGCTCGTTTCCTACTCAAAAGTATCTGCGGAGCCTAGAAGCTGGGCAACTACGTTTATCTGCCTTCACCCAAGGTCTATCTTCCTGTCATGGAAGAGAGATGACAATAACGAGTTTCCAGGAAGTACTTTAGTCATGGGGATTGATTCATTGCACCTCAGTGACACTCAAAAAGAGAGAGCAACGTTGAACTTAAGAATGGGTCAAACTGTGTCCCCAGGGCTGTTTTAAAGCTGTAGAAAGTGAGCTATACAACCAAAAAGCAATTAATTGCTCTTCCCACTGCATAGAAATAGTTTATCTCAACAGTCGGTCTCGTGTTATTTTTCTTGGAAGATATCCAAGGAACTGACAGGACAAAACTGTCTCCCAAACACATGAATTCATACATGATGGTCTTAAGCCTAGGAAAAGGCATCGAGGAGTTCAAGCAGTCGATCGACTCAGGGTTCATGGAGACTGCTGCACACCAAACTTTGCTTATGGGAAACACTGGGGCTTACCTTGATGCTAGGGGTCACGTTCTCTTTGCACTTCATCTAGGGTGGGCAGTGACATGAGCTCTGAGCAAGCAGTGAAAACCTCCCCACTACTTATGAGAAAACTCACTTTTATTCAAAGAGGCATTCCCAGAAGTGAATAAAAGATGGTTAACCTCAGACAGCCTTGAAGTCGCCACTTTCTGTCTTTAAAAGGGAAAAATACTGACTTTTCTAGTCCTCCCAATTACAAAGTAGATCACACAGCATATTTACTTATCTTTTCTGACTAGCTAAAAGAGACACTTGGAACAAAGATTGCCCTTGCACGATGAAACGTTTGGATGCTACGTGTACTGTGAGCAATTAACTGTAGAATCTTCTAAATGCCCTCAATAGGCCTACGTGTCTTTGGATGATCTAAATGCCGAGCAGCGCTCAAAGTAAATCTCTACATTAGTTTTGGCTGAACCTAATGTCTGGTTTCCTCTTCAGTTAGAGAGACGTCCAACATGAGTTCTCAAAATGAATTGGAGACCCGGTGTTTTTACATTGCAGCTCAGGTTTCCTCACTTTGGCACACCCACATTGAAAGAAGGCCTACCAAGAACTGTCTTCCTGATGTTGTTTGAAAACTGAGGAATGCAATCCATTGAATTAAGCAAGCTGGTCCTAGTCCTTCAAACTGAAAAGAAAGGATGGTGCCCAGAGATGTGTTTCCCAGGATGGTGCTAAGAAGGCTTTTGGGCCACAGTGTACTTCCACGGGAAAAGTAAACATGCGAGAGTCCTGAGTGCTGTGAGGAATACTGGAGCTAAAGCAGTCCATTGACTAAGGTTTCCTGGAAACTGTTGCACCCTATCTTTTGTGATGGGAAATTGTGCACCTTACCTCTAAACTAGACGTCATATTTGGTTGGCACATTTGTTACAGAATGCTGTGGGATGAGCTCCCAGAAAGGAATCGAAAGTACCTGGTTTCTTTATAGAAAACTCACTGTTCCTCGCATAAATATTTGTAGAGTGACAAATAGATGGGCAGTGTGTGTTAGAGACACCTTGGACGCCAAAACCATGTCGCTTTCCAAAGGGGGAAATGCGGGCTTTCCCGACATTCTCCAGTTACCAACTTGATCCCACAGGTCATTTACAGGCACTCGCTTCCTGACTACTGGAGACATTTGGGACACACTGGGCCCTTCCATGATGACACGTTTGAGGCTGGGATTTCTGCGTGTGGTGAGTAGCATTATGCATGTAATGACCTATTCAGGCCTAGGAGACTTTGGACTATCCAAATGCCTTGGAGTGTTACCGGTATTTAAGTACTCTTTTTTTTTTTTTTTTTTGAGGTAAACTATCCCAGCAGTTTTTATCAATTAATATTCATAAACACACACAGCAGCTTCATTAGATATTTCAATTTTCCTCTTCAGTTTGAATGTGGAGTATTAGGAGAAGTTTTTGCATGTCAAGGTACAGGAAGCAGAGATCACGCTGCACTGCTACCTATATTTTCCAGCTAGAGGTAAAAATTAGTTAAGTGGAAAGGATTTTCATATAGATTTTCGCTCTTCCTTTTGAATGTACACAATAAAACAAGAGTGACAGACCTGAAATTACAATCACCAATCAAACCCAAGATAGTTGTTGTCCACATTCATTGGGAAATACAGCACAGAGGACATGGTCTGTGAATTGGGGTGTCATCAAAGAGGAGGTGGTGGAGGTTCATTTCCTATATTACTCTCTTTTAAATTTAGGTTTTCTAAAGCAACATCTAAAGGCATAATATCTACACAGCCCATAGCACCAAAATCTGCCAATTCGCCCCGTTCATCCTCGTCTGAGGACGAGCTCTCTTCAGGAACTAAAGTTGATCGAAGGCGCTCTTAAATAAAGAGAGTGCGGTCTGTGCACTCACTTTCCATGGACTGGTGCACTGTTTCAGACAATTTAGGATCGTTCAACCTTGTTAGAAGAAACTGGGAATTCTGGATAGTTTGCTGACTGCTTTCTGTGTTAGTTGTGTTGTTTGTTTCTGTGGAATGTGTGATTGTAGTGGTGACACTCCTTGTGTTAGTACGCCAGGTTGCATTGCGTGCAGTGTCCAGTTGTGGCCGTGCTGCCAGGGCGTGCTGTCATTCTAGATACAGCTGTATCTGCAGTTGTTGTCACTGAGAAACGGAAGGGCCAGAGGAATTAAGCTGTCCCCCTGCGGAACGTCTCACTCCTGATAACTGGGATCAAAGCTCAGCTAGAGGATCCATGGCTTCCCTATTGCTTGGAGAATGTGAAGTCCGAGAAGAAGAAAGTCTGCCAGTAGAACTGCTATTGGAATGAATGTTTGATCTACGTACACCAGGGCCTCCCAATCCCCAGCCAGGGTGAAACATTCTATGTATATGTCGAAAACCGCTCGATTCATCTAAATCTCTAGGGGCTCTGTGTTCAACTGTAAGACGAGCCGCAGGGTCATCCGTGACATGATTAGGACTGCCTCCAGGTAATGCTGCAAATATTGGGCACATCACTTCTGTTGATGTTTCTGCATGTTCAGAAGTAACATGTGCTTGAAGAGATGTCTCCGTATAGCTAATTTTTCCACAATAGGGACAAGTAAAAGCCTGTGGCTGCTCTACAGAGAAAGCTTAGGAACCATAGTACAAATCAACATCTACACTTGCTTGTTAACATGCAGTGCATTGGATGGTCAGTTGTATGCCTTGTTCTTCTTGCACCACTCTCATAACAAAATGCACAAAAATCGTAACCATTGCATATTAAACACTTATAGCTGTGACCTTGAAAATTTCCCTTGAAACATGCATCAATCACAGCTGACACCGTCATGTCGGGACATCCTATTTCAGAGGGTGGCGACGCGGGCCCTACCGAGCTCAGGCTGCAGTGTCCCCCGCGGTGTCCTGGTCCTGCACTCGTGGGACGGCCTCCTTCCACTGGAATCCAGGGCTCGGCCACGGGGATGGGGTGGGCAGCAGAGCGCTACCCGCCGGCGGCACCGCGGCGGCGGCGGCTGGAGGAAGCGCGGGCTGGGAATGAGGCCGGGCCTGGACGGGGCCGAGCTCCTCCAGGAGGCGGTCCGACGCCGCGGTTCCGCTGGCGCATGCCTTGACTCGGTCACTCTCGGGCCCGCCGGTTCCAGGTTGTGGCGCCGCGCTCCGTAAATCCCGCTCCTCCCTACACCCGGCCCACCAAACGCCACTCTCCCCGGGCTCCAACGTCCTCCTTCTCCTCCTCTTCTTCCTCCTCCTCCACCTCACTCCCCCGCCTGCTCTGCAGCCCCGCCTCTCGCTGGCCGTGCCAGGTCCAGACGCCTGGTGCCCTGGGCGGGAGGGAACTGTGGGAGCAGCTCGGAGGCAGCGGGTCGGGGCACGTCATCTGCGCGCACCCACAGGCAGGCAGCGGTCGGGTGCCGGGCGCCGGAGACCGCCCGAAACCGCCCTCAGCCTGGCGGCCGCCCCCTCACTACCACCTCTGTACTGTTTTTCAGGCTTGGCCTAGAGTCGACCTTCCCGCCATGCTACAGGGATGACTGGTATGAGTTCCCAGGATGTACTTTAGTCACAGGGATTGTTTCGGTGGAGTTTAGAGGTCCTCACAAATGGAGAGCCACGTTCAACACACGACTGGCTAGAACTGTGTTCCCGTGACTGGTTTAAGCTGTAGAAAGGTAGCTATGCAAGCAAGAAAGTAATTAATTGCCCTTCCCTCTGCGTAGAAAGAGTTCATCCTAAAGTCTGTTTTGCCTTATGTTGCTTGGAAGACGCACAAGGGACCCACAGGACACACGTTCTCCCTCGGAAGTGAATTCAAATGCCACTGTCTTAAATCTCCGAAAAGGCATAGAGGATTTAAAACACTCGATCCACTCAAGGGTCATGGAGACAGCTGCACACCAAACTTTGCTGATGGGAAACACTGGGGTTTATCTTGAGGCTATGGGTCACGTTTACTTCACAGTATAGGTAAGGTGCGCTATAGGATGAAGTCCTAGGAAGCAGTGGAGATCTCTGGCTTCTTATGAGAAAACTCATTTTTCTTCACAGACTCATTCCTAGAAGTGCAAAAAAGATAGGCAACATCATGCAGCCTTGTGGCCGCCACTATCTAGTTTTCAAACGAGGAAACCAGTGCCCTTCCTATTCTTCACAATTACAAAATCATCCCACAACACATTTCCCTATCTTTTCTGAGTAGCTAAAATGACCCTTGGGACACACTTCGCCCTTCCACGATGCCACTTTTGGACTTGGCGTGTTCTGCGTCTGCTGCATTGCATAATCGTCTGAATGCCCCCCGTAGGCCTAGGTGACATTGGATGTTCCAAATGCGTAGCAATGCTCAGGGTAAATCTCTACTGTATTTCGGGATGGTCTTACAGTCTAATCTCTGCATCAAGATGAGAGACGTCTGGCATGAATCCCCAAAATGAATTGGAGGCCCGGTGGTTTTTTGCAGTGCAGCTCCGCTTTCCTCACTTAGGCAGACCCACATGGAAAGAGAGCCTGCCTAGAACCGTCTTCCTGAGGCTGTTTTTTTGATTGTTTTGTTTTTCAAATAGTCACATTAATTTTAATTTTAATTACTTTTTTTGAAGTTTTGATTTTTTTATTTTTTTTATGCAGCAGGATTATATTAGTTATCCAAATTATACATATGAGTGTATATATGTCAATCTCAATCTCCCAATTCATCACACCACCTTCACCCTCGTGCCCCTTTCCCCCCTTTTTGTCCATACTTTTTTTCTCTACATCTGTGTCACTATTTCTCTCCTGAAAACCCGTTCTTCTGTACCATTTTTCTAAGTTCCACATATATGCGTTAATATACGATAATTCTTTTTCTCTTTCTGACTTACTTCACTCTGTATGACAGTCTCTAGATGCATCCACTTGTCTACAAATGACACCATTTCGTTCTTTTTAAGGCTGAGTAATATCCCATTGTACATATGTACCCCATCTTCTTTAACTATTCGTCTGTTGATGGGCATTTAGGTTGCTTCCATGACCTGGCTATTGTAAGTAGTGATGCAAGGAATATTGGGGTGCATGTGTCTTTTTGAATTATGGTATTCTCAGGGTATATGCCCACTAGCGGTATTGCTGGGTCATATGGTAATTCTATTTTTAGTCTTTTAAGGAAGCTCCATACTGTTCTCCATAGTGGCTGTATCAATTTACATTCCAACCAACAGTGCAAGCGGGTTCCCTTTTCTCCACACCCTCTCCAGCATTTGTTGTTTGTAGATTTTCTGATGATGCCCATTGTAAGTGGTGTGAGGTGATACCTCATTGTAGTTTTGATTTGCTCTTGTCTAATAATTAGTGATGTTGAGGAGTTTTTCATGTGCTTATTGGCCATCTGTATGTCTTCTTTCCAAAAATGTGTATTTAGCTCTTCTGCCCATTTTTTGCTGGGGTTGTTTTCTTTTTTTTTTTACTATTGAGCTGCATGAGCTTTTTATATGTTTTGGAGATTAATCATTTTTCCTCTGATTCATTTGAAATATTTTCTCCCATTCTGAGGGTTGTCTTTTCGTCTTATTTACGGTTTCCTTTGTTGTGCAAAAGGTTTTATGTTTCATTCGGTCCCATTTGTTTATTTTTGTTTTATTTCCATTACTCTAGGCAGTGGATCAAAAAAGACCTTGCTGTGATTTATGTCAAAGAGTGTTTCTCCTATGTTTTCCTCTAAGACTTTGATATTGCCCAGTCTTACATTTAGGTCTCTAATCCATTTTGAGTTTATTTTTGGGTATGGTGTTATGGAGTATTCTAATTTCCTTCTTTTACATGTAGCTGTCCAGTTTTCCCAGCATCACTTATTGAAGAGACTGTCTTTTCTCTAGTGTATATCCTTGCCTACTTTGTCATAGATTAGTTGACTACAGGTGCATTTGTTTATCTCTGGTCTTTCTATCGTGTTCCGTTGATCTCTATTTCTGTTTTTCTGCCAGTACCATATTGCCTTGATTACTGTAGCTTTGTAGTATAGTCTGAAGTCAGGGAGTCTGATTTCTCCACCTCCGTTTTTTTCCCACAAGTCTGCTTTCTCTATTTGGGGTCTTTTGTGTCACCATAGAAATGTTAAGATTTTTTTGTTCTACTTCTGTATAAAATGTCATTGGTAATTTGATAGGGATTGCATTGAATCTTTAGATTACTGTGGGTAGTATACTCATTTTCACAATATTGATTCTTCCAATCCAAAAATATGGTATATCTCTCCATCTGTTGGTATCATCTTTAATTTCTTTCATCAGTGTCTTATAGTTTTCTGCATAGTTGCCTCCCTATGTAGGTTTCTTCCTAGGTAATTTTTTGTTGTTGTTGCAATGGTAAATGGGAGTGTTTCCTTAATTTCTCTTTCAGATTTTTCATCAGTAGTATATAGGAATGCAAGAGATTTCTATGCATTAAATTTGTATCCTTCAACTTTACCAGATTTATTGATTAGCTCTAGTAGTTTTCTGGTGGCATCTTTAGGATTCTCCATGTATAGTATCATGTCGTCTGCAAACAGTGACAGTTTTGCTTCTTCTTTTCCAATTTGTACTCCATATATTTCTTTTTCTTCTCTGATGGATGTGGCTGGGACTTCGAAAATTATGTTGAATAATAGTGGTGAGAGTACACATCCTTGTCTTGTTCCTGATCTGAGAGGAAATTCTTTCAGTTTTACACCTTTGAGAATGATGTTTGCTTTGGGTTTTTCATATACGGTGTTTATGATATTGAGGTAGTTTTCCACTATGCCCACTCTCTGGAAAGTGTTTTTCATAAATGGGTGTTGAATAGTCAAAAGCTTTTTCTACATCTACTGAGATGATCATATGATGTTTCTTCTTCAAGTTGCTAATTTGGTGTATGACATTGATTGATTTGCATATATTGAAGAATCCTTGCATCCGTGGGATAAATCCCACTTGATCATGGTGTATAATCCTATTAATGTGTTGTTGGATTCTGTTTGCCAGTATTTGGTTGAGGATTTTTGCATCTATATTCAGGAGTGATATTGGTCTGTAATTTCCTTTTTTTGTAGTGTCTTTGCCTGGTTTTGGTATCAGGGTGATAGTGGCCTCATAGAATGTGTTTGGGAGTCTTCCTTCCTCTGCAAATTTTTGGAAGAGTTTGAGAAGGATTGGTGTTAGGTCTTCTCTAAATGTTTGATAGAAGTCACCTGTGAAGCCATCTGAACCTGGACTTTTGTTTGTTGGAAGTTTTTAAATCACAGTTTCAATTTCATTACTTGTGATTTCTCTGTTCATGTTTTCCGTTTCTTACTGGTTCAGTCTTGGAAGGTGATAGCTTTCTAAGAATTTGTCCATTTCTTCCAGGTTGTCCATTTTATTTGCATAGATTTGCTTGTCGTAGTCTCTTAGGGTGCTGTGTATTTCTGCGTTTTCTGTCGTAATTTCTCCTTTTTCTTTTTTATTTTTATTGATCTGAGTCCTCTCTCTCTTTTTCTTGATGAGTCTGGTTAATGATATATCAATTTTGTTTATCTTCGCAAAGAAGCAGCTTTTAGTTTTATTGATCTTTGTTATTGCTTCCTTTGTTTCTATTTCTTTTATTTTTGCTCTGATCTTTATGATTTCTTTCCTTTTACTCACTTTGGAATTTGTTCTTCTTTCTCTACTTCTTTTAGGTGTAAGGTTAGATTGTTTATTGTGATTTTTCTTGTTTCTTGAGGTAGGCTTTTATTGCTATAAACTTCCTCTTAGAATGGCTTTTGCTGCATCCCATGGTTTTAGGATCGTCTTGTTTTCTTTGTCATGTGTCTCTAGGTATTTTTTGATTTCCTCTTTGATTTCTTCAGTGATCTCTTGGTTATTTAGTAAAATAGTGTTTAGCCTCCATGTGTTTGTGTTTCTTACGTTTTTTCCCCTGTAATAGATTTCTAATCTCATAGCATTGTGGTCACAAAAGATAATTGATGTGATTTCAATTTTCTTAAATTTACTGAGGTTTAATTTGTGACCCAAGATGTAATCTATCCTAGAGAATGTTCCATGTGCACTTGAGAAGAAAGTGTATTCTGCTGTTTTGGGATGGAGTGTCCTGTAAATATCAATTAAATCTATCTGGTCTATTGTGTCATTTAATGCTCGAGTTTCCTTATTAATTTTCTGTATGGATGATCTGTCCATTGGTGTAAGTGAAGTGTTAAACTCCCCCACTATTATGTGTTACTGTTGATTTCCTCTTTTATATATGTTAGCAGTTGCCTTATGTATTGAAGTGGTCCTATGTTGGGTGCATATATATTTATGACTGTTATATATATATATATATATATATATATGTGGGTTTCCTGACATTCTGCAATTACAAACTTGACCTCACAGCTCATTTACCATCACTCTCTGCCTGACTACTGGAGCCTTTTGTGACCCACTGTGACCTTTTATGTTTACACTTTGGACGCTGAGAGTCCTGCATACAGTGAATAGCATTACCCATGTAATGATCCATGTAAGCCTAGTTGTCTTTTTATCTTCCAAATGCTTTGCAGTGTTACCGGTATTTTGGTATGTTTATCTGGCTTCACCCAAGTTCTACCTTAGCGTTATGGAAGAGAGATGACAGGTATGAGTTTCCAGGATGTACTTTATTCATGGGGATTGATTCATTTCAGTTCAGTGGCCCTCAAAAAGGGAGAGCAACGTTGAACTTAAGAATGGGTCTAACTGTGTCCCCAGGTCTGTTTTAAAGCTGTGGAAAACGAGCTATGTAAGCAAGAATGCAATTAATTTCTCTTCCCACTTCATAGAAATAGTTGATCTCAACAGTCTGTCTCGTGTTATTTTTCTTGCAAGATATCTAAGGAACTGACAGGACAAAACTTTCTCCCAAAGACGTGAATTCATATATGACGGTTTTAAGCCTGGAAAAAGGCATTGAGGATTTCAAGCAGTCGATCAACTCAGGGTTCATGAAGACTGCTGCACACCAAACGTTGCTTATGGGCAACACGGGGGCTTACATTCAGACTAGGGGTTAAGTTTACTTTGCACTTTAGCTAAGGCGGGCAGTGGCATGAGCTCTGAGCAAGCAGTGAAGACCTCCCTGTTACTTATGAGAAAATGCACTTTTATTCTCAGAGGCATTCCTAGAAGTGAATAAAAGATGGTCAGCGTCAGAGAGCCTTGAAGTCGCCACTATCTATCTTTAAAAAGGGAAAAATACTGACTTTCCTAGTCTTCCCAATTACAAAGTGGATCACACAGCACATTTACCTATCTTTTCTGACTAGCTGAAAGAGACCCTTGGAACACATTTTGCACTTCCATGATGAAATTTTACGACACAGCGTGTTCTGCATGTGTTGAATTGCATAATCTTCTGAATGCCCTCGGTAGGCCTAAGGGAATTTGATGTTCCATATGACTAGCAATGCTCCAGGTAAATGTCTACTTTATTTCTGGTGGGACCTAAATTCTAGGTTCTGCTTCAATTTGAGAGACGTTGGACATGAGTCCCGCAAAAGAATTGGCGGCCCCGTGGTTTTTGCGGTGCAGCTCTTGTTTCCACACTTTGGCAGACCTGAATTGAAAGGAAGTCTGCCTAGAACCGTCTTCCTGAGGTTGTTTGAAAGCTGTGGAACCCTAGCCATCCAATGAGGAAGCCAGTTCTGGCCCTTCAAATTGCATAGAAACGTTTGTTCCCAGTGCTGTGTTTCCCATGATGGTGCTCAAAAGGCTTTTGTTACACATCATACTTCCATGGAAAGAAGTGCACACGTGAGAGTTATGAGCACTGTGAGGCATACCTGAGGTAAAGCATTCCATTGACTAAAGTTTTTGGGGAAGTGCTGCACCCAATGTTTAGAGATGGGAAAATATACACCTTAACTCAGGACAAGAGGTCACATTTGTTGGCACTTGAGCTACAGAATTCTTTGGGATCAACAGCCAGAAAGGAATCGAAAGCACCTGGTTTCTATCAGAAAAACTCACTGTTCCTCAAAGAACCATTTGTGGAGTGAAGAGTGGATGGATAGTGTGTTTTACAGGCAGCTTGAAAGCCCAAACCATGTCACTTTCCAAAGGGGAAATGCCGGATTCCCGACATTCTCCAATTACCGTCTTGAACAAACAGCCCATTTACTGTCACACTGTGCCTGATTACTGGAGCCTTTTGGGACACACTGGGCCCTTTCATGAAGACACTTAGGATGTCAGGAGTTTTGTATGTGGTGAATAGCATTACCCATTTAAAGACCTAATCAGGTGTAGTTGACTTTGAATCGTCCAAATGATCACAATGTTAGTGGTATTTCGGTACATTTTTTTAGGCTGGGCCAAAAGTCTACCTACCTGTTGTGGTAGCGAGATGACAGGTATGAGTTCCCAGGAGGTACGCTAGTCACAGGGAATGTTTCACTTCAGCTTAGTGGCCCTCAAAAAAGGAGAACCACGTTGTACATAAGACTGGCTAGTGCTGTGTCACCGGGGTTGTTTAAGATGTAGAAACGTAGCTATGCCAGTAAGAAAGAAATTCATTACCTTTCCCTCTGCGTAGAAATAGTTGATCCCAAAAGTCTGTTTCATGTTATGTTGCTTGGAAGACACACAAAGGACTCACAGGACACACGTTCTCCCTCAGAATTGAATTCATACCCAACTGTCATAAGCCTATGAAATGGCATAGAAGAGTTAAAGCACTCGATCAAATCAGGGTTCATGGAGGTGGCTGCGTTACAAACTGTGCAGATGGGAAACACTGGGGCTTACCTTGAGGCTAGGGGTTACATTTACTTTGCACTTTAGGTAGGGTGGGTCATGGGATAGGCTACCAGCTAGCAGTGGAGACCTCCAGGCTTCTTACGAGAAAACTCAACATTTTTCACCTAGGCATTCCTAGAAGTGAATAAAAGATGGGTAACATCAGTGTTTTTCAGGCAGCCTTGAGTCCTCCACTATCTAGCTTTCAAATTGGGATAATACCACTTTTCCAAGTCTTCCCAATTACAAAGTGAGTCACACAGCACATTTACTTATCCTTTCTGACTAGCTAAAAGATACCCTTGCAACACACTTCATACTTCCATGATGAAATTTTACGATGCAGGATTTTCTGCG
Source organism: Eschrichtius robustus (assembly GCF_028021215.1). NCBI lineage: Eukaryota > Metazoa > Chordata > Mammalia > Artiodactyla > Eschrichtiidae > Eschrichtius > Eschrichtius robustus. Next base: position 29,166,079 of record NC_090836.1, on the reverse strand, counting down.
TGTGGTGAATTGCATAATCGGCTGAATGCCCTCGGTGGGCCTAGGTGACTTTGGAGGTTCCATATGCCTACCACTGCTCAAGGTAAATGTCTACCTTATTTTGGGTGGGACCTAAAATCTAGTTTCTGCTTCAATTAGAGAGACGTCAGGCATGAGCCCCCCAAAAGAATTGGAAGCCCAGTGGTTTTCTGCAGTGCAGCTCAGGTTTCCTCACTTTGGCAGACCCGCATTGAAAGAAAGTCTGTCTAGAACCGTCTTCCTGAGGTTGTTTGAAAGCTGGGGAACGCTAGCCATCCAGTGAAAAATGCCAGTCCTGGCCCTTCAAACTGCATAGAAAGTCTTGTTCGTAGAGCTGTGTTTCCCATGATGGTGCTCAGAAGGGTTTTGTTACACAGTGTACTTCCACGGAAAGAAGTGCACACGTGAGAGGCCTGAGCGCTGTGAGGCATACTAGAGCTGGAGAATTCCTTTGACTAAAGCTTCCTGGAAACTGCTGCACTCTATCTTTAGTGATGGGGAAATGTGCACCTTACCTGGAGACTAGAGGTCACATTTAGTTGTCACTTTAGCTATTGAAGACTGTGTAATGAGCACCAAGTAATGAATCGAAAACACCTGGTTTCTATAGGGAACACTCACTATTCATCACAGAAGTTTTTGTGGAGTGAAGAGTCGATGGGCAGTGTGTTTTACTGGCAGCTTGGAAGCCAAGACCATGTCGCTTTCCAAATGGGGAAATGCGGGATTCCCGACATACTCCAATTACCAACTTGACCCCACCGCACATTGATCTTCATCTCTACCTGACTACTGGAGCCTTTTGAGACACACTGGGCCCTTCCATGATGACACTTTGGACACCGGGAGTATTTTAGACAGTGAATAGCATTACCCATTTAATGACCTAGTCAGGCCTAGGTGACTTTGGATCCTCCAAATGCCTCTCAGTTACCGGTATTTCGGTAAATATTTTCCGGCTTGGCCAAAAGTATACCTTTGTGTCATGGTAGAGAGACAACAGGTTTAACTTCCCAGGATGTACTTTAGTCACAGGGATTGTTTCAGAGAATCTCAGAGGCCCTCACAAAGGGAGAGCCACATTGACTATAAGACTGGCTAGAAATATGTCCCCCAGGCGGTTTTAAAGCTGTAGAAAGAGAGATATGCAGTAAGAAAGCACTTCATTGCCCTACCCTGTGCCTAGAAAGACTTGATGCCAACAGTCTGTTTCACGTTATGTTGCTTGGAAGACACTCAAGAGAATCACAGGACACACGTTCTCCCTTGGAAATGTCTTAAGCGAAGGAAAAGAAATCTAGGATTTAAGCACTCGATCGACTCAGGGTTCATGGAGATGACTGCACACTAAAATTTGCTGATGGGAAACACTAGGGCTTACCTGGATGCTAGGCTTCTCGTTTAATTCTCATATTAGGCAGGATGGGGCCGTGGGATGAGCTCCTAGCAAGCAGTAGAGACCTTCGGCTCCGTACGTGAAAACTCAGTTTGCTTCACTGATGCATTCCAAGAACTGAATAAATGACGGGCAACATCAATGTTTTTTAGGCAGCCTAGAGACCTCGTCTTACTAGCTTTCAAATGGGGAAAATGCTGCCTTTCCGAGTCTTCCCAGTTACAGAGAGGGTCACACAGCACATTTACCTATCTTTTCTGACTAGCTAAAAGATACCCTAAGAACACACCTTGCTCTTCCATGCTGAAACTTTACCACGCAGCACGTTCTGCATGTGGTGAATTGCATAATCGGCTGAATGCCCTCAGTAGGCCTAGGTGACTTTGGATGTTCCACAGGCCTAGCAATGCTCAGGGTAAATGTGTTCTTTATTTCGAGTGGGACCTAAAGTCTAGTTTCTGCTTCAATTAGAGAGATGTCGGGCATGACCCCCCAAAAGAATTGGAGGCCCGGTGGTTTTCTGCAGTGCTGTTCAAGTTTCCTTACTTTGGAAGACCTGCAATTGAAAAACATCCTGTCTAGAACCATCTTCCTGAGGTTGTTTGAAAGCTGGGGAATGCTAGCCATCCAAAGAAAAATGCCGGTCCTGGCCCTTCAAACTGGATAGAAAAGTTTGTTCGCAGAGCTGTGTTTCCCATGATGGTGCTGAGAAGGATTTTTGTATACAGTGTACTTCCATGGAAAGAAATGCACACGTGAAGGTCCTGGGCACTGTGAGGCATACTAGAGCTAAAGCATTCCATTGACTAAGGCTTCCGAGAAACTGCTGCACCCTATCTTTAGTTATGGGAAAATGTGCACCTTACCTCGAGACCAGAGGTCACATTTAGTTGGCACTTGAGCTACAGAATGCTGTGGGTTGAACACCCAGAAAGGAATTGAAATCCCCTGGTTTCTATCAGGAAAAGTCACTGTTCATCACAAAACCATTTGTGGTGTGAGGAGTAGATGGGCAGCATGTTTTACAGCCCTCTTGGGAGCCAAGACCATATCACTTTCCAAAGAGGGAAATGTAGAATTCCCGACATTCTCCAATTATCCACTTGACCTCACTGTGCTTTTATCTTCACTCTCTACCTGATTAATGGAGCCTTTTGAGACACACTGGGCCCTGCCATGATGACAGTTTGGACACAGGGATTATTTCATGCGATGAATATCATTCCACATTTAATGACCTAGTCAGGCCTAGATGACTTTGGATCGTCCAAATGACTCACAAGGTTACGGGTATTTCAGCACATTTTTTCAGGCTTGGCCGAAAGTCTACCTTCCTGTCATAGTAGAGAGACAACAGGTCTAACTTCCCAGGATGTACTTTAGCCACAGCGATTGTTTCTGTGCAGCTCAGAGGCCCTCACAAAGGGAGAGCTACATTGAACATAAGACTGGCTAGAACTTTGTCCTGGGGCTGTTTTAAAGCTCTAGAAAGAGAGTTATGCAAGTCAGAAAGCACTTCCTTGCCCTTCCGTCTGCATAGAAATAGTTGATCCCAACAGTCTGTTTCACATTATGTTGCTTGGAAGACACACAGGGGAATCACTGTACACACGTTCTCCCTTGGAAGTGAATTCATACGTGACTTTCTTAAGCCAAGGAAAAGAAATCGAGGAGTTAAGCACTCGATCGTCTCAGGTTTCATGGAGAGGGCTGCACACCAAACTTTACTGATGGTAAACATTGGGGTTTACCTTAATGCTAGGGGTCACATATACTTCTCACATTAGTTAGGGCGGGCAGTGGGATAAGATCTTAGCAAGCAGTAGAGACCTTCTGGCTTCATAAGAGAAAACTCACCATTCGTCAACTAAGCATTCCTAGAAGTGAATAAACGTTGGGCAACTTAAATGTTTTTCAGGCAGCCTTGAGGCCTCCACTATCTAGCTTTGAAATTGGGATAATACCACCTATCCGAGTCCTCCCAAATACAAAGTGGATCACACAGCACATTTCCTATCTTTTCTGACTAGCTAAAAGAGACCCTTGGAACACACTTCACACTTCTATGATGAAATTTTACAATACAGCATGTTCTGTGTGTGGTGAATTGCATAATCGCCTGAATGCTCTCAGTAGGCCTAGGTGACTATGGAAGTTCCATATGCCTAGCAATGCTCAGGTTGAAAATCATCTTTATTTCAGGCAGGACTTAAAGTCTAGCTTCTGCTTCAATTAGAGCGATGTTGGGCATGAGTCACAAAAATGAATTGGAGACCTGGTGGTTTTCTGCAGAGCAGCTTAGATGTCCTCACATTGGCAGACCTGTATTGAAATAAAGCCTGCATAGAACCGCCTTCCTGAGTTTTTTTTGAAGGCTGTGGAATGCTAGCCATCCAATGAAGAAAGCTGGTCCTGGCCCATCTACCTGCATAGAAAAGTTCGTTTACAGTGCTGTGTTTCCCATGATGGTGCTCAGAAGGCTATTGGTACAGTGAACTTTCATGGAAAGAAGTGCACATGTGAGAGTCTTGAGCGCTGTGAGACATACAAGATCTAAATATTCCATTGACTAAGGCTTCTGGGAAACTGCTGCACCCTATCTTTAGTGATGGGAAAATATGCACCTTAACTGGAGACTAGCGGTCACATTTAGTTGGCACTTGACTACAGAATTCTGTGGGAAGAACATCCAGAAAGGAATCGAAAGCACCTGGTTTCTTTTGGGAGAACTCACTGTTCCTCACAGAGCCATTTGTGGAGTGAATAGTAGATGGGCAGTGTGTTTTACAGGCAGCTGGGAAGCCAAAACCATGTCGCTTTCCAAATAGGGAAAAGCGGGATTCCCGACATTCTCCAATTACCAACTGGAACCCACAGCACATTTACCATCACACACTGCCTGACTACTGGAGCATTTGGGGACACACTGGACCCTTTCATGAAGACACTTAGGACGCCAGAAGTTCTGCATGTGGTGAATAGCATTACCCATTTAATGACCTAGTCAGGCCTAGTTGACTTTGTATCGACCAAATTATTCCCAGTGTTACCCGTATTTCTGTACATATTTTCAGGCTGGGTCAAAAGACTACCTTCCCTTCATGGTAGAGAGGTGACCGGTATGAGTTCCCAGGATGTTCGTTAGTCACAGGGACTGTTTCAGTTCAGCTTAGAGACCCTCACAAAGGCAGCGCAAGTTGAACATAAAACTGGCTAGTACTGTGTCCCCAGGGTTGTTTTAAGATGGAGAAAGGTAGATGTGCAAGCAAGTAAGAACTTCATTGCCCATCTCTCTGCATGGAAGAAGTTGATCCCAAAAGTGTGTTACACGATATGTTGATTGGAGGACACACAAGGGACTCATAGGACACATGTTCTACCTCAGAAGTGAATTCATACCCAAGTGTCTTAAGCCAACGAAAAGGCACAGAGGAGCTAAAGCACTCGATTGACTCAAGGTTCATGGAGATTGCTGTACACCAAACTTTGCATATGGGAAACACTGGGGCTTACCTTGAGGCTAGGGGTCACCTTTACTTCTCATATTACCTAGGGCGGGCCGTGGGATGAGCTCCTAGCAGCAGTGGACACCTCCCGGTTTCTTACAAGAAAACTCACTTTCTTCACCTAGGCATTCTGAGAAGTGAATAAAAGATGGGAAACTTCAGTGTTTTTCAGTCAGCCTTGGGGACTCCTATATCTAGCTTTCAAATTGGGATAATACCACCTTTCCGAGTCTTCCCAAATACCACGTGGATCACACAGCACTTTTGCTATATTTTCTGACTAGCTAAAAGGGACCCTGGGAACACACTACACACTTCCATGATGAAATTTTATGATGCAGCATGTTCTGCATGTGGTGAGTTGCATAATTGCCTGAATGCCCTCAGTAGACCTAGGTGACTATGGATGTTCCATATGCCTAGCAATGAAACTCTACTTATTTCAGGTGGGACCTAAAATCCAGTTTCTGCTTCAGTTAGAGAGATGTCGTGCATAAGTACCCAAAATGAATTGGAGACGTGATGGTTTTCTACAATGCAGCTCAGGTGTCCTCTCTTTGGCAGACCTGCATTGAAATAAAGCCTGCCTAGAGCCATCTTCCTGAGATTGTTTGAAAGCTGTGGAACACTAGCCATCTAATGAAGGAAGCCAGTCCTGGCTCTTTAAACTGCAGAGAGAATTTGTTCCCAGAGCTGTGTGTTCCATGATGGTGCTCAGAAGGCTTTTGGAACACAGTGTACTTCCAGGGAAAGAAGTGCACATGCGAGATTCCTTAGTGCTGTGAGGCATAAAAGAGCTAAGGCATTCCATTGACTAAGGCTTCTGGGAAAATATGCACCTTACCTGGAGAGTAGAGGTCACATTTAGTTGGCACTTGAGCTACAAAATTCTGTGGGATGAACATCCAGAAAAGAATGGATAGCACCTGGTTTCTATCGGGAAAACTCACTGTTCTTCACAGAGCCATTTGTGGAGTGAATAGTAGATGGACAGTGTGTTTTATAGGCAGCTTGGAAGCCAAGACCATGTCACTTTCCAAAAGGAGAAATGCTGGATTCCTGACATTCTCCAATAACCAACTTGATCACAACGTGCATTTACATTCACTCTCTACCTGACTACTGCAGCCTTTTGAGACACATTCCATGATGACAACTTGGATGCCGGGAGTATTTCATGCGGTGAATAGCATTACCCATTTAATGACCTATTCAGGCTTAGGTGACTTTCGTTCGTCCAAATGACTCGCAGTGTTACCGGTATTTTGGTACATTTTTTCAGGCTTGGCCAAAAGAATACCTTCATGTCATGGTAGAGAGAAAACAGGTATACTTCCCAAGATGTTCTTCAGTCACAGGGATTGTTTCAGTGTAGCTCAGAGGCCCTCACAAAGGGAGAGCCACATTGAACATAAGACTGGCTAGAACTTTGTCACGGGGCTGTTTTAAGCTGTAGAAAGACAGCTATGTAAGAACGCACTTCATTAGCCTTCCCGCTGCATAGAAAGAGTTGATCCCAACAGTCTATTTCACGATGCTTCTTGGAAGACACAGAAGGGAATCACAGGACACACGTTCTCCCTGGGAATTGTATTCATACTCGAATGTCTTAAGCCAAGGAAAAGAAATAGAGGAGTTAAGCACTCGATTGTCTCAGGGTTCATGAAGAGGGCTGCACACCAAACTATTCTGATGAGAAACACTGGTGCTTATCTTGATGCTAGGGGTCATGTTTATTTCTCACATTGGATAGGGCGGGCTGTGGGATGAGCTCCTATCAGGCACTGGAGACCTTCCAGCTTCGTACGAGAAAACTCACTTTTCTTCACAGATGCATTCCTATAAGTGAATAAAAGATGGGCAACATCAATGGTTATCAGGCAGCTTTGAGGCCTCCTTTATCTAGCTTTCAAATGGGGAAAATACCATCTTTCTGAGTGTTCCCAATTAAAAAGAGGGTCACACACATTTACTTATCTTTTCTGACTAGCTAAAAGAGAACCTAGGAACACACCTTGCCCTTCCACGATGAAACTTTATGACATGGCGTGTTCTGCGTGTGGTGAAATGCATAATCAGCTGAATGCCCTTGGTAGGCCTAGGTGACTTTTGATGTTCTATAGGCCTAGCAATTCTCATTGTAAATGTCTACTTTATTTTGGGTGAGACCTAAAGTTTAGTTCCTGTTTCAATTAGAGAGATGTCAGGCATGAGTCACCAAAATGAATTGGAGGCCCGGTGGCTTTCTGCAGTGCAGCTCAGCTTTCCTTACTTTGGCAGACCTGCATTGAAAGAAAGCCTGCCTAGAACCATCTTCCTGAGGTTCTTTGAAAGCTGTGGAATGCTAGCCATACAATGAAGAAAGCCGGTTGTGGCCCTTCAAACTGCATAGAAAGTGTTGTTCCCAGAGTTGTGTTTCCCATGATGATGCTCAGAACGTTTTTGGTACACAGTGTACTTCTATGGAAAAAAGTGTATACACGAGAGACCTGAGTGTTGTGAGGCATACTAGAGCTAAAGCAGTCCATTGAGTAAACTTCCTGGAAACTGCTAAACCCTATCTTTGGTGATGGGAAAATATGCACCCTACCTGGAGACTAGAGGTCACATTTATTTGGCACTTTAGCTACAAAATACCATGGGATGAGCACACAGAAAGGAATAGAAAACACCTGATTTCTATCAGGAAAAGTCACTGTTCCTCACAGAATCATTTGTGGAGTGAAGAGGAGATGGGCAGTGTGTTTTACAGGCAGCTTGGAAGCCAAGACCATGTCGTTTTCCAAAGGGGGAAATGCGGGATTCCCGACATTCTCCAATTACCAACTTGAACCAACAGCGCAAATATTGTCGCACTCTGCCTGACTACTGGAGTGATGTGGGACACACTGGGCCCTTTCATGAAGACACGTAAGACTCCGGGAGTATTTCATGTGGTTAATAGCATTACAAATTTAATGACCTAGTCAGGCATAGATGACTTTTCATTGTCCAAATGCCTTGCAATATTACGGTATTTTTGGTATATTTTTTCAGGCTTGGCCAAAATTCTACCTTCATGTCATGGTAGAGAGACAACAGGTATAACTACGCAGGATGTACTTTAGTCACAGGGATTGTTTCATTGCATCTCAGAAGCCATCACAAATGGAGAGCCACATTGAACATAAGACTGGCTAGAACTTTGTCCCCAGGGTTATTTTATTTTTTTATTTTTTATTATTTTTTTTAAACCCCACGTTTGTTTATTTATTTGTTTTTGGCTGTGTTGGGTCTTCATTTCTGTGCGAGGGCTTTCTCTAGTTGTGGCAAGTGGGGGCTACTCTTCAACACGGTGCACAGGCCTCTCACTATCGCGGCCTCTCTTGTTGCAGAGCACAGGCTCCAGATGCGCAGGCTCAGTAGTTGTGGCTCACGGGCCTAGTTGCTCCGCGGCATGTGGGATCTTCCCAGACCATGGCTCGAACCCATGTCTCCTGCATTAGCAGGCAGACTCTCAACAACTGAGCCACCAGGGAAGCCCTCCCAGGGCCATTTTAAAGCTGTAGGGAGCGACCTATGCAAGCAAGAATTCACTTCATTGCCCTTCCATCTGCATACAAACTGTTGATCTCAACAGTCTTTTTCACGTTATGTTCCTTGGAAAACAAAGAAGGGACTCACAGGACACACATTCTCCATTGGAAATAAATTCATACATGACTGCCTTAAGCCTATGAAAGGCCTAGAGGAGTTAAAGCATTCCATCGACTCAGGGTTCATGGAGATGGTGGCACACCAAACTTTGCTGATAGGAAACACTGGGGCACACCTTGAGGCTAGGGGTCATGCTTACTACACACTTTAGGTAAGGTGGGACTTGGTATGAGCTCCTACCAAGCAGTGAAGACCTCCAGGCGTCTTACGAGAAAACTCATTTCTCTTCAGAGAGCCTTTCCTAGAAGTGAATAAAAGACTGGCAACATCAGGAAACCTTGAGGCCGCCACTATCTACCTTTCAAATGGGGAAAACTCTGCCTTTCCCAGTCTTCCCAACTACAAAGTGGATCACACAGCACATTTACGTATCTTTTCTGACTCGCTAAAAGAGACCCTTGGAACGCACTTCGTCCTTCCACTAGGAAACTTTCCAAAGCAGCGTGTTCTAAGTGTGATGAATTGCATAACGGTCTGAATCACCTCCATAGGCCTAGGTGACTTCAGATGTTCCAAATGCTTAGCAATGCTCAGGGTAAATCTCTACTTTATTTTGGGTGGGACCTACAGTCTAGTTTCTGCTTCAATTAGGGTGACGTCAGGCATGACCCCCAAAAAGAATTGGAGGCCTGTTTTTTTTTTTTCTGCATTGCAGCTCAGGTTTCCTCTCTTTGACAAACCTGCATTGAAAGAAAGCCTGCCTAGAACCAACTTCTTGAGGTTGTTTGAAAGCTGTGGAATGATAGCCATCAAAAAAAGAAAGCCATTCTTTCCGTTCAAACTGCATAGAAATGGTTGTTCCCAGAGCTGTGTTTCCCTTGATAGTGCTCAGAAGGCTTTTGTTAGACACTGCACTTCCACAGAAAGAAGTGCCCACGCGAGAGTCCTGATCGCTGTGAGGCATACTAGAGCTAATGCAGTCCACTGAGTAAGGCTTCCTGGAAACTGCTGCACCCGATCTTTAGTGATGGGAAAACGTGCACCTTACTGCGAGACTAGAGGTCACATTTAGTAGGCAATTTAGCCAAAAAATCCTGCGGATGAGCTTCCAGAAGGAAATTGCAAGCACCTGGTTTCTTTCGTGAAAACTCACTGTTCTTCCCAGAAGCATTTATGGAGTGAAGAGTAGATGGGCAGTGTGTTTTACAGGCAGCTTGTCAGACGCAACCAGGTCGCTTTCCAAAGGGGGAAATCCAGGCTGCCCGACATCCTCCAATTACCAACTTGACTCCACAGCGCATTTATAGGCACTCTCTGACTGACTAATGTAGACTTCTGCGACACACTTGTCCCTTCCATGATGACAGTTTGGATGACGGAATTTCGGCATGTGGTGAATACCATTACCCATTTAATGACCTAATCAGGCCTAGGTGACTTTGGATCATGCAAATACCTCGCTATGTTACCAGTAGTTTTGTTCTTTTTTTCAGACTTGGCTGAAAGGCCACCTTCATGTAGTGGTAGAGACATGACAGATTTTATTTCCAAGGAAGTACTTTAGTCACAGGGATTGTTTCAGTACAGCTCAGTAACCCTCACAAAGGGAGAGCCACGTTGAACTGGCCAGAACTGTGTCCCCGAGGCTGATATAAAGCTGTAGAGAGTGAGCTAGGCAAGCAAGAAAGCCCTTCATTGCCCCACCCTCTGCTTAGAAAGAGTTGATCTCAACAATCTGTTATGCATTATGTTGCTTGGAAGACAAACAAGGGACTCACAAGATACACATACTCCCTTGGAAGTGAATTCATAAATGACTGTCTTAAGCCTATGAAAAGGCATAGATGTGTGAAAGCACTTGATCGACTCAGGGTTCATGGAGACAGCTGTACACCAAACTTTGCTGATGGGAAACACTGTGGCTTACATTGAATCTAGGGGTCACGTTTACTTCTCACTTTAGGTAGGGCAGGCCGTGGGATGAGCTCTTGCAAGTATTGGAGACCTGCTGGCTTTGTACGAGAAAACTCACTTTTCTTCACAGAAGTATTACTATAATTGAATAAAAGATGGGCAACCTCACCGATTTTTAGGCAAGCTTGAAGCCGCCACTATCTAGCTTTCAAATGGGGAAAATACTGCCTTTCCCATTAATCACAATTACAGAGTGGTTAACCCAGCACGTTGACCTATCTTTTCTGATTAGCTAAAAGTGACCCTTGCAACACGCTTTGGCTTTCATGATGAAACTTTCCAATGCAGCATGTTCTGCGTGTTGTGAATTGGATAATCGTCTGAATGCCATTGGTAGGCCAAGTGACTTTGGATGTTCCAAATGCCTACCAATGCTCAGGGTAAATGTCTACTTTATGTCGGGTGGGACCTAAAGTCTAGTTTCCACTTCAATTAGAGGGACATCGGGCATGACTCCCCAAAAAGAATTGGAAGCCCAGTTTTTTTCTGCAGTGCAGCTCAGGTTTCCTCCCTTTGGCAGACCTGCATCAGAGAAAGCCTGCATAGAACCATCTTCCTGAGGTTGTTTGAAATCTGTGCACTGATAGCCATGTAAAGAAGAAAGCCAGTCTTTCCATTCCAAATGTATAGAAATGGTTGTTACCAGAGCTGTGTTTCACTTGATAGTGTTCTGAAGGCTTTTGGTACACACTGCACTTCCACAGGAAAAGGTGCCCACATGAGAGTCCTGAGCACTATGAGGCATACTACAGCTAATGCAACCCACTGAATAAGGGTTCCTTGAAACTGCAGCACTTGATCTTTAGTGATGGGAAAATGTGCACCTTACCTGGAGAATAGAGGTCACATTTCGTTGGCACTTTAACTACAGAATGCTGTGGTTGAGCTGCAAGAAAGAGATGGCAAGCACCTGGTTTCTTTCGGGAAAACTCTGTTCCTCACAGAGGCATTTGTGGAGTGAAGAGTAGATGGGTAGTTTGTCTTATAGGTCGCATGGAAGCCAAAACCATGTCATTTCCCAAAGGGGGAAATGCGGGATTCTCGACATTCTCCAATTACAAAATTGATGCCACAGCGCACTTACCGTCACTCTCTTCCTAACTACTGGAGCCTTTTGGGACACACTGGGCCCTTCCATAATGAGGTTTTGGACACCGGGGTTTCTGCCTATGGTGAATAGTATAACCCACTTAATAACCTAGTGAGGCCTAGGTGACACTGGATCGTCCATATGCCTCGCAATGTTACTGGTGTTTCGGTACCTTTTTTCAGGCTGGTCTGAAAGTCTACCTTCCCTTCATGGTAGAGAGAAAATAGTTATGAGTTCCCAGGATGTACTTTAGTCACAGGGATTGTTTCAGTGTAGCTCAGAGGCCCTGACAAAGGGACAGCCACGATGGACGTAAGACTGGCTAGAACTGTGTCCTCAGGATTGTTTGAAAGCTGGAGGAACTGAGCTATGCAAGTAGAAGTCACTTCATTGCCCTTCCTTTTTCAGAGAAATATTTGATACCAAGAGTCTGTTATGCTTTATATTGCTTGGAAGACACACAAGGGTATCACAAGATACACATCCTCCCTTGGAGGTGAATTCATAAATGACTATCTTAATCCTAAGAAAAGGCATAGAGGAGTTAAAGCACTCAATCGACTCAGGTTCCATGGAGATGGCTGCACACCCAACTTTGCTGATGGGAAACAATGGGGCTTACCTTGATGCTCGGGGTCACGTTTACTTCACACTTTAGGTAGGGCGAGCCGTAGGATGAGCTCCTAGCAAACATTGGAGACCTCCCGGCTTGTTACGAGAAAACTCATTTTTCTTCACAGAGCCATTCCTATAAGTGAATAAAAAACGGGCAACATCAGTGATATTTAGGCAGCCTTGTGCTGTTGCTATCTAGCTTTCAAATGGGTAAATACTGCCTTCCCCAGTATCCAAAGTACAAAGTTTGTCACACAGCACATTTATCTTTCTTTGCTGACTAGCTAATAGAGACCCATGGAACACACTTCACCCATCCATGATGAAAATATTGGATGCAGCATGTCCTGTAGGTGATAAACTGCGTAATGATCTGAGTGCCCCCAGGAGGCCTAAGTGACTTCGGAGGTTCCAAATGCCTAAAAATTCTCTGGGTAAATGTCTACATTATTTCGGAGTGGACCTAAAGTCTAGTTTCCACTTCAATTAGAGAGACGTTGGGCATGATTCCCCACAATGATTTGGAGACCCTGTGGTGTTTTGCAGTGCAGCTCAGGTTTCCTCACTTTGGCAGACCCACATTGAAAGCCTCCCTACAACTATCTTCCTGAGGTTGTTTGAAAGTTGTGGAATGCTAACCATCCAAAGAAGAAAGCCGGTCCTGGTCCTTTAAACTACATAGAAAGGGTGGTTCCCAGAGCTCTGTTTCACTTGATGGTGCTCAGAAGGCTTTTGGTACACACTGTATGTCCGCGGAAAGAAGTGCACACATGAGAGGCCTGAGCGCTGTGAGGTATACCAGAACTAAATCAGTCCATTGACTAATGTTTCCTGGAAACTGCTGCACCCTATCTTTGGTGATGGGAAAAAGTGCACCTTACTTCGAGACTAAAGGTCACATTTAGTTGGTACTTTAGCCAAAGAATCCTGTCGGATGACCTGCCTGAAAGGAATCAAAAGCACCTAGCTTCTTTTGGGAAGACTCACTGTTCCTCACAGAGGCGTTTGTGGAGCGAAGAGTAGATGGGCAATTTGTTTTATAGGCAGCTTGTCAGATGCAACCATGTCATTTTCCAAATGAGGAAATGTGGAACCCTCGACATTCTCCAATTACAAAATTGACGCCACAGCGTATTTACCGTCACTCTCCGCCTAACTACTGCAGCTTTTCAGACACACTGGGCCCTTTCATGATGACGCTTTGGACACCGGGGTTTCTGCATGTGGTGAATAGTATTACCCACTTAATGACCTAGTCAAGCCTACGTGACTTTGGTTCGTCCAAATGCCTCACAATGTTACCTGTGTTTCTGTACATTTTTTCAGGCTGATCTGAAACTCTATCGTCCCGTCGTGGGAGAGAGATGACAAGTATGGGTTCCCAGGATGTACTTTAGTCACAGGGATTGTTTCAGTGCTGCTCAGAGGCCCTGACAAAGGGAGAGCCACATTGGAAGTAAGACTGGCTAGAAATGTGTCCCCGGTTCTGTTTTAAAGCTCTAGGAAGTGAGCGATGCAAGCAAGAAAGCTCTTCATTGACCTTCCTCTGAATAGAAACAATTGATCCCAACAATATTTTTCATTTTCTGTTGCTTGGAAGACACACAAGTGATTCACAGGACACACGTTCTCCATCCGAAGTGCATTCATACGTGAGTGCCTAAAACCTGCAAAAAGACATACAGCAGTTAAAGCACTCAATCAACTCAGGGTTCATGGAGACGGTGGCTCACCAAACGTTGCTGATGGAAAACACTGGGGCTTACCTTGGGGCTTGGGGTCACGTTTACTTCGCACTTTAAGTAGGGCAGGCCGTGGGATGAGCTCCTAGCAAGCATTGGAGACCTCCCAGCTTCTTACGAGAAAACTAACTTTTCTTCACAGAGGCATTCCTATAAGTGAATAAAAGATGGGCAACATCGATGATTTTTTGGCAGCCTTGAACCCGCAACTATCTAGCTTTAAAATGGTAAATACTGCTTTTCCCAGTCTCCAAATTACAAAGTGGATCACACAGCACATTTACCTTTCATTTCTGACTGGCTAAAAGAGACCCTTGGAACACACTTCTCCCATCCATGATGAATCTTTTGGACGCAGCGTGTTCTGCGAGTGATGAACTGCATAATCATCTGAATGCCCCTGGGGGGTCTAGGTGACTTGGAAGTTCCAAATGCCTAAAAATGCTCAGGGTGAATTTATACTTTATTTTTAAGTGGACCTAAAGTCTAGTTTCCCTTCAATTAGAGAGACGTCGGCCATGAGTCCACAAAATGAACTGGAGGCCCTGTGGTTTTTTGCAGTGCAACTCAAGTTTCCTCACTTTGGCAGACCCTTATTGAAAGAAAGCCTGCTTAGAATCATCTCCTGAGGTTCTTTGAAAGCTGTGGAATGCTAGCCATCCAAAGAATAAAGCCGATCTTGGCCCTTCAAACTGTGTAGAAACGGTTGTTCCCAGAGCTGTGTTTCACTAGATGGTGCTGAGAAGGCTTTTGGTACACACTATACATCCATGGAAAGAAGTGCACACTCAAGAGTCCTGAGCGATGTGAGGCATACTAGAGCTAAAGCAGTCCATTGAGTAAAGTTACCTGGAAAGTGCTGCACTCTGTCTTTGGTGATGGGAAAAAGTGTACCTTACTTCAAGACTAGAGGTCACATTATTTGGAACTTTAGCCAAAGAATCCTGTCGGATGAGCTGCCAGAAAGGAATCAAAAGCACCTGGTTTCTTTCAGGAAAACTCACTGTTCCTCAGAAAAGCATTTGAGGAGTGAAGTACAGATGGGCAGTTTGTTTTACAGGCAGCTTGACAGATGCAACCATGTCGTTTTCCAAAGGAAGTAATGCGGAATTCTCGACATTCTCCAATAACAAAATTGGCCCCACATCGCATTTACCGTCACTCTCTGCCTAACTACTGGAGCCTTTTGGGACACACTGGGCCCTTCCATAATGAGGTTTTGGACGCCGTGGTGAATAGTATACCCCACTTAATGACCTAGTCAGGCTTAGGTGACATTGGATCCTCCAAATGTCTCGCAATGTTACTGGTGTTTCGGTGCTATTTTTCAGGCTGGTCTGAAAGTCTACCTTCCCTTCGTGGTAGAGAGATGACACGTATGAGTTCCCAGGATGTACTTCAGTCACAGGGATTGTTTCAGTGCAGCTCAGAGGCCCTAACAAAGGGACAGCCATGATGGACATAAGACCGGCTAGAACTGTGCCCTCAAGGCTGTTTTAAAGCTGGACAAACCAAGCTATGAAAGTAGAAGGCACTTCAGTGCCTTTTCCTCTGCAGAGAAATATTTGATCCCAACAGTCTGTTACGCTTTATGCTGCTTGGAAGACACACAAGGGCTCACAAGATACATATGCTCCCTTGGAAGTGAATTCATAAAAGGCTGTCTTAATCCTATGAAAAGGCAGAGAGGAGTTAAAGCACTCGATCAACTCAGGTTTCACAGAGACAGCTGCACACCCAACTTTGCTGATGAGAAACAATGGGGCTTACCTTGATGCTCGAGGTCATGTTTACTTCACACTTTAGGTAGGGCGAGCCGTAGGATGAGTTCCTAGCAAGCATTGGAGACCTCCCGGCTTGTTATGAGAAAACTCATTTTTCTTCAGAGAGCCATTCCTATAAGTGAATAAAAAACGGGCAACATCAGTGATACTTAGGCAGCCTTGTGGCCGTCGCCATCTAGCTTTCAAATGGGTAAATACTGCCTTCCCCAGTATCCAAAGTACAAAGTTTATCACACAGCACATTTACCTTTCTTTGCTGACTAGCTAAAAGAGACCCATAGAACACACTTCACCCATCCACGATGAAACTATTGGACACAGCGTGTTCTGCAAGTAATGAACTGCATAATCATCTGAATGCCCGTTGGAGGCCTAGGTGACTTTGGATATTCCAAATGCCTAAAAATGCTCAGGGTAAATCTCTACTTTTCTTGGGAATAGACCTAAAGTCTAGTATCCGCTTCAATTAGAGAGACGTCAGGCATGAGTCCACAAAATGAATTGGAGGCCCTGTGGTTTTTTGCAGTGGAGCTCAGGTTTCCTTACTTTGGCAGACCCGCATTGAAAGAAAGCCTGCCTAGAACCATCTTCCTGAGTTTTTTGAAAGCTGTGGAATGCTAGCCATCTGAAGAAGAAAGCTGGTCCTGGCCCTTCAAACCGCATAGAATTGCTTGTTCCCAGTGCTGTGTTTCACTTGATGGTGTTCAGAAGGATTTTGGTACACACTGTACGTCCATGTAAAGAAGTACACACACGAGAGTCCTGAGTGATTTGAGGCACATTAGAGCTAAACAAGTCCATTGTGTAAAGTTTCCTGGAAACTGCTGCACCCTATCTTTGGTAATGGGAAAAGTGCACCTCACTTCGAGACTAGAGGTCATATTTAGTTGGCACTTTAGCCCAAGAATCCTGTTGGGTGAGCTGCCAGAAAGGAATCAAAATCACCTGGTTTCTTTCAGGAAAACTCACTCTTCCTCACAGAGGCATTTGGGGAGTGAAGAGTAGATGGACAGTTTGTTTTACAGGCAGCTTGTCAGACGCAACCATGTCATTTTCCAAAGGGGGAAATGTGGGATTCTCGACAGTCTCCAATTACAAAATTGACTCCACATCGCATTTACCATTACTCTCTGCCTAACTACTGGAGCCTCTTGGGGCACACTGGGCCCTTCTGTAATGACGTTTTGGATGCCAAGGTTTCTGCCTATGGTGAGTAGTATAACCCACTTAATGACCTAGTCAGGCCTAGGTGACATTGGATGCTCGAAATGCCTCTCAATGTTACTGGTGTTTCAGTACATTTTTTCAGGCTGGTCTGAAAGTCTACCTTCCCTTTGTGGTAGAGAGATGACAGGTATGAGTTCCCAGGATGTACTTTAGTTATAGGAATTTTTTTCAGTGCAGCTCAGAAGCCCTGACAAAGGGCTTACGATGGACATAAGACTGGCTAGAACTGTGTCCTCGGGTCTGTTTTAAAGCTGGAGAAATCATGGTACGCAAGTAGAACGAACTTCATTGCCCTTCCCTCTGCAGAGAAATAGTTGTTCCCAACAGTCTGCCATGCTTTATGTTGCTTGGAAGACACACAAAGGTATCACAAGATACACATCCTCCCTTGGAAGTTAATTCATAAATGACTCTCTTAATCCTATGAAAAGGCATAGAGGAGTCAAAGCACTCAATCGACTCAGGGATCATGGAGACGGCTGCACACCCAACTTTGCTGATTGGAAACAATGGGGCTTACCTTGATGTTAGGGGTCACGTTTATTTCACACTTTATGTATAGCGGGCCGTGCGATGAGCTCCTAGCAATCATTGGAGACCTCAGGGCTTCTTACGAGAAAGCTCACTTTTCTTCATAGAGGCATTCCTATTAAAAAGACAGGCAACAGCAGTGATTTTTAAGCAACCTTGAAGTTGCCGCTATCTAGCTTTCAAATGGGTAAATACTGCCTTTCCCAGTATACAAATTGCAAAGTTTAACACACAGAACATTTACCTTTCTTTGCTGACTAGCTAAAGAGACCCGAGGAACACACTTCGCCCATCCACGATGAAAATATTGGACGCAGTATGTTCTGTGAGTGATGAACTGCATAGTCATCTGAATACCTCCAGGAGCCCTAGGTGACTTAGGAGTCTCTACTTTATTTCAGAGTGGACCTAAAGTCTAGTATCCACTTCAATAAGAGAGTCATTGGGCATGAGTCCCCAGAATGAATTGTAGGCCCTGTGGTTTTTTGCAATGCAGCTCAGGATTCCTCACTTTGGCAGACTGGCATTGAAAGAAAACCTGCCTAGAACCCTCTTCCTGAGGTTATTGGAAAGCTGCGGAATGCTAGCCATCCAAAGAAGAAACCCCGTCCTGACCCTACACTGCGTAGAAGTTGTTCCCAGAGCTCTGTTTCACTTGATGGTGCTCAGAAGACTTTTGGTACACATTGTACTTCCACGGAAAGAAGTGTACACATGAGAGGCCCGAGTGTTGTGAGGCATACCAGAGCTAAAGCAGTCCATTGACTAATGTTTCCTGGAAACTTCTGCACACCTATCTTTGGTGATGGGAAGTAGTTCACCTTACTTCGAGACTAGAGGTCACATTTAGTTGGCACTTTAGCTACAGAATGCTGTGGTTGAGCTCCCTGGAAGGAATTGCAAGCACCTGGTTTATTTCTGGAAAACTCACTGTTCCTCACAGAGCCTTTTGTGGAGTGAAGAGTAGATGGGCAGTTTCTCTTCCAGGCAGCATGGAAACCAAAACCATGTCATTTTCCAAAGGGCAAAATGCAGGATTCTTGACATTCTCCAGTTAATAAATTGACCCCAGAGTGTATTTACCTTCACTCTCTGTCTAACTACTGGGTCCTTTCAGACACACTGGGACCTTTCATGATGACACTTTGGACACCATGGTTTCTGCATGTGGTGAATAGCATTACCCTCTTAATGACCTAGTCAGCCCTAGGTGACACTGGATCGTCCAAATGCCTCACAAGATTACTGGTGTTTCAGTACTTTTTTCCAGGCTGTTCTGAAAGTCTACCTTCCCTTCGTGGTAGAAACGACAGTTATGAGTTCCCAGGATGTACTTTAGTCACAGAGATTGTTGCAGTGCAGCTCAGAGGCCCTGACAAAGGGAGAGCCACATTGGCTGCAATACTGGCTAGAACTGTGTCCCTGGGGCTCTTTTAAAGCTGTAGCAAGCGAGCTATGCAAGCAAGAAAGCCCTTCATTGTCCTTCCCTCTGAATAGAAAGAGTTGATCCTAACAATCTTTTTCACGTTCTGTTGCTTGGAAGACACACAAGGGACTCACAGGACACACGTTCTCCATCGGAAGTGAATTCATACAGAACTGTCTTAAGCCTACGGAAAGGCATAGAGGAGTTAAAGTACTCGATCAACTCAGGGTTCATTGAGACCATGGCTCACCAAACCTTGCTGACTGGAAACACTGTGGCTTACCTTGAGGCTTGGGGTCACCTTTACTTCACACTTTAGGTAGGCCGAGACATGGGATGAGCTCCTAGCAAGCAGTGGAGTCCTCCTGGCTTCTTACTAGAAAACTCAATTTTCTTCACAGAGGCATTCCTAGAAGTGAATAAAAGACGGACAACATCAGGCAGCCTTGAGGCTGCCACTATCTAGTTTTCAAATGGGGAAAATTCTTCCTTACCCAGTCTTCACAATTACAAAGTGGGTCACACAGCACATTTACCTACCTTTTCTGACAAGCTAAAAGCGACCCTTGGAACACGCTTCGCCCTTCCACGATGAAACTGTCTGATGCAGCATGATCTGTGTGTGGTGAATTGGATAATCCTCTGAATGCCGTCGGTAAGCCTCGGTGACTTCGGATTTTCCAATTTCCTAGCAATGCTCAGGGTAAATGTCTACTTTATTTCGGGCAGGACCTAAAGTCTAGTTTCTGCTTCAATTAGAGCGACCTCAGGCATGAGTCCTCAAAAAGAATTGGAGGCCCAATTTTTTTCTTCAGTGCAGCTAAGATTTTCTCCATTTGGCAGACCTGTATTGAAAGAAAGCCTGCATAGAACCATCTTCCTGAGGTTGTTTGAAATCTGCACAATGATAGCCATCCAAAGAAGAAAGCCAGTTTTCCATTCCAACTGCATAGAAATGTTTGTTCCCAAAGCTATGTTTCACTTGATAGTGCTCAGAAGGCTTTTGGTACACACTGTACTTCCATGGAAAGAAGTGCCCACGTGAAGGTCCTGAGCACTGTGAGGCATACTACAGCTAATGCAGTCCACTGAATAAGGCTTTCTGGAAACTGCTGCACCCTATCGTTTGTGATGGGAAAATGTGCACCTTACCTCAAGACTAGAGGTCACATTTAGCTGGCACTTTAGCTACAGAATGCTGTGGTTAAGCGCCAAGGAAGGAATCGCAAGCACCTCATTTCTTTCGAGAAAACTCACTGTTCCTCACAGAGGCATTTGTGGAGTGAAGTAGTGGAGTGGAGTGATGGGTAGTTTGTCTTATAGGCAGCATGGAAGCCAAAACCATGTCCTTATTCAAAGGGGGAAATGTGGGATTCTCGACATACTCCAATTACAAAATTGACCCCACAGCGCACTTACCGTCACTCTCTGCCTAACTACTGGAGCCTATCGACACACTGGGCCCTTCCATGAAGATGCTTTGGACACCGGGGTTTCTGCATATTGTGAATAGCATTACCCACTTAATGACCTAGTCAGGCCTATGTGACTTTGGTTTCTCCAAGTGCCTCGCGATATTATCGGTGTTTTGGTACATATTTTCAGGCTGATCTGAAAGTCTACTTTCCTGTTGTGGTAGAGACATGACAGGTATGAGTTCCCAGGATGTAGTTTAGTCACAGGGATTGTTTCAGTGCTCCTCAGAGGCCCTGACAAAGGGACAGCCACGTTGGATGTAAGACTGGCTAGAACCTTGTCCTCGCGACTGTTTTAAAGCTGTATGAAGCGAGCTATGCAAGCAAGAAAGCTCTTCATTGCCTTTCCCTCTGAATAGAAAACGTTGATCCCAACAATCTTTTTTTTTTTTTGCATTCTGTTCCTTGGAAGACACACAAGGGACTCACAGGACACATTCTCCATCTGAAGTGAATTCATACGTGAATGCCTTAAGCCTACGGAAAGGCATACAGGAGTTAAAGCACTCGATCGACTCAGGGTTCATAGAGACGGTGGCTCAGCAAACTTTGCTGATAGGAGACACTGGGGCTTAACCCTAGGCTTGGGGTCACATTTACTTCGCACTTTAGGTTGGGCGGGCTGGGGAGTGAGCTCCTAGCAAACATTGGAGACATCCCGTCTTCTTACAAGAAAACTCAGTTTTCTTCACAGAGGCATTCCTATAAGTGAGTAAAAGATAGGCAACATCAGTGATTTTAAAGCAGCCTTGAAGCCGCCAATATCTACTTTCAAAAGGGGAAAATACTGCCTTTCTCAGTCTCCAAATTACAAAGTGAGTCACACAGCACATTTACTGTTCTTTTCTGTCTAGCTAAAAGAGACCCTTGGAGCACACTTCGCCATTCCACGATGAAACTTTTGTACGCAGAGTGTTCTGCGTGTGGTAAATTGTAAATCATCTGAATGTCCCTGGGACGCCTAGGTGACTTTGGATGTTTGAAATGCCTAGCAATGCTCAGGATAAATCTCTACTTTTTTTCAGAGTGGACCTAAAGTCTAGTTTCCACTTCAATTAGAGAGATATCTCTCTCTCAATTAGAGAGATATCGGGCATAAGTCCCCAAAATAAATTGGAGGCACTGTGGCTTTTGCAGTTCATCCCAGATTTCCTCACTTGGCAAACCCGCATTAAAAGAAAGCCTCCCTAGAACCGTCTTCCTGGGGTTGTTTGATAGCTGTGGAATGCTAACCATCCAAAGAAGAAAGCCAGTCCTGGCCCTTCAAACTCCGTAGAAAGGGTTGTTCCCAGAGCTGTGTTTCACTTGATGGTGTTCAGAAGGTTTTTGATACACACTGTACTTCCACAGAAAGCAGTGCACACAGGAGAGACCTGAGCACTGTGAGGCATACTAGAGCTAAAGCAGTCCACTGACTAATGTTTCCTGGAAACTGCTGAACACCTATCTTTGGTGATGGGAAAAACTGCACCTTACTTAGAGATTAGAGGTCACATTTAGTTGGTAATTTAGCTACAAAATGCTGTGATTGAGCTACAAGAATGAAATAGCAAACACCTGGTTTCTTTATGGAAAACTCATTGTTCCTCACACAAACATTTGTGGAGTGAAGAATAGATGGGCAGGTTTTTTTACAGGCAGCTTGGAAGCCAAAACCATGTCATTTTCCAAAGGGGGAAGTGTGGGATTATCGACATTCTCCAATTACAAAATTGAACCCACAGCACATTTACCATCACTCTCTGCCTAACTACTGGAGCCTTGTTGGACACACTGGGTCCTTCCATGATGATGCTTTGGATGCCAGGATTTCTCCATGTGGTGATAGCATTATCCACTTAATGACCTAGTCAGCCCTAGGTGACTTTGGATCATCCAAATGCCTCACAACGTTACGGGTGATTCGAAACATTTTTTCAGGGTGGTCTGAAAGTCCACCTTCCCGTCGTGGTAGAGAGAAGACAGGTATGAGTTCCCAGGATGTATTTTAGTCACAGGGATTGTTTCAGTGCAGCTCAGAGGCTCTGACAAAGGGAGAGCCACGTTGGACATAAGACTGGCTAGAACTGTGTCCCCGGGTCTGTTTTAAAGCTGTGTAAGTGAGTTATGCAAGCAAGGAAGCACTTCATTGCCCTTCTCTTTGCATAGAAAGAGTTGATCCCAACAGTCTGTTTCTCGTTATGTTGCTTGGAAGACACTCAGGGGACTCACAGGACACACGTTCTCCATCGGAAGTGAATTCATACGTGACTGCCTTAAGCCTATGAAAAGGCATAGAGGAGTTAAGGCATTCGGTCGACTCAGGGGTCATGGAGATGGAGGCTCACCAATTTTTGCTGATGGGAAACACCGGGGCTTACCTTGATGCTAGGGACCATGTTTACTTCACACTTTAGGTTGTGCACGCCGTGGGATGAGCTCCTAGCAAGCATTGGAGACCTCCCAGCTTCATATGAGAAAACTCACTTTTCTCACAGAGGCATTCTTATGAGTGAATAAAAGGTGGGCAACATCAGTTAATTTTAGGCAGCCTTGAAGCCGCCACTATCTAACTTTCAAATGGGGAAAATACTGCCTTTCCCAGTTTCTAAGTTACAAAGTGGATCACACAGCTCATTTACCTTTCTTTTCTGACAAGATAAAATAGACCCTTGGAAAACACTTCGCCCATCCACGATGAAACTTTTGGAGGCAGCGTGTTTCCATGTGGTGAATTGCATAATCATCTGAATGCCCCCGGGAAGCCTAGGTGACTTTGGATGTTCAAAATGCCTAGCAATGTTCAGGGTAAATCTCTACTTTATTCGGAGTGGACCTGAAGTCTTCTTTCCACTTCAATTACAGAGACGTCAGGCATGAGTCCCCCAAATAAACTGGAGGCCCTGTGGTTTTTTGCAGTGCAGCTCAGGTTTCTTCACAGAAAGAAAGCCTGCCTAGAACCCTCTTCCTGAGGTTGTTTGAAAGCTGCGGAATGCTAGCAATCCAAAGAAGAAAGCCGGTCCTGGCTCTTCAAACTGCATAGAAAGCCTTGTTCCCAGACCGATGTTTCACTTGATGGTGCTCAGGAGGCTTTTGGTACACACTGTACTTCCACGGAAATAAGTGCACACATGAGAGTCCTGAGCGCTGTGAGGGATACTAGAGCTAAAGCAGTCCATTGATTAATGTTTCATGGAAACTGCTGAACACCTACCTTTGGTGATGAGAAAAAGTGCACATTACTTTGAGACTAGAGGGCACATTTAGTTGGCACTTTAGCTACAGAATGCTGTGGGATGAGCTCCCAGCAAGGAATCACAAGCACCTGGTTTCTTTCAGGAAAACTCACTGGTCCTCACAGAGGCATTTGTGGAGTAAGAGTAGATGGGCAGTGTGTTTTTCAGACAGCATGGAAGACACAACCAAGTCACTTTCCAAAGGGGGCAAAATGGGCTTTCCCAACATTCTCCAATTTCCAACTTGACCCACAGTGCATTCACCAGCACTCTCTAACTGACTCCTGGATACTTTAGGGACACATGGGACCCTACAATGATGACACTTTGGATGCAGGGAATTCTGCATGCAGTAAAGGCATTACGCATTTAATGACCTAGTCAGGCCTAGGTGACTTTGGATCATCCAAATGCCTCACAATTTTACTGGTATTTCGGTAATTTCTTTCAGGCTGGACCTAATGTCTACCTTCCAGTCATGGTAGAAAGATGACAGGTATGAGTTTCCAGGAGGCACTTTAGGCACAGGGACTGTTTTGGTGCAGCTCAGAGGCACTCACAGAGGGAGGGTCACGTTGAAAGTAAGACTGGCTGTAACTGTGTCCCCAGGGCTGTTCTAAAGCTGTAGAAAGTAAGCTATGCAAGCAAGAAGTCACTTCATTGCCCTTCCCTCTGCATAGAAAGAGTTCATCCCGACAGTCTGTTCAATGTTATCTTCCTTGGAAAACAAACAAGAGACTCACAGGGTACATGTTCTCCCTCAGAAGTGAATTCATATGTGACTGTCTTAGGCCTACAGAAAGCCATAGAGGAGTTAAAGCACTCTTTTGACTTAGGGTTCATGGAGACGGCTGCACAACAAACTTTGCTGATGGGAAAAAATGGGGCTTACCTTGAGGCTAGGGGTCACGTTGACTTTGCACTTTAGGTAGAGCGGGCCTTGGGATGAGCTCCTAGCAAGCAATGGAGACCGCACAATTTCATACGAGAAAAGTCATTTTTCTTCACTGAGGCATTCCTAGAAGTGAATAAAACAGGACAACATCAATGCTTTTCAGGCAAACTTGTGGCAGCCACTACCTAGCATTCAATTGGGGAAAACACTGCCTTTGCCAGGCTTCCCAATTACAAACTGGGTCACACAGCACATTTACCTATCTTCTCTGATGAGCTAAAAGAGACACTTGGAACACACTTCGCCCTTCCATGATGACATTTTTGGATGCAGCGTGTTCTGCATGTCGTGAATTTCATAATCGTCTAAGTGCCCTTGGTAGGCCTAGGTGACTTTGGATATTCAAATGCCTAGCAATGCTCAGGGTAAATCTCTACTTTATTTCAGGCTGGACCTAAAGTCTAGTTTCTGCTTCAAATAGAGAGACGTCAGGCATGACTCCCCAAAATGAATCGGAGGCCCTGTGGTTTCTTTCAGTGCAGCCCAGGTTTCCTCACTGTGTCATACCAGCACTGAAAGAAAGGCTGACTATAACCGTCTTCCAGAGGCTGTTTGAAATCTGTGGATTGCTAGCCATCCAAAGATGCAAGCAGTTCCTGACTCTTCAAACTGCATAGAAAAGGTTGTTCCTAGAGCTGCGTTTCCCTTGATGGTGCTCACAAGGATTTTGGTACACAGTGTACTTCTACAGAAAGTAGTGCACACGTCAGAGTCTTGAGCTCTGTGAGGAATACTAGAGCTAAAGCAATCGATTGACAAGGCTTACTGGAAACTGCTGCACCTCTATCTTTGGTGACGGGAAAAAGTACACCTTACCTAGAGACAAGAGGTCACATTTAGTTGGCACTTTAGCTTCAGAATGCTGTGGGTTGAGGTCCCAGCAAGGAATCACAAACACCTGGTTTCTTTCAGGAAAATTCACTATTCCTCACAGAGGCATTTGTGGAGTGAAGAGTAGATGGGCAGTGTCTTTTTCTAGCAGTTTGGAAGCTGCAACCAAGTCACTTTCAAAATGGGGAAATTCGGGCTTTCCCGACATTCTCCAATTACCAACTTGACCCCATAGCACATTTACAGGCACTCTCTGACTGACTACTTTAGACTTTTGTGACATACTGGACCCTTCCAAGGTGATACTTTGGACGCGAGGAGTTCTGCCTGCAGTGAATAGCATTACCCATTTAATGACGCAGTTAGGCCTAGGTGACTTTGTATTGTCCAAATGCCTCACACGATATTTCAGTAGTTTCTTTCAGCCTGGACCTAAAGTCTACTTTACGGTCGCGGTAGAGAGATGACAGGTAAGAGTTCCCAGAATGCACTTTAGCCACAGGGATTTTTCTTAGTACATCTCAGAGGCCCTCACAGAGGGAGAGCCATGTTGAACGTAAGACTGCCTAGGACTGTGTCCCGGGAGCTGTTTTAAAGCTGTAGAAATCGAGCTATGCAAGCAAGAAAGCACTTCATTTCCCTTCCCTCTGCATAGAAAGAGTTGATCCCAACAATCTGTTTCATGTTATCTTCCTTGGAAGACACACAAGGGAATCACAGGACACACGTTCTCCCTCGGAAGTGAATTTTTACGCAACTCTCTTAGGACTACGGAAAGCCATATAGGAGTTAAAGCACTCTATTGACTCAGTTCATGGAGACGGCTGCACACCAAACTTTGCTGATGGGAAACACTGGGTCTTACCTTGAGGCTAGGGGTCACGTTTACTTCACACTTTAGCTAGGGCGAGCCGTGGGATTAGCTCCTAGCAAGCATTGGAGACCACCTGGCTTCGTAGGAGAAAACTCACTTTCTTCACTGAGGCATTCCTAGAAGTGAATAGAAGACGGGTAACATCAATGTCTTTCAGTCAGCCTTGAGGCTGCCACTATCTACCTTTCAAATGCGGAAAATACTGCCTTTTTCCAGGCTTCCCAATTACAAACTGGACCACACAGCACATTTACCTATCTTCTCTGACAAGCTAAAAGAGACCCTTGGAACACAATTCGCCCTTCTGCGATGAAACTTTTGGATGCAGTGTGCTTTGCATGTGGTGAATTGCATAATCCTCTAAATGCCCTCAGTAAGCCTAGGTGACTTTGGATATTCCAAATGCTTAGCAATGCTCTGGGTAAATCTCTACTTTATTTCGGGCTGGACCTAAAGTCTAGTTTCCGCCTCAATTAGAGAGACATCGAACAGGAGTCCCCAAAATGAATTGGAGCCCTGGTGTTTTTTTTCAGGGCAGCTTAGGTTTCCTCAATGTGGCAGACCCTCATTGAAAGATAGCCTGCCAAGAACCGTCTTCCTGAGGCTGTTTCAAAGCTGTGGAACGCTAGCCATATAGAACAAAGAACTTTCTGGCCCTTCCAACTGCATAGTGAGGGATGTTCCCAGAGCTGTGTATCCTTTGATTGTGCTCAGAAGGCTTTTGGTACACAGTGTACTTCCTCGGAAAGAAGTGCCCACGCGAGAGTCTTGAGTGCTGTGAGGCATACTAAAGCTAAAGCAGTCCATTGACTAAGGCTTCCTGGAAACTAGTGCACCCCTATCTTTAGTAATGGGAAAATGTGCACCTTACCTCGAGACTAGAGGTCACATTTAGTTGGCATTTTAGCTACAGTATGCTCTGGGATGAGCTCCCAGGGAGGAATCACAAGCACCTGGTTTCTTTAAGAAAAACTCACTGTTCCTCAGAGGCATTTGTGGAGTGAAGAGTATCCTGGCAGTGTGGTTTTCAGGCAGCTTGGAAGCTGCAACAAATTTGCTTTCCAAAGAGGGAAATTCGGGTTTTTCCCGCATTCTCCAATTTCCAACTTGACCCCACAGCACATTTACCAGCACTCTCTGACTGACTACTGGAGATTTTCAGACACACTGGGCCCTTCTATGATCACACTTTGGACGCGGGGTGTTTTGCATGCCGTGAATAGCATTACCCATTTAATGACCTACTCAGGCCTAGGTGACTTTGGATCGTCCAAATGCCTCACAATTTTACCGGTTTTTCTGTACTTTCTGTCAGGCTGGACCTAAAGTCTACCTTGCCGTCACAGTAGAGAGGTGACAGGTAAGAGTTCCCAGGATGCACTTTAGGCTCAGGGATTCTTTCAGTGCAGCTCAGAGGGAGAGCCAAGTTGAACATAAGACTGGCAAAAACTTTGTCCTGGGGCTGCTTTAAAGCTGTAGAAATCAAGCTATGCAAGCAAGAAGCAGTTCATTGCCCTTCCCTCTGCATAGAAAGAGTTGATCCCAACAGTCTGTTCTGTGTTATGTTGCTTGGAAAACAAAAAAGGGACACACAGGACACACGTTCTCCCTCAGAAGGGACTTCATACGTGACTCTTTTAGGCCTACGGAAAGCCATAGAGGAGTTAAAGCATTCTATCGAGTCAGGGTTCATGGAGATGGCTGCACACAAAACTTTGCTGATAGGAAACACTCGTCCTTACCTTGAGGCTAGGGGTCATATTTAGCTCGCACTTTATGTAGGGCGTGCTGAGGGATGAGCTCCTAGCAAGTAATGGAGACAACCTGCCTTCTTATGAAAAAATTCACTTTTCTTCAGAGAGGGCATTCCTATAAGTGAGTAAAATATGGGCAACTTCAGGGTTTTTCAGGCACCCTTGAGGCCGCCACCATCTAGCTTTGAATTGGGGAAAATTCTGCCTTTTCCAGGGTGCCAAATTTCAAACTAGATCACACAGCACATTTACCTATCTTTTCTGATGAATTAAAAGAGACCCTTGGGGGAAAAAAAAAAAAGAGACACCCTTGGAACACACTTCGCCCTTCCATGATGAAACTTTTGGACACAGCATCTTCTGCCTGTGGTGAATTGCATAATCATCTGAACACCCTCCCTAGGCCTAGGTGACTTTGGATGCTCCAAATGTCTAGCAATGCTCAGGGTAAATCTTTACTGTATTTCGGGCTGGACCTAAAGTCTAGTTTCCGCTTCAATTAGAGAGACGTCAGGCATGAGTCCCCAAAGTAAATTGGAGGCCCTGTGGTTTTTTTCAGTGCAGCCCAGGTTTTCTCACTTTGGCAGACCTGCATTGAAAGAAACCCTTTCTAGAACCATCTTCCTGAGGCTGTTTGAAAGCTGCGGATCACTAGCCATCCAAAGAAGCAAGCAGTTCCTGGCCCTTCAAACTGCATAGAAAGGGTTGTTCCTAGAGCTGTGTTTCCCTTGATGGTGCTCAGAAGGCTTTTGGTACACAGTGTACTTGAACCAAACGAAGTACACACACGAATGTCCTGAGCGCTGTGAGGGATACTAGAGCTAAAGCCGTCCATTGACTAAGGTTTCCTGGAGACTGCTGCACCCTTATCTTTGGTGATGGGTTAACGTGCACCTTACCTCGAGACTAGAGGTCATATTTAGTTGGCGTTTTAGCTACACAATGCTGTGGGGTGAGCTCCCAGAAAGGAATTGCATGCATCTTTTTTCTTTTGTGAAAAATCACTGTTCCTCACAGTGGCATTTGTGGAGTGAAGAGTAGATGGGCAGTGTGTTTCTCAGGCAGCTTGGAGGCAGCAACAATGAAGCTTTCAAATGGGGAAAATGCCGGATTTTCCCAGCAGTCCTCAATTTCAAACATGATCACACAACATAGTTGGCTGCAGTTTCTGACTAGCTAAATAGATACATGGACTTACTGGGCCTTTCAATGAAGAAACATTTGGATGCAGGGATTTCTGGATGTGGTGAATTGCATTACCCAGATAATGCCCTAGTTAGGCCTAAGTGACTTTGGATCTTCTAGTTGAAATGTAATATTAACAGTATTACTGTAGGTTTTTTTAGCCTGGACCTCAAGTCTTGTTTTCACTTGCAGTAGATAGACGTCAGGTATGAGTACACAGATTACATTTTGGCATAGTGATTTTCTTCAATGTAGCTCAGATTCTGCACAGAGGGTGAGCTGCAGTGAAGGTAAGAGTGGCTTGAACTGTGTTCCTGAGGTTGTTTTAAATATGAGGAAAGAGAGCTATCCAAAGAAGAGAGCAAATCCTTGTCCTTCAGTCTGCATATAAAGAGTTGACCACAACTTTCTAATGTGCTTGATGTGGCTCAGAGGCCACAAAAAAGACTCACAGTACACAGTCTTCTTCCAGGGAAATTATTGCATATGCAAGTGATTTTTTGAGTCCTAAAAGACATACTAGAGTTAAAGCACTGCACTGACTAAGGTTTCGTGGAAACAGCCGCACAGCAAACTTTGCTGATGGGAAAAACTGGACCTTACTTTGAGTTAGAGGTCACATTTAGTTTGCCCATTAGCTAAAGAGTGCAGTGAGAAGGGCTACTAACAAGGAATTGAGACTACCTGGTTTCTTACGAGTATAGTCACTGTCTTCATAAAGGAATTCCTGCAGAGATCAGAGGTTGGATAACATCAGTGTTTTTAGGCAGCTTGGAAGCTACAACTATCTAGATGTCAAATGGGGAAAATACTGGTTTTCCCAGCATACCCCACTTTTAAATAGAATCACAGAGCATAGTTAACTGTAGTTTTGGACTAGCTAAAGAGAAACGTGGGACACATTGAGCCCTCCCATGAAGAAAATTTTGATGCAGGGATTTCTGCATGTGGTGAATTGCATTACCAATGTAATGCCCTATTTAGGCCGAGGTTACGTTGATCTTCCAAATACCCAGTAATTTTAACAGTAAACTCTACTTTTTTGGGGGCTGGGCCTCAAGTCTAGTTTTCACTTGAGGTGATAGATGCCAAGAATGAGTTCCTAGATTGCTTTTTAGGCACACTGAATTTTTCCTGTGCAGCTCAGATTTCCGCTCAGACCATGACCTGCAGTGAATGTAAGACTGGTCTGAAGTGTTTTCCTGAGGCTGTTTTATGGCTGTAGAAAGCGAGCTGTCCAATCAAGAAAACAGTTATTTGTCCTTTGCTCTGCATGTAAAGAGTTGACCCTAACTTTCTACTTCACTTGATGTTGCTCAGAAGCCACAGAAGTGACTCCTGGTACACAGTGATGTTCCACGGAAATTAGTGCATAGAAGAGTGTCTTATATGTCCTGAAAGGCATACTAGAGTTAAAGCACTCCATTGACTAAGGCTTCATGGAAACAGCTGCACACCAAACTTTGCTGATGGGAAAAAATGGACCTTACCTTGAGGCTAGATCATGTTTAGTTTGCCCATTAGCTAAAGAGTGCAATGGGAGGGCTTCCCTGGTGGCGCGGTGGTTGAGAGTCTGCCTGCCAATGCAGGGGACACGGGTTCAAGCCCTGGTCTGGGAAGATCCCACATGCTGCGGAGCAACTATGCCCGTGAGCCACAACTACTGAGCCTGCGCGTCTGAAGCCTGTGCTCTGCAACAAGAGAGGCCACGATAGTGAGAGGGCCGCACACCGCAATGAAGACTGTCCCCCACTTGCCGCAACTAGAGAAAGCCCTCGCACAGAAACGAAGACCCAACACAGCCGTAAATGGATAAATAAATAAATAAATAAATAAATAAATAAATAAATAAAAAAGAGTGCAATGGGAGAATCTACTAGCAAAGAATTGAGGCCACCCAGTTTCTTATGAGAGAACTCACTTTTCCTCACAGAGGCTTTCTTTCAGTGTATAGAAGATGGGCAACTTCAGTGTTTTTCAGGTTACTTGGAGGCCGCAACTATCTAGCTTTCAAATGGGGAAAATTCGATTTCCTGTAGGCGCCAATTTCAAACTGGATCACCCAGAATATTTACCTGTAGCTTCTGACTATTTAAAAGGGACACAAGGGTCACACTGTGCCCTTCCAAGAAGAAACTTTTGGATGCATGGTGTTTTGCATGGGGTGGATTGGATTACTGTCTCCATGCCCTTCATAGGTGTAGGTGACTTGTATCCTCAAAATGACTAGTAGTGCTAAGGGTAAATCTGTACATTAGTTAAGGCTGGACCTGAAGTCTACTTTCCAATTGAGTTAGAGATACATCAGGTATGAGTTCCCTGAATGAATTGTAAGCACAGTGTTTTGTTCAGTGCTGCTCAGGTGTCCTCACTGTGGCACACCCGCTTTGTAGGAAAGAATGGCGAGAACTGTGTTCCTGAGGCTGTTGTAAATCTGTAGAATGCTAGGTATTCAACAAAGAAAACAGTTCATGGCCCTTCAATCTACATAAGTATTGTTCCCAACAATCTATTTTGCTTGATGTTGCTCCGAAGCCACAGAAGAGACTTCGGTTCTCAATGTTCTTCCATGGAAATTAGTGAATACACAAGAGTCTTGAGTCCTGAGAGCCATACTAGAGCTAAAGTACTCCATTGACTCAGGCTTAATGGAAATTTCTGCCCACCTACCTTTGTGGATGTAAAAACTGCACCTTACCTGGAGGCTAGAGATCATGTTCAATTTGCACCTTAGCTAAAGAGTGCAGCGGGATGAGCTCCCAGCACGGAATTGCAAGCAACTTGTTTCTTTCGAGAAAACTCACTTTTCCTCTCAGAGCCATTCTTGCAGTGTATAGAAGATGGGCAACTTCAGTGTTTTTCAGGCAACTTTGAAGCTGCAACAATATAGTTTTCAAATGGGGAAAATGCCAGGTTTTCCCAATTGTCCCCAGTTTCAAACTTGATCACACAGCATAGTTGGCTGCAGTTCCTGGCTAGTTAAATAGACACATGGGACACACTGGACTCTTCCATGAAAAAACTTTTGGAGCCAGGGATTTCTGCATGTGGTGAATTGCATTACCCAGGTAATGCCCTAGTTAGTCCTAGGTGACTTTGGATCTTCTAGTTAACCAGCAACATTGACCGTATAAACCGTATAACTGTACTTTTTTTCGGGCTGGACCTGAAGTCTAGTTTTCTCTTGCGGTAGGGAGACGTTAGGTATGAGTACACAGATTGCATTTTAGGCATAGTGTTGTTTTCAATGCAGCTCAGATTCTGCACAGAGCATGACCTGCCGTATAGGTAAGACTGACTTGAACTGAGTTCCTGAGGCTGCTTTAAATCTGTAGAAAGCGAGCTATCCAACCAAGATAGCAAGTACTTGCCCTTTGGTCTGCAAATAAAGAGTTGACCACTACTTTCTACTGGGCTTGAGGTTGCTCAGAAGGCACAGAAAAGACTCATGGTACACAGTCTTCTTCCAGGGAAGTTAGTGCACATGCAAGTGTTTTTTTGAGTACTAAGGGGCAGACTAGAATTAAAGCACTCCATTGCCTAATGCTTCATGGAAACAGCTGCACACCAAACTTTGCTGATGGGAAAAACTTTACCTTATCTTGAGCTAGAGGTCATGTATTTTTTGCCCATTATCTGAAGAATGTGGTGGGAGGAGCTACTAGCAAGGAATTGAGACTACTAGTTTCTTAAGAGAATAGCCACTTTTCATCGCAGAGGCATTCCTGCAGAGATTAGAAGATGGGCAACATCAGTATTTTTCAGGCAGCTTGGAGGCTACAACTATCTAGCTGTCAAATGGGGAAAATACTGGTTTTCCCAGCATTCCCCATTTTAAACTGGATCACACAACATAGTTAACTGTAGTTTTGGACTAGCTAAAAGAGACACATGGGACACACTGCACTCTTCCATGAGGAAACATTCGATGCAGGGACTTCTGAATGTGGTGAATTGCATTACCCACGTAATGCCCTAGTTAGTCAGAGGTTACTTTGGATCTTCCAAATGCTCAGCAATGTTAACAGTAAACTGTACTTTTTTGGGGCTGGACCTCAAGTCTAGTTTTCACTTGCAGTGATAGACGTCAGGTATGAGTTCCTAGATTGGTTTTTAGGTACACTGAATTTTTTCGGTGCAACTCAGATTTCCACTCATATGGTGACCTGCAGTGAATAAGATTGGCTTGAAGTGTTTTCCTTAGGCTGTTTTATGGCTGTAGAAATCCAGCTATCCACTGAAGAAAATAGTTTATTGCCATTCTCTCTGCATATAAAGAGTTGACCCCAACTTTCTACTTTGCTTGATGATGCTCAGAAGCCACCGAAGTGACTCTTGGTACACAGTGAACTTCCATGGAAATTAGTGCATAAGAGAGTGTCTTATATGTCCTGAAAGGCATACTAGAGTTAAAGCACTCCATTGACTAAGGCGTCATGGAAACAGCTGCACACTAAACTTTGCTGATGGGAAAAACTGGACCTTACCTTGAGGGTTGATCACGTTTAGTTTGCCCATTAGCTAAAGAGTGCAGAGGGAGGAGCTACTGGCAAGGAATTGAAGCCACCCAGTTTCTTACAAGAAAACTCACTTTTCCTCATAGAGGCATTCTTACACTGAATAGAAGATGGGCAACTTCAGCATTTTTCAGGTAGCTTGGAGGTCACAACTATCTAGCTTTCAAATGGGGAAAATTCTGGTTTTCCCAGCAGGTGCCAATTTCGAACTGGATCACCCAGCATATTTATCTGTAGTTTTTGACTAGCTAAAAGAGACACATGGGACACACTGTTTCCTTCCAAGAAGAAACTTTTGGACGCAGGGTGTTCTGCATGGGGTGAATTTGGTAACTGTCTCAATGTTGTAGGAAGGCATAGGTGACTTGGCTCCTCAAAATGCTTAGCAATGTTAAGGGTAAATCTGTACATTAATTCAGGCTGAACTTCAAGACTAGTTTCCAACTGACTTAGAGATACGCCAGGTATGAGTTTCCAGAATGAACTGTATGCACAGTGTTTTGTTCAGTGCTGCTCAGGTTTCCTCACTGTGGCAGACCCACATTGTAGGAAGGAATGGCGAGAACTGTGTTCTTGAGGCTGTTATAAAGCTGTGGAACACTGGGTTCCAACGAAGAAAGCAGTTCATGGCCCTTCAGTCTGCATATCGGTGTTCCCAACAATCTATTTTACTTGATGTTGCTGCAAAGCCACAGAAGAGACCTCTAGTCCACAATGTTCTTCCATGGTAATTAGTGAATACGTGAGAGTCCTTAGTCCTGAGAGGCATACTAGAACTAAAGCACTCCATTGACTCAGGCCTCATGGAAACAGCTGCACACCAAACTTTGCTGATTGGAAAACCTGGACCTTACCTTGAGGCTAGAGGTCACGTTTAGTTTGCCCATTAGCTAAAGTGTGCTTTGGGAGGAGCTACTAGCAAGGAATTGAGACCACCCTGTTTCTTATGAGAAAACACACTTTTCTTCACAGAGGCATTCCTGCAGTGAATAGAAGACGGGCAACATCAGTGTTTTGTGGGCAGCTTTTTTTTTTAAACATCTTTATTGGAGTATAATTGCTTTACAATTGTGTGTTAGTTTCTGCTTTATAACAAAGTGAATCAGCTATACATATACATATATCCCCATATCTCCTCCCTCTTGCATCTCTCTCCCATCTTCCCTATCCCACCCCTCTAGGTGGTCACAAAGCACCGACCTTATCTCCCTGTGCTATGCAGCTGCTTCCCACTAGCTATCTATTTTACATTTGGTAGTGCATATATATGTCCATGACATTCTCTCACTTTGTCCTAGATTACCCTTCCCTCTCCCCGTGTCCTCAAGTCCATTCTCTACATCTGTGTCTTTATTCCTGTCTTGCAGGCAGCTTTGAAGCTGCAACAAAGTAGCCTTCAAATGGGGAAAATGTGGGGTTTCCCATCAGTCCCCAATTTCAAACTTGATCCCACAGCTTATTTACCTGTAGTGTTTGACTATCTAAATAGACACACGGGACACACCAGACCCTTCCATGAAGAAACTTTACGTTTAGTTGTTTCTCCAACATGTCTCAAACAGCTTATGCCAGCACTCGTTGTTCTAGTCTGTGAAATGGTTATTAAGCCGTTTCGACCACTCCAGTTGAAGACAGGGAGATGTTCCAGACAGGGAAATAACCCCTTGCCTAAGAGTTCTCCTATCCTAGCTTGCGGGAAACACATCCACTTCCTAAACGGGAGCCCAGCATTTCGTTTTGCTCTGACCAGCGACTGTCCCTCCAATCTTGCCTCCAAGCCTGAGAGAGCTCCATGCAGCAAGCCAGTAACTTTCGCTGTGGTAGGTGTGCCTGTCTCTCCCCCATTTCACTAGCTCTTTTATTAGACAAGTTCCATATGCTGAAAGCCCAGTCTTTAAGAAACTTTGTTCCTCTGGTGTGTAGGACTCATATTCACTTTCTGTATGGGAAAGAAAACTTCACCTGGATTTGAAAGGCCTTCACAACAGATATGCCGTTGGAACACAGAGCTTTGCTTAGCTTTCAAAATACCTCCCCAAAGAGCAGTCTCACAGGTCTCTTACACACACAGTGATACTCCCTGCTTCGCACTTCAAGGACACCTTCCACTGAGTGAAAGGACTCAGCGTGGAGTCGTTCTTTCTTAAGTATGGCAAGAAATAATGGGCCACATTCCTCACGTGAGAAACATGCTTAACGATGCCATCCTCATGTCTTTGCCTTCCAATGGATTTGGGCGCACCTGGTTTAGCTCCACAGAACATGGGAAATACAAAGGCTAGATTAACATGTCTTGGGAACCAATCACTACATACGGCACACAAAAGGGATAAATTCCCTTCCCAGAAGGAACACTGTTAGAGAAAATTTGTGCTGGTGGCATGGCGACCGCTGACTAAGGGGATACTTTTCCTTGTATACGTTTAGAGAGGACTTTGCTACTGTTACAGAGTCCAAGCTCGCTTTGCTCTCCGCACGACAGGCCAAAAATTGGAAATGAGGCGTTGAGGCAAGGAATAGACTTTATTCAGAAAGCCGGCAGAGTGAGAAACTTGCAGATTAATGTCTCAAAGTAACCATCTTATCAGGGTTTGGATTCCAGTTTCTTTTATAGCACAGAGAGGGGGAGGAAATGAGGAAGTAAAGTAAAAAGGCCTTAAGTTTTGCAAATATCCCCTGGAATGGCCAGCCTCGGGGAGGGGATGTGTTAATTTCTTTCTTGTAGCCATCAACAGGTGGACAGCGTCCGGATGTTTCCCTGAACATAGGCACTTTGGTTCAACATTCAGGCAGAGGGGCAGGGTTCCCCAAGGCAGGCCATTATGTATAAACAGTGTCTTTTTAGTGAACAACAGCAGTAGGAAGCAAAGCTTAAAGTAAAATAAACAGATCCTACATGTAGTCAGATTTGGCTCTTCCCTGTTACACTACTATTCTCCATGAGGGATGCATTCTTGAAAAAAGACTCAACATCACCTACCCCAACTCTAGTGGTTCTAGTCTGTGAAGAAAACCCTGGCCTGCTTCAGACACTTCGGTTAAGTTCCAGGCATGGAAACCACCCTGTGCTCTCACCCAGCTTGTGAGCAACACAACCATTTCCTAAACGGGAGCCCAGCCTTTCCATGCAGTTGGACAGGCCATTCCCTCCTACTTGGCTGTGGAACACAGAGCCTCCATCCATCATTCCACTCGATGTGAGAACTCTTATTTGTTCATGGCTCTCTCACACTGCATGAGGTACTCTAAATCCTCTGTCAATATCCCATTCCCTGAGAGCATCAGGGAGGTGACTCGTCCAGCATGGAAGGAACATGTACTTTTTCCTTATGGGAAAGGAACCTTAGCCTGTACCTGAAATGCTTTCAATCTGCTTCACCTTTACAACTCAGAGCTTAACGTCCCTGGAAAGTACATCTAGAAATAGCAGTATGACAGAGCTCTAAAACAAGGTACCACAAGCTTCACCCTTCATGTACCTACGTCTTCCCCTCAGTGAAAGAACAGATTTCGTTGTTGTCCTGTCTTATGTGAATAAACAACCGGCTAAATTTCGTAGATGAGAAACATGTTTCAACGGGCCTTCTCAAAGGCTTCGCCACCCAATTCCATGGAGTACCTTCGGCGTAAGGTCACCAGCACATAAGAGCGGCCAAAGCTAGGTTTAAAGTTTTGCCGTACACATTGCTACTGACTATGGTTCACACACCAGTCCTCCTTTCCCTTCACAGAGAGAACCCTGTTAGAAACCTCGTGTGCCAGTTACTTCGTGGCAAAGAGATCTGGTGGCAAACTCATCATTTTGTACGGGTTACTGAGTACGTTGCTTGGATTCACTCGTGTGTACCTGTTTGGAAGGGCAACGCAGAGGCACCTGTACAAACACTCGTGTTACTAGCCTAAGAAATAAAACCCTAGGGGTTTCAGACAAAGGGTGAAGTCCAGGGCGTTACAACTTTGCTGTAGAGAAAAGTGCTCCCATGTAGCTTGTGAGATATGTGTGTTTCCTGAATGGGAAACAAGCCTTCCCATACACTCTGAGAGGCTTTACTAATCTTGAGCCTTGGCACACAGTGCTACAGGAGTAGCTTTCCATGAACTGTCAGAAAGATTCCTTTTGCAGGTCCCTCCCCAATTACCCTAGATACTCCTAACCCCTCGGGACAAGTTCCCCAGCTGCACGAACAATCAGTCCCTAGAAACCCACATCCCTCTACCTTGCAAGAAGCACATACATTTGCTCTCGGGGAAGGAAGTCTCATCATTAGCTGAAAGACCAGGAATCCCTTTCACCTTTAGAAGACAGGGGCTAACCTACCATCAGGACCCTCTGGAAAGAGCACTATGTCAGAGCTCCTCAACAATATACCCCATGTTGTCACTTCCAGCACATTTTCCCCTGAGTGAAATCAGGCCATAAGAGTCGTTTCCTGAGGTAAGCAACAACGGTGTCCATTATCTATCTTGAAACACGTTTAACCATGCCATTGCAAAGGCTTTCCCTTCGAGTTGAAGGGAGCGCACCTCGTTTAGCTCAGCACCACATGGGATGGTTCATGCTTGATTTACAAGTTAATGGACAGGTCACACTACCTCTATATAGATAACACTCAAGTGAGAACTTACTGTCACACAAAGAACACTGTTCGAAAGGCTGTGTGCTGGTGACTTGTTAAAAAGATCTTCTGGTGCATGTGGACAATCTTCATGGTATACAGGTGACAGAGGCCTGATTGCTTCCATTTTCATGTGGTTTTTTCTCCAACAGGTTTCAAAGCAGCCTATGCCAGAACTAGTGGTACTAGTCTGTGAAATGGTTATTGGGCCGCTTAGAGTGCTCGGGTTGAAGACAGGGAAACAACCCCGTGCCTAAAAGTTGTCTCATCCCAGCTTGTGAGAAACAGAACCATTTTCTAAACGCGATACCAGACTTTCCATGTCCTCTGATAAGGCTTTCACTTCTCTCCATCCTCCAACCCAGAGAGAGCTCCACAGAGCTACTGGTAATGTATACAATGGTAAGGGTGTGGTTCTCTCCCCCATTTAATGAGCTCCTTCACCTCTTTGGTATGTGACAAGTTCCATGCCCTGAAAGCCCAATCTCTTTGAAACTTTGTTCCTCTGGCTTGTAGGACACACATACATTTTCTCTATGTGAAAAAAGCCTTAACCTGTATTTGAAAGGCTTTCACATCCAATTCACCTTTTAAACACAGAGCTTCACCTAGCTTTCAAATACCTCTACAAAATGCAGTATGAGAGATCTCTTAAAGATACTGTAATACTTCCTGCTTCACACTTCATGGACACCTTCCACTTAGTGAATGGACATACTGTGGAATATTTTTTTCTTATGTACCATAAGAAACAAAGGGCCACATTCCTTACAGGAGACGCATGCTTAGCAATACCATCTACAAATCTTTAACTTCCAGTGGTTGTTGGCTCATGTTATTTAGCTCAACAGCACACTGGTAGTACAAGTGTTAGATTTACAGCTTTGGGGATCAAGTCACTTCATACATCATAGAAAATGTTTAAATTCCCTTCACAAAAGGAACACTATTAGAGAAACTCTGTGTTGGTGGTATGTTGAAAGATCTTCTTCTGACTAAGGGGAAACTGTTGTATACATTTTTTTTTTTTTTTTTTTTTGATGTGGACCATTTTTAAAGTCTTTATTGAATTTGTTACAATATTGCTTCTGTTTTTTATGTTTTGGGTTTTTGGCGGTGAGGCATGTGAGATCTTAGCTCCCCATCCAGGGATTGAATCTGTACCCCCTGCATTGTAAGACAAAGTCTTAACCACTGAACTGCCAGGGAAGTCCCTCGTTGTATACATTTTAATGAGGACTTTGCTACTACTCTCCGTTAGCGACTCATTCTTGAAAAAAGACTCAACGTAGCCTACCCCAACTCTAGTGGTTCTAGTCTGTGAAGTAAACCACGACCTGCTTCAGGTCCTTGGGTTAAGTTCCAGACATGGAAACAACCCTGTGCTCTCATCCATCTTGTGATAAACACTTTCATTTCCTAAGAGGGAAACCAGCCTTTCCATGCACTCTGACAGGCCATTCCCTCCTATTTGGCCGTTGAACACAGAGCAACCATCCATCATTCCACTTGACGTGGGAAAGCTTTTTTTCCCAAAGCCTTCTCAATTGGAAGGTGAGCTCTTCTTGCCTGGAAGTCTGTTTCTTTTGTATTTCTTGATAACATTTTCACATAAGAGACCCTTAAAAGATCATTGGATTTAATTACAAATACTATGATTTACTATATTAGAGGACCATATTAGAAGTCAATATTCTAAAAACTTACTGCCTCCACCTAAACTAATTTTAGGAATGCTTTTTTAGCTCTTCAAAAGTAACAACCCCAACTTCCTATACATAAACAGAGAGACTATACAACTATAATCAAGATGATTCCTAGGCAGGTAATGGCAGAGGAACTTTTATCATATTAACTGTTTCACAGATTGTTTAACTTAAAAAGAAAAAAAAATCTATTTAAAGGCACTGAAGAACAAACAAAAGGAGTCAAGAACTGGACAGGATTTGATCACTGAAAGAGCTCACTGGGTGCGATCCACATTTATAATGACTTTTCCCCTGAGGACACACCTTAGTCAGAAAACTGCAATATCATTGATTTGAGGTGTGAGAGAATGGAGTTTAGGGCTGTTAGAGTAGTTATAAATTAAGAAGGGAAATCCCAAGAAGGAGGGAGTCAAAGAAGAGAAACTCCCAAATCTGTGTGTAAGTCCTCGGCTGATCTCTGAGATGCACATAAACAGCGAAAACTCCAAGAAGCCCAGTGGAAAGCAAGAGCTGGAAGTCTGAAAACAGAGCAGGGATCTCTTCTCCTTAATAGAAGGGATCAAAATTTGGGATTTCAGTCCTGCCAAGTTAAAAGTGTTTGGAAAACACTTTGAGCTTTCTATAGACCTGGACTAGAAGAAACACAAGCCTCCACATGTTCAAGATGATCAGCCAGTAATTTAACTGCCTTCCACTATTATTAGAATAAAATGAAGATAGTCATCCAGGTTAATGATGGGCACTTATTGTAGATACTTAAAAATATTATTCAGTTCTATTATTTCAAGAAGACTTATAAAGTGTGAAAAGAATCTAAAAAAGAATGAATATATGTATAACTGAATCATTTTGCTGTACACCTGAAACTAACACAACATGGTAAATCAAGTATACACCAATACAATTAAAAAAAAGAAAAGAAGACTTATAAAGCTTAGAACTGGTAGGTGGTAGACAGGGTAAAATGGCTACTAGCACAGAGTGAATGAAAGAAAAAAGCCACTGGCACCCAGTCTAGAATAAGATAATGTGTTAAACAGACATAATAAGTTATAAAATATTATAAAACATGAATTTATTTACAAACAAAATGAAACTATAATATTTGAACAAACTTTTTAAAAAGGTCTTTCATTCTTATAAAGAACAGGCTTACTTAAAAATCAGTTTTAAATGACATGAACCACAACATAATTTTAGAAGTAAAAAACATTTTACAGAATGGTATCTGACAAAAACAAAACTTAAAAGCA
This sequence comes from Eschrichtius robustus, assembly GCF_028021215.1. Taxonomy (NCBI): domain Eukaryota; kingdom Metazoa; phylum Chordata; class Mammalia; order Artiodactyla; family Eschrichtiidae; genus Eschrichtius; species Eschrichtius robustus. The sequence goes on along the minus strand of NC_090836.1, from coordinate 29,124,750 downwards.
TCTAGAATATATATTTATAGATTTTTTTAAAAGATCAAACTTTTCCAGTCAAATTATTTTGAAAAATTCCAAAGTATGCCATGTTTAACCAACAGTTTGCTTCCAAATAGGAGTCTCCTTGAAGAAACTAAGTATCAATTTTCAAACAACTATGCTCCCCCATTTGGTTTCTGGAATCATTCCGATTAAAACAAAGATCTTTACTTCAATGTAAATTAATATGGCTAAAGACGCCAATCCTGAGTTGTTTTCTTTTTTCTCCATTAAATTCACTAGTACACATACATATCACTTTGAAGCACCATCAAAAACAGAAATGGAAGACACAATAGCAGATGGAAGATTATCTGCCTCTGGAAGAGCCAAAATTAACGTAGACTTCATTTTCCTGATCTATAAAGGAGTATAACCACATTCTCCATGATTATTTCTTTCTAAAATGCTACATATTTGAAGGCAGACTTTGTGCCCTTCCTTCCGTCCCCTACATTCCCCCACCAATTGATAGTAATTAACATGGATTCTGGAGTCGGCTTGCCTAGGTTTGAATCCCAACTCAGCCAGTTATTTTGTGATCAAAATACTTAAACTCTACTCAGTTTCCTAATGTGTAGAGTAGGGATATTAACAACAGTACTGATCCACAGAGTTGTTATGAGGCATAAATAAGATAATGTGGGTAAAGCACTTAAAACAGTGACTGATACAACGTATATGAGTTTTCAAATTTGTCATCACCATCATTCACTGCTTATGGGAAGAGATCTTGACTATGCCATATGAAGAAAAGAATGTCATATGGGAAGATATATTAGGTTAAATCAGCAAATATATGAGTACAAAACACAAAAATGACTTGTTAAACATTTACCTTAGCTCCATACAATTCAGGAAACATTTTAAAAAATATTTTAATAAACAGACATGGATGCTATAAAATACTTTGTGGACCAAAACTTAAAACTATAGAGAAAAGTTAACTCAGACAATAAGTTTAAGTACAAAAACACCTGGAAATGTAGCACAGTATCACCACCTAGTGGATACTGCATTAAAAAATCTTACAGATGGTGCTTGCCCTACTTATTTGCAAGGCGAAAAGCCTTTTCAAATAAAAGCACATTCTCTTCACGAATGTAACGGGGATTACAAAATAGAAAATAAATTATTTTAATAGCAGTACTGTCCAGCACTATAGCTAAAATACCTCTTACTAAGTCTGTATCTCGAATTTGTTTCTAAAACAAGGGAACAGAGTTAAAAGCATTTTTTTTCCAGAAATTTAAAACGTCAAAGTCACCGTACAAGCCACCAGATATACTTCACCATGACAGCAATTAATGCAGAAAATATTAGCCATAAAAAACTTAGGAATTTCAAATCACAGTGTTGTAAGGTATCTTTAAAAGCCATTTTATTCTACCTACTTGCTATCTGAATCTCTTCTGAAGCATCCTTGATAAATAGAATCTTGGCTCCAGAGAGTATAGGTAGACTTACTTTTTTTCTGGGTCCGTTCCCCTGCAGAGACTAAACAATTAGAAAATGTATGTTTTTCATGAGTTGAAATCTGTTGGCCTTTGATTTACAGGTGTGAATAGTCCAATCCTTCCAAAGAATTATTCCTCAACTATGAGATCTTACGAAGTTATGGGATCTCTGCTCTTCCAAGTTAAACATCCTATATATTCTTTTAGCTATCTCTCTTCAACAGAACTATAAACACTCATCATCTGTTCATGCTCCTTTAAACAGTTCTATCATTTCTAAAAATGACTGCATCCAATATAAAAAATAATATGTCATGAATGGTCTGGCTAATGCAGAGCAAGGACAGATTACCTCCTCTCTCTCCATATTCAACTTCTCTTAAGGAAAAACTTTCATGGTGAGGCAGAGTAGCAGCCTAAAACTCACAGGCTCGGAAGTCAGACCAATCTATGTTCTTAAGTAGTTGACTGATGCAAGTTACCTGATGTGCTTGACTTTTAGTTTCTCCAGCAGTCAAACAGAAATCAACATCTGCCTCATATAAATAAGATCAAATAAGACAGTATTTGTAAATCAGCCAGTATAATGCCTAGCACACTATAGGTGCTCAATAAATAATAGCAATTATTACTATTACTTTTCCTCCCTCTTCTTCATTTTGCATATGCCATACACACACATATATGGTTCAACTGAAATGACTTGTTTCAGTGAAAAATCAATGCAATGTGTAATATTTTTCTCATCAGAAAAATACAGTATCTCTATTGGTCTGATGGTGCAGAGTTCAAATTAAATTAACATTAAATTCATCAAATGCTCATTTTTTTTAAAAGCACAATATAAGGATATTTTGGATTACTTCACGGTGACAAAATTTCTTATCCTAGAAATAATTTCCAAATAGTAAAGAATTTAGTGTTGGATTTAGGAATACGTGTTAACAAATATATCCTCCATTTATCCATTTTTTATAATTTTCTCAGCTATACAGGTTTTAGTATATTGGAAATGCTGTCTTGCTATCAACATTTAAATACATTAAAAAGTACCCTAAATAACAGTTATCCTTAAAGTAGCAAAATGCAGCATAAGTAAAACAACATGAACTATTCATAATTGGTTGAAATCTCTTTGCCCTTAAAAGTTTGATAATGATCAAGAATTCTGCTGCTATTATAATGGTCGATAGTAACTTATTTTTCTTATTTTAAATAAACAGCAATAGTTTTGAAATCACATCCTATTATAAAAACAACACATATTTTCAAGTAAATACGTGTGTAAGTACTAAACACTACAGTAAATTAAAAAATTTAAAACTAGGTCAGGAAACTTAGGCACAAAAGGGTTAGAATGTCTCATTATCAAATATGTGATTTATTTCCTGAAAGTAGTTCATGGTTATATATCATACTTCTTCTAAGATGTTCACTTCATTCCATACTAAAAAAACTTCATTCAGCATACATTTACTCAATATTTATTATACGACATATTTATGAACTTTATGGATATACAGCAGGGGTTGAATTCTTTTTGAAATAAGGCTAGACGGCACTGACTTAAGACAAATACTATTCTCATTTGAAGGGAGGACCAAAGATTAAACCACTTGCCTTATTGATTCCAAAACCACAATCAAATACAGAACTCCTATGCTTTTTCTAGTCCATGGTTCCTAAGTCATATTTAAATTTCCATTAAAAAAACTTATTCATATTATTTGCATGATGCTTCTTTCTTGTTTTACTTAATGAAATTCTAATTATTTTTAAAATAATAAATGCTCTCTAATCTAATGAACTTGATTTCTTTATAGAAATATTTTACTTGAAAGTGAGCCTAAAATAATAGTCCACTATTTAGAGGGTACAGATAAAATTTGAGTATCTCTTTTCTTCTCCTTTCCTGGTCGTCAATTATAAAGAAAAAAATTGTCAAGCCCAGTGGCAGTTGAATTCAAACTAGAAATACACTACATTATTTATTTATTAGAAATAAACTGAATTAAGCCATTTTTATTAAGGTACGTTGTGACAGGCTAATCACATTCCTGAAATAACTTTAAGAAGGAGGAAGAGACCGGAAAGCTAACATAATTTCTCTTGCCAAAATGACATGCTATGCTTAAACTGAGGAATGACTGTATCATTATTTCCAAATAATTTACATACATAGATGCATTAGAAAAGATTTCTACGTATCCACTAAAAGAAAATATAAATAATATGTGAGGAAACACAACACATTGGAACCTTCCTAATGCTATATAAAGATAATACTCTGTATCTACAGAATTTCATATAAGGTAGAAAAAGTTCAAAAAGATGTATTACTCGGCCTAAAAAACTTATGGACCAAATCTTTTTGTGATATTCTTTAAAATAACCCCATTTACAGACTTCAATAACAATAACTGCAAGGCCCCACAGGGTCTCTAGCTTATCAATACTTGTTTTTTTTTTTTTTTTTTAAGAATTACCTTCTAATCAAGAAATTCAGTTAAGTCTAATTTAAAAAAAAAATAATGTCAAACGTATCTATTTGGTAACTCTTGAAAAATATTCAAAACACATATAACTTCAGGATGTTTCTAAAAGCAGCTCTGTAGAGCATCTTTTAATTCACAGCATTCCAAAAGATCTCTTAAAAGGGCAGGGACTCAACACTTAAAAATGAATTAGAACAATGGTTCCTTTAATCCATGGAGTAGAATAGTTTCTTCCTTCTTGCCAGACTAGAGAGAAAAAGTTTTTTTTTTTGTCTCAGAAATATGCCTAAAAAACAAAAGCCTTGCACCAATGGTATCAGATAAGAAGTTTGTTTTTCCTAAATTGCACATTTTGGGGAGAATTTTGACTTCATATCTCCATTATAAAATAATTATTTGAGTGAGCTTTCTTGTCTAATTAAAAAAAAGTTTTGGTAAAAAATTTGTCCTACAGTCACTGTTATAACTAAAGAGTCAATCTGCTTCCTAAGCACTAAACAGAGTACAGCTTGGCTCCAAAGAGTGTGTACAACCAAAGACTTTGCATTTATTACTCAAGACTACACTTGTATTTTTACCTGTGCATAATTTTATATTTGCAAATGAACAGTACCTTCCAAATCCACTCATTATTTAAAACCCAGAGAAAGCATAATCCAACACTTAAGACAGTTCATACAGTTACTGAAAAGTTTACAAATGTAAAACTGGATTAAAAAATGAATTCTAGTCACAGTTCTAAGTTTACATGTCAACGTTAGCATATCCAAATAATACTTCTCTGTAAGGTAATGACAACCCAATGAATGTACTCCAAATAGCAGACACAGAATCCAAAATTAATCCCCCCAAATCCTACCCAAGCATTTGTTCCCTAATCTACAAAATAAGACTAGATCAAATAATTTCTAAACTTCCTTTAAATTCTAATGTTTTTTGGTTAATGGAATCAAATACCAGTTACTTTTAGTTTTATAATTATGTGACCCTGCAAATCACTTGTTTTTAACCTCTCTGAAAATATGCAATTTTATTTAAACTATCTCAGCAAAAAATTATTTCCTACAAATTTTATGAAATTTATTGTAAAATCTCCTTTGGTAACTTTGGTGGGTTGAAAAGTGCCCCACAAAAGGATAGGTCAACTTGGAACCTGTAAATATGACCTTATATGGAAAAAGAGTCTTTGTAGACATAATTAAGTTAAAGATCTGGATACGCAATTATCCTGGATTAGGATGGGCCCTAAATCCAAAGACCTTGTCCTTGTAAGAGAAAGAGGATGAGAGGAAGGTCATGTGAAGACAAAGGCAGATACTGGAGTGATACATCTATAAACCAAGGAACACCACGGACTGCAGAAGGTAGGAGAGAAGATGGAATGGATTCTCTTTTACAGCCTCCAAAAGCAACTAACATTGCTGACATCTTAATTTTAGGCTTCTAGCCCCCAGAATTCTGAAATTTATTTTAAGCCACCAAATTTGTGGTAATTTGTTATGGCAGCCAAAGGAAACTGATAGAGTAGCGTATTTCAGAAAGAAAATCCCTTTTAAAAGGTATTATCATCAACACAATTTATCTTTGCCCATGATCTATTTCATATTAGGAACAGTGAAAGGACTTCATCATTTCTAGATTTTTAACAAAAATCAACAACTTGATTCCTAGATAAACACAGAAGAGCCTCTATTTTATAACATTTGCTATCTATGTGAGTCTATTTTACCCTATGATTGAAATTATATTTACTAAAATGTTAAACAAATTTTCAATCAATAATATTACCTAATCATTTGTAAATATTTTTCAAAGACTTTGCTACTTTTTCTGAAGAGAATTAATAAATAAACTTGTATACAAAAAAGTTTCCAAGCTTTCTGAGTGGCCAACAGTATCAAAGAAATATCATGAGATAGCTATGAATAATTTTACTTTCCCATCATTATTCAGGCTTAGGGAGCAAGTCTTAAACTTTTCTCACTTCTTTATCATTTAACTTCCTTGGGTCATAAATATATATATATATATATATATATATATATATATATACACACACATATATATGTATATATATATATACATATTTCACATATATATATTTAAAATACATATTTCTGATATTTAAAGCACAAAAAGTCTGATGTGATCTGCGGATCACCATGGTGCCTAAAAGAAATTTCAAAATTTCTACTTAGTTTTCATTATGGAAATAGTCTAAATAATAAGTCTATTTTTAGAGTTCAAGATATTTCTGATATTACCACATAAACCTCTGAATGTCCTGACTATTTGGCCACTGAAAAGTCTTATTCAGAAAGATATAAAAAGTTAGGAAATTCACAACTGCATAACAACCCAGCTCACAAACAAGTCTGGATGTAGGTGGCAGAGGTATGTTAAGCCTATAAATAACATAGGGTAAAATGAAGTAACGAAATTCTAGCAGTTTCTGAGGTACTATAATGGTGAATAAGCATATGAAAAACATTAAATTCCAGAATATCGACTTTGATTTCAATGAGTCAGCGATACTCCAACCAGCAAATATATAAACTGGAACTAACAAATATTTCACAATTTCATATCTTTGAAAAACTCTTTTCCACACATAGAATGTATAATGTCTATTATCTGCTAGCAAGTATTTATGAGCGTAAGTAAATTTCCAAACTAAAAATATGGAGACTAAAGTAATCACAAAAAACTGAATTCTCCGTTTCCAAACTAAGCAAAGAAAAGACCTGATTTTCTTAAGAGACAGTAGGTGAGGAAAGGAAAAAACGAGAGTAAAAGAGAAAAAGTAGAATAGCTGAGGAAAGTGTAGGCAGGCTTCATGACTACTCCGGTCACCAATAACAATTCCACCATTAACTACCACAAAAGCACAAAACAGAAACATTAGAAGGATGTAGGGCCAAGTCAAAAGGAAAAGCATACTCAAGTTCTTAAAGGACATGGAATAAGCCAAAAGGAACTGAAGAATTTTCCTGAATTCTGAAAATGGTCCTTTAATAGAGGGAAGCCTCTCTTCTTTCTTCTTTTGTAGCTCGGTTTTCCAAGCTTCAGTCAACTTTTGTGCAATGACGTTTCCTGCACAGAAGATAGCCCAGACGATATTTGTTTGACGAAACATGAAGCCACAAAATCCAAGCAAGGCTGAAGTTTTATGATTTCCATAAAGACACATCAAGTAGGCAAAAAGAGTAAAAAACATGGATCCTGCTTCTGTATAATAAAGGAAGTTAAAAAAATAGAGTGTGGGAAATACTGCTAATGTTAATGTTGACAAGATTCTCTGGATACTTGAGGCAGCCTACAAGAAGAGAAAACACAGTTCACAATAAAACAAATAGGCTGTTTCTGCTGAGCTAATGAACTAAAAAACAAAAAACTGCCTGAGTCTTATTTTAAAAAATTATTCAACATTAATGTTATTTCTGGCTTTGCAAAAACACAGTATGTATTTATAAGGGCACTTTCTGATACTTTTTAGTTACACCTAGCAGTTTGGAAACCAGTAAGACAATACATGTGTGTGTCAAAGCCTAAAATACTTTGAATCATTCAACAAATAGTTAAGGAGTTATTGCGTGCAAGACAATGACCTCAGTTCTATGGGGAACACAGAGACAAATGGGACACAGTGCAGGTGGTTCCATTTCAGTGAGCTTATCTTCGTGCCTTCCATAAGCATTCACTTAGCCATCATCACCAATTTCTTTTAAAGATATCCCTTCAAAACTGTGCACTAGAGAGAATATAAATATGTATATAACATTTATACCACCATACACAATGATCTTATTATTTTATGATGAAATTACAGGGATCTTCCTGAAAATAGTGGGCCTAGTCTAAAGCTTTAAACATCTTCTTTTGGGCTGATAGTCTCAGGCAGAATTTGAAAGTATTCTTATCTCCTTGAATTCTATCATCCAGTTAATCTAAATCAAGCCAGACCATGCCATTACCTTGATTAAAATTAAGGGCTGTCCATCACCTATTAGATAAAGTTTAAACTGCTTTCCATGACATAAAAAGATATTCGTGACTTCTCCCCTACCTTCTTCTACAGTCTTCTGCAGCCTCACGTCCCTGTACTTTATAACCTTATAATTCCAAATAGCAATTCCCTGCATCTTGTTGTTCAATGCCTTTCTACTTTTGCTTATGCTGTTAATCCTGTCAGGATTCATTCCCATCCTACAGTCCTATCTGTCATCAAGATTCAGCTCAGGTACCATCTTCTCTGTGAAGCCTTACCCAATGCCACCCACACCTCTCCCTCCCAGTCAGGGTGCAACAAGTGCTCCTCTGCTCCTTCTCTGTATCCTCATAGCGTTTTATAGCTATTGCTCTCTCATAATTTACACTATTGAAATCATCCCTTTAAGTTAAAAGTAACTATTATAATTAATATTTATTGATTCCTTACTATATACCAGGCAATATTCTAAGCACCTTCCATTTATTAAGCTCTTCTACTCTTCAGAACAGTCCTATGAGGTAGAGTCTATATTTTTCTCATTTAACAGATGAAAACAAGGAGTCACTAAGGGGTAACCTGCAAAGTAACACAATTAGTAAGTGGATAGAATTCAAACCCAGGTAATCCACCTCCAAGGTCTGCATTCTTAAATCATAAAAAATTGCTTGGTAATGTCTGTTTCCCCTAATGAAGATATAAGTTTTATAAGAAAAAGATTGTGTCATTTACCTCTGTAATCTCAGTGCTTAGCATACTGAGATATTTACTGAACTGGTTTAATTCATGAAAATTTATAGATTTTATAAATAAATAAGAGTAATTCAAGTATTTAAACACAAATATCTTCTAAAATGGGGGTAGGGGACTTGCTTTATCTTTACAAAAGATACACAAATATTAAATGTTAAATACATTTTTCACCAAATTTCATAAAACAAATTCACCATAATTGTGGAATTGACTGTACATAAACTTAAATATAATAAATTATTTTGAAAACAAACCTTGTGCCTGGGTTGCACCTTGCGGAGAAGCAAATATAGTAAATAGAAGTTGCCAACACTGAAGAGAAGATTAACAAATCTGAGCATTCCAACGGAGCAGACAACGTGTTCCGACCATCCAAAGATCCAACTGGCAGGTTTGACCACTCCAACTGACAGCAGGTATAAGCCAGGTAATGTAGTAATCATGGGGTCCCACTTAAAAAAAAAAGGTCAACAATAAAGCAAAAGCAAGAGGTAATACTGATAGGACTGACACAGAGATGTCATCTTTACCAATAATCAGGCATTTTGGGAAGTTATCCTAAGTCACAGTTAAATGAGCAAATCAGATGCCTCCTCTAAAGAAAAGTTTATCTTATGTTTTGTCCCTGTACCTGCTTTGTGATTGTTAAGGTACAAGCAACCAGTAGACAACAACTTAAACTCAGTTTCTATTTTCCAAGTTATACTCTTTGGAGGGCCTGTAATTTGCTGATTGAATTGCAAATGCTCCAGTTTTAAAAAGCCTGGAATCATCCGCTGGAACTCTGATGGATCTGGAGAAAAAAATGTTTAAAGAGATTAAAGCACAGGATCCATAATGACAACTACAATGTAGAGAGCCATGAATTGTGCTAAATCCTCTGTATATAATCCTGCAACAAGCCCTACAGTAGATAATATTTTACTGTCATTTTCAGATGAGTAACCTGAAACTCAGAAAATTTCCAAGCGGCATGACTAGTAAATAACAGTGCCAAGATTTAAAATCAGGTCTTTCTCTAACTATAGACTTTATATTTCTAACCACTACTCTACAATGACTTCACCAGAAGAGAAGGATAATGTGTCTCTTTTTGTATCCATATCTACACATCTATGTAGCCAAATATATACTCAAACATGCTGGCACTTCACTGGTTGCCAGTTTATCCAGTTAACAAAGGTTGCTAAAAACACCAAGGATGGGGTTAATGTAACTTGTCACTTCTTAGTAGCTGAAGATTCCCCCCTCCCCCTCCTATCCGACTCCCAAAATACACAGTGAGATGCTTGACAGGTGAGCTAAAGTGAAATTTTTTAACATTTCCTAGGAGCAGTCCAATGCCTCTAATCCTGGGACTGGCAAAGAAAAACTAGGATAGCTTTCATCATTAGCCAAAAAGAGGGGCAGTAACTCAGTTCCCCATTAGTTAATCTCCCAGAGCTTTTCTTGCTAGGAGACAGATCTGCTCTTTATTCATTCATTTAGCAAATATTTTACAGATCTCAGAGACAGGAACGAAAGATTACCCAGTTCCTTTCCTGTTTGGAGTGGAGGGAGCTAAGGATAAAGGTAGGAGAAATTAGAACTGGGGCCAGCTCTTCCCTTTCTAGCCTGTTCGAGGGTGCAGACAGGTTGGGGACCCCACCTGCGAGAGGGAGAAATGGCCCTCACAGTAGCGCTGTGCCTGCGGCAGGTGGAAGATCTCGTCCATGTAGGGCTCTCGCAGCGCCCGGCTGAAAGCAGAGAAAAGGAGGCAGGACACTAAAAAGGTACAGCTCAGGGCTGCCGAGAAATAGTAACCCTCCAGCTGCGCCATTCCTGCCCGCATAGCCAAGAATCTAGTCCTGGAAAATATGTGCGGGATTCTCAAGTCCCCAAAGTCGAGCTTGACATTCGGGCTCGAAATGGGCGCGCAAGAAAGGACTGGCCGGAGGGAACTGAGCATAGCCGGAAGGCAAAGGATGCTGGGAAGAGCGGACCCTGAGCTTCCGGAAGGGTCGGGTCACTGTTTTCCGAGAGAGGAGTTTAGGTAACGCACCGGACCGTTGCCCTGTCAATCACGTTGCGCAGGGCGCACTGAGTGGTCAGAGCAGCCGGAAGGGGCAGACCTCGGGGGATCTGAGGGCGCTGGAGTTCCGCAGCTTGTTGCTTTGAAATGAAAGCAGCTGCTTATCCTGAAGGTCTTTGTTGGCTTTTTTCCTGCTGTTCCCATTTCTTACCAGAAGGTGGCAGCATTTTCCCACGTTTGCAATCCCCAAGCTCTAAAAATTTACACATTCCCCTCCCAAGTTATTTTTTTCTCTCAAGTGATCTGAATTACTAAACAGTCAGTTCCAAGGCATTTGATTTCATCAACTTTGGAGGGTGAGAGGGGGAGCGTTGGTTGCGGAAGTTTCAGATTAAAACTTGAAGGTCCAGAGAGACCCTTTACTGCTGAATGAACTTCTCTAAGTCATTTTTAGATTAAAAGAGAGCTCTTTCAAAATGTCGGTACTCTGAACGAGGATTTATTTACATCATCACTCATAGTGCATTCGAATAGGCAGATCACAGTACTCTACGGGAGTTGGGGAAAGCAGTACTTTAGAAATTGGGGTGTTTTAGTTAAGGAAGGCGTCTCTGTGCCTGTAAGTTTGATTGTTCTTAACGTCTCTATTGCAGCGTTCTGTTTTTCCTACTAAATAATAAGCACGAGCATCTTAATGGGTGGCACTATGTATCATTTATATTTGTAGTCCCCAGAATGGCTTTCACATATTAGACATTTAAATTCGAAGACTTTTATAGTTTGCGTTGACTTCACACAATTCCAGTATTGGGGGTTGGAGGCTGGAGGTGAGAGAAAGTATTTGAAGAATGCTGGAGATAAATTATGTTTTGTAATTTTACCTTGTGCTAGCAGGCAATGTTTGGTAGAAAAATGATCTCTTGGATAACCTCAATCGCTGTTGTCTTTGGTGGGAATAAATAAAAAATGAGTCAGGATATTTTTAGAGTTGCAAACCTCAGGGTTTTCAGTTCAACTCTTTCTCTGGGTCAAAGCTAATTCACACTCTCCAATTTAAGCAACTTTCTCAAATTAAACTGACTGCCTCTCTATTCAGTCTCTGCAATTTCCTTATTAATAAGAGGGGTATGAAGTGAATATGTGGTGGGATAAGAACATGTAAAAACCACTGGAATAAAATCATGTCAGGATCCTACTGTGATACATAGTTTTGTTTTCCCTATTCTCTCCCATTTTATTATTTAGTCCATGCTGTACTTAATCTATTTGAAATCATGTTCAGATGATCTAGGCTTCAAGAGGTTGATATGATCTACAAGTAACTGACTCCAGAACCCATGACTTTCTCAATTATGATATACATACTGTAGGGGCAGAAAAATATCTTTTTCCTGTACTGTTGTTACTGAACCCAGGTCCGGCTGCTTGCAGCCCCCAAATCAATACTTGAGAGAGAGAGAAATGCTGCTAGAAAGGAAAGCTGTTTTTAATCAGAATGGTGGCAGTCTGGGGAGATGGTGGCCTCAGTGTCCCCCTAAAAGAATCTCCAAAGATTCTGCTTAGCCATTAAAGTTTTTAGAGGGAAAAAAGGAAGTAATCTCTTTTATCATTGAGATAGGGGGTCAGAGTCATCGCCATCCCCCACTGTGTGCAGGTTAAGGTGCAGGCTTGTCGACTTCTTGTGATTTTTCTTTAAATGCTATCTTGTTCACACAGTTTGTTCATGAGTTTACTAAAAGGGAAGCTAGGGAAGAGAGCTGGTCATCTGTTAATTACTTATTCTTCATTTCCACTTCTTTGATCTACGGAAAGAACCAACATCTTAGCAAGGTACTGTGTGATCAACAGATTTGAAAGGTGTGCTAGGGCCAGAGATGAGTAAAACATGGGGGTGCCTGCTTTATAGTTAGTGTCAAGATAAAAGGGGCCTCCTGCAGAGAGCTCCTTGCTGCCAAAAGCTGCTTACACTTTTCTAAGTTCTCAACTGGGACATCTGTAACAAAAGACAGATTGAGAAGAAAAAAGCATACAAATTTATTTAATATAAGTTTTATGTGATATGGGAGCCTTCATAAGGAAGTGAAGATCTCAAAGAATGGTTTAAACCTGAACATTTTTGTGCTAGACTTGATGGAGAGCAGAAAATCATGGAAGGATATGATAGGGCAAAGAATATGAGGTAAGTGTATTAAACTGAAGGAAACAGCAATGCCAGCTCATTCAGATTCCTCTGTGTCCCTTTGATAGGGACAGAGTAAAGGGACAAAGTGGGTGATTAAATAGTTAATCCCACTAGGGGATCATAAGTAGAGAAAAAAGTATTGGATACCCCTGTAAGTTAATGATCACTCGAGAAAGCAGGTTTGCTTAGCAACAAAACCATGCAACAGAAATATGAGACATGTCCCCCAAATAATAAAACAACGGTGGCATTAGACTTATATTCTGCCCAGTGAGTTCAATAAGTTAATGATTCCTAGTACATGCTCCTCCGGGCAAACTAAAAACAAAAATATAAGGAAAGGGTGATGTTATACTGAAACCTGAGATGATTTACCATTTTTAGTGTATGTTACTGCCTTTTTGTTCATTTCCATTGTGCCAGGACAGTCCTGGCTTGACCGTGTAGGGACAAGAAAACTCCCCCATCTGACGTGGAGAAGGAACTGATGATGGAAGCATGACGCCTACTCAAGAATGAGAAAGGAGGTGGTCTTTTCCCCCGCCTCACTTTTCCTTTGATTACAAAACTAGTTCACTAAGTTCTTGGGTCGTGGCACCCTCTCCCCTGCCCACTTGTAAGCCTCACAAGTGTCCTATTCTAATAAATCACTTCTTATTTATCACTTTACCTCTTGCTGAATTCTTTCTGTGCTGAGACATAAAGAACTGGAGTTCCTCAGAGTCCCCCGAGGTGCATTTCTGCAGTTTCACCTTCGTCTTCAGAAATAACGATGCTTCTTTCTTCTGGGTATAGGAAGGTCACCTCTCATATGAGGGTTTTATGACCTACTTCAGGGGAAGGTAAGAATGTCCTTCCTAGGTTTTATGATCTGCTTCATTGGAAGGTCAGATAGTCCTTCCTGCGCATCTATTTCTCAAATTCCTTACACTTGAAATATTCAATATGCCAAAGTGCCACATTTTGGACTAGTGTGTCCTGGTCCCCTGTCAATACCTGAAAGACTACTGACCTTCCCTCGAAATAGTGGACATTTTTTGAAGGTAGTAGAACAAGGTCAGCCATTCATGCCATGCGTTTCTCTCTGTAATGATTGCCACCAAGATCTTACATTAAATATCCGATCCCTATACATATCTCACACATCCCTTTAAGATAATTGGAAAGTTTTAAGGAAATAAGGGGTTTAGAAGTGTTAGTTTCATTAATAATTTACTTGCCTTCATTTTACAGAAGCTGAAGTTAAAATAAGTGGTTTACCTGAAATCATGTAGGAAGTTAGTGGCAGAGCCATGAAATTAGAACATCAGACCAAAAGTAATAGAATAATATCATAGACTTATGGCTTAAAATAATCTTCAATTTAAACTGAACTGAATGTTTCATTATTACCAATAACCTTTTATTTACATTCTATTCCTTTGTGTTGCCATTCACCAAGTCAAAAATACAGGTTTCATTTTTTTAAAAATTTCCATGGTGAAGATTAATTGCATCAAAATCTGCTAAGGAACTTTGTGAAAAACTAGATTCCAGGGTACTATCTCACACCACTAAATAGTAATTTTCACATAATAATCATCAGTGAAAAACATATTACTTAAGAATGCTAAGAAACACTAAAGGCCCAATAGAAGTCTTCATAGAATACTCCACTAGTTTGTTGGTGAATTACTTTTACTGTCTGCAAATTGATGACGTTGTTGTCACTTGTCTACTTTGGGATTATGACATCTCTCATAACCTATTTTTTTTTTTTTAATAAATTTATTTATTTATTTATTTATTTATTTATTTATTTATTTTTGGCTGTGTTGGGTCTTCATTTCTGTGTGAGGGCTTTCTCTAGTTGCGGCAAGTGGGGGCCACTCTTCATCGTGGTGCACGGACCTTTCACTGTCCTGGCCTCTCTTGTTGCGGGGCACAGGCTCCAGACGCACAGGCTCAGTAGTTGTGGCTCACGGACTTAGTTGCTCCACGGCATGTGGGATCTTCCCAGACCAGGGCTCGAACCCGTGTCCCCTGCATTGGCAGGCAGATTCTCAACCACTGCGTCACCAGGGAAGCCCTCTCATAACCTATTAATGCTTTTCCAAGGTCTGCCACTAAATCAAGACCTCACATTAACATAGCCATTTCTAGGGATTTTAATGAAGTAAGTTATGTTTTAGTAGATCTACATTTTAAAACTGATCACCATTAATATTCACCTTATGTTCTCCATTTTCCATAAGTCTTTATTTTGTGAAAAAGAGTCATCATTAGAATGTGTGGTCCTATCATCATAGATCCTCAATTAAACTTTTTATTTTGTCTTTGTCTTGAATTATGATATAACAAGTTATGGCAAAATGGGCAATTTCTTTTGGAGTTCTAAGGATAGGTAGTGTGTACAAGAAATAAATCTTTATTGGTTTAAGCTATTAAGATTTTGCATTTATTACTGCCATAAAAATTCCCTAACAGTGAGTTTCCCCAAATGTTGTAATTCTGATAACTGAGAAATTTGTGTAAGTACTATCACTTTGAAGTGATATTCCAAGTACTATCCTTCTTCTTATTGAGAAGGATAGTACTTTTCCACTTTCTACTGAACTAAAATACTGACCACTTGATAGTCACAGTGATGGTTTACTCACTTTTTGGTGCCAATTTGTTCTAGCTATAGCTGTACCTTGGGCCAAAATCATAGACGATAACTTCCAAAATGCAAGTATCCTTGAGGTTAATCTCAACATTCCAATTTTAAAAAATATTTAAAATTCATCAATTAATTCATCAATTAATTAAAAAGAAAACACACACAAAATTTTGATACTAAAGCTTTAGCCAATATTTTAGCTCTTCACTGAAAATATCTTGGAGATAAGTTGTAAGGTGACCAATCTTCCTGGCTTGCTGGAGACTTCCTAGTTTTAGCTTTGCAAGTTATGGGAAATCCTCTAGTCTCAGACAAACAGGGTTGAGTCATCTTCTGGAAAGTTATACCACACAACCCAAAGCAAAACTTCCTAAATATTCCTTATAATACTGGTTCTTAAAGTGTGGTCTCTGGGCCAGCAGCATAGCATCACCTGGGAACCTGTTAGAAGTGCAAATTATTAAGCCCTGTCTTAGAACTACTTAAACAGAAGCTCTGGGGAGTGGAGCCAGGCAATCTGTGTTTTAATATTAATTTAATAATCAATTTATGATTCTCTTAAATTCCCAGGTGAACTTGATGTACATTAAAGTTTGAGAACACTGCAGTCCTCTCCTCTACATTGTCCTTGCTTTTCTGTCCACCCATACTGCATCATCCCCTCTCTAGGATTTTTTCTTTGTATTTTTTCATCTTTTTTTTCTCATGGAGAAAATTTTGGCCTCTCCAATTCTTCACGTCCATGATTTCCCCTACGAAAAACACAATGCTCATTGCCAAGCAACATAGAGACTCCTTACTCCTCAGCAGTTGGAGTGAAGAAATTTAAATATTTACAATTTAATATTTTTCTATCATATATATTCATACTCAGAAACATCTAGTTTTTATTTTTTAAAAATCTCTATGTGAAGGGGAACTGTCTCTTGTGAAAAAGTGAGTAGCTGGAACAATTGTCCTACAGATTTTGATGCCAGTTAAATGAGAAACATTCCAAGGAAAAGAAATTTCACAAAGGCCTTTGCCCATAAACTATATATAATTTAAGGTCATCATAAATTAATTATTAAATGAATTGGGCTATTATATCAATAAAATTGCAGTACCATTAAATCAACCAAAGTGAAAAGTTAGAAAGTAAGACATTCACTTAATTTATAGTATTAAACTTTTAATAAACACAATAATATGATCTTACTAATTTTAAAATTTCAGAGTTTGGACTGAGATTTATGATACAATTGTTGTTACTGAAGAGATGCTCATCCAACTTAATGTGAAATATTGAAGAGGGTTTCAGTTTGCTTATTGGTTTTAGATTAGAGCGAGAGAAAGGCATGAGGTCACCCTTATGCTGACCATTTGATACCCTGCACCAATTGGTAGCTTGGCATATGTTCAATATATTATTCCTCAATTATTTGCATAATATTAATTTAGTGAGAACAGAAAAATCTGAAATTTCATTAAGAAAATTTAAATACAGAAATGCTCATTTAATTCATTTTTACTAGGAAAAGCAGAGATATTGTAGGTAGGGGTAGTTCCTGTTCTGTGGTCCCAGTTCTGCTTTCAGGGTTTTTCTGTGGTTTTTTTTTTTTTTTTTTGGTTCTTGTTTTGTTTTGTATTGCTTTTCTGAATGAGACAACAAACTATATTAAAGGATTTATAATTATTTAATACATTAAAATGAAATACTACATTGTTTATTACTGTCTCAAAATTTTAGTTTCTGTAACTGCCAAGTTTTGATGACTGATAATGCATCTGTGCAAACATATTTGAGGTAAGCCTATTTCAATAAGGAAATGGTTTTTCAAAGTCTTCTTTCCACTAGAGGGTGCTGACAACTTCAGCAAAATCAGGACCAATTTGTTACCTTTCCTAAATTGATTACAGTAATGTTTTAGCCCTGTTTATTGATTAGCACTCAAATATATGCCTAACAAGACTGTCACTCAGGATGGCTGTGTTTGTAGTTTTTAAAGTTCATTATTTTCAATACTAATTCATTACTATTATTTTTGTTTTGAAGATATCTTACAATAATCATATCATCATGCAAGAAATATTGGGGACAGGTGAGAGACTGGAGAGAGCTTGACAGAAATGCATGTGTGCAGAGGTTGATTGGCTGCCACTTGGGGACAAACAAAAAATATCACACACTTTCCTGGACGCTTCAATAGAGTGAAGTGAAAGCCTTAGTCCTCAGGGGGAAGGTGAGGAGATGTTTGCATTCCAGAACCCAGGCAAAGTTCCATTGCTTCTGGGAAAGGGAGAAAAGTAAAAACCTGTTACTGATGGAGGGGGAAGAAGGACTTTGGGACCAATATCCTGCACTAATTCAAAGAAGAGGTCTGTTGCCACTAGGGGGGAGGCAGGAAACTCTCCTCCCCTCTAGGGCTGCCACAGATACAAGGTTACCATAACATGGAGGAACAGGAACAATGTGAAAGCTCACCCGTAAGGCCTGGATATACAGGGCCTGCTTAACACTGAAGATGGATCGGGAACACTAAACCTACCTCCTCACTTCCCCCATGAGACTAGCACTGAGTGACAAAGCAGTCTGCTGCTGCAATGGGGCAAAGGCATGGAGAGAGAAGCCTCTGAAGTGCAGGCTTGCAAAGATTGCTGAAAGTTGAGGGTAGAGCAGGAATATTGAAAGAAAACCTTTGACACCCATGGTCCAATACTTAGCACAAGGTAAAAGCAGACCTCTACTAAGATTGTAATTGCAGGTTCATAAATCTGCATATTTTATAGTTTAAATATTGAAAAAGTGTTCTCTAAAGTAGTCGTACCAATTTATACTTCTTTAAGCAGTATTTAAGAGCTTTTCTTATTTCATAGTCTTGTCAAAACTTGGTATTTTTAAAATTTTACCAAGTGATGCATATGTAATGGTATCTCATTGCAGTTTAAATTTACATTTCCCTAATGACTAATGAAAGTGAGTATGTTTGCATATGTTTATTGGTCATTTGAATATTCTTATTTATGAAGATTTACTCAAGTCAATTGTCCATTTTTCTAAGTTGTGTGTCTTTTAATTTTTTATTTATAGTGAACCCTTTGTTGTTTGTATGTTTTGAAAATGTCTTTTCTCACTCTCTGTGACTTTTTTCACTGCTTATAAAAATAGTGAAAACTACTAAATTTTTTTAAAAAAAATACTGTATTTGTTTATATATTTGGTTGCACCAAGTCTTAGTTGTGGCATGAGAACTCTTAGTTGCAGCATGTGGGATCTAGTTCCCTGACCAGGGATCAAACTTGGGCTCGCTGCATTGGGAGCATGGAGTCTTAACCACTGCACCACCAGGGAAGTCCCAAAACTACTAAATTTATGTATTCAGATTTAGCAGTCTTTTCCTTTGTAGTAATTTCCATTTATGCAGTTTCCATATACTCTGAGGTCGGGCCTTCTATAATATTTTATGGAATCTCAATTATTTACCTTTCAAACTTAGATCTACAATCCACCTATAATGGATTCTAGTGCATTATGCAAGATATGAACCTAGTTGGTTTCCATAAAAATAAACAATTGTCCTAGCACCATTTTAAAAGGCCATTTTATGTAAAATAGATAGCTAGTGGGAAGCAGCCGCATAGCACAGGGAGATCAGTTCCGTGTTTTGTGACCACCTAGAGGGATGGGATAGGGAGGGTGGGAGGGAGACACAAGAGGGAGGAGATATGGTGATATATCTATACATATAGCTGATTCACTTTGTTATACAGCAGAAACTAACACAACATTGTAAAGCAATTATACTCCAATAAAGATGTTAATAAATAAATAAAAATAAAAGGCCATTTTATTGCCACTTCTCTACAGTGACACTTATGTCAAATGAAGAAAAGAAAGGTCCATACTTGCATGTGTCTGTTTCTAAACTCTCTATTCCATTGCTGTATTTGTCTGTCATTGTAATATTACACTATTTTACTACATTTTTAAAATATATCTTAGTAACTGGTAGAGCATTTTTTTCCCACTATGTTCTTTTTTGAGAATATTTTGAATACTCTTGGATATTACATATCCATTTATATTTTATTAATTCCCACAAAAAGCCAGTTGCTGGGGACTTCCCTGGTGGTGCAGTTGTTAAGAATCCACCTGCCAATGCAGGGGACACGGGTTAGAGCCCTGACCCGGAAAGATCCCACATGCTGCAGAACAGCTAAGCCTGTGCACCACAACTACTGAGCCTGTGCTCTAGAGTCATGAGCCACAGCTACTGAGCCCACGTGCCACAACAACTGAAACCCACGTGCCTAGAACCCGTGCTCTGCAACAAGAGAAGCCACCGCAATGAGAAACCCGTGCACTACAAGGAAGAATAACCCATGCGCAGCAATGAAGACCCAACGCAGCGAAAAATAAACAAACAAACAAACAAATAAATAAATATTTTAAAAAGCCAGCTGCTTTTTTAATTAGTATTGTATTGAATCTATTCAGCTATTTTGGGGAAAGAATTGACATTTTTACTGTACAAAGTAGTTCATTATGCTTTTAGTTTTTGATATTTGTTGTCATCCTCTTTTCAGTACATCAGTCAGAGTCTTACTTTTAAACAGTTCCATAAATTTAAGCAAAGATTCTGATAGATCTCTACTTGGAGGATGTGGGAAGAATATATAAGTGAAGGACGCACGTAAACTATATCCTCATATTTCATAGTACGAAGTCAACTGAGAATGTCTAATATTGAAAAATCAAGAAGTAGTAATATAAGCATGTTATTTCAGTTTATAGAGCTAAATGTCAAAAGGAGCAGCTTGAAGAATGGAAGATGGTTAAATTAGAGGAACAGGAATCAGGTTGGTAAGGATAGTGCCCATTTTTAAGGAAAATTTATAAGCATTTGAATTTATTTTATTTTGAAAAACTCTTTGTACTTAAAAATGTGGTCTATCAACTGATGCCTATCTGGATCCCCATACAACTGGATTATGACCAGATAAGTACAGAAATAAAAATAAATTTTTAGAAATTTTATAGCAGTGTCATAGAGTAATTGTATGTCTGTGGAATTTAGTACTGAAAAAGAAGACATGTGTCTTTTTTTCTTTCATTTCACTCTTCTAGTTTTTCATTTTTATTGTATTTTATAAAATTATCAATTCATGATGGATTGGGATTCTTTTAAAAATGGATTTTCATCATATGTAGCTTGAGAAACACTCTATTACATTGTGACAAATGATTATTTAACTCAAAAATTAAAAAAAAAACAAAAATTTTGTGCTATGTCCAGAAGATACATAAGGTGACTTATTTTCAACCTGGTAAATCAAGAAATTTAATGTAATAGATATCTAAATACAGTGTTTCCATCTGTCCAACATCATTTAATATAATGTTCAACACTCAGTCTAAAATTTTCCCTTTCTTTTATTTCTGATAATTTAGTGCTCTGTGAGTAAAAGTTTATTTATAAACCTAGCCTAAATTAATTTGGCTTTTCGGTGAGTAGCAGAATTTTTTTCTGTCATGTATATAGGTACTCTGCAATTGTAGGGAGAGGCTGGTGAGAGTTCTAGTTCTGCACCTCTGCAAACTCATCATCAGATGGTTCATTGCAGTGAAAGCAAGCTCTGACCAAATTTCTCAGAAAATGGACATCCACTAGCTCTAATGAGGCAGAAGCAGCCATAAAATCTGTTTGCAGATTGATGGAGTTCCTTCTCTCTGCCATTTGGTATCCTGGCCAGCACTTTCATGTATGTCTGATTCGCAAGCAGATACGGTGCTATTCTTACAATACAATGGGCAAACATTGTAACCAGCTTTTTAGGCAGGATTTTTTTTTTTAATGGATCATTATTCTGGACTTCTAATGCCATGGGGCCAGTTATGTCAGTCCCAACTATTCACTTAATTTAACAGCAATAATACTGGCAATCAATGAACTGTTTTATAAGACTTACGTTAATTACTACAATCTAAAAATCTATGCAAATATAGAATCTTTTTTTGAAAATAAATCAGGTTTATTGAGATATAATTTATGCACAATGAAATTCACTCCTTTTAAGTGTATAGGTCTATGCATAATTCTTTATGAGCATACTTGCCTGTCTCCCAGATAGCCACTTCATAGCCAGATAGTCACTTTGGCTAATTGGTCAAACTCAAATAGTTGAATTAAAGATAATTAACATGCTAAATGGTTGATCAAAATATTTTGCTTCAACTTAACATATTCATAAACATATTATTTCTCAATCTTATATAAAATATAACATTGTTATTAAAATATTACACTTTTTCCATAATGTAAAATGTTCTACTATCACAAAAGTGTTTGTGCCAATTGCTTGTGCAACTTTGTAATCAGTTTACATTCAGTGCCACTGAGCTAAACAAGAAGCTCTGGAAATATGAGAATTTTTATTGAAAGATATTAGTTTTCCAACCTGGTTGTTCTCAGTTTCACTATTAGTTGTTGTCTCTTTTTTTTTTTTTTTTTTTGACATGCCTTCCATGAGTATAAGGCAGAGGTTGACAGACAGACATTTTTTGAAGATCCAGATAGTAACTATTTTCAATGTTGTGGGACATATGGTCTCTTTTGTAACTACTCAACTCTGCCGTTGTAGTGTGAGAGCAGCCACAGACAATACTTAAAGAAAAAAGCATGGCTGTATTCAGTAAAAATTTATCTATAAAACAAGTGTCAGGCAGCATTTGTTTCACAGATTAAAATGCCAACTAAAGAATGTCACTGACCATCTGGTTCTACAAGAATTAAGTCAATAGCCACTGCAGTTGTTGACCTTGAACACACCCTGAAAGAAATTCAGAGTGGAGATCAGGAATGAGGCACTCTGTGCTCTGGGAAAACTGGCAGAACAGGCCTTCAGATAGTTAGATGTTTTCAGAAGAAAATTTTATGAACCAATTTCTTGCATCTTCCCATACTTAGAAATGCATTAAAAGCATGAACTAAGATATCTGTGCCTTGTGACAGCCGTAGCCTTCTATGGAGATGTGTGCTTGATTGCATATACCTCTTCTCCAAAATCACATATATGCTGACCTTACCTCTTCAGAGCAATTCCTCAGAGCTATCTGAGAGTCTGTCTCTTAGGCTATTAGTTTTCAGTAAGTCCCCAAATAAAACTGAAACTCACAGCTATCACTTTGTGTGTTTTTATTTCAGTTGACTGACATTTCTGGCAACCATGAATGGACCCAGTGCAGACTATTCTCTTTCACCTGAACTCTACAAGGATCTGGAGCCTTGGTAACAGCAGGGCCCCTTATACCCATCTGCCTACTCATGAGTCCAGAAGAATTTTATTAAGCATCTCCTGGTTCTTGTATTTCCTGATTATTGGTGATGATTCTGAGTTTTATTTGGCAGTGTATAACAGGTACCTGACCCCCACAGTTGAAAGATCCTGGGGGAAGCCTAGTTGAAAGACACTGGAATTTGCTCAGTTGAAAGGCAGAGAGGTCTGGACTGGGTGATTAGGTGGGAGGCTGGCTTAATGTCTTCTCTAAATGAGGGACATGGGAAAGCCACCTTCCAACTAACACCCAAACCCATTTATGTATGTACAAAAATTATACTTATAAGTACTTACTTGGGAATTAAAGGAAATATCCTCCTGAAATTAGCTGAGATGGGGGTCTTTTATTGCATACACACTTAAGTTAGAGAAAGCTGGCTTGATAAAAAATGTTTTCATAATTCTGACCCAAAGGGTCCTTCTAGGAGGAGCTTGCTTTTATCTCCATGTGTCTTTGAGATATAAGTGTTCTATCAGGACTCTCAGGAGCTTATCTTACTCTTATCTAGACCATATCCAATTCCTGAGACTGAGAGAAAAAAAGGGAAAAGAGACCTTTTTACCCTTAGCTTATTCTAACTGCTATTTATAAAACTAGTGAGTTCTGTACTGTAATACCTGATTCATGACTAAGTTTTAAAAATGAAGCTATGAGATCTCTAGTTGTGTCTGTCTATATATCTGTGTGTACTTTATAGATATGGTATATCTCAACCTCTGGATGGTATTACTAAAATTAACTTGTAAATGAGTTCTATTTAATTGACTTAAAAGAAATCAAGTGCTTATATAAATTCCCAGAAATATAAAAGAAACTAGCTTAAATGAATTTCAGGTTCAAATGATCTGGGAAATATATAGTATTAAATTATCATTTGGTATGAAAGTTAGTTTAAGTTTGTTGGTTTAATTAATACAGACATGTCTTTAAAGTCGTCAGCATTAAGTATAATACTTTAATTGTACCTAGGTTTACTAGAAGTCAAATAAGAAGTCGTAAATTTTGTCAGCAAGAAAAATAACTTGGAATGATAAAAATTTTATAAGCAAATTAAATGTAGATGAGATATGGCTTTTAGGTAAACTCTTTAGGAATAATTATGTTTTAGGAATGTCTACTTAAAAAATAGTCTCTCCAGATATTTGGTAATGTGAAACTTTAGAGTTTTGATAAATTAAGCTAAATGATGGCGGTTTATTAAATATCTAGTTCATTCCCAAATAAAATAAGATAGGGAACATTAATTACTGAACATAGGCTTCCTTTTACAGGGAAACTAAATATATTTAGGACGATTAATAAATATGTCTGGTTCCACATCAAGACATTTTCTTTAAGAAAGCACATGCTTTTTAGAAATTATAAGTAGTATTTGTAAGTTTGCCAATCTACAGAATGCTAATGTAAAAGACAGGTCATAATTGCTTACTTCTTAATTGTCACTAGAAGTTATGTTTTTTTAAAGAGCTGAGAGTTCTAACTAATATATGTAATTAAAACTACTAAGCTAATAAGCAAAATATTTTTGTATTCAAGAAAAAAAGAAGGTATAAGAAATAGAAATGCATTTTGTTAAGGATAAAGAAAGTAATTTTGTCCTAAAGCAAGTTATTTCTAAATGGGAAAGAAAATAAGGGACAAATTAATATGGATATAGAATGTTGTCAAAGATTTGTGAGAAAAAAAAATCTTTAGAGAGGAATTCTATGTGTGGTCAGGACTAAGATTAAAATAAATTTGAGCAAATTAATTTCAACATTAAAAGTAAAGTGGTGCAAAACCTGAATTGGGTTTTCTCTCTGTTAAGAGGACAAAGATTTCCTAGAATATTGATTTGCTTTTTTTTACAGGTTGTAAACTTTCTTTACCTTTTAAGTCGTTTTAAGTCTTTTGTCATTCACAGACAGTTATTGTTTTACTCCGATGCCTTTGAAAAAATGCTTTATCTTCAAGAAGATATATCGATAGAACTTTTTGACAAGTACAGGTTTCTGATAAATTTCAGGTCATACCACTAAACTGGGTAAGAAATTAAAGAATTCTAATGGAAATCTTGGTGGCTTCATACAACTGTTAACAAAAGTTCAAGTATTAGTTACATAGGACTGAGTGAACTGATGAATTTGTTTATAAATTTTATGTTTTCTTTTTTTTGGTTTGAAATATTACTGGCTTTTAATCTGTGTTTTCCAGATGTAAGGAAACCTTCTTCCTGAAGCTAATTATGACATACAGCAATTTGGTAAGCAGAATTGAAGTATTTAACTTTTCTCTCTACCTAATTGGAAGAGAAATTGGAAACTTTCAGGTTACCAGAAAGCAGACTCCTAACAGGTGCAGGAATCTAAAGATACTTTTGGACCTAGAGAAGAGAGGAACTCATCCAAATCTTTAGATATCACAGGTGGGATCTGATGGCAAGTCCTTGCTGTGGCCTTCTGGCCTTGAGAGGCCTTTTAAAAATTCAATCTGAGATTCCTTATAAAATTTCCAGCAAAGCCAATTTTAAAAATTCTTATATGTTCAATTATACTTATGTAAATAATCAGGCCAACTTTATTGAAGCCACATTTATTTCTGCAAACAAATTAGTCTTAATTTGGCTGTATTTGATAGAAATGAAGGTAATTTTAGAGAGAAAAATTATGTTTCAGTGGATATTAAATTCTAGTTGTTAACTGAGGTCTGTATTTACTGCCTAAAACTCACTTCCTAGATAGCTCCTTGTTATTATGTTACATTATTGTAAATTTTAATTGAATTATTAAAAGGACACTCTGAGTTTGTTTCTGAAGCTTATCACAGTAATCTACCTTGAATGAAGATCAGATGCCCCATGACCTACAATTAGGATATTATGCATACTGGAAAAAGCTTCATTTAAAGGACTATCTTCAATGCAGATGGAAGGAAACTTATCAGGTACTCTTAACCAGCTCATGCACAGAAGAACTGAAGGAAATTGACTTTTAGATTCATATTTACCACTTAGAAAGGGTGCTGCACTGGACTGGTCTATAGAGAGGACTACTGACCTCAAACTCACCTTAAAACAATGCTCAGAGGAGAAACTACACTCACACCAGGACAAGAAGAAGAAAACAACAGAAGTAAACAGACCTGCCATGATGCCGGAACTGAACTGTATGATTATTAATTTTTTTTAATATCTTGGACTTTTGCAAGAAAATCAATGTTTTTCTATCATGGGCACAAATTCTATGCAGAGTTTAAAAATTAATTCAGTAGTTGGGTTTATGGTCATTACCTCTCTACCTTTGTGGATTTCTCCTCTTTAAGACTCTAACTGGATGGTCTTAGGAAATTTATCCTAGACTAAAGAAGTTACAGTTCTGTTTAGGCCACTACTGATATTACTAGATGAGACCCCCTCACTTAGCCAATGAATCATACTTGCTCTGACCATGCCATAAATATGAATTTTCTTTTAAAGTTACTCAAGCTCAATCAGAACAATGAGCTAAATTTTGGTTAAAGAATATAACCTCCCTCAACTTGGGGTTGGATTCATATAGCTAATACCAGGTTATTTAAGTTTAAAGGCCCTTATGTTGGGAACAATTAAATCATACTAAGGATAATCAACCTAGTAACATTAAGAAATTAAATGTAATAACACTAAGAAATTGGGCTGGGTGCCTTATGAACAATATCAATATATAATTACTTTTAAGATAGCGATAACAGACAGGGCCAGATGAGTTTGAGGTATACTCGGCCGTACCTAATGGAAATTCTTGGCTTAAATATTTACTTATAATCCTATTATTAATGCTAGCTATAGTACTTATATTCTGCCTATTTTACAAGATTGTTGTTTCTTGAAGTGCCAAACATGTGACTAGGCTGCCAATAAAAATAATGGTGACTAGGTGGCTTGAAATTATTGACCAAATATATAGTTCCAAATGAGATCAATGATTGTAACAGTGTAAGTCTAGATATGGGAAGAAGCAACCAGAGGGAATCTTCTCCTCGACCATAACAGACTAATAAGACAGGTGGTCCAGGAACTTTTGGCTATCAATTAATAAGGCCTACTCTGGTAATAGCACATTGAGTAGCCTATCAACAAAATCCTGGCCTAAGAATGAGCATTCCTAGTACAATGGGACAAATGGTCATGTAATATCTTTCAAACCATTGTTGAGTTTTTGACCATGAGGGGGCACTGCTAACAAAGAATGTCACTTGCCATCCGGTTCTGCAAGAATTAAGTCACTAGCCACCACAGTTGCTGACTTTCAATACACCCTGAAAGAGTTCAGAGTGCAGATCAGGAATGAGGCACTCTGTGCTCTGGGAAAACTTGTAGAACAGGCCTTCAGATAGTTACATGTTTTCAGGAGAAAATTTTATGAACCAATTTCTTGCATCTTAAAATCATTAACTAAGATATCTGTGTCTCGTGACAGTAGTAACTTTCTACAAAAATGTGTGCTTTATTGCACATACCTCTTCTCCAAAATCACATATATGCTTACCTCCCCTTTCACCCTTTCAGAGAGATTCCTCAGAGCTATCTGAGAGGCTGTCTCCTGGGCTATAGTCCTAAGGAAGTCCTCACATAAAATTGAAACTCACAGCTCTCATGCTGTGTACTTTTATTTCAGTTGACAATAATTTGACAATCCCTGGTATAAGCAATCAGTAAAAAACCTAATGGCTTTCAACTTACTATTGGCTTGTATTAAGATATCAAAAAAAGTTTATAACAGTGATATCAACAATAAATAGATTACCAGGGCAGCATTGAAAACCTAAATATCCCATGAATACCAATGGTATCGTTTCAACTAAAATTAGCTAATTTTTAAAAAGTTTTTTGGCCACAGCGCATGGCATGTGGGATCTTAGTTCTCCGACCAGGGATCGAACCTTCACCCCCTGCAGTGGAAATGTGGAGTCTTAACCACTGGACTGCCAGGGAAGTCCCAGCTACTATTTATAGCCTGAGATAACATAAACTCACCTATTCTTCCCTCCGTCCCAGGAAGACCTATATAATTATGCTACCTTAGGACAGTGAATCTACTGAGAGATAGTTTAAGGGCACCAATAATTCATCAATTCATTAAACCTCTCAATTGCAGTTCTGTTTTAGAGAACAAGTTTCTCTAGGTCACTGAATCTCTGGGTATTTTTTATTCAGAAGGAAAGGGCTGTTGCCTCTAAAAATAGATATTATAGCTCATACTTTTCAAAAGGACATACAGCATGAAAAATAATCTTGCAGATGACGAAGTTTCTGCAGGTCAGGAGGATGTGCAAAAACTTAAAAAAAAAAACCTGCTAACTCTTATATAGGAGAAGCCTATGTGGAAGAGCAGATTTCCAATGATGGTGACACTGACTTATTTTACAAGGATTTTGGCAAACATACATAACTCAAATGGCATTTTGGTTGTCAAAAATGCTGTGACCAGAGGCCTGCAGGTCCCCTTGAAACAATAGTTCAGTAAGTGCTAACTCGGCATTCATGGTGACTTTGTAGAATGTAACTACTGGGAATAATGAGAATAATGAGAGTCACAGTAGCCAAACCACAACTACCTACGGGTAATATGAATGAAAAATAAATGTTGTTTGAGGTTGTTATTGCTGTAAAGCTATGTAATATAGTGCACTTACCGTGTTGCTAAAATTATTTATCAGTTAAAAATTATCATGTAAATACTAGATAGCAGGTAACATGTTCTGTGAATGGATGAATGAATAAATAAAAGATAACGGATTTATCATAGGATATAATATCACTTAAGTTTGTTTGAGAAGGAGAAAAGGAGTTAAAGTGATTGAGGCTCTATGTGCTGCTCTTTTCAACAGGCAGCCACATCTTTCTGCATGTCAAGCCATGACCCTGAGACACAATGATGAATGTTGGAGTAAATGGATTTGACCAATAGGGCACCTGGTCACCAGGGCACTTTTAACTCTGGCAAAGTGAATATTGTCTGCCATCCGTGGCCCCTTCATTACCTCAACTACATATTCTACACGTTCCAGTATGCTTCCACCCATGGCAATTTCAGTGGTAGAGTCAAGGCTGAGAACTGGAAACATGTCTTCAATGGAAAGATAACCTCCATCTTCCAAGAGCAAGATTCTGCCAACATCAAATGAAGTGATTCTGGTGCTGATTATGTTGTAGAGTCCACTGGTGTCTTCACTAGCTTGGAGAAGACTAGGGCTCACGTTAAACCTAAAGGTCATCACCTCTGCTTCTTCTGCTAATGCCCCCATGTTTGTGATGAAATTGGGCTGGGAAATTGTCATGGGAAGTATGACAGCTCTCTCAAGATTGTCAACAATGCCTCCTGCACCACAAACTCCTTGGCCCTCTTGGTCAAGGTCATTTATGACAACTTTGGCATTGTGGAGGGAGGCATGATCACAGTCCTTGCCATCACTGCTTCCCAGAAGAATGTAGATGGTACCTCTGAGAAACTGTGGCATCATGACCATGGGGAAGCCCAGAACATCATCCTTGCTTCTATTGGTGTTTCTAAGGCTGTGGGTAAGGTCTTCCTGAGCTGACTGGGAAGCTCACTGGCATGGCCTTCTGTGTCCCTTACCCTAATGTTTCAGTGCTGGATCTGCTCTGCAGTGTGCAGAAAGCTGCTAAATATGATGACATCAAGAAGGTGGTGAAGCAGGCATTAGAGGAACCCCTAAAGGATATCCTGGGCTACACTGAGGACTAGGTTGTTTCTTGCGACTTTAAAGGTGACACCCACTCTCCCACCTTTGTTTTTGGGACTGGTATTGCCTTCAATGACCATTTTGTCAAGCTCATTTTATGACAATGTATTTGGCTACAGCAATAAAGTGGTGGACCTTATGGTCCACATGACCTCCAAGGAGTGAGTCCCCTGGAACACCAGCCCCAGTCAGAACAGGAGAGGAATAAAGAGGTGCTTACTGCTGGGGAGTCTTTGCCCCAACTCAATTCCCCAACACACTGAGGATCTCCAGTTCTTGACACAGTTTCCATCCCAGACCCCTGAAGAAGAAGAAGGACTTAGGAAACCCTACCTTACCACTTGCCATCAATAAAGTGCACAGTACCCAGTCAAAAATAAATAAATAAAGTCATCAGGGACTACTTGAAGAGATGGGAATAGATTGTGTTCTAGGAAACATTGTGAAGTCATTTGCCCAACTTTGTGCAAGGACATTTGCCCAAGAATCTATAACTAATTCAGTCTAGAAAACAGGTAGTTTAGCAAAGTTTGAGTAATAGTTCTTGTGCTTGACATGCTCCCAGTAAATATTTAATAACTATTTGTTGATTGCACAGCCATCTTAAACAATATTTCATTAAAATATATCCTGTCATTAAAATAATGAACGCAGGGATACTCTGTCAAAGATTATAATACATCTTTGATTAGTAAATGAGTGATTAAAAAATTCCTTGCTACTAAATCAAGGGCACAGACACACAAATTTACATTATTCATTTATTTTGAAGAATAAAATTTAGCTTTAGTGATTTATGACAGTTTTAAGTATGACCACAAATTTATTGCCTTATTTAGAAAGTATAATTACATCTCTGCTTTGAGAGATTTATTAATGTATAAGAACAAATCTGAAAACACATTGTGAAAATGGGAACACTAATAGCTTAGTGTGTAGAATCATTTATTCCTAGTGTTAGAGAGAGCTTCCCAAAAGATGCTCCGACTTAAAATAAAGAACAATATAGTTTAGTTAGATGTCAAAAACAAAGGGTGTGGGAGGAGGGAGAATATTCCACTTAGATATAGCAGCTTGTGAGAAAGTATGTACAAAAGTATGTATGAGAGCATGAATTTTGAAGCAGTGCATTTAAATTCTATTTTCAGAAGAAAACTATAGAGAAATATAAATTTATTTATTTATTTGTTTGTTTATTAATTATAGGCCATTTAAATTCCCATGGTAGCCAGAAATCTGCTTTAATATATCACTTTCTGCAAGGACATCAACATTAGTCCAGGCCCAAGACGAGTGGGAGGCATACCAGCTCTTTAAGAGTCATTGGTTCTCAAAAGTGTTTATATATTCCATGTTTTGTTGTCCACAGTCAGGCCCACTTTACTGATCTTTCAAGGTAATTTACATCAAACTGTATCTGGTGAAAATTGATATAGTTAACAGAAATATACCCATCTCTTATATACATTTTGGAAGAACTTGTCCCCTAAATAAGAAAAATTGAAACTTCTAAAAGAAGAGGACTGATTACTTCCAAGTCAACACTTTATTTTGTTTTTGAAAGTAAATATGTGCTAATGGAAAACATCATTTTCCAGCATGAATTAAATTATTGTGTTCTATATTTCCTGCTGGGGAGAGTAGGTTCCTGGCAATATAGTGTTAACATTTGCATTTTGATAGCACACAGCTTTGGGCTGTTACCCTCAAATTCAGAGGAACACAAATGTATTATATAAGATTATTCTCAAGAGAAATAAAAGTATTTCATTATGTTTCACAAGGCACATTCATGAGACTTCCAATAAAAATCTGTAATTTTTGTAAATCAGTCAAATAATAAAATATTTTCCATAAATTTTCCTACTTTAGTAGGATACGTGCATTTATTTCATCGTTGATAAACTAATTTCACCTTTCCAGCAAGGACACCAATAATCTATCAGTTGTTTCTATCACAGGAGGATTTCTAAACACCAACATGTGAAGCTTATACAATAAAATAAAGGTGAAATGTTTAGACTGTTGTTGATATAGTCTTAAGAATAAACATTTAAAAAAACATAAATTTACAACACAAACAACATGGGGATAACTTTTCAAATTATGTAATGATTTCACTCTGTGAAAAGAAAACAACTACAACAATAAAACAGAGTTAGAGTTTCTTTATATAACAAATACCCTAGCTTAATTAAAGAAGACTTCAATTTTTCAAATTTCAATTTGTATATAACTTTTCAGAAATACATTGATTTAATGAGGATAGTAGTTATGCAAAGACATCCACATTAGTAACAAACAAGTTTCGAACCCTTGATACTGTCCTAGGTTTCAAGAAGTTTGTTATTGTGACAGTGCCCATTCATTGAGAATAATAAATCAAAATAATCCTAAACTAATAATTGATGGTCATAATCCGTAGCATACCAATAATTAAAATTTTATTTTCTTTCAAATTTACATAGTGATTTCTTGTATAGTCTATAGTCCCTTTTAACAATAATGTGAGATACGATGTAACAAATAAGAGTGGACTTTGGAGATGTTAACTCAGTTACACAAAAGGGCAGACTTTCTAACTTTAGCATTATTTATAATAAACATAGTGGAATGAGCTAATGTGAAAAGTACTAATCTTTAATACATTAATGTAAAGTTTGATAAACAAAAGATATATATATATATTATATAGATGGATAGATTGATAGATCTGATCTCTTATCAGTATATTTACTCCAGCACACAACTTACTAGTTTTTTCTTCCAGTTTTATTGATATAATTTATGTACAGCACTGTGTAAGTTTAAGGTCTATAGCATAATGATTTGACTTACATACATCATGATATGATTATCACAATAAGTTTAGTGAATATCCATCATCTCATATAAATACAAAATTAAAGAAATAGAAATTTTTTTTCTTGTGATGAGAATTCAGGATTTATTCTCTTAAAAATTTTCATAAATAACATACAGCAGTGTTAATTATATTTATCATGTTGTACATTACATCCCTAGTACTCATTTCTCTTATAACTGGAAGTTTGTACTTTTGACTGTCTTCATCCAATTTTCCATTTCCCCACACTCCACCTCTGTTAACCAAAAATCTGTTCTCTTTTTCTGAGTCTGTTTGTTTTTGAAGTATAATTGATTGTGTTAGTTCCTGATATACAACACAGCGCTTCCATATTTCTATACATTTCAGATGGCCAACACAGTAAGTGTAGTTATGATACATCAGCATACAGAAATTACATAAATATTGGCTATGTTCCCTACACTGTGTATTTCATACCCATGACTCATTTATTTTGTAACTGGAAGTTTATATTAATACCTCTTAATCTCCCTCATCAATTTACTTTCTTCTGCCACCTCCCCTCCCCTATGGCAACCACGTGTTTGTTCTCTGTATCTATAACTCTGTTTCTGTCTGTTTTATTATGTTTGTTCACTTGTCTTGTTTTTTAGATTCCAAATATAAGTGAAACCATGTGGTTTTTGTCTCTGACTTATTTCACTTAGTATAATATCCTCTAGGTCCATCTATGTTGTTGCAAATGGAAAGATTTTATTCTTTCTATGGCTGAGTAATATTCCATTATATATATATATATATATATATATATATATATATATGTCACATCTTTTTTATTCATTTATCTATCAATGGGCACTTGAATTGCTTCCATATCTTGACTCTTGTAAATAATGCTGCAATGAACACAGGGGTGCATATATTTGCTAATCTCTAAAGTCCAAATGCATTTTGACAATGCTGAATTTTTACTCCCCTACCAAACATTTACTGATTTACTGACATCTTTTTGTTTTGCGTATCCCTTACCTACATATAGATGATTTTACTACTTTTGTCTTTTAACCTTCTTACTAGCTTTATATGCAATTGATTTATGCCTTTATTGTATATTTTTCTTTACTGATGAGATTTTTCCTTCCATAATATTCACGTTTCTAGTTGTGGCCTTTTCTTTTTCACTTAGAGAAGTCCCTGTAACATTTCTTGTAAAGCAGGTTTGGTGTTTTTGAACTCTTTTACCTTTTACTTGTCTGTAAAACATTTGATCTCTCCATCAAATCTGAAAGAAAGCTTTGCCAGGTAGAGTATCTTGGTTGTAGGTTTTTCCCTTTCATTGCTTTAAATATGTTGTGCCTGCAGATTTTCTGCTGAAAAGTTAGCTGATAGCCTTATGGGAGTTCCCTTCTACGTAACTTGTTGCTTTTCCCATTCTGCTTTCAATACTCTCTCTTTATCCTTAATTTTTGCCTTTTTAATTATAACGTTCCTTGGTGTGACCCTCTTTGGGTTAATCCAGTTCAGGACTCTGTGATTTCTGGACCTGGATGTCTGTTTCTTTTCCCAGGTTAGCGAAGTTTTCAGCTATTCTTTCTTCAAATACGTTTCCTGCCCCTTTCTCTCTCTCTTCTCCTTTTGAGATTCCTATAATGTGAATGTTAGTAGGCTTGATATTTTCCTAGGGTCTCTTAAATGGTCCTCATTTCTTTTTTTTCTTTTTTCTTTTTTTCTGTTCAGTTTCAGTGATTTCCACTACTCTGTCTTCCAGCTTGCTGATCTGTTCCTCTGTATCATCTAATCTATTGTTGATTCCTTCTAGGTACTTTCATTTGCTATTATTATTATTATTTAAATTGAAGTATAGTTGATTTACAATGTTGTGTTAGTTTCTGGTGTACAGCAATGTGAATCAGTGAAACTGATTCAGATTCTTTTCCAAAATAGGTTATTACAAGATAGTAAATATAGTTTCCTGTATTTTTTTTATTTCAGTTATTGTATTCTTCATCTCTGTTTGATTTTTCTTTGTACTTTCTAGCACTTTGTTGAAAACTTCCAACTTCTTACTCTGTTCATTTAATCTTCTCTCAAGTGTGTTTTTGTTTTTTAAAGTAGACAAATCTGCACCACTCAAAAGAGGATTCTGAGAATCCCCAACTTGAGATGGATCTTTTGTTGCTTTATCATTGCTGAAAGTTCTCCACTCAGATCCCACATAGATAACCTGGTCAACTACAACCAGGCCACATTTAGGACAGATCATATCACCAGCTCTGTAGTCCTCCACTAGGATTGCATCTGAATGGTTTGGACCTGTGACTATTGGAAGAGCATCCAAATGGCTGATAGATGCCATCCTCATGGCCACTGCAGTTCCAGCAACAAGCAATGGCAGAAGAACCATGAACAGGACGAGATTGTGGCCCCAAGTTCTTTGAACATCTTTAAGTCATTTCATTGGACTCTTTATGGGGTAGATTGCCTATCTCCACTTAGTTCTTCTGGGGATTTATCTTGTTCCTTTATTTGGAACATATTCCTCAGTCTACTCATTTTGCATAATTTGTCATTTTTATGTCTATGTATTTGGTAAATTGGTTATGTTTCTCAGCCTGGGACAAGTGGCTTTTTGCAGGTTATATCCTATGTGTCCCACCAGTGCATAACACACTGGCCACCAAAGCTTTACACTCTTTATACCCTCAGTTTGGGCTGCTTGAGTCCTTTTGTTGTGGTGGGCTGACTACTGTAGGTGGTCAGATAGGCATGGTTAGCCTCTGATCTGGTTGGTCACTAGGCCCTACCTTGTGTGGGGCTGGTGGTTGCTGGTTGGCAGGGCCAAGTCACAAGGCTGATGGCTACAGGGGCCCAGGGGGGTCCTGGGGTTAGTGCTGGCTCATTGGTGGGTGGAGCCAGGTTCTGGAGTGGGTGGTTGTGGGGCTGGGGATCCCAGATCTAGTGTCGGTGTCCTGGTGGGTCAAACTGGTTCCTGACATGACTGGCTGTGGGGTCCACAGTGTCTCAGAATTGGTGTTGGCCCACTGGTGCATGGGGCTGGATCCTGGGACAGCTGGCTGGGGGTCCAATATGTCTTGGAACTGGCATTGGCCTACTGAAGGGTGGGGCTGGGGCCCAGAGCTTCCCAGGGCTAGTGCTGGCTCACTGGGAAATGGAGGTTTGTTCCTGGGTCTCTGGCTGCAACATTCTTGGTGTCCTAGAGCTGGTGTTGGCCTGCTCGTGGGTAGGCTGTGTACTGATATAGCAGGTTGGTTGGGCTGCAGTGGTCCTGGGTCTGGTGTCTGCTACTGGTGGTTAAGACTGGGGTCCACAGATCTCAGGTCTGGTTCCTGTCCACTGGTGGGTGAGACAGAGTCCGTGGACTAGTGCCAGCCCAATATGGTGGGTAGATCTAGGTCCTGGGATCTCTGGCTTCAGGACCCAGGAGTCCCAAGACTGATATCAGCCCATTGGTGGGTGAGGCTGCGTCCTGGAACTAATAAGCTACAAGGAGGATTCCAAAATGTTGCTTGCCAGTACTAAGTCCTCGCGGTAGAATGAGTCCCCAAAATGGCTGTTGCCAATGTCTATGTCCCTAAAGTTATCTCCAGTTGCCTCCTGCCTCTCTGCAAAATCAGCAGGTGGGGCTGACCCAGGGTCCTTTCAAATTACTGCTTCTGCTCTGGGTCCCAAAGAATGTGAAATTGTGTATGCATCCTTTAAAAGTGGACTCTATTTCTCTCAGCCCTTTGGCTGTCCTGAAAGTAAAGCCTGCTGGCATTCAAAGCTAAACATTCTGAGGACTCGTCTTTCCAGCACAGGATACCCAGACTGGGGATCCCAATGTGTGCTCAACTACCTTCTCCCCCACCTCCCACTGCTTCTTGGGAGAACTTCTGCAATTGTCATTATCCTCCCATTTGTGGGACACCCACCTAGGAATGTGAGTCTTGACTATGCTGCATCTCTGCCCCTCCTAACCATCTTGTTGTGGTTCTTTTTTATGTCTTTCTTTCTCTCTCTTTCTTTCTGTCTCTCTTTCTCTCTTCCTTCCTTTCTTTCTTTCTTTCTTTCTTTCTTTCTTTCTTTCTTTCTTTCTTTCTTTCTTTCTTTCTTCCTTCTTTCTTTCCTTCCTTCCTTCTTTCTCTTCCTTCCTTCCTTCCTTTTTTCTTTCTTTCTTTTCTTTCTTTCTTTCCTTCTTTCTTTCTTTCCTTCCTTCCTTCCTTCTTTCCCTTCCTTCCTTCCTTCCTTCCTTCCTTCCTTCCTTCCTTCCTTCCTTCCTTCCTTCCTTCCTTCCTTCCTTCCCTCTGTATTGAGCTATAGTTGATTGAAAATATTATATAATTTTCTGGTGTACAACATTCATAATTTTTAAATATTTTACTCCATTTATGGTTGTTGTAAAATACTGGATATATTTCCTGTGCTGTACAATATATCCTTGTGGCTTATTTATTTTATACATAGTAATTTATACCTCTTAATCCCTTACCCCATCTTGTCCCTCCCCACTTCTCTCTGCCCACTGGTAACCACTAGTTTGTTCTCTGTATCTGTGAATACATTTCTTTTTATGTTAAGTCACTAGTTTGTTTATTTTTTTAGGCTTCACATATAAGCAATAACATACAGTATTTGTCTTTCTCTGTCTGACTTATTTCACTGAACATAATACCCTCCAAAGTCATCTGTGTTTTTGCAAATGGCAAAATTTTATTCATTTTTATGGCTGAGTAGTATTCCGTTGTGTGTGTGTGTGTGTGTATACATATATATATGTATATATATAAAATCACATTTTTCTTTATCCACTCATCTGTTGATGGACACTTCGGGGGCGTGTATCTTTTTGAATTGTGTTTTCATTTTCTTTGGATATATGCACAGGACTGGTATTGCTGGATTACATGGTAGTTCTATTTTAAGTTTTTCGAGGAACTGCTGTACTGTTTCCCACAGTGGCTGCACCAATTTACATTCCCAGCAACAGTGTACAACAGTTCCTTTTCTCCACATCCTCAGCCTTCTTTATATCCTTAGTTGTAGAAGATCTTTTCTGCTAGTGTTCTGGTTTCTCTCATCAGTAGTTGCTCTGTAAATTGTTGTAATTTTGGTGTGCCCATGAAAGGAGATGAACCTAGAGTCTTCCTACTCCACAATCTTGGCCACTCCCCAGAAATTCTTAGTTTCTTTTTTCTACAACAACTTGATTAAAATGTGAGTGACGTATCATAAATTCACCCATATAAAGTGTATAATTAGTGTCTTTTGGTATGTTCACTGATATGTGCAACCATCACAGTCAACTTTAGAACATTTTCATCACTTGAAAAAGAAACTCCATGCTCTTTACCTTATCCCCTCCCTGTACCCCCACTCCATTCCACCCCCAACCCTAAGCAAATATTGATGTACTTTGTATCTGAAGATTAACATGTTTTTAAGGTTTATCCACAGTATATCATGTATCAGTATTTCATCCCTTTTTATGGTCAAATAATATTCCATTGTTTATAATGTTTATAATTCCATTGTGGATATACCACATTTTATTTATCTATTCATCAGTTGATGGGTATTTTGCTTTTTTTTACTTTTTGGCTATTCTGATTAATGCTGCTATAAACGTTCAGGTACAAGGTTTTCATTTCTCTTGGGTATATAATTAGGAGTGCAATTGCTGAGTCATACAGTAACTCTCTTTAATCACTTGAGGAATTGCCTATTTCCCAAAGTGGCTTCACCATTTTACATTCCCACCAGCAGTGTATGAGGGTTACAATTGCTCCATATCCTTACCAATATTTACTATTATTATTAGACTTTTTGATTATAGCTATCTTACTGAGTGTGAGGGAATAAATGTTTGAAGAGTGAAGAAATTCATACTTTTAAAACATAATTTATATTCATAGCTTTCTTTTAAAAATGGTGATTCAATCTTTCAACAAGTATTTATTAAGCACTAAGACTGGGGGAAAGCAGTTAACATGATAGTAATAATCCTTCTACTCACGTCCTACAATCTACTATGGTCTCTTATCATTTACCATAGTGTCTATCAACTCATTAGAGTTCATGAATGTCTTTTAAGAGTAAAGGTTTTTCTATAAAAATTTTAAAATTGTTGTTTTTTTAATTTTAACAATATTCTAAAAAATATATAATTATATTCTAAACCAGTGCTTTCCACAGAACTTTCTATGATAATGAAAATGTTCAATATTATGATATCCAATATGGCAGCCACTAGCCACGTGTGGCTATTAAGTAATTTTTTCTTATTGGAGTATAATTGCTTTACAATGTTGTGTTCATTTCTGCTGTAAAATGAAGTGAATCAGCTATATGTATACATATAGCCTCTCTCTATGGACCTCCCTTCCATACACCCCCATCCCACCCATCTAGGTCATCACAGAGCACTGAGCTGAGCTCCCTGTGCTATACAGCAGGTTCCCACTAGCTATCTATTTTACAGATGGTAGTGTATATATGTCAATCCTAATCTCCCAATTCATCCCAATCTCCTCTTCCCACCCTGTGTCTACCTGTCCATTCTCTACATCTGTGTCTCTATTCCTGCTCTGTAAATCGGTTCATCTGTACCATTTTTCTAGATTCCACATATATGCATTAATATGCAATATTTTTTTTCTCTTTCTGACTTACTTCACTCTGTATGACAGTCTCTAGGTTCATCCATGTCTCTACAAATGACCCAAATTTGTTCCTTTTTATTGCTGAGTAATAATCCATTGTATATATGTACCACAGCTTCTTCATCCATTTATCTGTCAATGGACTTAGCTTGCTTCCATCTCCTGGCTATTGTAAATAGAGCTGCAATGAACATTGGGGTACATGTGACTTTTGAATTATGGTTTTCTCAACGTATATGCCCAGTAGTGGGATTGTGGGGTCATATGGTAGTTATATTTTTAGTTTTTTAAGGAATCTTCATACTGTTCTCCATAGTGGCTGTATCAATTTACATTCCCACCAACAGTGCATGAGGGTTCCCTTTTCTCCACACCCTCTCCAGCATTTATTGTTTGTAGAGTTTTTGATGACAGCCATTCTGACTGGTGTGAGGTGATACCTCATTGCAGTTTCTATTTGCGTTTTTCTGATAATTAGTGATGTTGAGCATCTTTTCATGTGCATCTTGCCCATCTGTATGTCTTCTTTGGGAAAATGTTTATTTAGGTCTTCTACCCATTTTTTTATTGGTTCAGTTGTTTTTTTGATTTTTTTGATATTGAGCTGCCTGAGATATTTATATATTCTGGTGATTAATCCTTTATCTGTTGCTTCGTTTGAAAATAGTTTCTCCCATTCTGAGGGTTGTCTTTTCATCCTGTTTATGGTTTCCTTTGTTGTGTGAAAGTTTTTGCTTCATTAGGTCCTATTTGTTTATTTTTGTTTTTATTTTCATTACTCTAGGAAGTGGGTCAAAAAAGATCTTGCTGTGATTTATGTCAAAGAGTATCTATGTTTTCCTCTAAGAGTTTTATAGTGTCCGGTCTTACCCTTAAGTCTTTAATCCATTTTGAGTTTATTTTTGTGTGTGGTGTTAAGGAGTGTTCTAATTTCATTCTTTTACATGTAGCTGTCCAGTTTTTCCAGCACCACTTATTGAAGAGCCTGTCTTTTCTCCATTGTATATTCTTTCCCCCTTTGTCATAGACTAGTTGACCATAGGTGTGTGGATTTATCTCTGGGCTTTCTATCCTGTACCATTGATCATATTTCTGATTTGTGCCAGTGTCCTACTGTCTTGATTACTGTAGTTTTGTAGTATAGTTGAAGTAGGGAAGCCTGATCCCTCTAGCTTCATCTTTTTTTCTCAAGATTTCTTTGGCTATTCAGGGTCTTTTGTGGTTCCATAGAAATTGTAAAATTTTTTTCTAATTCTGTGAAAAATGCCATTGGTAATTTGATAGGGATTACACTGAATCTGTAAATTGCTTTGGGGAGTATAGTCATTTTCACATTGTTGATTCTTCCAATCCAAGAACATGGTATTTCTCTCCATCTGTCTATGTCATCTTTGATTTCTTTCATCAGTGTTTTATAGCTTTCTGAGTACAAATCTTTTTCCTCCTTAGGTAGGTTTATTCCTAGGTATTTTATTCTTTTTGTTGCAATGGTAAATGGGATTGTTTCCTTGATTTCTCTTTCTGATCTTTTGTTGTTAGTGTACAGGAATGCTAGAGATCTCTGTACATTAATTTTGTATTCTACAACTTTACCAAATTCACT
The DNA here is from genome assembly GCF_028021215.1 of Eschrichtius robustus. Taxonomy (NCBI): domain Eukaryota; kingdom Metazoa; phylum Chordata; class Mammalia; order Artiodactyla; family Eschrichtiidae; genus Eschrichtius; species Eschrichtius robustus. Next base: position 29,084,060 of record NC_090836.1, on the reverse strand, counting down.
GATTAGCTCTAGTAGTTTTCTGGTGGCATCTTTAGGATTTACTATGTATAGTATCATGTCATCTGCAAACAGTGACAGTTTTACTTCTTTTCCAGTTTGTATTCCTTTAATTTTTCTTCTCTGATTGCCATGGCTAGGACTTCCAAGACTATGTTGAATAAGAGTGGCGAGAGAGGACATCCATCCTTGTCTTGTTTGTGATCTTAGAGGAAATATTTTTAGTTTTTCATCATTGTTAATGATGTTTGCTATGAGTTTGTCATATATGGCCTTTATAATGATGAGGTAGGTTCCCTTTATGCCCATTTTCTGGAGAGCTTTTATCGTAAATGGGTGTTGAATTTTGTCAAAACTTTTTCTGCATCTATTGAGATGATCATATGGTCTTTATTCTTCAGTTTGTTAATACGGTGTATCACATTGATTGATTTGCATATATTGAAGAATCCTTGCATCCCTGGGATAAATTCCACTTGATCATGGCATATTCTCCTTTTAATGTATTGCTGGATTCAGTTTGCTAATATTTTGAGAGGATTTTTGTGTCTATATTCATCAGTGATATTGGTGTGTAATTTTCTTTTTCTGTGATATCTTTGTCTAGTTTTGGTATCAGGCTGATGGTGGCCTCGTAGAATGAGCTTAGGAGTGTTCCTTCCTCTGAAAATTTTTGGAAGAGTTTGAGAAGGATAGGTGTTAGCTCTTCTCTAAATGTTTGATAGAATTCGCCTGTGAAGCCATCAGGTCTTGGACTTTTCTTTGTTGGAAGATTTTTAATTGAAGTTTTAATTTCATTACTTGTGACTGGTCTATTCATATTTTCTATTTCCTCCTGGTTCAGTCTTGGAAGGTTGCACCTTTCTAAGAATTTGTCCATTTCTTCTAGGTTATCCATTTATTGGCATATAGTTGCTTGTAGTAGTCTCTTAAGATCCTTTGTATTTCTGCAGTATTAGTTGTAGCTTCTCCTTTTTCATTTTTTATTTTATTGTTTCAAGCCCACTCTATTTTTCTTGATGAGTCTGGTTAAAGATTTATCAATTTTGTTTATCTTCTTAAAGAACCAACTTTTAGCTTTATTGATCTTTTCTATTGTTTTCTTCATTTTTATTTCATTTATTTCTGGTCTCATCTTTTTTATTTCTTTCCTTCTATTAACTGAGTTTTATTTGTTCTTCTTTCTCTAGTTCCTTTAAGTGTAAGGTTAGATTGTTTATTTGAGATTTTTCTTGTTTCTTGAGGTGAGATTGAATTGCTCTGAACTTTCCTCTTAGAACTGCTTTTGCTGTGTCCCATAGGTTTTGGGTCATCTTGTTTTTGTTGTCTTATGTTTCTACGTATTTTTTTATTTCCTCTTTGATTTCTTCAGTGATCTCTTGGTTATTTTGTAGTGAATTGTTTAGCCTCCATATGTTGTGTTTCTTAAAGTTTTTTTTTCTCCTGTAACTGATTTCTAATCTCATAGTGTTGTGGTCAGAAAAGATGTTTGATATGATTTCAATTCTCTTAAATTTACCAAGGCTTGATTTTGTGACCCAGGATCTGATCTATCCTGGAGAATATTTCGTGTGCAATTGAGAAGAAAGTGTAATCTGCTGCTTTGGGGTGGAATGTGCTGTAAATATCAGTTAAGTGTATCTGATCTATTTTGTCATTTAAAGCTTGTGTTTCCTTATTAATTTTCTGTCTGGATGATCTACCCATTGGTGTAAGTGGAGTGTTAAATTCCCCCATAATTACTGTGTTACTGTTGATTTCCCCTTTTATGGCTGTTAGTATTTACCTTATGTATTGAGATGGTCTTATGTTGGGTGCATAAATATTTATATTTGTTATATATTCTTTTTGGATTGATCCCTTAATCATTAAGTAGTGTCCTTCCTGTCTCTTGCAACAGTCTTTATTTTAAAATCTAGATTATCTGATATGAGTATTGCTACTCCAGCTTTCTTTTCACCATTTTGATGGAATATCTTTTTCCATCCCCTCACTTGCAGTCTGTATGTGTCCCTAGGTCTGAAGTGGGTCTCTTGTAGACAGTATATATATGGATCTTGTTTTTGTATCCATTCAGCCAGTCTGTGGCTTTTGGTTGAAGCATTTAATCCATTTATGTTCAATGTAATTAACAATATGTTTATTCCTGTTACCATTCTCTTAATTGTTTTGGGTTTGTTTTTGTGGGTCTTTTTCTTCTCTTGTGTTTCCTGCCTAGAGAATTTCCTTTAGCATTTGTTGTACAACTGCTTTGGTGGTGCTGAATTCTCTTAGCTTTTTCTTCTCTGAAAAGCTTTTGATTTCTCTGTTGAATCTGAATGAGATCCTTGCTGTGTAGAGTAATCTTGGTTGTAGGTTTTTCCCTTTCATCACTTTAAATATATCCTGTCACTCACTCCCTTCTGGTCTGCAGAGTTTCTGCTGAAAAATCAGCTGATTACCTTATGGGGATTCCCTTGTATGCTATTTGTTGCTTTTCCCTGCTGCCTTTAATATTTCTTCTTTGAATTTGATTTTTGTTAGTGTGATTAATATGTCTTGTGTTTCTCCTTGGGTTTATCCTGCATGGGACTCTCTGCACTTCCTGGACTTGGGTGGTTATTTCCTTTCCCATGTTAAGGAAGTTTTTGACTATAATCTCTTCAAATATCTTCTGAGACCCTTTCTTTTTCTCTTCTTCCTTTGGGGCCCCTATAATTCGAATGTTGGTGCATTTAATGTTTCCCAGATGTCTCTGAGACTGTCCTCATTTCTTTTCATTCTTTTTTTCTTTATTCTGCTCCTTGGCAGTTATTTCCACCATTTTATCTTCCAGGTCAATTATTCCTTCTTCTGCCTCAAGTTATTCTGCTGTTGATTTCCTTTAGTGTATTTTTCATTTTGGTTATTGTGTTGTTCATCACTGTTTGTTTGTTCTTTAGTTCTTCTAGGTCCTCATTAAACATTTCTTGTATTTTTTTGATTTCTACCTCTATTCTTTTTCCAAGATTTTGAATCATGTTTACTATCATTACTCTGAATTGTTTTTCAGGTAAGTTGCTTATTTCTCTTCATTTATTTGATCTTGTAGGTTTTTACCTTGCTTCATTGTCTGTAAAATTTTTTGATGGGTGTGGCTTTGTTCCTGTCTTACTGTTGTTAGGCCTGATGTATCCAGTACTGGAGTTTGCACGCCATTGGGTGCATCTGGGTCTTGGTGCAGAGATGAGGAACTCTGGGAGAGCTCACACTGATTAATATCCCCTGGGGTATGAGGTTTTCTGTTAGTCCAGCAGTTTAGACTCTGTGTTACCACCACTGTAGCTCAGGCTCAGCTACTGGCCTAGGAACCAAGACCCTGCAGGCCAGACAGCCCAGCAAAAAAAAAGCAACAAATGAAAAGGAACAGAACAATAACAAAAAATAAAAAATAAAATAAAATTAGAAAAATAAAATATATTAGAAAAAATAAAAATAAAAATGAAACAACAACAACAAACCAAAACAGAGCCACAACAGCAAAAAAAAAAAAAAAAAAAAAAAGAAAGAAAACAAAGCTGGAAAAGGCCTTGGCGGTGGGGGTAGGTGGAGAGGGGAGCATGGCTTAGGCTAAGGACCTGTGTGGCTGGAAAAGAACTTTGTGTGGGGGGCGGGGTTTAGGCTCAGGTACCGCATGACTGGAGGGGGCCCTAGTGGGTGGGGGAGATGCTTGCCATGTTCCCCTCAGATCCCTCAATCCCCCAAAGGTCTCTCCCTGTCCCCATTGATTCCCTCACAGTGAGTGGGCCCTTCTGAGTGTGGGAACACCTCCCCCTGCTGCCCCTCGGGGCACCAGTCCCATCCCACCTCCAATTTCCATCCCCCCCTTGCCCCCCATGTCCTACCCAGTCATGCAGAGATTCTTCCCATCCCTTAGATGTCTGAGGTCCCCCACCAGCACTTGGTGGGTGCCCCACTTGTGAGAAGATGTGAACTCTGCATCCTTCTACTCTACCATCTTGACTCTGCCCCCACTATTAAGTATTAAAATGGAACTAGTGTGCCTGATGTACTGAGACTTTTAATTTTATTTAAAATAATTTGTTACAATTTAAATATTAGAAGTAAAATATGAAAATATTAAATATAAATAAATTAAACGTGAATAAATGTGGTGAATAGCTACTATACTGGAACGTGTATTTCTAGATGCTCTCAGAGTTGAACACTGCCATTTGGACTTTAGTGCTTTTGTTTGTTTACATGTTTATAATCAGGCTTGACCATGTGAAACCTAAATGTTAAAATGGTCTCCCATTCTATTAATTAAAACTTCCAAATAATTTAAATTTTGGAAAACAGTAAGTTTTCAGGCATCATGAAGCTATCATAAATAAGAATGCCTTACCAAAAAGTGCCAATGCATAGTAGCAAGTATGTGATTCAGGTTACAATACTTTTTAAATTTCTATTAAAATAGCATTAGTTCCCAAATTAAATTGGTATCAATAAGTTGAATTATATGAACTTTTTATATTGATTATTTAATTTGTATATTTGTTTTGTACATGTGTATTAGAGTTATAAGTAAGAAGAGTTTATCTAGCTTTACGATGCCCCTATTTTAATAAATGTAATTTTTTTTATTACTTTAAAAGAATTTTTAAAAAAACTATTTATTAATTTATTTATTTTTGGCGGTGTTGGGTCTTTGTTGCTGCACATGGGCTTTCTCTAGTTACGGTGAGCAGGGGCTACTCTTCATTGAGGTGTGTGCAATCTTCTCATTGTGGTGGCTTCTCTTGTTGTGGAGCATGGGCCTTAGAGCCCAGGCTTAGTAGTTGTGGTGCATGGGCTTAGTTGTTATGTGGCATGTGAGATCTTCCCAGACCAGGGTTCAAACCTGTCTCCACTGCATTGGCAGGTGGATTCTTAACCACTGTGCCACCAGGGAAGCCCAATAAATATAACTTAAATATTCTATCAATACTGAAGACACCATTTTTTTCCCTGAAAAGGTATCATTAATTGCTTAAATTTTAGAAACACCAGTATAGCAAATTGTCTATGGTCAGTGTGTCAACCATTGTCCAAAATTGCTTTATGTATGTTCCTACTTTATTCCCACAAACACCTTATAAGGTAAATACAACTATGATCACAATTTTATAGCTTTGGAAGCAAAAGCTTACAACTTTAGCAACCTATTTGAAATCTTATAATTAATAAATGGTGGATTCAACATATAAATCCATACAACTTTTCCTCCAGAATAGCATATCTGACGTGTTAGGCAGAATACTGGCTTCCCCAAAAGGTATCCCCTTCTTATTCTCTGAAACCTGTGACTATGTTGCCTTACATGGTACTTTGCAGATCTGATTAAGTTGGGGATTTTAAAATGGATCCTGGATTATATAGTAGGCCCAATGTAAACACAAAGGTTTTTATAAAAAGGAGGGAGGAAAGTCACAGTGAGACAAGGAAATGTGATAAATGGAAGTAGAGTTCAGAGGGATGTAAGAAAGGAACAACAAACCAAGTAACTCAGGTGGACTCTAGAAACTGGAAAAGTCAAGGGAACGGATTCTTTCCTAAAGTCCCCAGAAAGAATGAAATCCTGCTGACACCTTGATTTTAGCCCTGTGAAACCCATTTTAAATTTCTGAACTTCAAAATTGTAGGATAATTCGTTTATGTTGTCTTAAACCATTGTTTGTGGTAATGTATTGCAGCAGCATTAGGAAATCAATACAACAAGCTTATTTAAACAATGCCTATAGAGAACAGCATCCTTAATAGCTTAGGGTATTTTTATGCCTCTCAGCCCAACCACTTCCTTCCAGTGGCAATAAAGGAGAATTCCATTCAACCACATTTACACTGAAAGAATTTCTGATAAATGTATTCTTCTCCCTCTCATTACATTTTCAGTGATGGTTGATGGCCAATTAATTAATAGGTTATTAATTAATATTAAATTATTATACTGTATGTACCCTTGAAAGCATTTAGTTTAACCACCCCATAATCTGGCTCAACATTGACTTAAGTTTCTATTAGAAACTGGAACAAAATTAAATAAACACATTTGGTCTGGACAACCTAATATTTCTTAAAAAGAAGTGTTTTCAGGATTAACCACTGGTGATATTTGTTTCTCTCCTTTACTAACACTGGAAATTCTTGTCATTTTCCACAAATTAATCAGTTTTACTTTGCAAAGCAGAGATTACAAAGTTCTGGGGTGGAAAGTGGAAGAAGCTAAAGAGAAGGGGTAGATTACTGTATTTAAAAAAAATAATGCTTTGTGAAAGTGCTAAAAAAGACAAAAACTGCTTATAGAAGGTACTATATTGGGCAAAGCTGTCATTCAGGATGAAGGAGAGATAGCCTTTTTCAGACAGTCAAAAGCAGAGGGAGTTCATCAACACTAGACCAGTCTTACAAGAAATGCTAAAGGGAGTTCTTCAGGTTGAAATGAAAGGACACTAATTAATAACAAGAAAACATATGAAAGTATAAACTCATGGGTAATGGTAAGTATATAGTCAAATTCAGGATACTCTAATATAATGCTGTCACAAATTACAAATAACTCTAGTATAAAAATTAAAAGACAAAACTGTTAAAATTACTATAGATGCAATACTTTTTTTATTTTTATTTTTATTTTATTTATTTATTTATTTATGGCTGTGTTGGGTCTTCGTTTCTGTGCGAGGGCTTTCTCTAGTTGCGGCGAGCAGGGGCCACTCTTCATCGCGGTGCGCGGGCCTCTCACTATCACGGTCTCTCTTGTTGCGGAGCACAGGCTCCAGACGCGCAGGCTCAGCAATTGTGGCTCACGGGCTCAATTGCTCTGCGGCATGTGGGATCCTCCCAGACCAGGGCTCGAACCCGTGTACCCCGCATTGGCAGGCAAATTCTCAACCACTGCGCCACCAGGGAAGCCCCTGCAATACTTTTTAAACTTAATGTTTTTTATGCTATTGAAGTTATTATCAGTTTAACACAAAATGTTATAGCTATCAGATATTTTATGTAAGTCTCAAGGTAGCCATGAGAAAAACCCTCTAGTAGTTACATAAAGAGCAAGAGAAAGAAATCAAAGCATACTCCTACAAAACATCATCAAATCACAAAGGAAAAAAGGGAAAAAGGAACTACTATAAAACAGGCAGAAAACAATTAATAAAATGGCAACAGTAAGTCCTTACCTATCAAAAATTACTTTAAATATAAATGAATTAAATTTTCCAGCCATAAAACATAGAGTGGCTGAATGGATTAAAAAACAACCAAACAAGAAACAAGACCCAACAATATGCTGCCTACAGGGGCATACAGTATTGTGCTGGCATAAAAACAAGCATATAGACCAATGGAACAGAATCAAGAGCCCAGTAATAAATCCACACATCTATGGTCACCTGATTTTTGACAAGGCTATCAAGAACACACAGTGGTGAAAGGATAGTCCCTTTAATAAGTGGTGTTGAGAAAAATGGATATCCACATGCAGAAGAATTAAATTTGACCCTTATGTTACACCATACACAAAAAAAACTCAAAATGGATTAAAGTCTTAAATCTAATACCAGAAACTGTAAAACTACTGGAAGACAACATAAGGAAAGACTTGCTGATATTGGTCTGGACAAAGATGTTTTGGATATGACTCCAAAAGCACAGGCAACAAAAGCAAAAATAAATGGGATTGCATCAAAGTAAAAATCTTCTTCAAGGTGAATGAAGAGTATTGTTGAAGTATTGAAGGCAACTTACAGAATGGGAAGAAATATTTAAAAACCATTTATCTAATAAAGAATGGGTTAATATCAAAAAGGTATAAGGAACTCAAACACCTAATAGCAAAAAACAAAATCAAACAAACAAAAACTTGATTAAAATTGGGCTAAGGACCAAATAGGTATTTCTCAAAAGAAGACATACAAATGGTCAGCAGGTATATTAAAAAGGTTCTCAACATAACTTATCATGAGGGAGAAGCAAATCAAGACCACAATGAGATATCACCTCATACTTGTTAGAATGGTTATTATCGGAAAGAGAAAAGAAAACAAGTGTTGGTGAGAATGTGGAGAAAAGGAAACAAATATAAAATTTGTTCGCTTGTTGGCACAAATGTAAAATTGTGCAGCTGTTACGGAAAACAGTATGGAGGTTTCTCAAAAAGTTAGAGGTAGAAAAATCATATGATCCAGCAATCCCTTTTCTGGGTATATATCCAAAAGAAATAAAACAGGTATTTTGATGAGATATCTGTGCCCCCATGTTCATTGTAGAATTATTCACAATACCAAGATATGGAAACAACCTATATGTTTGTTGACAGATGAATGGATAAAGAAGATGTGAGATACACACACACACAGTGGGATATAATGCAGCCTTTAAAAAGAAGGAAATCTTACTATTCGTGATACCACGGATAAAATTAGAAGATATTATACTACGTGAAATAAGCCAAACACAGAAAGTCAAATCTTGCATGATAACACTTATATGTGGAATCTTAAAAAGTTGAATTCATAAAAGTAGAGAGTAGAATGTTAGTGCCGGGTTTGGGAGGGTGGAGAAAATGGAGAGACGTTGGTCAAAGAGTTCAAAGTTTCATTTATGCAAGATGAATAATTTCTAGGGATCTAATGTTCTAGCCTAATAGTAGAGTGGTCCCTCAATATCTGCAGGGAGATTGATTCCAGGATCCCCAGATAACAAAATCCATGGATGCTCAAGTTCTTTATATAAGATAGCAAAGTACCATGGGCTCTCTGTATTCATGCGTTATGCATATGGGGATATGGAGGGCCAACTCTACTGTATTTTATACTTGAAATTTGCTGAGAAAGTTGATCTTAAATGTTCTCGCCACACACAAACACAAGAAATCATAACTTTGATAGGTGATGGAGGTGATGCTAATTAGCTTGACTGTGGTAATCATTTCACAATGTTGTATGTTTATATCAAAAGCTCATCTTGCACACCTTAAATATATCCAATAACAATTATTCATACCACTCATAGGTTGCTGTAGAATTTTAATGTTGATATAAGCACCATGGATAATGACTCAATTATATATATGAAATGGTTGAAAAAATTTTAAAAAACCCAAACATTTAATACCCTCAAAGTAATGCTCTGTGCATCAAATGTGCTAATTCATGTTTTATTGGGGGTGGGGAAGTGACATCTTCTGTCACATATATTTATCGATAGTTCAGCAAATGGTGTAATCACGCTATTTGTCTCATGATGGTTCTATTTTCTGTTTTTTAAGGATCAGGAGAGAAAAAGATAGGTGACTGCCTTTTCACAGACTCCAAATTTTAATTTGTCTCTAAGGTATAAGTTTTAAGAAAAGAAAAGAAATCTGGATTTATAAATTGTAAATATAAATACATATATAATCAAAAACTACCTTTATTTGAATGTATTCAAATAGTCAGGGAAATAATAGAACTTATACATATGAAAGTACCAAATTTACAGAGCTGAAGAGTATGGGTTTGATATTTACATAAAACCTGCACAGATTGGTACAGCAGCTATAGGTGACCATCTTACAACTGGAAAAATTCGGTCTAGAAAGTTCAATGTATAAAGTGATGCAGATGGTAAAGTGGAAAATCTATGAGTTGAACCTAGTTCTTGGCATTTCCTTCACCAAGATTGCTTTTTTGATTCATTAGTGAGTGAGTCTGTAAATGAAGTAAGTGCTCCTAACACCAAGGTCATTAGAATCATCCATCTGGAGAAATAGCTGACTTCATTATAGAACTTTGGGTAGAATATTAGGGAAGGTTAGGGAAGGAAACTAACATTTATTGTGCTGGAACTTAGAGGTCATAAGTATAAATACTAAGTTAGTATATAGATTAGTTTATTCATTAAATTTTTATTTCCATCGTTAAATATTTTTCATATTTGAACTTTCTGTATAACTTGTAACTGGCCATTCATTTTTATGTTTTGGAGTCCTTTCTGGCTACTGGTGACAGATGAATTGTCTAATATAATGCTTTGTGATGGGTGCTAGGCATTTGCATACTCTCTGATTTAATCTTTATAACAATACTCTGAGTTGCACATTATTTTTCCACAAGAATCCAAGACTCAGAGATCAAATATTTTGCCTAAGTTTATATTAAGTGGCCAAAAATTTCGTTCGGGTTTTCCATAACCTGGAAAAGCCTGAACGAACTTTTTGGCCAACCACAAACAACGAAGAGGTGGTCCAATCACAGCTATTGTTTCAGCGATCATATTGCCTACCACTAAATTTGAATTGCATTGCAGACCTTCCTTTTTTTTTTAAATTAGTAATAAGCACATTTAGAAAACTAAACAAAAAATAAAGTGAAAACAAATGGGCAATAATTAAATCATGTACTTCCCACATGTAAAATACATTCCATCCCAACATCCCCAAAGTCTTATTAACCCATTCCAGCATCAACCACTTTGAAAATCTTATCTAAGAATAATTAACTCAAAAGCAAAATATCCCAAATATCATATAATAAGTCACATAATTCAAGTATGGGTGAGACTCTAAGTATACTTAATCCTGAGGCAAAATTTATCTCCATTTGTGTACCTATGAAACGAATAAACCTATTGCCATCTCCCTGCATTCAAATTTCCCTCTTTTTTTTTTTAACATCTTTATTGGAGTATTATTGCTTTACAATGGTGTGTTAGTTTCTGCTTTATAAAAAGTGAATCAGTTATACACATACAATATGTTCCCATATCTCTTCCCTCTTGCATCTCCCTCCCTCCCACCCTCCCTCTCCCACCCCTCTAGGTGGTCACAAAGCACAGAGCTGATCTCCATGTGCTATGCAGCTGCTTCCCACTAGCTATCTATTTTACATTTGGTAGTGTATTTATGTCCATGCCACTCTATCACATCTTCTCCTTCCCCCTCCCCCTATCCTCAAGTCCATTCTCTAGTAGGGCTGTGTCTTTATTCCCGTCTTGCCACTAGGTTCTTCATGACCTTTTTTTTTTTCCCCTTAGATTCCGTATATATGTGTTAGCATACTGTACTTGTTTTTCTCTTTCTGACTTACTTCACTCTCTCTGACAGACTCTAATTCCATCTACCTCACTACAAATAACTCAATTTCGTTTCTTTTTACGGCTGAGTAATATTCCATTGTATATATGTGCCACATCTTCTTTATCCATTCATCTGTTCATGGACACGTAGGTTGCTTCTATGTCCTGGCTATTGTAAATAGAGCTGCAATTTGGTACATGACTCTTTTTGAATTATGGATTTCTCAGGGTATATGCCTACTAGGGGGATTGCTGGGTCATATGGTAATTCTATTTTTAGTATTTTAAGGAACCTCTATACTCTTCTCCATAGTGGCTGTATCAATTTACATTCCCACCAACAGTGCAAGAGTGTTCCCTTTTCTCCACACCCTCTCCAGCATTTATTGTTTCTAGATTTTTTGGTGATGGCCATTCTGACTGGTGTGAGATGATATCTCATTGTAGTTTTGATTTGCATTTCTCTAATGATTAATGATGTTGAGCATTCTTTCATGTTTTTGTTGGCAATCTGTATATCTTCTTTGGAGAAATGTCTATTTAGGTCTTCTGTCCATTTTTGGATTGGGTTTTTTGTTTTTTTCTTATTGAGCTGCATGAGCTGCTTGTAAATCTTGGAGATTAATCCTTTGTCAGTTGCTTATTTTGCAAATATTTTCTCCCATTTTGAGGGTTGTCTCTTGGTCATGTTTATGGTTTCCTTTGCTGTGCAAAAGCTTTTAAGATTCATTAGGTCCCGTTTGTTTATTTTTGTTTTTATTTCCATTTCTCTAGGAGGTGCGTCAAAAAGGATCTTGCTGTGATTTATGTCATAGAGTGTTCTGCCTATGTTTTCCTCTAAGAGTTTGATAGTGCCTGGCCTTACATTTAGGTCTTTAATCCAATTTGAGTTTATTTTTGTGCATGGTGTTAGGGAGTGTTTTAATTTCATGCTTTTACATGTACCTGTCCAGTTTTCCCAGCACCACTTATTGAAGAGGCTTCTTTTCTCCACTGTATATGCTTGCCTCCTTTATCAAAGATAAGGTGACCATATGTGTGTGGGTTTATCTCTGGGCTTTCTATCCTGTTCCATTGATCTATATTTCTGTTTTTGTGCCAGTACCATACTGTCTTGATTACTGTAGCTTTGTAGTATGGTCTGAAGTCAGGGAACCTGATTCTCCCAGATCCATTTTTTGTTCTCAAGATTGCTTTGGCTATTCGGGGTCTTTTGTGTTTCCATACAAATTGTGAAATTTTTTGTTCTAGTTCTGTGAAAAATGCCAGTGGTAGTTTGATAGGGATTGCATTGAATCTGTAGATTGCTTTGGGTAGTAGAGTCATTTTCACAATGTTGATTCTTCCAATCCAAGAACATGGTATATCTCTCCATCTATTTGTATCATCTTTAATTTCCTTCATCAGTGTCTTATAATTTTCTGCATACAGGTCTTTTGTCTCCTTAAGTAGGTTTATTCCTAGATATTTTATTCTTTTTGTTGCAATGGTAAACGGGAGTGTTTTCTTAATTTCACTTCCAGATTTTTCATCATTAGTGTATAGGAATTCATGAGATTTCTGTGCATTAATTTTGGATCCTGCTACTTTTCCAAATTCATTGATTAGCTCTGGTAGTTTTCTGGTAGCCTCTTTAGGGTTCTCTATGTATAGTATCATGTCATCTGCAAACAGTGACAGCTTTACTTCTTCTTTTCTGATTTGGATTCCTTTTATTTTTTTCTTCTTCTCTGATTGCTATGGCTAACACTTCCAAAACTATGTTGAATAATAGTGGTGAGAGTGGGCAACCTTTTCTTGTTCCTGATCTTAGTGGAAACGTTTTCAGATTTTCACCATTGATGACAATGTTGGCTGTGGGTTTGTCATATATGGCCTTTATTATGTTGAGGAAAGTTCCCTTTATGCCTACTTTCTGCAGGGCTTTTATCATAAATGAGTGTTGAATTTTGTCAAAAGCTTTCTCTGCATCTATTGAGATGATCTTATGGTTTTTCTCCTTCAATTTGTTAATATGGTGTATCACGTTGATTGATTTGCGTATATTGAAAAATCCTTGCATTCCTGGAATAAACCCCACTTGATCATGGTGTATGATCCTTTTAATGTGCTGTTGGACTCCGTTTGCTAGTATTTTGTTGAGGAGTTTTGAATCTATGTTCATCAATGATATTGGCCTGTAGTTTTCTTTCTTTGTGACATCTTTGTCTGGTTTTGGTATCAGGGTGATGGTGGCCTCATAGAATGAGTTTGCGAGTGTTCCTCCCTCTGCAATATTTTGGAAGAGTTTGAGAAGGATAGGTGTTAGCTCTTCTCTAAATGTTTGATAGAATTCGCCTGTGAAGCCATCTGGTCCTGGGTATTTGTTGGTTGGAAGATTTTTAATCACAGATTCAATTTCAGTGCTTGTGATTGGTCTGTTCATATTTTCTATTTCTTCCTGGTTCAGTCTTGGCAGGTTGTGCATTTCTAAGAATTTGTCCATTTCTTCCAGGTTGTCCATTTTATTGGCATAGAGTTGCTTGTAGCAAACTCTCAAGATCCTTTGTATTTCTGCAGTGTCAGTTGTTACTTCTCCTTTTTCATTTCTAATTCTGTTGATTTGAGTCTTCTCTCTTTTTTTTTCTTGATGAGACTGGCTAATATGGTTTATCAATTTTGTTTATCTTCTCAAAGAACCAACTTTTAGTTTTATTGATCTTTGCTATCCTTTCCTTCATTTCTTTTTCATTTATTTGTGATCTGATCCTTATGATTTCTTTCCTTCTGCTAACTTTGGTGGTTTTTTGTTCTTCTTTCCCTAATTGCTTGAGGTGCAAGGTTAGGTTGTTTATGTGAGATGTTTCCTGTTTCTTAAGGTAGGATTGTATTGCTATACACTTCCCTCTTAGAACTGCTTGTGCTGCATCCCATAGGTTTTGGGTCATCGTGTTTTCATTATCATTTGTTGCTAGGGATTTTTTTATTTCCTCTTTGATTTCTGAAGTGATCTCTTGGTTATTAAGTATTGTATTGTTTAGCCTCCATGTGTTTGTGTTTTTAACAGATCTTTTCCTGTAATTGATATCCAGTCTCATAGCATTGTGGTCAGGAAAGATACTTGATACGATTTCAATTTTCTTAAATTTACCAAGGCTTGATTTGTGACCCAAGATATAATCTATCCTGGAGAATGTTCCATGAGCATTTGAGAAAAATGTGTATTCTGTTGTTTTAGGGTGGAATGTCCTATAAATATCAATTAAGTCCATCTTGTTTAATGTATCATTTAAAGCTTGTGTTTCCTTATTTATTTTCATTTTGGATGGTCTGTCCATTGGTGAAAGTGGGGTGTTAAAGTCCCCTACTATGATTGTGTTACTGTCGATTTCCCCTTTTATGGTTGTTAGTTTCTGCCTTATGTATTGAGGTGCTCCTATGTTGGGTGCATAAATATTTACAATTGTTATATCTTCTTCTTGGATCAATCCCTTGATCACTATGTAGTGTCCATCTTTGTCTCTTGTAATAGTCTTTATTTTAAAGTCTATTTTGTCTGATATGAGAATTGCTACTCCAGCTTTCTTTTGATTTCCATTTGCATGGAATATCTTTTTCCATCCCCTCACTTTCAGTCTGTATGTGTTCCTAGGTCTGAAGTGGGTCTCTTGTAGACAGCATATATACGGCTCTTGTTTTTGTATCCATTCAGCTAGTCTGTGTCTTTTGGGGGGAACATTTAATCCATTTATATTTAAGGTAATTATCGATATGTATATTCCTATTCCCATTTTCTTAAATGTTTTGGGTTTGTTATTGTAGGTGTTTTCCTTCTTTTGTGTTTCTTACCTAGAGAAGTTCCATTAGCATTTGTTGTAAAGTTCGTTTGGTGGTGCTGATCTCTCTCAGCTTTTGCTTGTCTGTAAAGGTTTTAATTTCTCCATCACATCTGAATGAGATCCTTTCTGGGTAGAGAAATCTTGGTTGTAGATGTTTCTCCTTCATCACTTTAAGTATATCCTGCCACTCCCTTCTGGCTTGCAGAGTTTCTGCTGAAAGATCAGCTGTTAACCTTATGGGGATTCCCTTGTGTGTTATTTGTTGTTTTTCCCTTGCTGCTTTTAATACGTTTTCTTTATATTTAATTTTTGATAGTTTGATTAATATGTGTCTTGGCGTGTTTCTCCTTGGATTTTTCTTGTATGGGACTCTCTGTGCTTCCAGCTCTTGATTAACTATTTCCTTTCCTATATTAGGGAATTTTTCAACTATAATCTCTTCAAATATTTTCTCAGTCCCTTTCTTTTTCTCTTCTTCTTCTGAGACCCCTATAATTCGAATGTTGGTGCGTTTAATGTTGTCCCAGTGGTCTCTGAGACTGTCCTCAGTTCTTTTCATTCTTTTTTCTTTATTCTGCTCTGCAGTAGTTATTTCCACTATTTTATCTTCCAGGTCACTTACCCGTTCTTCTGCCCCAGTTATTCTGCTATTGATCCCTTCTAGAGTATTTTTAATTTCATTTATTGTGTTGTTAATTGTTGCTTGTTTACTCTTTAGTTCTTCTAGGTCCTTGTTAAATGTTTCTTGCATTTTGTCTATTCTATTTCCAAGATTTTGGATCATCTTTATTATCATTATTCTGAATTCTTTTTAAGGTAAACTGCCTATTTCCTCTTCATTTGTTAGGTCTGGTGTGTTTTTACCTTGCTCCTTCATCTGCTGTGTGTTTTTCTGTCTTCTCATTATGCTTATCTTACTGTGTTTGGGGTCTCCTTTTCGCAGGCTGCAGGTTCGTAGCTCCCATTGTTGTTGGTGTCTGTCCCCAGTGGCTAAGGTTGGTTCCATGGATTGTGTAGGCTTCCTGCTGGAGGGGACTAGTGCCTGTGTTCTGGTGAATGAGCCAGGATTTTGTCTTTCTGGAGGGTAGATCCACGTCTGGTGGTGTGTTTTGGTGTGTCTGTGACCTTATTATGATTTTAGGCAGTCTCTGTGCTAATGGATGGGGCTGTGTTCCTATCTTGCTAATTGTTTGGCATAGGTTGTCAAGCACTGTAGATTGCTGGTCGTTGAGTGAAGCTGGGTCTTGGTTTTGAGATGGAGATCTCTGGGAGATTTTCGCAGTTTGGTATTACGTGGAGCTTGGAGTTTTCTTGTGGATCAGTGTCCGGAAGTTGGTTCTCCCACCTCAGAGGCACAGCCCTGATGCCTGGCTTGAGCACCAAGAGTCTTTCATCCACACAGCTCAGAATAAAAGGGAGAAAAAATAGAAGGAAAGAAAGAAAGAGGATAAAATTTTAAAAAGTAAGATATAATAAAATAAAATTATTAAAAATAATTATTAAGAAAAAATTTTTTAACAGTAAAAAAAAGAAAAATGAACGGACGGACAGAGTCCTAGGAAAAATGGTGAAAGCAAAGCTGTATAGACAAAATCTCACACAGAAGCATACACATACACACTTACAAAAAAATGAAACGGGGAAAAAATAATATATCTTGCTCCCAAAGTCCATCTCCTCAGTTTGGGATGATTCGTTGTCTATTCAGGTATTACAAAGATGCAGGGTACATCAAGTTGATTGTGGAGATTTAATCCAGTGCTCCTGAGGCTGCTGGGACAGATTTCCCTTTCTCTTCTGTGTTCGCACATCTCCCAGGGTTCAGCTTTGGATTTGGACCCGCCTCTGTGTGTAGGTCGCCCGAGGGCATCTGTTCTTCGCTCAGACAGGCCAGGGATAAAGGGGCATCTGATTCGGGGGCTCTGGCTCACTCAGGCCGGGGGGAGAGAGGGGTACGGGCTGCGGGGTGAGCTTGGGGCGTCAGAGGCTGTTGTGAAGTTGCACCAGCCTGATGCACGCAGTGCGTTTTCCAGGGGAAGTTGTCCCTGGATCACGGGACCCTGGCAGTAGCGGGCTGCACAGACTCCCAGGAGGGGAGGTATGGATAGTTACCTGTGCTCGCACAGAGGCATTTTGGTGGCTGCAGCAGCAGCCTTAGCATCTCATGCCTGTTTCTGGGGTCCGCGTTGATAGCTGCGGCTCACGCCCATCTTTGGAGCTCCTTTAAGTGGTGCTCTGAATCCCCTCTCCTCGCGCACCAGGAAGCAAAGAGGCAAGAAAAAGTCTCTTGCCCCTTTGGCAGCTGCAGACTTTTTCCCGGACTCCCTCCTGGCTAGCCGTGGTGCACTAACCCCTTCAGGCTGTGTTCACGCAGCCAACCCCAGTCCTCTCCCTGCGATCCGACTGAAGCCCGAGTCTCAGCTCCCAGCTCCGGTCCACCCCGGCGTGTGAGCAGACAAGCGTCTCGGGCTGGTGAGTGCTGGTCGGCACCGCTCCTCTGTGCAGGAACCTGCTTTGCCCTCTGCACTCCTGTTGCTCCGCTCTCCACTGTGGCTTCGAAGTTTCCCCTCTCCACCACCCGCAGTCTCTGCCCACGAAGGGACTTCCTAGTGTATGGAAACCTTTCCTTCTTCACAGCTCCCTCCCACTGGTGCAGGTCCCTTCCCTATTTTTTTGTCTCTGTTTTTTTCTTTTTTCTTTTGCCCTACCCAGGTACGTGGGGAGTTTCTTGCCCTTTGGGAGGTCTGAGGTCTTCTGCCAGCGTTCAGTGGGTGCTCTATAGGAGCAGTTCCACGTGTAGATGTATTTCTGATGTATCTGTGGGAAGGAAGGTGATCTCCGCGTCTTACTCTTCCGCCATCTTCTCCTGACCCCCCCAAATTCTTTTTAAAATGACCATGTTTGTTTCTGAGAAATAGGTAACAGGAGACTAATTAGCAGAAAACCAGGCTGACTAACAATGAAGTGGCTTGCCAGATCAAGGAGAAGTATCAGTTTTACCATGTGAGGTGGAAGTCTTTTTTTCATTCTCTAAACACTATTTCCTTATTTCTTCTTTCACTATTTAAAAATATATTTTATTACTTATATATTTATACTTAAGGTATAATTAATATTCAGTAAACTCCTCTCTTTTTAAAAAGTGTATAGTTGTATGAAATTTTTAACATTTTAATTAGGTATAATTGATATATAATAAAGAGCACATATTAAAGTGTGTAATTTGCTCAGTTTTCATATGAATACATCCATGATATAATCACTACAATCAAGATAATGAACATATACATCACTCCCCAAATTTTCTTATACCTCTTTGTAATCTCTCTCTCTTGCCCCTCCCTGCTCCTACTCTTCTTATCTCCAGGAAACCACTGATGTGTTTTCTGTCATTATAATTTGTACTCTAGAATTTTATATCAATGAAATCACACAGTGTGTGACTTAAAAAAAATCTAGTTTCTTTCTGTCAGCATAATTATTTTGAAATTAGTCCACATTGCATTTATCAAAAGTTCTTCCTTCTCATTGCTAAGAAATATTCAATTGCATGGACATACTACAATTTGTTCACTGTTGAAGAATATTTTTTTAATGATGCTATGAACATTCACACATTAGTATTTTTATGGACACGTGTTTTCATTTTTCTTGGGTAAATATATCTAGAAGTCAAACGGCTATATCATATGGTAGGTGTATATTTAACATTTTAAGAAACTATGAAAATGTTTTCCACAGTGGTTGTATCATTTTGCATTTTTACCAACAATTTATGAAAGTCCCCTTTCCTCCACACCCTCACCAACTCTTGGCATGGTCAGTCTTTTTAATTTTAGTCATTCTAATAAATATATAATGTTCTCATTTTGTTATAACTTGAATTTTTCTAATGACAAGGAAGATGTTGAGCATCATATTATGTGCTTACTTGTCTGTATATCTTCTTTGGTGAAATAACTGTTCAAGTCTTTAGCTGTTTTTACATCGGATCATTTTTCAATTTTATCTTCCTGCTTTCTTTTGGTAACAGACTACACCTTGATTTGGAGACTCTGTCCTTCCTCTCTGCATGTTTGATTCCTTAGTGACAGGGAATGGTTTATGTATTTAAAAATTATCCATTCATCTGTCCAGTGACTGGCCCAGAAAAAACTTATGAAACACAGACCATCAAACAGAGACTTCCTGTGGAATTTTCTATTTAGGTGTTGGGAGAAAGACACTTTCCTCTGAGACTGCTAAACTTAAGTGTTACATGTCTTCTGCTATCTTTGGCTTCATTTGTCTTCATCCAAACTACATGGGCTAAGCCCATTTACTGTGGTAAATAATGAAGAAAACACCCAGAAGGAAATAGATCTGAGATATTTAGGGAGAAAATGAAGGATGGAAGCTGAGGGAAAGATCTGATGATATTGAGTTCAGAGAGTCTCACTTTATAACTTGAATCTCCTATTACTTGTTATAAGAGATATCATTTTCCCCCACCTCCCTCAAGTTGCATTGATTCTGGTTTCCACATTTTGTCACTGAAAGGGATCTAACACACTAATGTTGTCACAAGACAAATGAAAGGTGATATATATATATATATATATATATATATATATATATATATATATATATATCTGCTTAACTTTCTTCTCAACAGAAAATAAGATGCACAGAAACAGGAGAGAAAGGGAAGTCATTGTTTTGTATCTTGTAAGTTTTATTTTCATTTTGTCGTGGGTAATTATAGAATGATCCATGTAGCTGGTTTTGGAGCTTGGCAGCATGACTTCCTGAGACATCTGGAAAATCTCCCCTGTTCTGCTTCCTCTGCACTGCATTCATACACTATACAGAGCAGGTTGTATTATCCTGAAGCATCTGAATGTGGAATTTATGCTGCATTGTACTGCATCCTACAACCATATTATTTATCTAATGATCAATCTTTGGACCTGATTTCACATGACATTAATTTTCAAATGTGTTAAATCGCTGGCCAAAAAAATCAAATAAGCACCCAAAAAAGATACTGACCAGTGACACCACCCTCAGTCTACAGTAACATTCCCATGAAAATACAGAGACAGTTCGAAGAATACAGTTCCTGGATCATTTGTTCTTCAGTCTATTCCTTTATTACCCACCACCTACTTTATACGTTGCCCTATGCAGAAGGTAAAGGTACATTTGCTCAACAAGCTCTCAAGCTACAACACAGAGACAGCAAATACCTTCCTCTGATGAAGTATAACTTTATTTCAAGATTACAGTTTTCCTGCTTTGAAAAGAGAGGAAGATCTTGAAATGTGACTTTAATAGAAATCTCCTATTGCATTTTTCCACTGTTAATGATTAATATCAATATATAGTCATAATCTTTTTGTGGTATTATTTGGGTGAAGATTATTTTCAAATGTCATATTTACTCAAGTAAGACAGAGGAGAAGCTACACTTATCTGTGATTAGGGATGCATTAGGCAGTCAGGTTCTCATTTAACCAAAAACCCATTTTGAAGAACTTGAAACATTTGAAGTTACAAAATGGGCACATGGTTTTAAATGTTCTGGTTTACTTCAGTCTATCTTAGGCTTGCTTTGAATGACTTGAATCTCCAAGATTCAGACTTAGGAAATTTCATGACAAGGCAAATACCTTAACTTTACTAATCAAATAAGTTATTCAATTTACATAAACTCTAAATAAGCAGATGATCATTACTTTGAAAATATTTGTACTAAAGAGATTTTTTAAATAGTGACTGCCATTATAAAATCATAATTTTTCAGAAAGTGATTTATATTTTTTTCATATTTCTGGACTCAGCTCTATTTTCTATATCTAGGCAATCATATTTCAATGTACTAAAATTTAATGTCAAAACCAAGTTTATTTACTCTTTAAAGGCAAATTCCTTTTGACAAAGATAATAATTATAGGGGAATTTCCCTTAATATGGTTACTAATGTGCATTCAGGAGCACTTTTACAGTTTGAAAAGATACATGATTTATATCATCTTTCTTCAAGTTTCCTCACTGCTCAAGCAGTTCATAAATCATGTTTTCACTTATTAGAGTACATCTAAATATAATGCTAAGCAGATTACTTCTGTTACATGCAAGATATGTTTACTTACCTATAAACATTGCGTGGAAGAATATGACTCTTCTAACCAAGAACCTCTGAGTTCTCTTCAAATCCTGCCAATTACTATCCACTTTCAGTCTCTGAAATGAGTTAAACTTTTCTGTTACAACTAACCTCAGAGAGAGGAGTTAGTAAATTATGTAGTCACACTCCAAGTCCTTTGGAATTAGCAAAATCACTTTTACTCTAATGGCTATGAAAATAAGAAGCTTGTTTCTGCTGCTTATTTTCCAATGGCCAGAGAAGAAAAGTGACCAGAGCCCTTTATTGCTTGGGAGAAAACTAGCATGCAGCTTTCATGTTCTTTCTCTTCCACCTTGGTGTAGAAGTGGCAAGCTGCCTAAGGCCTGTTACTTCAAAAATGATAGCAAATATCTTCTCTCTTTTTTCTTTTCATGAAGAATGGCAAGATGTCAAGAGAGGAATCTGAGCTTACAAGTGGGGAAAGAGACTGCTTAAATCCAAGGGTAACATAATCTAGCCCATGGTATATTGGTTGTGTCCTCTGGGAATTACAGTTAGAAATGCAAAAAAAAAATTTTTAAATATTTATATTATTTATTTATTTATTTATTTTTTTGGTTGTGTTGGGTCTTAGTTACAGCACATGGGATCTTTGTTGAGGCATGCGGGATCTTTTTCGTTATGATGCAGTCTGCTCGGGTTTCTTTCTAGTTGTGGCGCATGGGCTTCTCTCTAGTTGTGGCGTGTGGGTTTTCTCTCTCTAGTCGTGATGTGTGTGCTCCAGGGTGCATGGGTTCTGTAGGTGTGGTGTGCGGGCTCCAGAGTGCATGGGCTCTGTAGTTTGCAGCACGCAGGCTCTCTCACTGAGGCACACGAGCTCAATAGCTGTTGCACGCGGGTTTAGTTGCCCCATGCCATGTGAGATTTTAGTTCCCCAACCAGGGATTGAACCCACATCCCCTGCACTGGAAGATGGATTCTTTACCACTGGACCACTGAGGAAGTCCCAGAAATGCAGAAGATTTATTCCATTTAATTTTTATAAATTCCTGTTGTAACACTTTATTATTTAAACCCATGGTTTGAAAAATAGTAACAGTACATTAAAATATTCTTTGAGTATCAAGATCTTTATTAATACTTAAAATATATTGGACATCTTTTCTTCCTCTTCTTTTTCTCTTTCTCACTCTTCTCCCCTTCCCTCTCACTTCCTTTCTCTCCCCTTCCTTAAAAATTAATTCCTAAAGTCATTGTGAGGGTCAGTGTAAGGCAGATATCTGCAAGGGGGAAGGGAAGGAGGAGAGCCAACGCTGCCCAGAGCACAGTGTGTGAGCCCAAGAATAGTGAGAAGGACACAACCTAGGAGAGTTCCCTAGTACAGGGTGTCAAAACCTTAGAGAAGCAAGCAAAGCTCAAGCAGGGTGAGTAGACATAGGATGATGGCCCAGAATGAGGTATCAGTCCAAAGTATTGAGAAGGGTGCTTACAGAAGTAGTGTTAAAACACTAGCCAAATGGAAAAGGACCAACACAGGGAGGCTCCATGGTGGGATGATAATGGTGTCGCTGTGAGAGGGGTGGCTTGGTGAGAGCCCAAGTGGAGAGAAGATGATACACATGGATGGCTCAAGCATTGGGTTTCAGAACTCAAGCAGGGTGAGAAGGGAATCCATGCAGAGGGTCAGCTTGTTAAAGTCTGTGTGGGTTCATAAAAGCCTCCTTGAAGAGTCAGCTTTCATTTGGGTGTCAGACTCTGAACATAGTGAGTAGGATATCTGCACAGCCTGGAATAGGGTGGTGGAGCCTGAGCAGGATGAGGAGAACATCAACACATAGGGGTAGCTGAAGACAGGATGTCAGACCCCAAACATGGTGCAGAAAGGGTCTGCACATGGGTGTTCTGGCATAGGTGTTGAAACCTAAATGGGGCAAGAACGTTACTGAAGCAGACTTGGGTCCACTCAAACAAGTGTAGTGAAGCTAAGCTACTGACTCTGGGTTATGGTGAAAGAAAGTGCAGCATTTACTGCAAGGTCAAGCAAGGAGGACAGGCAGCTAATGCTCAAAAGACCTGAACTCCAGATGGTTTTCAGCAAAAGGTTTTTAAAGACAGTGAAGGAGAGAGTTGAGCAATGCATCATTAGCTTGTGGATATTCTTCTGATTTTTGGTGGTGAGGTAATCAGTGGTCAACATCATCAACCTTCTGGTTCTAACTAGGCTGTTGTCCATGTGTTTATGGTCAGCATGCAGTTAACTTCTTCCACCTGGTGGGGGTTTCAGTGTCTGCAAAACAGGTCAAAGATATGGCTCAGAATATTATCTACAACCCTTCAGGAGGAACTAAAGGTCCCAGACTTTGTTTAATGGCTAAACTATTATTATTTTTTCTGCCCTCACTGTTTTCCTTTATTTCTATATTTTTTCACTTCTCTGATTAAATTTATTTGTTGGAACTCAGGGAAAACCTAAGAGGCTAAAGGTTTTCTCAAAACAACAGGCAGGTGGAAGACATGGCAGGGGGGGCAGATTCTGTCCTGGGAAGGCCCCATACTGTCCTGCTCTGTTACAAAAGGGCATCTGCATGGAGGAAAGTATGATAACTATGATGGGAGATTGGTTACCTACAAGGAACTAATAAAATAAACATTATAAAGAATATATAAGTCAAGATTCTCACTATTAGAAAAAGGGAATTTAAATATGAAATGGGAAAAAAAAACCCACAGAATGAACCCTTTAGTGGTGAATTATAATTGAAAGAATCATTATAAATTCATGGCTTTCACAAATATTAATAACTATAGAAATCAATATAGATGTAAATGTGTCTATGTATACATATATTCATATATATGTACATACATATATTCATATACATGTACCTAAATATAATTCTTAGCTTTGTTTATTTAAAGTGCCTGGGAACCGTGGCACCAAATAAATAGCAATAAGCACACAGAGCACCGAGATCTTTTGGTTTCTGTATGGCATTCCTCATTGAAAGGAAACAAGTCTCCATAAAGAAATGACCAATTCAGGACTATGGGAGACAAAGTACAAGATGAACAGGAATATCTGTGTTAGAAAGCAAAGGTGTGCTAAAAGAATTATGGCATGGTATCAAAAGGACAGACAAGCTAGCTGAAACGAGTTCCCTCTACCCAAACCAAGGATAATTTTAACATCAAAATATATAATGACAGTAACAGATTTTACCTCTTTGGATAAACTAGGAAACTATGAGGTCATATATTTAAAATTAAAACAAGATTAAATGGGAAGTTTGATGATGAATAGCATGTACTTGGTTTCAAAGTAGTTGCCCCTACACAGAAAAATAATTTCAAAGAGAAAAAAGAGTAACTTTAAGTGAAGAAGCCTGGTAGACACCACCTTATTCAAGTGACCAAAGTGAAAACCAACATTACTGGGACAGAATTAAAATCATGTGCACCTGGAGGCTTTGTCGAAGATGGCAGAAGAGTAAGACACAGAGATCACCTTCCTCCCCACAGATACAGCAGAAATACATCTACACGTGGAACTGCTCCTATAGAAGACCTACTGAACGCTGGCAGAAGACCTCAGACCTCCCAAAAGGCAAGAAACTCCCCACGTACCCGGGTAGGGCAAAAGAAAAAAGAAAAAAACAGAGACAAAAGAATAGGGAAGGGACCTGCACCACTGGGAGGGAGCCGTGAAAGAGGAAGGGTTTCCACACACTAGGAAGCTCCTTCCCAGGCAGAGACTGTGGGTGGTGGAGGGGGGAGCTTCGGAGCCACGGAGGAGAGCGCAGCAACAGGGGTGTGGAGGGCAAAGCAGAGAGATTCCCGACGGAGGATCAGAGCCGATCAGCACGCACCAACCCGAGAGGCTTGTTGGCTCACCCGCCGGGGCGGGCGAGGGCTGGGAGCTGAGGCTCGGGTTTCAGTTGGATCGCAGGGAGAGGACTGGCATTGGCAGCATGAACACAGCCTGAAGGTGGCTAGTGCGCCACGGCTAGCCGTGAGGGAGTCCAGGAAAATGTCTGGACCTGCCGAGAAGAGTCAAGAGACTTTTTCTTCCCTCTTTGTTTCCTCCTGCGCGAGGAGAGGGGATTGAGAGCACCACTTAAAGGAGCTCCAGAGACGGGCGCGAGCCACAGCTATCAGCGCGGACCCCAGAAACAGGCATGAGATGCTAAGGCTGCTGCTGCAGCCACCAAAAAGCCAGAGTGTGAGCACAGGTAACTATCCACACCTCCCCTCCTGGGAGCCTGTGCAGCCCACCACTGCTAGGGTCCCGTGATCCAGGGACAACTTCCCCAGGAGAACTCATGGCGCACATCAGGCTGGTGCAACGTCATGCCGGCCTCTGCCGCCGCAGGCTCACCCTGCATCCGTACCTTTCCCTCCGCCCAACCTGAGCGAGCCAGAGCCCCTGGATCAGCTGCTCCTTTAGCCCCGTCCTGTCTGACCGAAGAACAGATGCCCCCAGGCGACCTACACACAGAGGTGGGGCCAAATCGAAAGCTGAACCCCGGGTGCTGTGCGAACACAGAAGAGAAAGGGAAATCTCTCCCAGCAGCCCCAGAAGCAGTGGATTAAAGCTCCACAATCAACTTGATGTACCCTGCATCTGTGGAATACCTGAATAGACAACGAATCATCCCAAATTGAGGAGGAGGACTTTGGGAGCAAGATATATTATTTTCTCCCCTTTTCCTCTTTTTGTGAGTGTGTATGTGTATGCTTCTGTGTGAGATTTTGTCTGTATAACTTTGCTTTCACCATTTGTCCTAGGATACTGTCCGTCCGTTCTTTTTTTCTTTTTTTTTTTTTACTTAAAAATTTTTTTCATAATAATTATTATTTAGTTTTTATTTTAATAACTTTATTTTATTTTATCTTACTTTATTTTATTTTATTCTCTTTCTTTCTATTTTTTCTCCCTTTTATTCTGAGCTGTGTGGATGAAAGGCTCTTGGTGCTCCAGCCAGGAGTCAGTGCTGTGCCTCTGAGGTGGGAGAGCTAACTTCAGGACACTGTTCCACAAGAGACCTCCCAGCTCCATGTAATATCAAACGTTGAAAATCTCCCAGAGGTCTCCATCTCAACACCAAGACCCAGCTTCACTAAACGACCAGCAAGCTACAGCGCTGGACAACCTATGCCAAACAACTAGCAAGACAGGAACACAGCCCCATCCATCAGCAGAGAGACTGCCTAAAATCATAATAAGGCCACAGACACCACAAAACACACCACCAGATGTGGACCTGCCTACCAGAAAGACAAGATCCAGCCTCATCCACCAGAACACAGGCACTAGTCCCCTCCACCACGAAGCCTACACAACACACTGAACCACGCTTAGCCACTGGCAACAGACACCAAAAACAACGGAAACTATGAACCTGCAGCCTGCGAAAAGGAGACCCCAAACACAGTATGATAAGCAAAATGAGAAGACAGGAAAACACACAGCAGATGAAGGAGCAAAGTAAAAACCCACCAGATCTAACAAATGAAGAGGAAATAGGCAGTCTACCTGAAAAAGAATTCAGACTAATGATAGTAAAGATGATCCAAAATCTTAGAAATAGAGTAGAGAAAATGCAAGAAACATTTAACCAGGACCTAGAACTAAAGAGGAAACAAGCAATGATGAACAACACACTAAATGACATTAAAAAATACTCCAGAAAGGATCAATAGCAGAATAACAGAGGCAGAAGAACGTATAAGTGACCTGGAAGATAAAATAGTGGAAATAACTACTGCAGAGCAGAATAAAGAAAAAAGAATGAAAAGAACTGAGGACAGTCTCAGAGACCACTGGGACAAAAATAAACGCAACAACATTGGAATTATAGTGGTCTCAGAAGAAGAAGAGAAAAAGAAAGGGACTGAGAAAATATTTGAAGAGATTATAGTTGAAAAATTCCCTAATATGGGAAAGGAAATAGTTAATAAGTCCAGGAAGCACAGAGAGTCCCATACAGGATAAATCCAAGGAGAAACATGCCAAGACACATATTAATCAAACTATCAAAAATTAAATATAAAGAAAACGTATTAAAAGCAGCAAGGGAAAAACAACAAATAACACACAAGGGAATCCCCATAAGGTTAACAGCTGATCTTTCAGCAGAAACTCTGCAAGCCAGAAGGGAGTGGCAGGATATACTTAAAGTGATGAAGGAGAAACATCTACAACCAAGATTACTCTACCCAGAAAGGATCTCATTCAGATGTGATGGAGAAATTAAAACCTTTACAGACAAGCAAAAGCTGAGAGAGATCAGCACCACCAAATGAACTTTACAACAAATGCTAAAGGAACTTCTCTAGGTAAGAAACACAAGAGAAGGAAAACACCTACAATAACAAACCCAAAACATTTAAGAAAATGGGAATAGGAATATACATATCGATAATTACCTTAAATATAAATGGATTAAATGTTCCCCCCAAAAGACACAGACTAGCTGAATGGATACAAAAACAAGAGCCGTATATATGCTGTCTACAAGAGACTCACTTCAGACCTAGGAACACATACAGACTGAAAGTGAGGGGATGGAAAAAGATATTCCATGCAAATGGAAATCAAAAGAAAGCTGGAGTAGCAATTCTCATATCAGACAAAATAGACTTTAAAATAAAGACTATTACAAGAGACAAAGATGGACACTACATAGTGATCAAGGGATTGATCCAAGAAGAAGATATAACAATTGTAAATATTTATGCACCCAACATAGGAGCACCTCAATACATAAGGCAGAAACTAACAACCATTAAAGGGGAAATCGACAGTAACACAATCATAGTAGGAGACTTTAACACCCCACTTTCACCAATGGACAGACCATCCAAAATGAAAATAAATAAGGAAACACAAGCTTTAAATGATACATTAAACAAGATGGACTTAATTGATATTTATAGGACATTCCATCCAAAAACAACAGAATACACATTTTTCTCAAGTGCTCATGGAACATTCTCCAGGATAGACCATATCTTGGGTCACAAATCAAGCCTTGGTAAATTTAAGAAAATTGAAATCGTATCAAGTATCTTTCCTGACCACAATGCTATGAGACTGGATATCAATTACAGGAAAAGATCTGTTAAAAACACAAACACATGGAGGCTAAACAATACAATACTTAATAACCAAGAGATCACTTCAGAAATCAAAGAGGAAATAAAAAATCCCTAGCAACAAATGATAATGAAAACACGATGACCCAAAACCTATGGGATGCAGCACAAGCAGTTCTAAGAGGGAAGTGTATAGCAATACAATCCTACCTTAAGAAACAGGAAACATCTCACATAAACAACCTAACCTTGCACCTCAAGCAATTAGGGAAAGAAGAACAAAAAACCACCAAAGTTAGCAGAAGGAAAGAAATCATAAGGATCAGATCACAAATAAATGAAAAAGAAATGAAGGAAAGGATAGCAAAGATCAATAAAACTAAAAGTTGGTTCTTTGAGAAGATAAACAAAATTGATAAACCATATTAGCCAGTCTCATCAAGAAAAAAAAAGAGAGAAGACTCAAATCAACAGAATTAGAAATGAAAAAGGAGAAGTAACAACTGACACTGCAGAAATACAAAGGATCTTGAGAGTTTGCTACAAGCAACTCTATGCCAATAAAATGGACAATCTGGAAGAAATGGGCAAATTCTTAGAAATGCACAACCTGCCAAGACTGAACCAGGAAGAAATAGAAAATATGAACAGACCAATCACAAGCACTGAAATTGAAACTGTGATTAAAAATCTTCCAACAAACAAAATCCCAGGACCAGATGGCTTCACAGGCGAATTCTATCAAACATTTAGAGAAGAGCTAACACCTAACCTTCTCAAACTCTTCCAAAATGTAGCAGAGGGAGGAACACTCGCAAACTCATTCTATGAGACCACCATCACCCTGATACCAAAACCAGACAAAAATGTCAGAAAGAAAGAAAACTACAGGCCAATATCACTGATGAACATAGATGCAAAACTCCTCTACAGAATACTAGCGAACAGAATCCAACAGCACATTAAAAGGATTATACACCATGATCAAGTGGGGTTTATTCCAGGAATGCAAGGATTCTTCAATATATGCAAATCAATCAACGTGATACAGCATATTAACAAATTGAAGGAGAAAAACCATATGATTATCTCAATAGATGCAGAGAAAGCTTTTGACAAAATTCAACACACATTTGTGATAAAAACTCTGAAGAAAGTAGGCATAGAGGGAACTTTCCTCAACATAATAAAGGCCATATATGACAAACCCACAGCCATCATCATCCTCAATGGTGAAAAACTGTAACCATTACCACTAAGATCAGGAACAAGACAAGGTTGCCCACTCTCACCACTATTATTCAACATAGTTTTGGAAGTTTTAGCCACAGCAATCAGAGAAGAAAAAGAAATAAAAGGAATTCAAATTAGAAAGAAGAAGTAAAGCTGTCACTGTTTGCAGATGACATGATACTATACATAGAGAACCCTAAAGATGCTACCAGAAAACTACCAGAGCTAATCAATGAATTTGGAAAAGTAGCAGGATAGAAAATTAATGCACAGAAATGTCTTGCATTCCTATGCACTAAGGATGAAAAATCTGAAAGTGAAATTAAGAAAACACTCCCGTTTACCATTGCAACAAAAAGAATAAAATATCTAGGAATAAACCTACCTAAGGAGACAAAAGACCTGTATGCAGAAAATTATAAGACACTGATGAAAGAAATTAAAGATGATACAAATAGATGGAGAGATATAATGTTCTTGGATTGGAAGCATCAACATTGTGAAAATGACTCTACTACCCAAAGCAATCTACAGATTCAATGCAATCCCTATCAAACTACCACTGGCATTTTTCACAGAACTAGAACAAAAAATTTCACAATTTGTATGGAAACACAAAAGACCCCGAATAGCCAAAGCAATCTTGAGAACAAAAAATGGATCTGGGGGAATCAGGTTCCCTGACTTCAGACCATACTACAAAGCTACAGTAATCAAGACAGTATGGTACTGGCACAAAAACAGAAATATAGATCAATGGAACAGGATAGAAAGCCCAGAGATAAACCCACACACATATGGTCACCTTATCTTTGATAAAGGAGGCAAGCATATACAGTGGAGAAAAGAAGCCTCTTCAATAAGTGGTGCTGGGAAAACTGGACAGGTACATGTAAAAGCATGAAATTAAAACACTCCCTAACACCATGCACAAAAATAAACTCAAATTGGATTAAAGACCTAAATGTAAGGCCAGGCACTATCAAACTCTTAGAGGAAAACATAGGCAGAACACTCTATGACATAAATCACAGCAAGATCCTTTTTGACGCACCTCCTAGAGAAATGGAAATAAAAACAAAAATAAACAAACGGGACCTAATGAATCTTAAAAGCTTTTGCACAGCAAAGGAAACCATAAACATGACCAAGAGACAACCCTCAAAATGGGAGAAAATATTTGCAAAATAAGCAACTGACAAAGGATTAATCTCCAAGATTTACAAGCAGCTCATGCAGCTCAATAAGAAAAAAACAAAAAACCCAATCCAAAAATGGACAGAAGACCTAAATAGACATTTCTCCAAAGAAGATATACAGATTGCCAACAAAAACATGAAAGAATGCTCAACATCATTAATCATTAGAGAAATGCAAATCAAAACTACAATGAGATATCATCTCACACCAGTCAGAATGGCCATCACCAAAAAATCTAGAAACAATAAATGCTGGAGAGGGTGTGGAGAAAAGGGAACACTCTTGCACTGTTGGTGGGAATGTAAATTGATACATCCACTATGGAGAAGAGTATAGAGGTTCCTTAAAAAACTAAGAATAGAATTATCATACGACACAGCAATCCCCCTACTGGACATATACCCTGAGAAAACCATAATTCAAAAAGAGTCATGTACCACAGTGTTCATTGCAGCTCTATTTACAATAGCCAGGACATGGAAGCAACCTACGTGTCCATCAACAGATGAATGGATAAAGAAGATGTGGCACATATATACAATGGAATATTACTCAGCCCTAAAAAGAAACGAAATGGAGTTATTTGTAGTGAGGTGGATGGACCTAGAGTCTGTTATACAGAGTGAAGTAAGTCAGAAAGAGAAAAACAAATACCGTATGCTAACATATATATATGGAATCTAAGAAAAAAAAAAAAAAACGGTCTTGAAGAACCTAGGGGTTAGATTGGAATAAAGACACAGACCTACTAGAGAATCCACTTGAGGATATGGGGAGGGGGAAGTGAAGTTGTGACAAAGTAAGAGAGTGGCATGGACATATATACACTACCAAACCTAAAATAGATAGCTAGTGGGAAGCAACTGCATAGCACAGGGAGATCAGCTCTGTGCTTTGTGACCACCTAGAGGTGTGGGATGGGGAGGACGGGAGGGAGGGAGATGCAAGAGGGATGAGATATGGGAACGTATGTATATGTATAGCTGATTCACTTTGTTATAAAGCAGAAACTAACACACCATTGTAAAGCAATTATACTCCAATAAAGATGTTAAAAAAAAAAAAAAATCATGTGCACCTGACAGAATGCAATGAGAAGAACGTAACATCACTTCTGTGTTAGTTCTGCCAGAGAGAAATATTCTGAATCTAATATGTGGAAAAATCATACACACCCAAATTAAAGAACATTCTGCAAAACTACTGCCAAATAATCTACAAAAGGGTCCACATTAAAAAAAGCTAAGGAAAGAGCCTTAAGAGTTTATGTGACAATTTTGTCATCTTCAAAATGTGGGTGGTAATCTCTGTCTCACAATACTGTAATTAGGCAAGTAAGGTGACAAACAGAAGGTACATAAGACAAAGGCTTGTAAAAAGAAAAGATTAAAATGTATCAAAATTACACATGATTAATATTCACTTACTGTGAGAATTACATAAACTAAATATAGAAATATTTTAAATAAATGCAAATTAATTTTAACACTTTATTTTATATAAATTTCATTACACTATTTGCCGAAATTCACCAAATGTAAGTTTGGGCATATATGCTATCTCATTCTCTCTGTATGTATTTATAGATGTACAGTTATATAGAGTGTATTTATTTACTGTATTCATTTTCTGGACATTTTGTCTCAATAACTCTAAATAATCCAGAGTGTATTTCCAGAAGGAAAAGGACTACAAGTGTAATTGAAAAATTATGAAGTTTAAATTGATACAATTCTGTTTTAAATTCAGTCCATAAACAAATTTCACCAACTGTTAATGACTATTTTTTCTCGTGTATTACAGTTAGCAGTCATGTTTGTTTAGTTTTATTTAATCAGAAACGGTTTCTTAGACTTTATCTTTCTTTTTCTTAGTATTTTGAAGAGTATAGGTCAGTTGTTTTTGTAAACTGCTTCTCAATGTTAATTTGTCTGATGTTCCCACATGATTAAATGAAAATTATGCACTTTCGGACAGAAATATCAAAGAAGTGATATGGTGTCCTTCTCAGACCATGACATTAAATGGCACATGCTTCATTCAATTATTCTCAATATTTATTATGTTAACATTGAACACTTGGTTGAGTTAGTGTACACTAAGTCTTTCCACAGTAAAGTAAATCCTCTTCTGTATTTAATAAATATCTAGTGAAGAAATACTTTGAGACTATATACATATCATGTTCCTCATCAAAATTTCAAACTACTATATTTAGCATCCCGTGATGATTTCTAACTCTATTATTTCTTCTGTATTTATAAGTTTTAATTCTATTTTAACAGATTTCCTTGTCTACCATTTATTTGTTTATGGTCCACATTACCCACATCTTATTTCATTCAATATCTTACAATCAATTACTATTATAATATATTTTGACGTTCCTGTGAGAACTCCATACTGGCTCCTTTGTTTTGCAAAGGAGTCATCATCACTTAGGCACATCCAAACTTTCTGCTACAAGAAGATACTTCAAGCTCATCTTGTACTTTTTCTACCACAACCCTGGAGTCAGATATTTCTCTGCAGAGACCTGGCTCCTTTTATTACAAACTGGTTTTTAGAAACCAACACCTTTAAATTAGATAATTTCATTGCTACTAGGTACAAAATATTTTTTTTAAGAATTAACACCTGTGAAAAAGAGGTGAAGGATTTAAGTTAGGATAGGGGGAGAAGTCAAATTGTGGTGCCATTGGCAATATTGCCAGTCAACCCAGAGAAGATCTCTGGAGCAAATATTGACTGTCAGAACTGTCCAACATCAAATCAAGACCAACACACCTTCATACACCCACCTCCATCAATCACTGTATACGGTCTACCTAGAAAAAGGAATGACTTCAAGCAAGATGGCTCTCTGCAGCTAAGGCTGTATTTTGATCAGAGTCCTCATATCTGGCAGCAAGTTTTTTTCTTGAAAGGGAATCTAGGTGGTATATTGTGGTCTATCATACCTCTTTCTATATTCCTAACTACCTCCACTTATAGTAAGAAACTTGGCTTTCATTAACTTCAATATGCTTATGCATTTGTTCAAGCCTAGACAACACAGAAAATAGTTTTCAAATAGTTAATTCCAAATTGCTAATTATTAATCACTGCAAAATAAAAAAACCCTGCTAACTAAATTTCAATATTATTTACAGGAATTTTTGAAGTATCAAATTTCTGTTAATGAAATGCACTATGACTTTGACATACTCACACACTCATGAAACCCATACTCATATAGACACGGAGAATATTTTCAGCATTCCCCAGAAATTTTCCTCTTGCTTCACTCCTACAAGAAACAACACAGTTAATGATTCTTTTCATCATTGATTAGTATTTTCTTTTCTAGTACTTCATATAAATACAGTCATCCAGTATGAATTATTTTGTGTCTGTCTTCTTCTGTTCAGTATTCTCCTTTCCTCCCTTCTTTTGGATTTATCAAATTTTAATAATTT
Organism: Eschrichtius robustus; assembly: GCF_028021215.1. Classification (NCBI taxonomy): domain Eukaryota; kingdom Metazoa; phylum Chordata; class Mammalia; order Artiodactyla; family Eschrichtiidae; genus Eschrichtius; species Eschrichtius robustus. The sequence continues at coordinate 29,050,095 of NC_090836.1, read as the reverse complement.
ATTTTAATTCTCCTCCTATTCTAAGAATAATTTAATTCTTTTCTATTTAAGCCATTCCTCTTTGCATTATTTTGGTTGCTCTATGGATTGCAATATATATTTAACTTATCAACAAATCTACCTAGATTTGCTTTTGTATTATTTCACATCGAATGTAAGATTTTGTGGCTGTATAGTTCCATTTACCTCATCACTTTATTTGTGCTATTATTTTCATATATATTATGTCTACATATATTATAACCTACAGAATAGTGTTATAATATTTTATTTAGAGAATCAATAGATCTTTTGGAGGTCAATAGGATAAAACCAGTACTTCTCTCTGGCATCCAGAAAGAAGCAACTCTCATTATCTAGGTCATGACTTTCTTGTGACAGAGGAATAATAATAAGACTGGTGCTTTCCAGGGAGATCAGCTAGGTGCTTTGTGACCACCTAGAGGGGTGGGATAGAGAGGTTGGGAGGGAGACACAAGAGGGAGGAGATATGGGGATATATGTATATGTATAGCTGATTCACTTTGTTATACAGCAAAACTAACTCACCATTGTAAAGCAATTATACTCTAATAAATGTGTTAAAAAAAAATGACTGGTGTTTTCTTGGAACAACCATAGGTCAATTTATACTTTCATTTTATTGGTCAATACATTGGGTGGGGAAGTATATTTCTGCCACAGGAAGACACAGCAAGTATCACAGCAATGAGTGGAGATATATAATTTTTCAAGAAGGAAGATTATAGAAATGAAAAATCTAACATGAGAAGGCATAATGTAAATCACCATTTGACCATATAAATTTTAGGTGTCTATTCAATACCCAAGTGCATATTAAAGAGATTATTGCTTGTTTTTGTATTATACAATTGGATAGAGCTCTTTACAGCATTTATGTAGTGATTGGCTCTATAATTTAGGGACAAGATTTGCAGTTTGCAGTCTTAATAACATTCACATAATTTTCCATGATAAATGCCAATTCAGACATTTGGACTGTCTCTAAAGGAAACCATTTGATTTCCTGATTCTGAATAAGAAATGTTGAAAATAATCAATATCACATAAATTATTAAGTTAACACAATATGTCCTCTTTCAACCATGGTGCAAGGCATCTGTGTGGGTACACCAAAAGATATTCTAATCATAGTGTGTACTTGAACATTAAGACTGACTGGTTCCTTCTATTAATGTGCCACTAGTGAGCCTATCAAATCCCTGCTCCTCTCCAGAGACTCTCAGTCTTTTCTGATTGCATACCCATCACTATCTAATCTGGCCCAAATAGTTCATCATTTCATATACACTCATTTACTCCCATAACTCTACTTAGCCAGCTTACTCAACACCAAATAAATTTGGATATTTTCTTTCTAGATGGTGAATTCTTTTGGGAAAATAAGACATAACATTCCCAAGTATTTCTATTATAAATTTGTGTTCCTCAAACTCAGGTGAGACTAGAGAAGATACAGATTTTTCTTTTAATTCAGGTTTTCACTGTAAGCTTTCTGAACTAAGGTGGAAAAAAAAGATAGTCATTATTTAAGTAGGTGTTGTTTAGATTTTTCAACTTTCCCCAAAATATTTTGGACAATTACCATCTGTTTATTTGGTCTTCAAACATACTGATGAATTGTAAATTAATAATAAAGTCTGCTTGTACTTCGAATCACAAGTGTATTGCCTCTTGACCCTTATAAAGGACTGGAAGTCTCTTTGTAGAACATGATTCCACACATTATTCTAGGTATTCAAATTTTTACCCCTAGATAAAGCTGAACATTTGGAAACCTGAATATTTATAAATAGATTCTATTCGATAAATTTTATTCACTATTTTTATTGGGCTTTGACAAAATGACCTCAGCTCTCATGGGTAAATACTATTAAAAATAGCTTTATAGAAACCATAATAGTATAGGCTTTAAGGATGAGGTTATGTCCACTTTTGGATCCCTATATATAACCTTACATGAGAAATACCCATCAGAACAAAATGCCATGAGTTGTTTCCCGTGAGAAATGTGTTTGCTCATGAACAACAAAATCATGAAAATGACCATTTTAACTTTTTCATTTAGGTTATCAGGAGCTCAATGTTTCAAATAAAATTAACAATTACATAACATTGTTTCATGGTTTTGGTTTTCTAATTTCTATAGACAAGGTTTCTTTTTTGTACAAATCTAGTGTGGAATTTATTGGTTCATTAAATTTAGTTGAGATTTCATTGCTGTTAGAGAATCCATTAGCTTTGACCCATCCATTTATCACCTTTCCCCTTCTCCACTATGGCATTCCAGTCTCTAACATCATTTGCCCTCACAGATGGTTTGCCTCCTCCCCTGCAGGTAAAAGCTGTTAACCAAATCTCTCTGGAAATAAAACCCATAAACAATATCTCCCTCAAAGTCACATCCAATTTACCTCTGACTTTCTTTATATTTTTACCCAATTTTTAAATTATAATATGTATTCTTAATACATATTATAGAGGAGGCACAGCCTCCTCTAGATGTACCTCTACACATGACACTGCCCACAGATGAACAGACTCAACCCCACCCAGTAGTGGGCAGATACTGGCCCTGCCCTCCAGGAAGCCTACATTATCCTCTAGATCACTATCACCCACCAGGGGGCAGATAACAGATGTGAGGAAACCATAGTCCTGCAGTCCACAGACCCAGCCAGCCCACAGCAGTCCAGACACTACCCTGGAACCAGCTGGGCCCTTGTCCTGCCAACTAGCAGGCAAACACAAGCTTCAGAACACCCCGAACCCCATACCCAACTGTGACATGAAACACACCCTCCCCACCAGGAATCTGACACCAGCTCTGGGATCCCTGGGCCCTGGAGCCAGAATCCAGGAGCAGCTCTGTCTGCTCATAGTCCAGCACAAGCCCAAGGGCCTGGCTTTAACCACCAATGGGCAGGCAACAGTCATGGAGAGTTCTGGACCCTGACTCCATCCACCAGTGAGCCAGTTCTAGTCCCTGGGGCATCTGGGGTTCTGCAGTCTGCTGCCTCATGAGAGGTTCTGCTAACCAGCAGCTTGCAGTATCTGCACAAAGCAGGGCCTGGCAACAATCCAGGCTAGGGACCAACCAAGCCTACCATACCACACACATAGCCCAGCAAAAGAGGTTGCATGCAGCCCTCCTAGGGGGAATTCCTAGAGCAAATAGCTTGGATGATGAGAGGGGAGTGTGCTGTTGGGACGGAGAGTACTTAACCTACAGAAGGCCACTTCTCAAAGGTTGAAAAACATACCTAACCCACCACATACATAAAAATACAAATAGCAACTGAGGTGGCATGGAACATGTTCCAGATGAAGGGAAAAGATAAAACCCCAGAAGAAGATCCAAGTGAAGTGGAGATAGACAATCTGTTTGAGAAAGTGTTCAGAATAATGATCGTAAAGATGATCAAAAACTCAGGAGAAGCATGGATGCACAGACAGAGAAGTTAGATGTATTTAACAAACAGTTAGAAAATATAAAGAACAATCGAACAGAGATGAAGAACACAATAACTGAAAAAAACCCAAAACACTAAAAGGAAACAACAGTTGACTAAATGATACAGAGGAACAAATCAACAAGCTGGAAGACAGAGTAGTAGAAATCACTGCCACTGAACCAAAAAAAGAAAAAAAAAAAAGAAAAAGAATGAGGAAAGTTTAAGAAACCTCTGGGACAATATCAAGCACACTAATATTGGAATTAAATCAGTCCCAGAAAGAGAAGAGAGAAAGGTCCTGAGAACATATCTGAAGACATAATAGTTAAAAACTTTGCTAACCTGGGAAAGGAAAGAGTAACCCAAGTTTGGGAAGCACAGATAATCCCACACAGGATTAACCCAAAGAAGAACACACCAAGACACACTGTAATTAAAATGACAAAAATTAAAGAGACAATATTAAAAGCAGTAAGGGAAAAGGAACAAATAACATACATGGAAGTCCCATAAAGATATCAGCTGATTTTTCAGCAGAAACTCTGCAGGCCAGAAGGGAGTGCCATGATATATTTAAAGTGATGAAAGTAGTGAAAAACCCATAACCAAGAATACTCTACCCAGCAAAACTCTTGCTCAAATTTGAGGGAGAGATTCAAAACCTTTACAGACAAGCAAAAGCAAAAAGAGTTCAGCACCATCAAACCAGCTTTACAAGAAATGTAAAAGGAACTTCTCTAGGTGAATAGGAAATGGCCACAACTATAAACAAGAAAATTACCAAATGAAAAAGCTCATTGGTAAATGCAAACATACAGTAAAGTCGAAAATCATCCACACACTATGCTAGTAGGAATGTTGAAGGACAAAAATAGTAAAATCATCTATATCCACAATAAGCAGTTAAGGGATACACAAAACAATTAGACATAAAATATAATATCAAAAAAAGTAATCATCATGAAGGGAGGAGAGTAAAAATGTAGGACTTTTAGAATGCATTTGAAATAAATAGATGAACAGCTTAAAACAATCACATGTATATATAGACTGTTATGCAAAAACCTCATGGTAACAGCAAACCAAAAATCTAAAAGAGATATTCAACACAAAAAGAAAAAGAATCCAAAAATAACACTAAAATAGACATCAAATTGCAAGAGAAGAGAATAAAAGAAGAAAAAAGGGGGAAAATATCCTTGAAAACAAACCTAAAACATTAACAAAATGGCAATAAGGACATATATATGGATAATTACCTTAAATGTAAATGGATTAAATCCTCCAACCGAAAGAGATAGAGTGGCTGAATGGATTAAAAAAAACCAAGACCTGTATATATGCTGCCTACAAGAGACTCACTTCAGATCTAGAGACACACACAGACTGAAAGTGAGGGAAAGGAAAAAAGTATTCCATGCAAAAGAAAATCAAAAGAAAGCCAGAGTAGCAATACTTATATCAGAGAAAAAAAAATTAAGACGGTTACAAGAGACAGAGAAGGACACTACATAATGATCAAGATATAAATCCAAGAAGAAGATATAACAATTGTAAATATATATGCACCCTACATAGGAGCACCTAAATATATAAGCAAATATTAACAGACATAAAAGGAGAAATTGACAGTAACACAATAGTAGTAGGGGACTTAACATCAACTTACATAAATGGACAGATCATCCAAGCAGAAAATCAATAAAGAAACAATGGTCATAAATAACACAGTGACCAAACGGACTTAATTGAAATATATATATATATGGCTCTCCATTGGAAAGCAGCAGAATACATATTCTTTTCAAGTGCATGTGGACGATTCTCCAGGATAAGATCACATTCCAAACCACAAAACAAGCCTCAGAAAACTTAAGAAAATTGAAATCATATCAAGCATTTTTTCCAAACAATACTATGGAACTAGAAATCAACAATATACACTAATATGTATAAAATGGATAACTAATAAGAACCTGCTGTATAAAAAAATAAATAAAATTCTAAAATTAAAAAAAAAAGAGGGCTTCCCTGGTGGCGCAGTGGTTGAGAATCTGCCTGCTAATGCAGGGTACGCAGGTTCGAGCCCTGGTCTGGGAGGATCCCACATGCCACAGAGTGACTAGGCCCGTGAGCCACAACTACTGAGCCTGCGCATCTGGAGCTTGTGCTCTGCAATGGGAGAGGCCACAAGAGTGAGAGGCCCATGCATCGCAATGAAGAGTGGTCCCCGCTTGCTGCAGCTAGAGGAAGCCCTCGCACAGAAACGAAGACCCAACGCAGCCAAAATCAATCAATAAATAAATAATAAATAAATAAACAAATAATAACTAAAAAAAAAAGAAATCAACTACAAGGAAAAAACTGCAAAAAACACAAATGTGGAGGTTAAACAATATGCTATGAAACAACCAATGGATCACTGAAGAAATCAAATAAGAAATCAAAAAATACTTAAAGAAAAATGAAAAAAACCATGCCAATCCAAAACCTATGGGAGACTACAAAAGCAGTTCTAAGAAGGAAGTTTATAGTGATACAGCTTACCTCAGGAAACAAGAAAAATCTCAAATAAACAACCTAACCTTACACCTAAAGCAACTTAGAGAAAGAAGAAGAAACAGAACCCAAAGTTAGTAGAAGAAAAGATATCATAAATATCAAAGCAGAAATAAATGGAATAGAGACAAAAAACAACAACAGAAAATATCAATGAAATAAAAACTGGTTTTTTGAAAAGATAAACATAGTTGATAAACCTTTATGGAGACTCACTAAGAAAAAAAATGGAGAGAGCCCAAATCAATAAAATCAGAAATGAAAAAGGAGAAGGTACAACTGACACCACAGAAATACAAAGGATCAGGAGACCTTCAAGATGTCAGAGGAGTAAGACGTGGAGATCACCTTCCTCCCCACAAATACCTCAAGAATATATCTACATGTGAAACAACTCCTACAGAACACCTGCTGAATGCTGGCAAAGACTTCCAAAAAGGCAAGAAAATCCCCACATAACTGGGTAGGGCAAAAGAAAAAAGAAAAAACAAGAGACAAAGGAATCAGGAATGGACCTGCCCCTCTGGGAGGGAGCTGTGAAGGAGGAAAAGTTTCCACACACTAGGGGCTGGGTGCTGAGACTCAGGCTTTGGAGGTCAGACCCCAGGGAGAGGACTGGGGTTGGCTATGTGAGGACAGCTGGTGGGGGGGATGGTGGCTAGTGTGCCACACATACCCACAAAAGCCTGGACCTGCTGGAGAGGCAGGAGACCTTTGTTGTGGGGTGCTTGAGGGGCGGCCCACCATAGGAGTTTCCTGCTCCATGTGCTCAAAGATGGCAGGGCAACACCTACGTGAGGGTGAGTGTGAGTCACAGCTGTTATCTCTGACCCCAGAAGCTGCTGCTGCTGCCACCAAGGGTCCTGTGTGCAAGTACAGGTTCTGTCCATGCCTTCCTGGGAGACTGTGCAGCCCACCACTTCCAAGGGTCCTGCAATCCGGGGCCTACTTCCCCAGGAGAATACATAGCATGCCTCAGGCTCTTGAACTTCACACCAGCTTCTGCCACCACAGGAACTCCCTACACATCCTAATTGTGACTGCTGTATCCCTCCCTCTCCCCAGCCTGAGTGAGCAAGTTAGCCCTAGTCAACCACTGCTTTCACCCCCATCTTGCCTGGGAGGGGAAAGGACGCCTGAGGACAGCCCACACACAGAGGAGGGGCCAAAACCAAAGCTGAATCCTAGGGCTGTGAGACCAAAGAAGAGAAAGGGAAATCTCTCTATGCAGCTGCAGGAGCAGCAGATTAAATCCTAACAATTGGCTTGGTAAATCCTGCATCTGTGGAATAACTGAATAGACAACATGTTTCCACAATTGAGGCTGTGGACTTTGAGGGCAACTGTGGACTTTGGGGGCAAATACACATGGGAGTTAGGCCAGATCAGAGTCTCAGCTGGCCGCACATTGCTCATAGCAGGTCCAGAGACCTACCTAGCAGTATTGGAGGACCTCCTGGGTAGGCAGGGATTGGCTGTGTCTCACTGTGGGGGCAAGGACACTGAGAGCTAAGGTCACAGGAAAATGCTGTTACCACTTTTTTTTTCCATTTTGTTCTGTTGTTATTTTTTATTATTCTTTTAATTTCAATCTTTATTTACTTATTCTTTTCTTTTTATGCTTTTATTTTTAATATATTTTTTATTTAATTTATTATTTTTTCCTATTTCTACTGTACTTTTTTATATTGCGTTTTTTCCTTGTGTTTTTTCCTTTGTTTTCCTTTTTTATCTTATTTTAAACTGTATTTTATATTTTTCTATTTTTTCCTTTACTACTTTGTTCTTTTGTGTTTTTTCCTTTTGTTTTCATCTTTCTTTTCTCTTTCCATTTTTTTGACCATTTTTGTGTGTTTGTTTTATGCTTTCTTTTCCCTTTTGTAGGTTGCTTTCTGCATTTGATTTGGTTTGGTTTTATGTTTTTGTTAGTTTAGTTTTTAGTATTTGCTTTCGTTTTGGGGTTTGTTTATTGGTTTGGTTGCTCTCTTCTTTTTTGTTTTCTCTCTTTTTAAAAATTTTCTTTTCCTTTCTTTTTGTGAGTGCGTATGTGTATGTTTCTTTGTGTGATATTGTCTGTTTAGTTTTGCTTTTACCATTTGTCTTACGGTTTTGTATGTTCGTTTTGTTTTTTTTTCTTCTTCTTCCTTTTCTTCTCTGCCATGCAGCTTGCATGATCTTGGTGCTCCAGCTGAGGGCTGGGTCTGAACCTCTGAGGTAGGAGAGCTGAGTACAGGAAGTTGGACCACCAGAGAACTCCAAGCCCCATGGAATATAAAAAGGTGAGAGCTCTCTCAGAGGTCTCCATCTCAACAGTAAGACCCAGATGCACCCAATGACCAGCAAGCTCCAGTGTGGAGGTCTCACACCAAACAACAAGCAAGACAGGAACACAAACCCACCCATTAGCAGACAGGCTGCCTAAAATAATATTAAGCTTACAGACATCCCAAAACACACCATCAGATGCAGCCCTGCCTATTAGAGAGACAAGATCCAGTTCCACCTACCAGGAGAGAGGCACCAGTTCCCCCACCAGGAAGCCTACACAAGCCAATGGACCACCCTCACTCACTGAGGACAGATAACAGAAGTAAGAGGAACTACAACCCTGCAACCTGCAGAAAGGAGATCCCAAACACAATAAGTTAAACAAAATGAGATAAAGGAGCAAGGTAAAAACCTGCAATACCAAACAAATGAAGAGGAAATAGGCAGTCTACCTAAAAAAGAATTCAGAGTAATGATGATGCAAAATTTCAAAAATAGAATGGAGAAAATACAAGAAACCTTTAACAAGGATCTAGAAGAACTAAAGAACAAACAAACAGTGATGAACAATGTAATAAATGAAATTAAAACTACTCTAGAAGGAATCAATAACAGAATAACTGAGACAGATGAACGGATAAGTGACCTGAAAGATAGAATGGTGGAAATAACTGCCACAGAGAAGAATAAAGAAAAAAGAATGAAAGAATTGAGGACAGTCTCAGATACCTCTGGAACAACATTAAATGCACCAGCATCTGAATTATAGGGGTCCCAAAAGAAGAAGAGAAAAATAAAGATGAAAAAATATTTGAAAAGATTATAATTGAAAACTTCTCTAACATGGGAAAGGAAATAGTCAATCAAGTCCAGGAAAAGCAGAGAATCCCATACAGGATAAACCCAAGGAAAGACATGCCGAGACACATATTAATTAAACTATCAAAAATTAAATACAAAGAAAAAATATTAAAAGCAGCAAGGGAAGAGCAACAAATAACATACAAGGGAATCCCCATAAGTTTATCAGCAGATTTTTCAGCAGAAACTCTGCATGCCAGAAGGGAGTGGCGGGATATATTTAAAATGATGAAAGGGAAAAACCTACAACCAAGATTACTCTACCCAGCAAGGATCTCATTCAGATTCAATACAGAAATCAAAGGCTTTACAGACAAGCAAAAGCTAAGAGAATTCAGCACCACCAAACCAGCTCTACTACAAATGTTAAAAGAAATTCTCTAAATGGGAAACACAAAAAAGAAAGGATCTATAAAAACAAAGCCAAAACAATTAAGAAAATGGTAAAAGGAACATACATATTGATAATTTCCTTAAAGGTGAATGGATTAAATGCTCCAACCAAAAGACATAGACTGGCTGAATGGTTACAAAAACAAGATTCATATATATGCTGTCTACAAGAGACCCACTGCAGACCTAGGGACACATACAGATTGAAAGTGAAAGGATGTAAAAAAAATATTCCATGAAAATGGAAATCAAAAGAAAATTGCAGTAGGATGTGGAGAAAATGGAACCCTTGTACACTGTTGGTGGGAAGGTAATTTGTACAGCCACTGTGGAAAACCGTTTGGAGGTTTCTCAAAAATTAGAAAATAAAACTAATATGTGACCCAGGAATTCCACTCCTGAGTATATATTTGAAAAAACAAAAGCACTAATTTGAAAAGATATATGCAGCCCAATGTTCATGGCAGCATTAATTATAATTGGTAAGATATGGAAGCAACCTAAGTGTCCATCAACAACTGAATGGCTAAAGAAGATATGGTATATATATATATATATATATATATATATATATATATATATATATATATATACATACAATATATATATATATATATATATATATATACATACATATATATATATACATATATATATATATATATATATATATATATATATATATATATATATATATATATATATATATATATATATATAATGGAATACTACTCAGTCTTAAGAAGAACAAAATTTTGCCATTTGCAGCTACATGGATGGACTTGAAGGGCGTTATTCTAAGTGAAATAAGTCAGAGGGAGAACAACAAATACTGTATGATATCATTTAAATGTGGAATCTAAAAAGTGCAAGAAACTAGTGAATATAATCAAAAGAAGCAGACTTACAGATATAGGGAAAAAAACTAGTGGTTACCAGTGAGGAGAGGGGTGGGGGAGGACAAATATAAGGGTATGGGAGTAAGAGGTACAAACTATCAGGTATAAAATAAGCTACAAGTATATATTGTACAACGTGGAGAATATAGTCAATATTTTACAATAACTATAAATAGAATATAACCTTTAAAAATTGTGAATCACTGTATTGTACATCTGTAACTTATATAATACGGTACAGCAACTGTACTTAACAAAAAAGTCAAAGAAAAAGAAAGAATTTTGAAAGTAGCCAGGAAAAAAGGATAGTAACCTGCAAAGAAAACCCCGTTAAGCTATCACAGATCTTTCAGCAGAAACTCTATAAGCCAGGAGGGAATGGAATGATATTCTCAAAATACTGAAAGATAAAATCTGTTAGCCTAGAATCCTCTATCTGGCAAAGTGTTATTTAGACATAAAAGAGAAAGCCTTTCCCTGAAGAACAGTGGCTGAGAGAGTTTATCAACACTAGACCTGCTTCACAAGAGATGTTGAAAGGAGCTCTTCTACCAGAAACAAAAAGGCAAAAGTACCCAAAACTTTGAATAATTTGATAAATAAACAAACATAATTAGAAAATTGCAACTCTACAGAAGAATAGGTTTTTAAACACTTTATTATAGCATAAAGGTTAAAGAGGGGAAAATCAGAAAAAATAACTATAGCTACTTCAGTTTGGTTACAAATTAAAAACATGAAAAGGAATAATTTGTGACAGCAAAATATAAAGGGAAAGAGGAAAAGGCTGAAACCTGTATAAGCAAATAAAGGTAAGATGCAATCAGTAGAAAAAAGACTATTTTATCTATTAGACATTTTATACAAACCTCATTGTAACTACAGAACTTAAATCTAGAACAGAGACACAAATCATTAAAAGAGAGAAAGCCTAAAATACATCTTAGAAAACCACCAAAACAAAATTGTAGACAGAAACACTAGGAAAAAGACACAGTGGATATATAGAGCAACCAGAAAACAAAAGATTAAATGGCAGTACTAAGTTCCCATCTACCAGTAAATGTAAATAGATTGAATCCACCAGTCAAAAGACAAAGAGTGACTGGATGGAATAAAAAAAAAAAAAAAAAAAAACAAGACCCAACAACATGCTGCCTCCAGGAGACTCACCTCAGCTCTAAAGGCAAACATAGGCTTAACGTGAAGGGATGGAAAATAATACTTTAAGCAAATGACAACCAAAAGAACACTGGTGTAGCCATTCTCATATCACAGAAAATAGACTTCAAGCCAGAAAAGGTAACAAAAGACAAACACGGACATTATATAATGATAAAGGGAAACAATAATCAAGAAGACATAGCTATTATTAATATATATGTACCTAACACAGGCACACAAAAATATATAAAGGAATTATTAATAAACCTAAATGGAGAAATCGATAACAACACAATAATGTTATGGGACATCAACACTCCACTCACATCAATAGACAGACCATCCAGACAGAAAGTCAACAAGGAAACAGTGGCCTTAAATGGAATATTAGATCAGATGGATTTGATAGATTTGTGAAGAACATTCCATCCAAATGCAGCAGAATACACATTCTTCTTAAATGCACATGAAATTTTCTCAATGATAGATGATGTGTGGGATAGTGGGATACAAAGTAAGGTTCAATAAATTTAAGAATATCCAATCATATCAAGAATCCTTTCTGATCACAGTGTTATAAAACTAGAGACAAAATACAAAAAGAAAGCTGGAAACTTATCACAAGTATGTGGAGACTGAACAACATGCTACCAAACAACTATTGGGTCAGTGAAAAAATCAAAGGAGAAATTTAAAAAAAAATACCTAAAGACAGATGAAACTGAAAATATGACATGCTAAAATTAATGGGATGCAGCAAAAGTTTTACTAAGAAGAAAGTTTATAGTGATGCAGGCCTACCTCAAGAAACAATAAAAATCTCAAATTAACAATTTAAACATAAACCTAAGGAACTAGAAAAAGAAAAAGTAATGTCCAAACTCAGTAGTAGGAAGGAAATAATAAAGATCAGAGTGAAAATAAATGAGAGACTAAAAATACAATAGAAAATATCAGTCAAACTAAAAGCTGGTGCTTTGAAAAGATAAACAAAATTGACAAACTTCTCTAGAGGAACTAAGAAAAACAGAGAAGCCTCTGATAAAATCAGAAATGGAAGAGCAGAAATAACAAAGGACACCATAGAAATACAAAGGATTATAAGATAATTTTATGAAAAGCTATACTCCAAAAAAATTGGACAACCTAAAGGAAATGAACAAATTCTTATTATCATACATTACAAGACTGAATCAGGATGAAATAGAAAATCTAAATAGACTGATCACTAGTACAGAGATTGAGACAGTAATCAATAAGCTCCCCTAAAACAAAAGTCCTGAAGCAGATGGCTTCACAGGTGAATTTTACCAAACATTCAAGAAGATTTAATACCTATCCTTCTCAAACTATTCCAGAAAAAATTGAAAAGATGGGAATGCTTACTTACTAACACATTTTACAAGACCAACATCACCCTGATACCAAAACCAGACAAAGACAACAGCAATAAAAAGAAAATTACAGGCCAATATCTCTGATAAACATAGATGCAAAAATCCTCAACAAAATATTAGCAAACAGAATTCAACAATACATCAAAAGGAGCATACACCATGATCATGTGGGATTTATTCCAGGGATGCAAGGATGGTTCAACATCTGCCAATCCATCAATGTGATACAACACATTAATATAATGAAGGATAAAAACCATATAATTATCTCAATAGGTGCAGAATAAGCATTTGACAAGATTCAACACTGATTTATTATAAGAACTCTCAATAAAGTGGGTACAAAAATGATGTACCTCAACATAATATGGGTTATATATGACAAACCCCAAACTAACATACTCAATGGTGAAAATTGAAAGCTATTCCTGCAAGATCAGGAACAAGAGAAGGATGACTACTCTTGCCACTCCTATTCAACATAGTATTGGAAGTCCTAGCAAGAGCAATTAGACAAGAAAAATAAATAAAAGACATCTTAATTGGAAAGGAAGGAATAAAAGCATCATTATTTGCAGATGACGTGATTTTACATGTAGAAAAACCTAATGACTCCACCAAAAAACTATTAGGAGTATTAGAAAATGCAGTAAAGTTGCAGGATACAAAACATAAATATAAAAATCTGTTGCATTTCTATACATTAATAAAGAGCTAGCAGAAATAGAAAGTAAGAAAACAATCCCATGTACAGTCACAACAAAAAGAATAAAATATCTAGGAATAAATTTAACCAAGGAGGTAAAAGACCTGTACACTGAAAACTATAAGAATTTTTTAAAGAAATTAAAGACACAAATAAATGGAAAGATATTGCATGTTCATGGATTAGAATTAACATTATCAAAATGTTCTTACTACCTAAAGCAATCTACAGATTCAATGCAATCCCTATCAAAACCCCAAGGACAATTTTTACAGATATAGAAAAAAAATTTTTATTTATATGGAACCACAAAAGATCTTGAATAGCCAAAGCAATTCTGAGTAAAAAGAACAAAGGTGGAGATATTACCTCTACCTTTTAAACTATCCTACAAAGTCATAGTAATAAAAATAGCATGGTACTGGAAGAAAAATGGATACATAGATCAATGGAAGAGAATTGAGAGCCCAGAAATATATGTTCACATATATGGACAATTTATGACAAAGGAGCAAAGGACACACAAGAAAGGATAGTCTCTTCAATAAATGTTATTGTGAACTCTGGACAGACCCATGCAAAAAAAAAGAAAAAGAAAAAGAAACTAGACTATTGTCTGACACAATGCACAAAAATCAAATCAAAGTGGATTAAAGACTTGGATGTAAGACCTGAACCCATAAAACTCCTTGAACAAAACATAGGCATTATGCTCTTTGACATCAGTCTTGGTATTATCCTTCTGAGTATGTCTCCTCAGGCAAGGGAAACAAAAGCAAAAATAAACAAATGGGACTACATCAAGCTAAAAACTTCTGTACAGTGAAGGAAACCATCAACAAAATGAAAGGACAATGTACCTAATAGAAGATATTTGCAAATCATATATTCAATATGGGGTTAATATCCAAAATATATAAAGAACTCTTAAAATTCAACAACAACAAAACAAACAACCTGATTTTAAAAGGGCAGAGGAGCTGAATAGACTTATTTCCAAAGAAGACATACAAGGAACTAGCAGACATAGAAAGTAAGAAAAAAATCCCATGTACAGTCACTACAGGCCAACAAGCATATGAAAACATGTCCAACATCACTAATTATTAGGGAAATGCAAATCAAAACCACAATAAGATATCACCTCACACTTGTTAGAATGTCTGTTAACAAAAAGGCAAGAAATAACTGTTGGAGAGGGTGTAGAGAGAAGGGAACACTCATACACTGCTGGTGGGAATGAAAATTGATACAGCCACTATTGAAAACAGTATAAAGCTTCCTCAAAAAGTTAAGAATAGAACTGCCATATGATACTACTTCTGAATATTTATCCAAAGAATGTGAAAACACTGATTCAAAAAGATATATACACCCCCATGTTTACCACAGCATTCTTTACAACAGGCAAGATTTGTCAACAACCTGTGTCCATAAACAGATGAATGAATAAAGAAGCCATATATACATATACATGTACACACACACACACAATGGGATACTACTCAACCATAAAAGAGATAAAACCTTGCCATTTTTGGCAATATGGACAGACCTTGAGGGTATCATGCTAAGTGAAATATCAGAGATAGACAAATACTGCATGATTTCATTCATATATGGAATATAAAACACAAAGAATCAAAAACAAAATAAATGAACAAAACAAATCAAAGAAAAACACATAGATACAGAGAACAGAGTTGTGGCTACCAGAAGGGAAGAGACAATGGGGAGGGCAAAATGTGTAAAAGGATCAACTGTATGGTGATGAATGGAAGCTAAATTTTTGGTGGTGAGCACACTGTAGTGTATATAGAAGTAGAAATAAAATGTACACGTGAAATTTATAAAATGTTATAAACCAATATTATCTCAATAAAAATAAATTTAAAAATAGATAAACTAATGAACAGAATATACAATAATACCTTTATAAGAGTATAAAAATAGAAACCTGATAGAAAAACATGCAAATAATATAAAATTACAATTCATATGCCCAATAAAATATGAAAAGATGATCAACCTGACTATAAGAGAAATGTTGATTTAAACAAAATATAAAAGACTAATAATATCAACTATTGATTAGAGTGTGAGGAAATGGGCAATTTATATAGTGATTATGGAAGAGTCATTTGGTAATTCAAATATTTAACATGCATATCCTTTCAGCAACCAATTCCATATCTAGGGAAGAGGTCTAGAGAAATTGTAGCATGAATAAATTAAAATACAACTATAAGGCTGATGATTGCAGTACTATCAATAAAAGTGAAATATTTGGAAATGATAAAAATGTAAGTGTCAGGTTTAAATTCAAACTGATATATCAATATATTGGACCACTTAGCAGTCATTCAAAAAATATGCATATATATAATAGACTTGAAAATATATTTTTGACAAACTGCTGGATGAAAACAAGCAAGAGGCACGTTAATAATTCAAATTTGGTAAAAGAATATTTATGTGTGTGTTTATATGTGAATAGTTATCTATATTTAAATGAAGAAAGCTGGGAAAAATATGCACAATTTTAACAGCAATTATCTCTGGAGAGTAAGAATAGAAGGAGATAGGAAGGATTTTCATTTATTTAATACAGAATAAGCTAGATTGTAGGACATTTATTCATCTGTCATTGTTTTATCTGTGCCTGAGGGGTAAAGGTGGAGATTTTTCCTAAAAGGAAAAATCTGAATATATTCTGGAAATATATCCTGGAACAATATTACCTTGGAAGAGAAAATAAGGCTGACCTCGGGCTGAGAGGTGAGGCAACTACACCAGGACTCTGAACATGGAGTTGCCTGCAAGGTTTTTCCTTCTGGTGGGTAAACACTGCTCCACCTACATGGAGATAGGTTTGGGACTAGGCAGAGAGTGACATTGGGATTTTGGCATTCCATTTGGGTCTACAGGTGCTCAGTACAATTGCTTCACAGGGTTATGATTTTGTTTCTATGTGGTACCTCTATTAGCCTTGAGTAAAAGTCACTGCATGGTCAGAGCCACACCCTGTAGGGCTAAGGGAGAGTTGACCTTCAGCAGTGACCCCTTGAGGGCATTGAAGGCCATAGTCAGCAAAGGCAGAATGGTGGTGGGGCAAATGGATTTTAGGGACTTTCTCTAGGACTTTATCATACAATAAAATAGGGAAGAAAGAACTGTGGAAGTTGGTTCAGCACTAAATGGGAAATTATGCAAAATAAAATTGAATACATAGAGGGTATGTAGTGTAATTTTATAGACAAGAAAGATTTCTTTGAGAATTATATGTTACATACAAATTAGATTTGAACATTCTCCATTTTTAGATGAATTATGATTTTCCCATTGCCCACAAGATTGATTTAACACTTTATTATGGCATATTAGGCCTTTTTTAAAAAAAAATCCTTATGGGAGGATAATTGCTTTACAATGGTGTGTTAATTTCTGCTGTACAACAATGTGAGCCAGCTATACACATACATATATCTCCATATCTCCTCCCTCTTGTGTTTCCCTCCCATCCTCCCTATCCCACCCCTCTAGGTGGACACAAAGCACCGAGATGATCTCCCTGTGCTATGCAGCTGCTTCCCACTAGCTATCTATTTCACATTTGGTAGCATATATATATGTCCATGCCACTCTCTCACTTCGTTCCAGCTTACCCTTCCCCCTCCCCTTGTCCTCAAGTCCACTCTCTACGTCTGCATCTTTATGACTGTCCTGCCCCTAGGTTCTTCACAACCATTTTTTTTAAGATAACATATATATGTGTTAGCATACAGTATTTGTTTTTCTCTTTCTAACTTACTTCACTCTGTATGACAGACTCTAAGTCCATCCACCTCACTAAAAATAACTCAATTTTGTTTCTTTATATGGCCGAGTAATATTCCATTGTATATATGTGCCACATCTTCTTTATCCATTCATCTGTTGATGGACATTTATGTTGCTTCCATGTCCTTGCTATTGTAAAGAGTGGTGCAATGAATATTGTAGTACACGACTCTTTTTGAATTATGATTTTCTCAGGGTATATGCCCAGTAGTGGGATTGCTGGGTCGTATGGTAGTTCTATTTTTAGTTTTTTAAGGAACCTCCATACTGTTCTCCATAGTGGCTGCATCAAATTTCATTCCCACCAACAGTGCAAGAGGATTCCCTTTTATCCACACCCTCTCCAACATTTATTGTTTATAGATTTTTGATGATGGCCATTCTTACCGGTGTGAGGTGATACTTCATTGTGGTTTTGATTTGCATTTCTCTAATGATTAGTGATGTTGAGCATCCTTTCATGTGTTTGTTGGCAATCTGGATATCTTCTTTGGAGAAATGTCTATTTAAGTCTTCTGCCCATTTTTTGATTGGGTTGTTTGTTTTTTTGATATTGAGCTGCATGAGCTGCTTGTAAATCTTGGAGATTAATCCTTTGTCAGTTTCTTCATTTGCAAACATTTTCTCCCACTCTGAGGGTTGTCTTTTTGTCTTATTTATGGTTTCCTTTGCTGTGCAAAAGCTTTTAAGCTTCATTAGGTCCCATTTGTTTATTTTTGTTTTTATTTCCATTTCTCTAGGAGGTGGGTCAAAAGGATCTTGCCGTGATTTATGTCATAGAGTGTTCTGCCAAAGTTTTCCTCTAAGAGCTTTATAGTGTCTGGCCTTATATTTAGGTCTTTAATCCATTTTGAGTTTATTTTTGCATATGGTGTTAGTGAGTCTTCTAATTTCAGTTTTTACATGTAGCTGTCTACTTTTCTGAGCACCACGTATGGAAGAGGCTGTCTTTTCTCCACTGTATATTCTTCCCTTTTTTATCAAAGATAAGTTGACCATATGTGCATGGGTTTATCTCCGGGCTTTCTATCCTGTTCCCTTGATCTATATCTCTGTTTTTGTGCCAGTACCATACTGTCTTGATTACTGTAGTTTTGTAGTAGGGTCTGAAGTCCTCCAGTTCCATTTTTCTTTCTCAAGATTGCTTTGGCTTTTTGGGGTCTTTTGTGTTTCCATACAAATTGTGAAATTTTTTGTTTTAGTTTTGTGAAAAATGCCATTGGTAGTTTGATAGGGATTGCACTGAATCTGTAGTTTGCTTTGGGTAGTAGAGTCATTTTAACAGTGTTTATTCTTCTAATCCAAGAACATGGTATATCTCTCCATCTGTTTGTATCATCTTTAATTTCTTATCAGTGTCTAATCAGTGTCTTATAGTTTTCTGCATACACGTCTTTTGTCTTCTTCGGTAGGTTTATTCCTAGGTATTTTATTGTTTTTGTTGCAGTGGTAAATGGGAGTGTTTCCTTAATTTCTCTTCCAGATTTTTCATCATTAGTGTATAGGAATGCAAGAGATTTCTGTGCATTCATTTTGTAACCTGCTGCTTTACCAAATTCATTGATTAGCTCTAGTAGTTTTCTGGTAGCATCTTTAGGATTCTCTATGTATAATATCATGTCATCTGCAAACAGTGACAGTTTTACTTCTTCTTTTCCCATTTAGAATCCTTTTATTTATTTATTTTTCTTCTCTGATTGCTGTGGCTAAAACTTCCAAAACTATGTTGAATAATAGTGGTGAGAGTGGACAGTCTTGTCTTGTTCCTGATCTTAGTGGAAATGGTTTCAGTCTTTCACCATTGAGAATGATGATGGCTGTGGGTTTGTCATATATGATCTTTATTACGTTGAGGTATGTTCTCTCTATGCCTACTTTCTGGAGAGTTTTTAATCATAAATGGGTGTTGAATTTTGTCGAAAGTTTTTTCTGCATCTATTGAGATGTTCGTATGGTTTTTCTCCTTCAGTTTGTTAATATGGTGTATCACATTAATTAATTTGCATATATTGAAGAATCCTTGCATTCCTGGGATAAACCCCACTTGATCATGGTGTATGATCCTTTTTTAAAAAAATGTTTTTAAATTAATTAATTAATTAATTCATTTATTTTTGCTGTGTTGGGTCTTCATTTCTGCATGAGGGCTTTCTCCAGTTGCGGTGAGCAGGGGCCACTCTTCATCACGGTGTGCGGGCCTCTCACTGTCGTGGCCTCTCTTGTTGTGGAACACAGGCTCCAGACACGCAGGCTCAGTAGTTGTGGTTCACGGGCCCAGTTGCTCCGTGGCATGTGGGATCTTCCCAGACCAGGGCTCGAACCCGTGTCCCCTGCATTGGCAGGCAGATTCTAAACCACTGCACCACCAGGGAAGCCTGTATGATCCTTTTAATGTGCTGTTGGATTCTCTTTGCTAGTATTTTGTTGAGGAATTTTGCATCTATGTTCCTCAGTCATATTGGCCAGTAGTTTTCTTTTTTTTTGTTACATCTTTGTCTGGTTTTGGTATCAGGGTGATGCTGGCCTCGTAGAGTGAGTTTTGGAGTGTTCCTTCCTCTGCTATATTTTGGAAGAGTTTGAGAAGGATAGGTGACCTTTCTTAACCTAGTTACTCTCTAAAATTCCAAATCAATTTATTGGTCATTATTCATTCTCTCCCCTCTTCCTCAAATTTGGCTACTTAGCTCACCTAGTTCTCAACACCTTCATGCTGTCTCACACTTATTGGAATTAGATCATGTGTTCCCACCTGCTGTGGACAAAAAATGTTCCCTGCTATATCAGTAAATAAAGGATGTTGCAGCTATCAAGCCATCAGCCACTGCAGCTGTCCTTCCCTGACTGTACACCCTGAGGAGATTCAGGATTGAAGAAAAACAGGAGACTGGCCTTAGATAGTTAAAGTGCATACCAAAGGAATGATTTCAATGAACCCAGACTCTTACAACTTCCCATACATAGTAATGTGCTAAATTCATTAACCTGAGATTTTTGTTTTTCTTTAATTAGCAGAAATCTTTTTATGTTCAACTACCAAGTTTGTTTTTGCAGAACTCCTATATATCCAGACTCCTCCTTTACCCCTTTGGAATAGTCCCTTAGAGCTATCTGAGAGCCTGTCTCCCAGGCTTAAGTCCTCAGTATGTCCATCAAATAAAACATAATTCTCAAATTTTAGGTAGTGCAGTTTTTCAGTTGACATCCCATTTTACTTAATGAGAGAAGAAATCTTCTGTCAGGTTTTCCTTGTTTTCACATAGTGTCTATAACATATCAATGCATAAATTTATTTGCACATTTGTCACCTTGATAGACTACACTTTTACATGGAAGAATGAGGTTCTTACATCTGTATTCCCAATGCAATCTCTAGATAATAGTAGGAGCTCCATAACTGATATTGGGGAAAAATTAGTGATGGAATAAATAGAATTAATGACCTGGTATATTGGCTTTTATTTATATCTGTATCCTTCCATATGTAAAATTAGTAAAATGGTATCATAATTCTTTTTAAAATAAGACTTGAAATTCTAAATTCTAAAAATGGTTCCTTGGCTAAATAGTAGCATGTAGTGTAGTATATGTATTGGATGTAGTATGTGTATATAAATATGTTTATAATATAAATATATATATTATAAAATATAAATATATCTCTCACCATCTAGTCCTCTTATGTCGATACATTTATCACTTTTTAAATTTATTTTGAAACTTTTCTATTAAATCTCTATTTAATAATAGAAATCTATTATTTTTCTTCAGCTTCAGAACTTTGTAAGTCTACAGCTAGTGTTTTAATGATGCGGAAAATATGGACACACATATACCCCCACACACAGAAATTTAGGGTGCATCTACAGCAAACCTTGAACTGCCTTGACCTTATAATCTTTAGCAATCAAGTAACTGGCATGACTGTATCTAAGTAAACCAAAAGAACTGTTAGGCAAAAGCTATTTTATATAATTAAGAATAATAGCAGGAAGAGAAGTCCAGTACACCCAAGTGTATGAGAAGAAAACACAAATGAAATGTTTAAAATGTAATGGAAATAATTGACCATACAGTGCTACATTATTAGAAATTATTTTGTGTAAAATCATAAACTATTATATTCCATAAAATTAGTACTTGAAGAGATGGTAGGCTTTTACTACTAGGAAGACATAAACCACATGGAAATTACTAAGTGGCCTCATGCAATAAAATATGCCTTAATTATCCACAGAGTATAATACTAAAAATGCTACCTGCTATTTCATATTGAACACTATATCCTTAGCTAATTGATGATCTATGGCAAAGACAACTGGAAAATAGTTTACCTTATAATGAATTCCTATATACCTATCATTTGTAAGAGACATTTCCTTACTTTGGACTTTTGTCCAAATTTATCTAATGTAATTTTAGTGAATGTGAATGTGTCAATTTGATTTAAAAACTTCTAGACGTGATTGTTGGGGAGGATAGAATTTTCCTTTACCCTTCTAGGTTCTTCTAGCTGGCCTAAGAATTAAGTTGACATGAGACAGATTAACAGGAGAACATCAAACAAAATCTAATAACATGTATACATAGGAGAGACCCAGAAAATCTGAGTAACCCACCAAATGGCTAAAACCCTCACCTTAAATGCCACCTTCAGCTAAAGACAAAAGAGGATGTTGACGGTAGTGGTTTGGGACTTCAAAAGTGAGGAAGGTAATTCACATGGAGATGGAAAACAAATGTTTGATGAACAGTTATTTGCTGAGCCATGCAGAGACAATGGCACACAGAGCAGACTCTGATCTCCAGGCCCTGCTGAGTTTCCTCACCACACTTAGTCCATATTCTTTGCAGATATCTCTCTTGATAGCTCTATTCCATGAATAGGCCCTCTATCCAAAAAATTTTTAGGCAGTTAGGGGGGAAGGCCAAATTTTTTTCCTGAGTCTTTGGGCCTTGATTTCTCTCAGCTCAAAATAATCTGCATGGCAAAGAGATATTTGGCATAGCAAGTTTTGTTCCTCTACTGGATACCGAGAAAAAAATTCAATTTATTTTATCCAATTGACTCAGAGGAGAACATCCTTAACTTTGGTTTCACAAAAGATCATTGCTTTTATAAGAGTCTCTTCTAGGAAACAGAAGAGGTTTCTAGGTTTTACCCAGAGGTACTAGGTTTTATCTTAGTACCGTAGGACTTTGCCCATTCATCTGTCAAAAGAAAATTTTTTCATTTTTAACAACTCTGTTAATGGAACCACTGACCGAAACCACCCTCCCTGGCTAAGCCCAATAGTAACCTATTATGAGTTATCTTACAACAGGAGGTCCTGGTAAGGAATGCAGAACTAGCAAGCTACCACCAACCGGAAGACTTTAGGAAAGGTCGAGAGGAGACACAAGTCCATATGGCCTACCAAAGCCCCAGAATCCATCTTGGCTGAGTGATGTGCGTACAACCAGGAAGGGCCCTGAGTCAGAATGATTGGCCAGAGACAACCTGGAAACTAATCCTATTACCATAAAACCTGACACTGTAAGCAACATGGCAGAGCAGTTCTCCTGGGTTTCCTTACCCTGCTACTCTCTGCCTGGGTTCCCCTTCCCAATAAGTTCTCTTGCTTTGTCAGCACGTGTGTTTCTTCAGACAATTCATTTCTGAGTGTTAGACAAGAGCTCACTCTTGGGCCCTGGAAGGGGTCCCATTTCCTGCAACAGCTTTATTGGTGTACAACTTACATACTCTGAATTCCCCATTGGAAGTGTACAATTCAGTGATCTTTAGAAAACATTGACTTGTGCAGCTATCAGTACAATCCAGTTTTAGAACATTTCCATCACCTCAAAAATTCCTTTGGGTCGTTTGCACTTAATGCACACTCCTACAGGCAGATCAAAGCAGCCACTGATTTGCTTTCTACTTCTAAAAATTTGACTTTTCTGAAAATTCCATATAAATAAAGTCATGCATTATGTAGTCTTTCACATTTGATTTATTTCACTTAGTATAATGTTACAGTATGTATTAGTAGTTTGTTTCTTTTTATTATGAAATACTATTTCATTGTATGGCTATACCACATTTGTTTATCCACTCAGGCCAGCTGCTTCAACTCTTTCCTACAAAGATAAATAAGTAGCTAAATAAGTATATTTAGCAAATAACCAAGTAGAATTTATAAAAATGAAAACTATTATCACCAGAAATAAAAAAAAATAAACTCAAATATTGGGTGAAACAGAAGGTTGGATAGAGACATAAATGGAGAAAAAATTGGCCAAGTATGATGATATGTTTCAATGTAAATTTATGACTGCAAATTGTAACCAAGGAGGACCTTATGGGGCTTCCTTGAGACAGAAGACTCTCCCCCACCCCAATGTCCTCCATCTGTCTCTCATTTGTAGGCTTTAGTTTCCCAGGCCTCCCCTGAATCACAAAAGTCTGGCTCAAGAATTAATGCTTGGAAGAATGTTAACATGTAATAGCAAAAGATAGAATTTGGGCCAAGAGAACTTGTAACAATTTAAACAATAGATCAGCCATATAGAAGGGTCACAGAATCTTTAGTTCATCCCTGAAGGATATTGATAACAAAGTCTGATGCACATTCCCGAGTTTTTTTGCAGATACTAAAACCCCCACCACGTGGAAAAGTTAACTGCATCATGACCATGAGCACATAGCCCCCAGACCATCTGGAGCCTGACAATTTATGATGTTAACCCCTGTGACACCACCCTGTTAGGTCACTATCAACCAATCAGAGAATGGTGCATGAGCTGATCAAACATCTTATGACTCTCTCCCTTACCTTGTCTTTAAAAACCCTTCCCTGAAAACCATTGGGGAGTTTGGGTCTTTTGAGAATTAGCTGCCCATACTCCTTGCTTGGTAACTGCAATAAACCCTGCACTTTCCTTCACCACAACCCAGTGTCAGTAGATTGGCTTTACTGTGCAACGGTGAGCAGACCCAAGTTTGGTTTGGTAACAAAATCTCAAATGAGCTTATAATTCTAGTCAGCAATTCTATTATATTTCCTACATCTATTTATCTCCCTAGTGTATCTTCTAGAACACTTTTGCATATCCACTTCTTTCTCCTCAAACTTCCCACAACTTCACCCCATTCTTAATCTTACTTAATTACTTTATTTTGACTCAAAGACAACATTTATATAATTACAGGAGATCTATCAATTCCTATCACTGTCTCCTCAACAGAATCCCAAGAACAATCTTCTATCTGATGCTGGCTGAGGGAGGGGAACAGCAGTCACTGCCAAAAAACATTGACACATTTCCCTTTTCACCTTATAACACTAGTTGAAAGCCATTGCAGTTAGGGAGAGAGAACAGGAAAAAACTAAACAAAAACAACCACTACTCCTAATGGAGAGGAAGAAATATATTCCAAGCCCAGTTCTAGAGTGGGAGGAGAGGGAATTGTGAAGGCCACACTCTCAAGACCCCAGGGCAAATAGAAAGTCTAAGATTGAAGCTTAATCAGAACATCAGACAATTCCACCCCCTTTGCTCTCCCCCACTCCCTGCACCCTGGGAGTATGCAAACAAACTTATAGTAAAAATAACAGTGCAATATATCTGAGAGAGTAGCAAAAGACATAATCTCTCTGGGGTGTGGTGCAAAAAGCAGTCTTAAATCCAAGCAGAGAGTGGAAATTAAAAATTACCTCTGGCAAAACAGCGCCCCCCACCAAAAAAAAGAAAACAAGTGTCACTAGAGGAATTTGAAACCTAGGTGCTTAAGAAAAGGAGACAATAAATAAAAATTTCTTAACACCTTTTAAAATATATGTAAAATGCTATTATTCTAATGGAAAGTAAATCTTTGCAACAAAAGAAAACACAGTTTATTTTGGCTGAATATACATATCTTGAAAAAAGTAGACTATAAAATTTGTGAAATATTTCAACCTATTGCTAAAATTTTGGAGAGGTCTTCATCTGTGGATTGTATTTATAAGGCAGATTGCTTAAACTTTATAAATATAGTCCTCATTGCTTAAACTTTATAAATATAATCCTCTAATATGTTAGATTCATCCATTAAACATTTACTTAATGACTTCTCAAGGCTTTACAAGACTTAACATTCCAAAATACCTTATCATTTATTTATGTAAACATTTTAAAAATGATGCATTACAAAATTTCCAAGAACTAATCAAAAATATAAGAAATCACCTCGTATTTTGGATGAACAGTAACTAAAATTTATGCCAGCATGGTATGAGTATTGATAAAGTCCACCAAGCTTTCCTGATTATGACAGATCTGCAATTTTAAAATTAAAATAATGAATATTATTCTAGAAAACCCTTAAGCAGTATCTTCAGTGCCTACATAGTAGGTGTTTTATAAAACATGCAGAGGAAAGAAAGGGAAAAAAGAAGAAAAGGAAGAAAGTGGAGGAGAGGGAGAGGGTGAGAAGGAGAGAAGGCAAATGGAGAGGAATCATTTGCCACCTTTAGCCTCATTGATCAACCTGTGTGATTCAATATTTTGGATGTGGAGAGATAAAATAGATGTTCAAATTAAAACTGAATTTCTCTTGCAAATTAATTAATTAATTCTTTCATTTAACACCTTATTTGACTGCTTACTTTTAATTAGACACTGGGTGCTATGATGGAAAGATGTTTTCATACACCCAATCTTTAAGTAGCTTCTCTTCTTATAAGGAATTAAGATATAAATAAATCAGTTCCTACAAGGAAGGAACAAGTAACAAATTATGCAGAAACTGGGATGCACAAGGAAGACTAAAAATAAATAATTTTCTGGTTAAAACAAAAACAAAGATAAAGCATGCCAAGCAAAAGACTTCAAGTGTATAAAAACTGGGATGTGTGACATAGCAAGACCCTTTGGAGGTGCTGAAAATAGTCTGATATAGCTGGAGGGTAGTCTCTGAAAGGAAAGATCCTTCTAAAGGTAGTATAAAATTCTATAGTATAAAATAGTATAAAATGTTGAGAGACTACAATAATGTTCCAGGCAGGAGATTGGAGACAATGACGAGTGTTGGAGAAGAGAGGGTTAACTAATATGCACTGAAAGATGTTAAAGGGGAGGAAATTCTGAAATATCCCTAATATTATAGCTAAATATGCAGTAGTACATTTATACGATGAAGAAAAACAATGAATTAAGTGTTCTATCTGTTGCACTTGAAGTGTCTTTATGTAGGACAGACAAGAGAAGATGCCTGTCATATGTTAGTACAGGGGTCTGAAGGTCAAGGGAAGACATGAATAAGACATAAAGAAATAGAGAAATAACCTTCCTAGAGGAATGTACAGTACAGAGTTTCTTTACCTTTTCTCCTAGTCCTGTGGGGGTAACTAAAGATAAATATCATGCATTCGTGAAAAGATTCTAAGAATTTTTTAATAGACAAAGTTTGAATTATGTATTAGGCTTATCCTTCTCAAATTGTGTTTATAATATTCCTGAACTACTTAGGTCATGAAGGTCAAATCTAACAAAAGGGTCAGCTTTGGAGTATAAGCAATACATTCTTAATTATAAGAATTGGTTGCTTAGCAAGAGGTGTCCATGTAAGAGACATAGACTATTCAGTCTTGTAGTTTACATTTGGAAGATTTTCCTGTCAAAATGTCACAGGGATATACTAGAGATAGCAAAAATGAACTCATGCTCCTTAGATTTTTATGAAACATCTCCTAGATTCATTACAAGGGCAATTAAATAGCTGCACACTAATGAAATCATTAATGCAAAATCATCTTCAATAATTATATAAGCTCTAAGGAACATCAAACCAATTGACACTTATTATGTGTATCCTTTGGGTCTAGTACTGGTAACTACTCTTGCTTCAAGAAGTAGCCTCAGACAGGTTTTGCTTTTGCAAATCTAATATCAAATTGAAGAGGGATGACTAATAAGCTGACCCCAATATTTAATAATAAAATAGTAACAAACTACCAGTTTTATATTATTGGCAACTAAAGGAATTTATTACATGCAGTATAGTGAATAAGCATAAAAGGAGATAGACAACCAAGAGAGCAAAACACAAGAACCCAGCTTTCACAAGGTGAATAAATTTTCATGGTGAATAAATTCACAGTGAATAAAGCTAACTGGTTTTTGCCCATGAGAAGCTTGTATTTTAATGAGAGAAAGACATAAAACAACTATTTACATACTTAGTGTATTTATTATTGGGATAAGTTATATGAAGAAGTAGTACACAACCATCAAGAAAACATTTGTAGTTGAACAAATTGGGTTTATTATTTATTGTAGCAAGGGAGAATAGACACCATGGGGAACTTTGGGGCATCTCAATGAGAGGGTTTTAGAAAGGACCTATTAAAGTAATCAGCTTTGGTTGCATCATTTTGAGGATGGTCCAAGAGGGCAAAGTCTCACTCCAGATTGCGTACTGTCAGCAAGTGGGGACAATTCTATAATAGTGTATCTCAATAAATTTATATAGCAGGAGAGCAGATTAGAACAGGCTAAAGCTGTAAGGAAGAAATGGTCCATTATAGTAGCTGGGGGAAGGGAGTATTCGATATTTTGTGAGTTACATAGTGACTTTTTTTTTTGTCTGTACTTAGAAAAAGTTACGAAGTGCTCTTTTTTGTCTCACTTTATCATAGTCTCAGAATGACTTTGTCTGATGTTGGTTTTCCTGTGAGATATTTTGTGTTCAACAGGAGAATGACTTGGCTTAGCTATGAGTGCCAGGCCAGTTTTTAACAACACTACAGCCAAGCTGTAATTATCAGAGCAGTTCCCAGGTACTAGGAATTGTTTTCTTTTTCTCCAGAAGAAAACCAGATTTTCATTAGAAGTTGGTAATATCAGTTACTGATTTTGCAGAAGTACTTATGTTGGCAGTTAAACATGAAAGTCTCAGGTTTAGATGAAGAAAGGTCTGAGTTGCAGTTATAAATTTAGGAACTATTATAAAACACATGGTAGTCAAAGTTATAAGATTCCTTAGGGAGAAAGTTTAGAGTGTGTGTTTTGTGCTGGTTTCAGCCTATCAATAACCAATGTTGTGGCTGGACTGGCCCTAGGTTTTTATTATGATTGCAAGACACTTTTCAGCAATAAGCATCAGGAAACTTTAAAAAATAAACTTTTATTACTTATAAGATCTGGAAATCACATAGCACAATGAAGGACCACACAGTGAGGTCACAAGGTCATGGAGAGAGAGAGAGAGAGAGAGACAGAGAGGGAGACACAGAAAGAGAGACCACACAGAACTGAGGTTTTTATAGGGGTGGAGAGTGAAAGGGTTTGGTGTGCTCACTCTTTACTGGTGAATTTAAAACATAAGATTCAGAATTAAAGCACAGGAAGAGAAAAAAAAGTAGCCCAAATGGTCAGGTATTAAAATCAACCAAGATCTCTAAAACAAGGGAGGCTCTGTGCTGGGGGAGGTGGTCTGGCTCTTTAGTTTTAGTCCTGTGACTGGCATTGTGTCTATCTGATATAGGCAGTTTTAAAGTGGTCTTTTTGAAATTAATGTCTCAACAATCAAATTATATCAGACACTTGCATTACAAAAAAGAAAAAAGAGCCTGTCAGGGTTTACACTACTGTGTGGTTGATCTCAGATTTCAAGAACTTCAACATTTAAGGACTGGATAATGGGAAGAATGTCAGCAAAGCAACTGAAAAATTACAGCAAGAGAAATTAGAGTAAAATGAAAAGTATCATCATGGAAGTCTAGTGAAAACTAGTGACTCTAGAAGAGTGGCCAACACTATTAAATGCTTCTGAAATGTCAGATAAAATAAAGACTAAAATATTACTTATTTAGAGACATTGATGTCATAGATGACTTTAGCAAAGAGTAGAGATATTTAAATAATGGCAGTAGTAAGGAGATTGGAGTTGACTGAACAGGGAGTTGGGGGAGAAGTGCAATGAATAGAGAAAGAAGAATGCAGAGAGGTGAAAGTGTTAATCTTAGAGAAAGGAGATGAAACCACAGAAATGCATCTATTCGGCAAGAGGCAAAGTGATAATTAAGAAGTGATTTATTAGAAGAGATGCTTGTGAGGATTATAAGCAGGTGGGGGAAAGGGTGCCTCACCCTGAGAACTTAGTGGGCTACAGTTTTATAATCAAAGGCAAAGTGGGGAGAGGGAGACCACCTTCTTCCTCATTCTTGAGTAGACGTCAGGCTTTCATAATCAGCTCTTCCTCCACATCAGGCAGGGGAGTTTTATTGTCCCTATATGGTGAAGTCAAGACTGTCATGGCAATATTTAAATTAGCAGAAGGATGGTAACATATGCCAGAAATGGTAAATCATCTCAGGTTTTAGTATAATGTCATCTTTTCCTTATATTTTTGTTTTTAGTGTGCACAGAGGAGTGTGGCCTAGGAATCATTATCTTACTGAACTCATTGGGCATGATGTGGATCTCATTCCACCACTGATTTGGAGCATGTCTCATGCTTCTGTTGCATGGTTTTGTTGCTAAGCAAGCCTGCTTGGTTTTGTGGTTAAGCAAAGCTGCTTTCTTGAGTGATCATTAACTCACAGGGTTTTTTGATACTTTTTTCTTTACTTACAATCTTCTAGTGGGATTAACTATTTAATCATCTACTTTGTCCCTTTACAATGTAACTAAAAAAGACATTTGAAAAATGGTAATGGACAACATCCAGATATAAGAGAACTAAAGGATAATAGCTTGTGTAAAATTTTAAGAAAATTGAAGGAAAGGGAAAGTGGAGAAACACTCTCTTTACTGTGTGAAAATGAGTAAACAAAAATCTCATTAAAATGGAATCAGGGATTCTTGGGGAGGAGCTTCAAGATGGCAGAAGAGTAAGATGTGGAGATCACCTTCCTCCCCACAAATACATCAGAAATACATCTACATGTGGAACAACTCCTAGAGAACACCTACTTAATGCTGGCAGAAGACCTCAGACCTCCCCAAAGGCAAGAAACTTCCCATGTACCTGGGTGGGGTAAAAGATAAAAGAAAAACAGAGACAAAAGAATAGGGATGGGACCTGCAGCAGTGGGAGGGAGCTGTGAAGGAGGAAAGGTTTCCACACACTAGGAAGTCCCTTCGCAGGCAGAGACGGCGGGTGGCAGAGAGGGGAAGCTTCGGAGCCATGGAGGAGAGCGCAGCAAACGGGTACGGAGGGCAAAACAGAGAGATTCCCTCACAGACGATCGGTGCTGACCAGAACTCACCAGCCTGAGAGGCTTGTCTGCTCACCCACCAGGACGTGTGGGGGCAGGGAGCTGAGGCTCCGGCTTCAGTGGAACACAGGGAGAGGACTGGGGTTGGCTGTGTGAACACAGCCTGAAGGGAGCTAGTGCACCACAGCTAGCCGGGAGGGAGACCGGGAAAAAGTCTGGAGCTGCCGAAAGGCAAGAGACTTTTTCTTGCCTCTTTGTTTCCTGGTGCGCAGGAGAGGGGATTAAGGGTGCCGCTTAAAGGATCTCCAGAGATAGGTGCAAGTTGCAGCTATCAGGTGGACCCCAGAGACAGGCATGAGATGCTAAGGCTGCTGCAGCAGCCACCAAGCTGTGCAAGCACAGGTCACTATCCAAACCTTCCCTCCTAGGAGCCTGTGCCAGGGTCCCGTGATTCAGGGACAACTTCCGGGAGAACACACGGCATGCCTGAGGCTGGTGCAACGTGATGCGGGCCTCTGCTGCCGCAGGCTCGCCCTGCACTCTGTACCCCTCCCTCCCTATGGCCTGAGTGAGCCAGATCCCCCCAATCAACTAATCCTTTAACCCCGTCCTGTCTGAGAGAAGAACAGACGCCCTCAGGCAACCTACGCAGAGGTGGGACCAAATCCAAATCTGAACCCAAGGAGCTGTGTGAACAAAGAAGAGAAAGGGAAATCTCTCACAACAGCCTCGGGAGCAGCACATTAAATCTCCACAATCAACTTGATGTACCCTGAATCTGTGAGATACCTGAATAGACAATAAATCATCCCAAATTGAGGAGGTGGACTTTGGGAGGAATGATATATATATAATTTTTCCCATTTTTCTCTTTTTGTGAATGTGTATCTGTATGCTTCTGTGTGTGATTTTCTCTGTATAGCGTTGCTTTTACCATTTGTCCTGGGGTTATGTCTGTCCGTTTTTTGTTTTTTTTTTCTTCTTTATTTAGTATAGTTTTTAGTGATTGTTATCATTGGTGGATTTGCTTTTTGGTATGGTTGCTATCTTCTTTCTTTCTTTCTTTCATTTTTATTATTTTAAATTTGTTTTAAATAATTACTTTTTACTTAAAAAACTTTATATTATTTTATTTTATCTTTTTTTTCCTTCTTTCTTTCCTTCTTTCTTTTTTCTTTCTTTCTTTCTTTGTTTCTTTCTTTCTATCTTTTTTTCTCCCTTTTATTCTGAGCCATGTGGATGACAGGCTCTTGGGGCTCCAGCCTGGTGCCAGGGCTGTGCCTCTGAGGTGGGAGAGCCAAGTTCAGGACATTAGTCCCCAGAGACCTCCCAGCTCCATGTAATATCAAATGGTGAAAATACCCAGAGATCTCCATCTCAACACCAAGACACAACTCCACTCAACAACCAGCAAACAACAGTGATGGCCTATGCCAAACAAATGGCAAGAAAGAAACACAACCCCACAAATTAGGAGAGAGGCTGCCTAAAATCATATTAGGGTCACAGACACCACAATACACACCATCAGACGTGGACCAGCCCACCAGAAAGACAATATCCAGCCTCACCAACCAGAACACAGGCACTAATCCCCTCCAGCAGGAAGCCTACACAATCCATGGAACCAACCTTAACCACTGGGGGAAGACAACAAAAACAATGGGAACTACGAACCAGCAGCCTATGAAAAGGAGACGCCAAACACAGTAAGTTAAGCAAAATGAGAAGACAGAGAAACACACAGCAGATAAAGGGGCAAGGTAAAAACACACCAGACCTAACAAATGAAGAGGAAATAGGCAGTCTACATGAAAAATAATTCAGAATAATGGCAGTAAAGATGATCCAAAATCTTGGAAATAGAATGGAGAAAATACAAGAAACGTTTAACAACGACCTAGGAGAACTAAAAGGCAAACAAACAATCATGAACAACACAATAAATGAAATTAAAAATTCTATTGAAGGGATCAATAGCAGAATAACTGAGGTAGAAGAACGGATAACAGACATGCAAGATAAAATAGTGGAAGTAACTACTGCAGAGCAGAATAAAGAAAAAAGAATTAAAAGAATTGAGTACAGTCTCAGAGACCTCTGGGACAACATTAAGCACACCAACATTCGAATTATAAGGGTCCCAGAAGAAGAAGAGAAAAAGAAAGGGACTGAGAAAATATTTGAAGAGATTATAGTTGAAAACTTCCCTAATATGAGAAAGGAAATAGTTAATCAAGTCCAGGAAACACAGAGAGTCCCATACAGGATAAATCCAAGGAGAAACACGTCAAGACACATATTAATCAAACTATCAAAAATTAAAAACAAATAAAAAAATATGAAAAGCAGCAAGAGAAGAACAGCAAATAACATACAAGGGAATCCCCATAAGGATAACAGCTGATCTTTCAGCTGGAACACTGCAAGCCAGAAGGGAGTGGCCGGACATATTGAAAGTGATGAAAGAGAAAAACCTACAATGAATATTACTATACCCAGCAAGGATCTCATTCAGACTTGATGGAGAAATTAAAAGCTTCACAGACAAGCAAAATCTAAGAGAATTCAGAACCACCAAACCAGCTTTACAACAAATGCTAAAGGAACTTCTCTAGAAAGGAAACACATGAGAAGAAAAAACCTACAATAACAAACCCAAAACAATTAAGAAAATGGTAATAGGAACATACATATCAATAATTACCTTAAATGAAAATAGATCAAATGCTCCAACCAAAAGACATAGACTGGCTGAATGGATACAAACACAAGACCCGTATATATGCTGTCTACAAGAGACCCACTTCAGACCTAGGGACACATACAGACTGAAAGTGAGGGGATGGAAAAAGATATTCCATGAAAATGGAAATCAAAAGAAAGCTGGAGTAGCAATTCTCATATCAGACAAAATTGACTTTAAAACAAAGAGTATTACAAGAGCCAAAGAAGGACACTACATAATGATCAAGGGATCAATCCAAGAAGAAGATGTAACAGTTGTAAATATTGATGCACCCACCATTGGAGTACCTCAATACATAAGGCAAATACTAACAGCCATAAAAGGGGAAATCGACACTAACACACTCATAGTAGGGGACTTTAATACCCCACTTTCACCAATGGGCAGATCATCCAAAATGAAAATAAATAAGGAAACACAAGCTTTAAATGATACATTAAACAAGATGGACTTAATTGATATTTATAGGACATTCCATCCAAAAACAACAGAATACACTTTCTTCTCAAGTGCTCATGGAACACTCTACAGGATAGATCATATCTTGGGTCACAAATCAAGCCTTGGTAAATTTAAGAAAATGGAAATCATATCAAGTATCTTTTCTGACCACAAGGCTATGACACTAGATATCAATTAGAGGGGAAAAACTGTAAAAAATACAAACACATGTAGGCTAAACAATACACTACTTAATAACCAAGAGATCACTGAAGAAAACAAAGAGGAAATCTAAAAATACCTAGAAACAAATCACAATGAAAACACAATGACACAAAACCTATGGGATGCAGCAAAAGCAGTTCTAAGAAGGAAGTTTATAGCAATACAATCCTACCTCAAGAAACAAGAAAAATCTCAAATAAACAGCCTAACCTTACATCTAAAGCAACTAGAGAAAGAAGAACAAAAAAACCCCAAAGTTAGCAGAAGGAAAGAAAACATAAAGATCAGATCAGAAAAAAATGAGAAAAAATGAAGGAAACAATACCAAAGGTCATTAAAACTAAAAGTTGGCTCTTGGAGAAGATAAACAAAATTGATAAACCATTAGCCAGACTCATCAAGAAAAAAAGGGAGAAGACTCAAATCAATAGAATTAGAAATGAAAAAGGAGAAGTAACAACTGACACTGCAGAAATACAAAGTATCATGAGAGATTACTACAAGCAACTATATGCCAATAAAATGGACGACATGGAAGAAATGGACAAATTCTTAGAAATACACAACATTCTGTGACTGAACCAGGAAGAAATAGAAAATAGGAAGAGACAAATCACAAGGACTGAAATTGAAACTGATATTAAAAATCCTCCAACAAACAAAAGCTCAGGACCAGATGGCTTCACAGGCAAATGTTATCAAACATTTAGAGAAGTGCTAACACCTGTCCTTCTCAAACTCTTCCAAAATATAGCCGAGGGAGGAACACTCCCAAACCCATTCTATGAAGCGACCATCACCCTGATACCAAAACCAGACAAAGATGTCAGAAAGAAAGAAAACTACAGGCCAATATCAATGATGAACATAGTTGCAAAAATCCTCAACGAAATACTAGCAAACAGAATCCAACAGCACATTAAAAGGATCATATACCATGATGAAGTGGGGTTTTCCCAGGAATGCAAGGATTCTTCAATATAGGCAAGCCAATCAACGTGATATACCATATTAACAAATTGAAGGAGAAAAACCATATGATCATCTCAATAGATACAAAGAAAACTTTTGACAAAATTCAACACCCATTTATGATAAAAAACCTCCAGAAACTTGGCACAGAGGGAACTTACCTCAACATAATACAGACCATATGGGACAAACCCACAGCCAACATCGTCCTCAGTGGTGAAAAACTGTAACCATTTCCACTAAGATCAGGAAGAAGACAAGGTTTCCCACTCTCAGCACTATTATTCAACATAGTTTTGGAAGTTTTATCCACAACAATCAGAGAAGAAAAAGAAATTAAAGGAATCCAAATTGGAAAAGAACAAGTAAAGATGTCTACTGTTTGCAGATGACATGATACTATACATAGAGAATCCTAAAGAAGCTTCCAGAAAACTATTAGAGCTAATCAATGAATTTGGTAAAGTAGCAAGATACAAAATTAATGCACAGAAATCTCTTACATTCCTATACACTGAAGTTGAAAAATCTGTAAGTGAAATTAAGAAAACACTCCCATTTACCATTGCAGCAAAAAGAATAAAATACCTAGGAATAAGCCTACCTAAGGAGACAAAAGACCTGTATGCAGAAAATTATAACACACTGATGAAAGGATTAAAGATGATACAAATAGATGGAGAGATATACCATGTTCCTGGATTGGAAGAATCAACATTGTGAAAATGACTCTACTACCCAAAGCAATCTACAGATTCAATGCAATCCCTATCAAACTACCAATGGCATTTTTCACAGAACTAGAACAAAAAACTTCACAATTTGTATGGAAACACAAAAGACCCCAAATAGCAAAAGCAATCTTGAGAAAGAAAAAAGGAGCTAGAGGAATCAGGCTCCCTGACGTCAGACTATACTACAAAGCTACAGTAATCAACACAGTATGGTACTGGCACAAAAACAGAAATATAGATCAATGGAACAAGATAGAAAGCCCAGAGATAAGCCCAGGCACATATGGTCACCTTATCTTTGATACAGGTGGCAAAAATATACAGTGGAGAAAAGACAGCCTCTTCAATAAGTGGTGATGGGAAAAGTAGACAGCTACATTTAAAAGAATGAAATTAGAATACTCCCTAACACCATATACAAAAATAAACTCAAAATGGTTTAAAGACCTAAATGTAAGGCCAGACACCGCCAAACTCTTATAGGAAAACATAGGCAGAACACTCTATGACATAAATCACAGCAAGATCCAGCTCCTAGAGAAATGGCAATTAAAAAAAAAAAAAACAAATGGGACCTAATGAAACTTAAAAGCTTTTGCACAGCGAAAGGAGACCATAAACAAGATGAAAAGACAACCCTCAGAATGGGAGAAAATATTTGCAAATGAAGCAACTGACAAAGGGTTGATCTCCAAAATTTACATGCAGCCCATGCAGCTCAATATCAAAAAACAAACAACCCAATCCAAAAATGGGCAGAAGACCTAAATGGACATTTCTCTAAAGAAGATATACAGAGTACCAACAAACACATGAAAGACTGCTCAACATCATTAATCATTAGAGAAAAGAAAATCAAAACTACAATTATGCATCATCTCTCACTGGTCAGAATCGCCATCATCAAAACGTCTACAAACAATAAATGCTGGAGAGGGTGTGGAGAAAAGGGTACCCTCTTGCACTGTTGGTGGGAATGTGAATTGATTCAGCCACTATGGAGAACAGGATGAAGATTCCTTTAAAAACTACAAATAGAACTACCATATGACCCAGCCATCCCACTACTGGGCATACACCCTGAGAAAACCATAATTCAAAAAAGAGTCATGTACCACAATGTTCATTGCAGCTCTATTTACGATAGCTAGAACTTGGAAGAAACCTAAGTGTCCATTAACAGATGAATAGATAAAGAAGATGTGGCACATATATACAATGGAATATTACTCAGCCATAAAAAGAAATGAAATGGAGGTATTTGTAATGAGGTGGATGGAGTTAGAGTCTGTCATACAGAGTGAAGTAAGTCAGAAAGAGAAAAACAAATACAGTATGCTAACACATATATACGGAATCTAAGGAAAAAAAAAAAAAAAAAAGGCCATGAAGAACCTAGTGGCAAGACGGGAATAAAGACACAGACCTACTAGAGAATGGACTTGAGGATATGGGGAGGGGGTGGGGTGAGATGTGACAGGGTAAGAGAGTGTCATGGACATATATACACTACCAAATGTAAAATAGATAACTAGTGGGAAGCAGCCGCATAGCACAGGGAGATCAGCTCGGTGCTTTGTGACCACCTAGAGGGGTGGGATGGGGAGGGTGGGAGGGAGGGAGATGCAAGAGGGAAGAGAAATGGGAACATATTGTATATGTATAACTGATTCACTTTGTTATAAAGCAGAATTTAACACACCATTGTAAGGCAATTATACTTCAATAAAGATGTTTAAAAAAAAAAAAAAAAGAAATGAAATTGAGTTATTTGTAGTGAGGTGGATGGACCTAGAGTTTGTCATACAGAGTGAAGTAAGTCAGAAGGAGAAAAACAAATACCGTATGCTAACACATATATATGGAATCTAAAAAAAAAAAATTGTCATGAAGAACCTAGGGGCAAGAAGGGAATAAAGACACAGACCTCCTAGAGAATGGACTTGAGGACATGGGGAGGGGGAAGGGTAAGCTGGGAGGAAGTGAGAGAGTGGCACGGACATATATACACTACCAAATGTAAAACCGATGGCTAGTGGGAAGCAGCCGCATAGCACAGGGAGATCAGCTCGGTGCTTGTGACCACCTAGAGGTGTGGGATAGGGAGGGAGGGAGGGAGGGAGATGCAAGAGGGGAGAGATAAGGGGATATATGTGTATGTATAACCGATTTCACTTTATTATAATGCAGAAAATAACAAGCACACCATTCTAAAGCGATTATACTCCAATAAAGATGTTAAAAAAAAAAAGATTGCTTTGGCTACTTGGGGTCTTTTGTGTTTCTATGCAAATTGTGAAAATTTTTGTTCTAGTTCTGCGAAAAATGTCATTGGTAGTTTGACAGGGATTTCATTGAATCTGTAGATTGCTTTGGGTAGTAGAGTCATTTTCACAATGTTGATTCTTCCAATCCAAGAACATGGCATATCTCTCCATCTGTGTGAATCGTCCTTAATTTCTTTCATCAGGGTCTTATACTTTTCTGCATAGAGGTATTTTGCCTCCTTAGGTCGGCTTATTCCTAGGTACTTTATTCTTTTTGCTGCAATGGTAAATGGGAGTGTTTTCTTAATTTCACTTTCAGATTTTTCATCTTTAGTGTATAGGAATGCAAGAGACTACTGTGCATTAATTTTGTATCCTGCTACTTTACCAAATTCATTGATTAGCTCTAGTAGTTTTCAGGTAACATCTTTAGGATTCTCTATGTATAGTATCATGTCATCTGCAACAATGACATCTTTACTTGTTCTTTTCCGATTTGGATTCCTTTAATTTCTTTTTCTTCTCTGATTGTTGTGGCTAAAACTTCCAAAACTATGTTGAATAATAGCAGTGAGAGTGGGCAACCTTGTCTTGTTCCTGATTTTAGAAGGAATGGTTTCACTTTTTTACCAGTGAGAACGATGTTGGCTGTGGGTTTGTCCTATATGGCCTTTATTATGTTGAGGTAAATTTCCTCTATGTCTACTTATTGGAGAATTTTTATCATAAATGGGTGTTGAATCTTGTGGAAAGTTTTTTCTGCATCTATTGAGATTATAATACGGTTTTTATTCTTTAGTTTATTAATATGGTGTATCACATTGATTGATTTGTGTATATTGAAGAATCCTTGCATTCCTGGGATAAACCCCACTTGATCATGGTGTATAATCCTTTTAATGTGCTGTTGGATTCTGCTTGCTAATATTTTGTTGAGGATTTTTCATCTATGTTCATCAGTGATATTGGTATGTCGTTTTCTTTTTTTGTGACATCTTTGTGTGGTTTTGGTATCAGGGTGATGTGACCACGTAGAATGAATTTGGGAGTGTTCCTCCCCCTGCTATATTTTGGAAGAGTTTGAGAAGGATAAGTGTTAGCTCTTCTCTAAATGTTTGATAGAATTCACCTGTGAAGCCATCTGGTCCTGGGCTTTTGTTTTTTGGAAGATTTTTAAACACAGTTTCAATTTCGGTGCTTGTGATTGGTCTGTTTATATTTTCTATTTCTTCCTGGTTCAGTCTCAGAAGGTTGTGCTTTTCTAAGAATTTTTCCATTTCTTCCAGGTTGTCCATTTTATTGGCATATAGTTCCTTGTACTAATATCTCATGATCCTAAGTATTTCTGTGGTGACCATTGTAACTTCTCCTTTTTCATTTCTAATTCTATTGATTTAAGTCTTTTCCCATTTTTTTCTTGATGAGTCTGGCTAGTGGTTTATCAATTTTGTTTTTCTTCTCAATGAATAATCTTTTATTTTTATTGATCTTTGCTATTGTTTCCTTCATTTCTTTTTCATTTATTTCTGACCTGATCTTTGTGATTTCTTACCTTCTGCTAACTTTGGGGCTTTTTGTTTTCTTTCTGTAATTGCTTTTGGTGAAAGGTTAGGTGTTTATTTGAGATCTTTCTTATTTCCTGAGGTAGGATTGTATTGCTGTAAACTTCCCTCTTAGAACTGCTTTAGCTGCATCCCATAGTTTTTGGATTGTCATATTTTCATTGTCATTTGTTTCTAGGTATTTTTTGATTTCCCCTTTGATTTCTTCAGTGATCTCTTGGTTATTTAGTAGCATATTGTTTAGCCTCCATTCGTTTTTATTTTTTATAGTTTTTTCCTGTAATTGATATCTAGTCTCATAGTGTTGTTGTTGGAAAAGATACTTGATAAGATTTCAATTTTCTTAAATTTACCAAAGCTTGATTTGTGACCCAAGATATGATCTATCCTGGAGAATGTTCCATGAGCACTTGAGAAGAAGTGTAGTCTGTTGTTTTGGATAGAAAGTCCTTTAAATATCAATTAAGTCCATCTTGTTTAATGTGTGATTTAAAGCTTGTGTTTCCTTATTTATTTTCATTTTGGATGATCTGTCCATTGGTGAAAGTAGGGTGTTGAAGTCCCCTATTATTATTGTGTTACTGTTGATTTCCCCTTTTATGGCTGTTAGCATTTGCCTTATGTATTGAGGTACTCCTATGTTGGGTGCACAAATATGTACAATTGTTATATGTTCTTCTTGGATTGATCCCTTTATCATTATGTAGTGTCTCTTGTAATAGTCTTTATTTTAAAGTCTATTTTGTGTGATATGAGAATTGCTACTCTAGCTTTCCTTTGAGTTCCCCTTGCATGGAATATCTTTTTCCATCCCCTCACTTTCAGCCTGTATGTGTCCCTAGTTCTGAAGTGGGTCTGTTTCTGACAGCACATATACAGGTCTTGTTTTTTATCCATTCAGTCTATGTTTTTTGGTTGGTGCATGTAATCCATTTACATTTAAGGTAATTATGGATATATATGTTACTATTACTATTTTAAAAATTGTTTTTGGCTTGTTATTGTTGTTCTTTTCCTTCTTTTGTGTTTCCTGCCTAGAGAATTTCCTTTAGCATTTGTTGTAAAGCTGGTTTGGTGGTGCTGAATTCTCTTCGCTTTTTCTTGTCTCTAAAGATTTTAATTTCTCCGTAGAATCTGAATGAGATCCTTGCTGGGTAGGGTAATCTTGGTTGTAGGTTTTTCCCTTTCGTCACTTTAAATACGTCCTGCCACTCCTTTCTGGTCTGTATAATTTCTGCTGAACGCTCAGCTGTTAACCTTATGGGGATTCCCTTCTATGTATTTTGTTGCTTTTCCCTTGCTGCTTTTGGCATTTTTTCTTTGCATTTAATTTTTAATAGTTTGATTAGTATGTATCTTGGTGTGTTTCTCCTTGCATTTACCCTGTATGGGACTCTCTGTGCTTCCTGGACTTGATTGACTATTTCCTTTCCCATGTTAGGGATGTTTTCAACTATAATCTCTTCAAATATTTTCTCAGACCCTTTCTTTTTCTCTTCTTCTTCTGGGACCCCTATAATTCGAATGTTGGTGCATTATATGCCCCAGAGGTCTCTGAGACTGTCCTCAATTATTTTTATTATTATTTTTTTTATTCTGCTCTGTTGTAGTTATTTCCACTATTTTATCTTCCAGGTCCCTTATCCGTTTTTCTGCCTCATTTATTCTGTTTTTGATTCCTTCTAGAGAATTTTAAATTTCATTTATTGTGTTGTTCATGACTGTTTGTTTGCTCTTTAGTTCTTCTATGTCCTTGTTAAACGTTTCTTGTTTGCTCTTTAGTTCTTCTTGTTCCTTGTTAAACGTTTCTGCATTCTATTTCCAAGATTTTGGACCAACTTTACTATCATTACTCTGAGTTCTTCTTCAGGTAGACTGCCTATTTCCTCTTCATTTGTTTGGTCTGGTGGGTTTTTACCCTCCTCCTTCATCTGCTGCATATTTCTCTGTCTTCTCATTCTGTTTAACTTACTGTGTTTGGGTCTCCTTTTCACAGGCTTCAGGTTTGCAGTTCCCATTGTTTTTGGTGTCTGCCCCCAGTGAGTAAGGTTGGTTTAGTGGCTTGTGTAGGCTTCCTGGTGGAGGGGACTGATGCCTGTGTTCTGGTGGGTGGGCTTGGATCTTTTTTTTCTGGTGGGCAGGGCTCATCTGGTGGTGTGTTTTTTGGGTGTCTGTGAACTTAGTATGATTTTAGGCAGCCTCTCTGCTAATGGGTGGTTTTGTGTTCCTGTCTTGCTACAGCACTGGGGCTTGCTGGCCGTTGGGTGGAACTGGGTCTTAGCATTGAGATGGAGATCTCTAGAAGATCCCTCGCCAATTGATATTACATGGGGCCCAGAGGTCTGGTTGTCCAATGTCCTGAACTCGTCTCTCCCACCTCACAAGCAGAGGCCTGACCCCAGACTGGAGCATGAAGACCCTGTCAGCCACACAGCCAGGTATGTGGGGATTTTCTTGTCTTTTGGGAAGTCTGAGGTCTTCTGCCAGCATTCAGGAGGTGTTCTGTGGGATTTCTTCCACATGTAGATGTATTTTTGATGTATTCGTGGGGAGGAAGGTGAGCTCCACGTCTTACTCCTCCGCCATCTTGAAGATCCCTTCCTAGCTGTTTGCTTTTAAACTTTGTTTAATAACTTTGTAAACAGGAAAATTTAAGTGACCTTCAGATGTACTATTAATTCTGCAAATCAACACACAAAGTAAATTTACTTTTTGCATTTATACCCCTAAAGCATTAAAATAGTACCTTTTAGTTAGGATTTCTATCTTCTTTTTAGATGAAATATTAGAAAAGTGTATAGCATTAAAATATTTTTCTCACTTCACTAAAATATAATTTCAACATTTTCTATCCCTAGGGGAAATGCTTCAGGTTTAGAGAGCAGTAAAATGAAAGCATAGCATTGCTGTCCTCTGTTTCTCTACACAGTGCCAATGAGGCTAGTGAATATGTTTATTTCAGAAGAAGTGCATAGTCAGCTGTTAGTGGGACCTCATGAAATCCAGTGACCGTGTGTGTGTGTGTGTGTGTGTGTGTGAAACTTCAATAAACTATCTATTCTTCTCAGTCTCTAGCTACAAATGGCATTACAAAATCGTCACTCAAAGTAGGGCTTTTGTTATTGTTTTATGCTTATTCCTCATCATGTAGAAATATATATTGCTACCATCTCTACTATGAATTTTAAAGGTTAACTTACAGTGAGTAAACTAATAACAAGACTTAATTCTTCCTCTACAATACATTCTTAAATATAATTTCAAATTGTCCCATGTACTATGGGCTTGAGGAAGCTCACAGCACTGTTTTCCTCTAGGTAGCTTTATTTACCTAGAAGATCCATCCATCCAGACAATAAAGCTGTCCTTTCTTCCCCTCCTCAGCTTTCTCCATCCCCATCTACTTCTCTGCTTTGTCTCCTCTGCCCATGAGCTTCTGTCTAGTCTAGTCTCATGTCTGCAAGCTTCTGTGTTAATGTTGATAGAGAGCTAGCCTTGAACTTCCTGTTTGATTTCTTCAAAGTAAATAAATATTTACTGGAATATTCTAGTAATAGCCCCTATATTTCTGTTTAGTTGGTTAGTTTTGTTTTTGCTTAATTTAGTCAAAGACAATGTATGTTTCTTATAACAAAAGAACATTAACCATACTAAAATCAACTTGTAACATTTTCCCTTTTATAATATGGAAAAAAAAACTTCATTAGTTGCTCAAATAATAAAGAATTGAAATTATTTTGCTGAAAATGTTGATGTTCTCAGAATAATTAGGTTCAAACTGGAAATACTTCTGAGACACTTGCTAAATTACCTAAGCATATCAGAGGGTAAATAAACCACCCTATGATCACTTTCTTATAAATGTATGCCTTTCAATATTTATTTTCTAATTCTCTTAGTTAGAAATTACAGGTTGATTCCACTGCAATATACTCCCATGATTTTCTCTGCTGTTGTTTTTCTTTCCTTTCTCTTTCTTTTTTTCTCTTCTTCTTCCTCTCGTCTTCCTCTCCTCCTCCTCCTTCTCCTTCTTCTTTTGTGGCACCTCATA
This sequence comes from Eschrichtius robustus, assembly GCF_028021215.1. Classification (NCBI taxonomy): domain Eukaryota; kingdom Metazoa; phylum Chordata; class Mammalia; order Artiodactyla; family Eschrichtiidae; genus Eschrichtius; species Eschrichtius robustus. The sequence goes on along the minus strand of NC_090836.1, from coordinate 29,006,350 downwards.
ATTACAGTCTATTTTTCAATATCACTTTTTTCCATTGGAAACTCCTCAAAGACTCAGATCTTTCTCTTATTGTATTCTCCCAGTATCCCCAGTACCTAACAGAATGCCTGGGAACATAATAGACACTCAAGATAATTTTGTTAAGTGAATAAGTAAGCAAAAGAATGAGTTATTTAAAGAAGATAATGGCTTTTTGTTCAACAGAGAACATTGCTCCTTTTGCACTCACACTCCACATAATAATCATGTCCCTCCAGTTCACAGTGAATCCATTTAATTAATTCCTCATGTATCCATCAAATGTCTGCATAAGACTTTGGAGTGACTTGGCTAGTAATAAATTCTAAATCCTCAAGAACCTTTTATTCCAGTTCAACTCTTCTCAGCCTGGACCTCCTAGAGGGAACATGGATGGATTTTAGGGGTTCACAAATCTCTTATATATGTTTACTTAAGTGCACTTTTTTTTTTCCGGGGAGCAAATTCAGAGCTTTTGTCAGATTCTCACTAGGGAACATCTAAGAAAACTGAAAACATTGAAATGAACAAAAACACTCATCATATAGTTGAATAGTAAAATAAACATTTTATGTTACATAACCAATAAATCAAGGAGACTTCAGTGTTTCTGGAGTTTAGAGGAAAGACAGATTAACAGGGATAGCCTGTTCTAGATATAATTTCCCAGAGGAAGGAGAATATGATACATGAATTAGATTTAGTCAGTTGGAGTAGAGGGAAGAGGGAATGGTTTGAAAAGAGAAGATCACAAGATGGAGAGAATTATGGGAGTTTGGGAAGCTTCATTTCTATACACAGCAGGACCAATTATGAAGAGTTCACTACTGTTGTTATAAGTTGATAAAGAAACACTTGCTGGATTGAAAATATGGGAAAATATGCAATGCACTGTCCAGATATTAAAGATATAGACAGTGCTGACCTCAAGATGTTTTTAGTGCCAAAGGAAAACAGATGACTTACAATGCGTTGTATTGATGTTAGGATAGAAATTTCTGTAGAAGTATATAGGAGGGACACTTTACACTGACTCATCAAAAAATGCTTCCTGTCCTGCCAGAAATCAGTCTCTGATAAATACATTTGCACAGAAGGTGAGAAGTGAGAACTATTAAGGAAATGAAGGTATTTTATACAAAAAAAATCAAACTGTGTGAAAGCAACACAGTGAGAATATGGAGCTGCCAATAGTGGAGTTTCTTGGAGTGCAGAGGCGTGGAGGCAAGAGAAGAGGAACTTGAGGAAGGACTGGAGTATAATGCTAAGAAGCCCCAATTTTATCTGGAAAGTCCATGTTACTGTTGACATCCATTGTCACATCAGTGGGCTTCTGATTGTTCTTCCCTTTTACTTTAATTGACTGTTTTTTCAGTTTAAAAACAAAAATCACACCAACCTGTTTTTGTGTCAAAACTGAGCAGATCTTTTACTGAAATAACTGAATAAGGTCTTTGTTAAAAGCCTACTTGGTGTCTGGGTTCAATTCTAGGATGGGAAAGACTGAGTGAAAAATATTGTTGGCCTTAAGCCTTAGAATTAAGTCATCCCCATGAAAGGCTACCCTGAAACACTGATGAAAAAGTTAAGAGGAATGGAATTCTGGGCTCACCTGCAGGGGTGCTTAATATCTCTGTGTTCCAGTTTGACTATCAATACAATTGTTTCAATAAAAGTGGTAATTCCTTATATTCTGGTTTTCACAGACTTGCCCTCCCAAAAGGAGAAAAATCAATTGGAAAGATTGATTAGTTGATTATTTGTTCATGAGTTTATTTGAGGGCTCTCTATTCTGTTCCATTGGTCTATGTGTTTTTATGTCAGTACCATACTGTTTTGATTACTGTTTTGATTACTATAGCTTTGTAATATAATTTGAATTTAGGAAGTGTGATGCCTCCAGCTTTGTTATTCTTGCTTGAGATTACTTTGGTTAATAAGGGTCTTTTGTGGTTTCATATGAAATTTAAGATTGTTTTTCTATGTCCGTGAAAAATGTCATTGAATTTTGATAGAGGTTGCCCTGAATCTGTCTTGCACAAATGAAAAATTAAACCTGTGGACAAACAAAGCAGCAGTAAACTTTATCTTTGATCACCAACACCTTCTAAAAGAATGAATAACACACACAATGAGAATAAAATTAACTTTTTTGAAAAAGTCATTTCAACATCCTTATTTTTCCTATTTTGTTGTGCACAGTTGAAACTTGGTCTTTCATAGGCACAAACTGACTGACTTAGGTTTGGGAATCCCTGTATCAAGCCATCCAAGCTGCTTGTTAACATCAACTGGAGAGCTTTATAAACAAAAATGTCAATGCCCAGCCCTACTCCAGACATATAAAATTGGGTTTCTGAAAGTGAGGTACAGGCACCTGCATTTTTTCTCTATATATGATTTCATGATTTTGTGTAGCCAAGGTTAAGAAAATATTGTTCTTAACACTTCTAACGTCCTTCAATTTATAAGATTCTCTAATATTCAACTTATTTCAATGTAGACAGTCACCCATTAGGAATTTTCTCTCCTTCATGTGAAACCTTAGCAGAATTGCTTTCACTGATTTACTTGATCTCTGTTTATAGATTGGGAGATTAAAATTTATGGTTTCTAAATAATTTTGACATAAGTATTTCTCATAACTTAATATTTACATAGCAAAGCACAGTTTTAAAATTTTCATAAGATTCCAATTCTTTGTTTCTACTTGAATAATAACCCTACTAAGAGCTGTCTTTGCCAAGTTGTAATTTATTTAATTTAAATAATTTTGGTTAGTAACCACTTCATCCCAACATTTAAAGGTGATTACTATCATAAATAGTCTGTTTCAAGTTGGAGGAACAAATTCATGTCAGAATTTATATATTAACAGTGTCTTTTTCTAATTCATAAAGTAAGGTCATAGGTGAGAGAAAATAATTTTCCCTTATTGAATAAACTAGATAGCTGTATATATTTTAGAGCCAGGTTGTTTGTTTTTCTGTAAAACAGATGTTCTTTTTTCTGCAGGCAGGAGTTGGGGAAATTTATATGACACCTTTAATTAACAGGCTCACTCAACCATAAAATAAGTGCATTTGTTTTGTAGTGTAACAAAGCATATCATGAGTCTAAGGATTATAATATGTTAATGCATTCTCTTTAAAAAACACTGTTCTTGTGGTAAACTGCACTTTAAAAAAATGTGTGTAGTTAGCAAAATGTGGGGAAAATTACATGATGGCTTTGAAATGCCTACAATTTTCAGGGAGAAAATAAAGGAAATTATTTTGACCATGTTTACAATTGAAATTAAATCTAAATAAATCTATGTCTTTTATTTTCTTGTGGTTAAATTTTTCTGTTGTTTCACTTTTAAAGTTTTTAAATGATTTATAAATTTTATCAGTGTTTATGCTTCAGTCATATTTACATAGCAATCTGAAGTTTAAAAATCAACTTTAAAAAACAGTATTTTTTTCTCAAAAAATGTATATCTGCTCTCTAAGACACCCAACATTTAAGGGGATTAAAGGATAAAGAAAATTTTACTTTGCCTTATCTTATGAGCTATACAAGTGTCAAGAACCTAGAGGTATTGTCCTGTTTGTTTATTACATTTATAAAAGATTAAGTAAATATTTTGGGTTATTGTATCAAATCACAACTAATCGGCCTAATTACATCTTTCAATCAGGTACAAAAGGTAGTCCAAGAAAAATTAATTAGCCCAGATTTTTTACCTGTGATACACAAACTTTATGGCTATGACTTACAGACATATATTTCACTCCATGACTCAAAACACTACATATGTACATGAAACAAATGTTAAAGCAGTGGTATTTTTGACTCCATTCTAATCTAATTATTAATGATATTTAATTCACCAAATTAATTTCATCATCTACTAGCAAGTTGCCACGTTCAGTTTGAAGAACGCTGTTTGAAGCTTTATTTTATTTTTTTCTATTTTTAAAAATTTATTTATTTATTAAAACCTTTATTGGAGTATAATTGCTTTACAATATTGCGTTAGTTTCTGCTTTATAACAAAGTGAATCAGCTATACATATACATATATCCCCATATCTCCTCCCTCTGTGTCTCCCTCCCACCCTCTCTATCCCACCCCTCTAGGTGGTCACAAAGCATCAAGCTGATCTCCCTGTGCTATGCGGCTGCTTCTCACTAGCTATCTATCTTACATTTGGTAGTGTATATATGTCCATGCCACTCTCTCACTTTGTTCCAGCTTACCCTTCCCCCTCCCGTGTCCTCAAATCCATTCTCTAGGTCTGCATCTTTATTCCTGTCCTGCCCCTTGGTTCTTAGAATTTTGGCCTATGCAATTATGACTTTCCCTCTATCCAGGAGACTCTTTTTTAAAAATTAATTTTTATTGGAGTATAGCTGATTTACAGTGTTGTGTTAACTTCTGCTATACAGCAAAGTGAATTAGTTATACATATACATATATCCACTCTTTTTTAGACTCTATTCCCATATAGCTCATTACAGAGTATTGAGTAGAGTTCCCTGTGCTATACAGTAGGTTCTTATTAGTGGTTATCTATTTTATACATAGTAATGTGTATATGTCAATCTCAATCTCCCAATTTATCCCTGTCCAGGAGACTCTTGAAAGTCCACATCTTTCACATTTCTTTCTAGTTGAAGTTCCCTTCCAAGCCCAGCACGGTAGGATGATTCCAAAGGATTACATATAGACATGAAGTCAGAAAAATGTCTATCTTCTTTCTATACCCAATCTTTTTCATGATTGCTTCATCACTTTCTTTCATTTATACACACATCTGGAAGGATCCTCTTATCTGAAGACTATGGAAACATTTTCTTACTTCTTGGAACTGTCCCTTTATTGAGTGATGTTCAAACAGCAGATTGCTTTCTGCTTTCACACGTCTTCCCAATACTTTGCTTCCAACCATTTTATCTCTCAGGTTTCTTGCAGTTTCTTGAATTCTGCTTCCAGTTCTGTTTTAATTCTGCTTACTTTGAAACCCAGGAGCACTCAGGAATAAGCTTCTGATAAAGTAGTCTCAGGATGCTCATTTGCTGGCTGGAGGAACTCAGCATATCCTCTGGCCTTGGACTTGTCTATTCATGGCCTGTGACAAGGTACCAGATTGTTAGTGTGTTATGTTTACTACCCAGAGCATCACAAGCTCTGTTGGACTGAAGAATACTCCTAGGCCATGTGTATCCTTTACTCATTTAATACTGATTCCTTCCCATTTAGGCTATTAGTAGCCTTAAAAAAAGGTCACTGGCCATCTTTTGCAAAAATTTATTTCTCAAGACATAAATTTAAAATATTCAAGGAGCAGTTAACTTAATTCTGAAAAGAATGATTCCAAAATAGCTAGTGAGCTACATAACGTCAAATCTAAAAATGACTTATTTTTCTTTCTTTTCACTTATGTAATTTGACTCTAAATTCTTGTAATTCATCTTTCTTTTTACTTCTTATACTCATCCTTGCCTCCACAGACTTACATCGTAGTCTTAATTTATTCTCTCATCATCTGATACCTTGACCACTGAAATTATTTTTAAACCAGCTTTCCAAATTTGTTTTACCCACTTGTCTAATCCACGAATCACACTGATTCAAAATTGCTTTTTCTACAGCTTATCACTCTATTCTCATATTATGCATGGATGAAGAGTCAAAAGGGGAATCCAGGATGGATAATTTATATCATCACTGACTATGGGTTTGTATCCCTTTCCTTTTGTGACTCCTGAGAATTGGTAGGCACTATCCTGGTCCATCTAGTTATAAAGCTCCAGGAGGAGCTACTGTGTAAATTATAACTCAGACTTGGGGTAAGACACATGGATAAGGCAGAAAAAAACAAAACCGAGAAAAATGGATCTCTTCCTGTAGATACGGATTTTTTTTTTCATAGAATCGTGGGTAAAATTTTGGACTAAGAGACTATTGAAACAAAAACTTAGGTACAAATCTGAGAACATCAAATTAACCATTTTCCCTCTTATTTTGCAATTAAAATTCTAAAAACATTGTTCAGAACCTAGAATAAAGAGAAATTATCTCTATTTTCATGGTCTGGTAGGGTACGCATAGGGAGAATAAAATGGCAGAATCAACATGGAAAAGGACACTTTTACGACCTCATGTATTCACCTCTCTTGTGCAATGTAGTATCAGTTCATTGAGGGAAAGATAACCAGAGATATAAGATGATGACTCCAAATAGCTGATATGAGGCTAAGGGAAAGGAAAAGAAGCAAAACACAGAAAGAGAATTATGTAGACAGAAAGTCTCAGAGAATAAAAACCTTAGCTCTAGAGGATACCTCCCTCTCAAAAGAGAAAGGAGACCACCATGGCATCTTACGTTTTACTATCAAAATAAAAAGGACACTTTGATTTTGACCTAGCTATTTCATTCCTAAGAATTTACTTTACTCACAACATTGTAAAGCAACTATACTTCAATAAAAATTAATTTAAAAAATAAATAAACATGAGGGGACAGATCCCCATGATGAATAATCATTCAACAAAATAAAAAAATTTACTTTACTGATATATTTGTGTAAGAGAACAAATAAATATAAACATAGGTATTCATCACAGAATTTCTTGATGTGAAGAACTCTAGATATTGGAATACTGGTTAAAATAACTTAAGAACTAATACCTATGCAGGAAAGGATGAGATTGTGCAGAACAGTGTTTTTGCAGCAGAAGAAAAAAAAAAGGTATGAATGGTTCAATCATTCTGTGAAAATACTGTTAAAAGTTAATTTTCATTTTATTTCTTTAATTATCTCAAATATTACTAAACCTTTTATTGAACAATTATTGGTCTTACACTACATTGCCCAAAAAGTTAATAACTTTTCACAAGTGTTGTAACAAAAATTTATCTATCTGTTAGATTGGTGGATTTTCTTGGCTGGTTTGCAAGACCTTGATGATCTCAATAGATCCACGAGACATAGCCCAGTATTGTCAAATAATGGCTGAAAATAATTATGTGATTATTTATTCAAAGAATCCAGTTTGTCAAAATGTGTATGTAGACTAACTTCTCCTTCTTCATTTCTTTTTAAAGACTGAATAACTTTCAAGTCATCTTGTACATCCCACTGACAGTTATATTGAACATATTGAAAGGAGAGCAGTTTCATTTTGTTCCTGCCAGTTTTATAGAAAAATAACAAAACAATGTAAGAATAAGAACTGTCAAATCAGTACCTTACACTTTCAATCTCTTTTTGAATAACAAGGAAATAAAATAATCAACAACCATAGATGAGATGTTATTAACTTTCAATTGGTGATTATATATTCACAACTGAGGTAAGCATGAACACACACACAAAACCCTACTGAAACTATTTTAATGTACTAATATTCTCTCCTCATTCATAATCTACTGTTCAAGTCATTGAACCTTTGACAGTATCTTTTTCCACTATACATGCCACTCCTCAAATGTTGCTGAAATCAATAAGTAAATCATGCAGTTCTTTTCCCCCAGAGATTGAAAAAACAATCTTTCAACTGCATTTCTTAGAAGTGTTTCAGGAACTAAGAAAATTAAATATTAAATTACAATATTTTCTAAATATTATACCTTTGTTGTTTTCCTTTCCCTGAATAAACAAGCTAAGACCTCCAGCATAATACTGAATCTAAGTAATGATATGGAGGACATTCTCGTCTTCTTATTTTCCAAGGAAAATTTAAAAATTTTTCATGTTTAAGCATAAGGTTTGTGGTATATTTCCCATGAGGGTGTGTGTATGCATGTGTATAAGATTATGTAGGTAATACTGGGAGAAAGTCTAAAATAATATACATACAAATTTTAGAATTAATTACAGAATATGAAAAGGTGTCCAGATACAAAACCAATGTATATAACTAATTGGTTTTCTACATATTTGTAGCAAGTAGAAAGTAAATTTTAAAAATATGTAATTTACAATGGTATCAAAAAATGTAGTACCTAAATCAAAAAATGTAGTACCTAATAATAATCTATCAAAAGAGGTATAAACTTCTTATGGGGAAAATTATAAAACTTTACTGAAAGACATTAATAGAGATATAAATATGTAAATATACCATACCCATGGATTGAAAGATAATTTCAAAGATAGCAAAACAACACAAATTAAATAAAAATAAGATAGTCAATGTAATCCAATTAGAACCCTAATATATTTTGTTGAGGAAAAGGAAATGACAAAATTCTGAAATGTAAATATATGGAAAACATCCAAAAATACATATGAAATTCTTGAAGGAAAATAACAAATTTGAAGGACTTGCTTTACCAAGATAAAGATTTATTTTAATGTTATAAATTTAAGTGTCTTTAGTATTGGTATAGGGTTAGGAAAAGAATCCAATGGAGCATAATGAAGAGCCTGTAAATGGACATAAATCTGTAACTGAGGTGGGAAAATGATAGATATCTTAGTGACTTACTGTTGGGACAGTTGAGTAGCTATATTTTAAAAAGAAAATAATTGTATTCTAATCTCGGAAAAAGACAGACAGGCCAGTGAAGTGTGAAGTATGTGGCACTCCCAGGAAGGAATAGAGAGGCTGACCTGACCATATTTTATCCATGTTGTGTGTCTCTGAGGTAGCCTCCCCTTTCAGTTTCAATTTCATAGACGTACTTGTGATCACTGCAAGAATTTGGAGCCTCGAGAGCCGGCACATTCTGCTGCTGCTGAAAAAAATCAGACTTTCTGCCTCTGGTGGGCCCTGGCCCCAAGGCTGACTACAACCCTACCTCTACTACCCTGATGCTTACTTCTGTCCTGCCTGACCAGAAGAACATGACTGCTTCCTAGATTCACTGAGGAAAAATCTGAATGCATTGTGTGGGACCTGTCCATGGCTGTACATGCTGTTATAGCTAATAAGCTAGTAAAATGGAATTTAAAAAAACTCAATGCAAAAGGGGGTAAAAGAAATGGAGGAAAAAGGTAATAAAAGATAAATGGTACAAATACAGTAGAAACATCAAAATAGTATATTTAAATCCAAATATGTCATGAATGGCATTAAATGTCAAAACACCTTACATAAATGGCAAAGATCATCCTTTTGGATATTAAAAAAAAAAACAAACCTAAATATATGCTGCTCAGAAGAAACATGCTTTAAATATAAAAACATAAATAGACTAAAACAAAGTGTGGAAAAAGATATTGCACACTAATTTCAAAAGAAAACTGGAGTGGTTTTATTTTTTTAATGATAAAAATTTTAATTTGCCCAGAAGATTTACCAGTTCTAAATCTGTATACATGACTTGAGAATATATAAGAAGAAACTCACAGAATTGTAAGAAAAAATGGTTAAATCCACAACCATATTGGGTGATTTTGATACTCCTCTCTTGATAGAATAAGGTGGTTTTTTAAAAAAGCAATAAGAATATAGAAAATTTGAACCATAAAATTAGCTAAGTGGCCTGATGAGCATATGCTGAATACTGTATTCAAAAACTATATTATATATATGCATAATTTTAAGGACATATATAACATGTATAAAAGTTGACAAATAAAATGTAGAAATTAAACTGGAGTGGCTATATTAATACCAGACTAGGAATCTAGTGAATTCCACAAAGAATAAACCAAAGAAAACACACATCACAATCAAATTGCTGAAAAAACAATCATTAAAAAAAAAAAAATCTTACAAGGAGACAGAGAAAAAAGCCCTAATTGCAATAAGGCTGATTACTCTTCATCAGAAGCAACACCAGCCAAAAGAAAAAATTCTTAGTCAGTAAAATGCTGTGGAGGAAAATAACAGTTAACCTGCAATTTTATATCCAACAAAATATATGTCAAAAATCAGGTAAAATAAAGATTTTGTTTAATTTTATATTTTTATTGAAGTATAGTTAATTTACAATTTTGTGTTAGTTTCAAGTGAGTGGCAAAGTGATTCCGTTTTATATATTATATATATATATATATATACACACACACACACATATATAACTATTTATATTCTTTTTCAGATTCTTTTCCATTATAGGTTATTACAAGATATTAGGTATAGTACATTGTGCTGTACAGTAGGTCCTCATTTTTTACCTATTTTATATATAGTAGTGTATAGGTTAATCCCAAACTTCCAGGTGATTTAAAGATTTTTTAAATATTAAGGAACTAAAGTGATTTGTCACTAGTAGACTTACACTTTAAACAATATTAAAGGAAATTCTTGAGGCTAAAGAAATATGATACCAGATGAAGGTTCAGATCTACAACACTGGAAATGATAAATATGCATCTAAATACAAAAGACCTCTTTCTTGTTTATTAAATTTTATAAAAGCAATTTTTAATGTCAATATAATAACAATGTTCTATGCAGCTAACAATGTGTGTAGAAGTAAAATGTATGAATTATATTTGAAATAATATAATATTGTTTGACTTTTAATGTGATAAATTAGATATAAATATAATCCTAAATAAACCATTAACAAAAATGAAAGAGATCTAGCTAATAAGCCAAGAAATTAGATAAAATGTCATACCAATTTAAAAATAGCTAGGAAAAAAGGAAAAAAAGAAACAGAGAATAGGCAGAACAAATTGAAAAGATATAGCAAGATGGTAGACTTAAACCTAAAATATTAACAAATGAATTAAATGTAAATGAATTAAACTCTTCAAATAAACAACATACATTGGCAGACAGGATATTAAAATAAGACCAAAATATATATTGTTACAAGAAACATGCACTATATATAAAGACCCAGATAGTTATAAGTAAAATGATGGAAACATATGTACTAATAATAAGAAAGATGGAATAGTTATACTAATATCACATAGAGTAGACTTCAGAAGGAGTATTATTAGTGATAAAGAGAGCTATATCGTAATAATAAAGGAGTTAATTCATCAAGAATACATGATAATCCTAAATGTGCATGTACCTAATAACCATAATGACAGTTTCAAAATGAAACAAAACTGACATGAGTGAAAGAAGACATAACAAATAGAGAATAATACATGGAGGATTGAAAACTCCTTTGTCAGTCATTGATGTAACATGTAGATTGAAAATCAGAAAACTTCAAAAATACTATTAAACTAAAGTAACCTAATTACATGTAAAGAATATTACAAATAAAAACAGTAAAATACACATTCTTTTGAAGACATATGAAACATTTACAAAGTTAGACCATATACTGTAGAGATTATATGTTATCTGACTTAAAAGGATTAAATTAGAAATCAATAACAAAAAAAAATCTGGAAAAATGTCCAAATATTTGGATATTAAGCAACATACTTCTAAATAACTCATGAATCAGAAGAAAAGTAAAAGGAAATTAGTGTATTTTGCACCAAATGTTAATAAAAATACATTTCAAAATGTATAGAATGGAAGTTAAATGATTAGTAAAGGAAAATGTATAGTGTTAAATGCTTGTACTGTTAAAAACAGAAAGATCTCAGATCAATGATCAAACTACTATCTTATGAAGCTAGAAAAAGAACAACAAATTAAACCCAAACTAAGCAGAAAGAAGAAAATGATTAATATAATAGCAGCCATCAATGGAACAGACAACAGAAGAACAATAGAGAAAATTAAAGAAACCAAAAGTAGGCTTTTTAAAAGAATGATGAAGATGATAACCCCCTAGGAAGGTTTATCAAGAATAAAAGAGAAAAAAACACAAATGACCAATATCAGGAGTGAAATATTATTCTATTTTTATAAATCTCTAGAAAATGCTATGTAATCTATACTGATGAAAGAAAACGAGGTGCCTCCTGAGGAGAAAGGCAGGGGTGAAGAGAGAGAAGGAGGGTTTATAAAGAGGAAACTTCTGAGACGGAGCTAACAGTAACTGACTATAGAGCTAAATATAAAATCTGAAACTATCAACATTCTACAACAGGGGTCCCCAACCCCCGGGCGACAGACTGGTACCAGTACTGGTCCATGGCTTGTTAGGAACCAGGCTGCACAGCAGAAGGTGACGGTGGGTGAGTGAGCGAAGCTTCATCTGCCACTCCCCATCACTCCCCATCTCCTGTATGCTCGTATTACCATCCGAACCATTGCTCACATTACTGACTGAATCATGTCCTCACCTCCAACATCCATGGAAAAATTGTCTTCCACAAAACTGGTCCTTGGTGCCAAAAATGTTGGAGACCACTGTTCTACAAGTATGAAATCTTGGAGCATACAAGATTTCTTAAAGGGCACAATAAATCACTAATCATAAAAGAAAAAATTATAAAATTGTACTTTATTAAAATTAAAAATTACTGTTCATCAAAACACACTAAAAGAAAATGAATAGGTGAACCAGTAATTGGGAGAAAATACTTGCAATATATATATCTGACAAAAGACTTGTAACAGGAATACATAAATAACGACTCTTACAACTCTGTAATAAAAAGACAAATAATATAATAAAAATGGAGAAAAGATTTGAAAAGCCACTTCACAAAAAATTATATGAAACACTAATAAACACATGAAAACCTCTCAATCATTAGTTATCAAGAAATATAAATGAAGTTACAGTGAGATATCTACTACATATTCCTACAATGGATAAAATTAGAAAGGTTGATGACTCCACATAATATAAGGGTGTGGAACTACCAAAACACTTCCACTATTTTACGTTTGGTAGTGTATATATGTCCATGCCACTTTCTCACTTTGTCACAACTTACCCTTCCCCCTCCCCATGTCCTCAAGTCCATTTTCTAGTAGGTCTGTGTCTTTATTCCTGTCTTACCACTAGGTTCTTCATGACCTTTTTTTTTTTCCCCCTTAGATTCCATATATATGTGTTAGCATACTGTATTTGTTTTTCTCTTTCTGACTTACTTCACTCTGTATGACAGACTCTAACTACTGGGAAGCAGCTGCATAGCACAGGGAGATCAGCTCGGGGCTTTGTGATCACCTAGAGGGGTGGGATAGGGAGGGTGGGAGGGAGGGAGATGCAAGAGGGAAGAGATATGGGAACATATGTATATGTATAACTGATTCACTTTGTTATAAAGCAGAAACTAACACACCATTGTAAAGCAATTCTACTCCAATAAAGATGTTAAAAACAAAAACAAAAAACACTTCCACTCTTGTGGGAGTATAAAATATTTCAACTACTTTAGATATTTATCTAGAATTTTCTCACAGAGTTAAATATTCACCTATTTTTTGATCCAGCTATTCCACTTCTAGGTATTTACTCAAGAGAAAAAATATATATATACATTAAAATATTCATATAAGACTATTCATAACATCTTTATTCATACTAACCCCAAACAAAAAATCATTGTTCATCAGCAAAAAATACAATGGAATTCTACTCCTCAATATGGATCTGAACAATGTGTATAAACATGGTACAACAATGTGCATGGACCTCAAAAATGCCATTCTGAGTGTAAGAAGCAAAATACAAAAGAATATATGTCATATATATAGAAACGTATATATACGTTTCTATTTATATGAATTTCTAGAATAAGAGAAAGTATTTAGTATATGGTGAGAGAAATCTGAAATGCAGTTTCTTTGTATGGGGCAGGTAAAACAAGGAAGAGGTGATGGAAATAATCTATATTTTTATAAAGATTTTTGTTATACATGTGTTCATAATATCCAAACATGTTGGAATATACACTTAAGATATGTACATTTCTATGTATATATATATATATATATATATATATATATATATATATATATATATATATATATATATATATATGCATATATATGTGTGTATATATATATATATATTATATATTATTCCTAAGTGAATTTAAAAAAAAGAAAAAAAACACAGGTACATGCAAAAAAAAAAAAAATAAACAGAGAAAGAACATAAAATAAAAACAGAACCATGGAGATTAATGAAGTAAAGTACATCTAAGTTTAAAACTTCTGCTTATCAAAAGACACCATTTAGAGGGTGAAAAGAAAAACTGTGAGAAGTTAGTTGTAACACATATAATCAACAAAAGAATCATATCTAGACTATGTAAAGAAGTTTCTATATTTAAAGTAGAAAACGACTGGTGATCGACTTGAAAAAGAATTTCACCAGAAAATAAAGTACATCTAAATAGATAATTGCCAAATGAAAATGTGTTTATCCTATATAGTAATTAAGACAATATAAATCAAAATCACAATGAGGCATCTATGCAACCACTAGAACTAAAAAATAAGGACAACTGATAATTTTTGCAAGAATTATCAAATTACCAAGAATTTGCAAGAATGTGGAACAATGGGAACTTTTTGTATACTGCTGGTAGAAGTATACATTTGTATAACCACTTTGGAAAGAATTTGGCAGTATTTACTGAAGTGAAAATATCATGCAGAAATTATATCCCTATGTATATTTCCAATGTAATTCATGTATATCTTATTAGGTACGGCTCTCCAAACAAACAGAATCAAATATATATATGTAGATAGATATATATCTTTATAAATCATATATATATATGTGTATGTTGTACACACACACACACACACACACACACACACACAGAGTGAGGAAGACAGCTTTATTATGAAAAACTGGCCGACATGATTATGGAGCATGAGAAGTCCCAAATTCTGCAGCCAGCAAATTGGAAACCCAGGAGAGCCATTCCAGTCTGAGTTTGAAGTCCTAAGAACCATGAGAGCCAATGGTGTAAGTTTCAATCTTAAAGCTGGCAAGCTTAAACCAAGAAGAACCAATGTTTAAGTCTGAGTTCAAAGGCAGGTCCCAGCTTAAGACTTAGGCAGGAAAAGTTCCCTCTAACTCAAAGGATGGTTAACTTTTTTTATTCTATTCAGGCCTTAAACTGATTAGATGAGGGTTATCCACATTAGGCAGGACACGGTGCTTTATTCAGTTTACCAGTTCAAATGTCTATCTCATCCAACACACCCTCACAGACCCACCCAGAATAATATTTGATCAAATATCTGGGCACCTTGTGGTCCAGTCAAGTTGACACACACAATTAACCATCACAAACGTGTATACCAAAAGACAAATATAAAAATATTCAAACACAGCATAGGAAAAATTTAAAACTACATGTATATATATCAACACTAGAATGTATAATAAATTGTGGCTTATTCTTACAATTAAATACTACATAGCAATAAAAATGAATAACAGTGACCAGTAGCAACAGGGATGAAACCCACATAAATAATTTTGAAAGAAAAAAGTGTACAAATTTTTGGATATTGTATGATCCTGTTCATGCCTAGTAAAACCCAACTACAAATTTAGATATCAGGTACCTGGTAAAGGGAGAGACACAGGTGGGAGAAGGTTTAAGAAGAGATGAGGGGCAGAGTACTTCTAATGTACTGGAAATAGTTTATCCTTTGATTTTAGAAATGGTTTTATAGATGTTCACTTCATAATAATTTATTGACAAATATGTTTAGGCTTTGTGTGCTTTATTGTATTTAACTTCAGTTGGAGAGCTGACATGTTCTTAGAAATGTAAAGGAGCAAAAAAGACGAGAGCTATGTAAATTAAAATATTTTTTAAAGTGAATGAGTTGATTTACCAGAGATATAATACAATGGTTATGACTGCTTTGGTGCAAGAATAGAAAAATAGACTAATGGAAGAGTATTTTGCCCAGAAATCACACATGTATGGATATTTCATATATGATATGTGTTATTTTTTATCAATAGGAAAATAACTATCTTTTCAATAAGTGACAGTTGAAAAATTGGTTATCCATATGAAAAACAAAACCATAACACTACGTAATATCAATTTTTGATAGTTAAACAACCTACATGTGAATGACAAAATCATAAAAATTTTGGAAGTTCATACAGGATATTATATTCACAAATTCAAGGGAATATACATTAAATAATACATAAAACACAGACCAAAAAAAGACAACTATGAGTATATTAAAATTAAGAAAGTCTTACCCAAAGACAGATTCAGGGCAACCTCTAGCAAAATTCAATGACATTTTTCACGGACATAGAAAAACAATCTTAAATTTCATATGAAACCACAAAAGACCCTTATTAACCAAAGTAATCTCAAGCAAGAATAACAAAGCTGGAGGCATCACACTTCCTAAATTCAAATTATATTACAAAGCTATAGTAATCAAAACAGTATGGTACTGACATAAAAACACATAGACCAATGGAACAGAATAGAGAGCCCTCAAATAAACTCATGAACAAATAATCAACTAATATTGACAAGGGTCCAAATAATTCATATTGGGAAAGGCTATTCTCTTCAATAAATTGTGTTGGGAAACTGGATATCCACATGCAAAAGAATAAAATTGGGTCCTCATTCTTACACCACACACAAAAGTCAACTCACAATGGATTAAAGACTTAACTGTAAGATCTGAAACCATAGAACTCCTAGAAGAAAACTTAGAAAAACTCCTTGAAATTGGCCTTGGCAACAATTTTTGGGATATAACACTGAAAGCACAAGCAACAAAGCAAAACTAAACAAGTGAGATTACATCAAATGGAAAATATTCTGCACAGCAGAGGAAATAATCAACAAAATGACAAGGCAACCTACAGAATGGAAGAAAACATTTGCAAATCATATATCTGATAAGATGCCAATATCCAAAATATATAAAAAACTCATACAACTCAATAGCAAAAACACACAAAAATGAAACAAAAAACCCAATTAAAAATGAGCAGAGGAACTCAATAGATATGTTTTCAAAGAAGACATAACAAGAGCCAACAGGTACATGAAAAGGTGCTCAACATCACTAATTATCAGGAAAATGTAAATCAAAACTACAATGAGATATCACCTCACATCTGTTAGGATGCATCATTAAAAACCAAATTTAACAAGTTTGGTAACAATGTGGAGAAAGGAAACCCTTGTTCAAATTTATGGGAATAAAAATTGGTACAGTCATTATGGAGAACAGCATGGTGGTCCCTCAAAAAATGAAAAATAAAACTACCTTATGATCCAGCAATTTCACTTCTGAATATTTATCTAAAATAATTTAAATCAGGACCTCAAAGAGATATGTGCCCCCCTTGTACACTGCAGCACTATTCACAATAATCAAGATATGGGAACAACATAAATGTCCATTGACTAATGAATGGATAAAGAAAATGTGGCATATATACATACAGCCGAATATCATGCAGGAATCAAAAGAAGGAAATCTTGCCATTTGCTATAACATTTATGATCCTGTATTACTTCATGCTAAGTAAAGCAAGCCAGACACAAAAAGACAAATACTGTGCAATCTCACTTATTTGTGGAATCTAAAATGGATAAACTCATAAAAGTGGAGAGTAGAATGGCAGTTTTCTGGGGCTTAGGAGTGGGGAAATGGAGAGGTGATGGTCAAAGGGTACAAAGTTTCAGTTATGTGAACTAAATAATTACTGGGTGTCTACTATACAGCATAATGCATAAAGCTAACAATTTTGTATTGTATACTTAAAATTTACTAGGAGCCACAAAACAATAATAATAGTAATAACAATAATAATAGGAGTGTGAGGAAACTTTGGAAGGAGGTGGATATGTCTATGGCATAGATTATGTGATGATTTCACAAGTTTCTACTTATCCCCCAATTGATCAAGTGTTGTACATTAATATATACAGCTTTTTACATAACTCAACACTTGGTTTAAAAAACTATAAAGGCTACTCTTCAAAAAATGGATAGAAGATGCAAGAGGGAAGAGATATGGGAACATATGTATATGTATAACTGATTCACTTTGTTATAAAGCAGAAACTAACACACCATTGTAAAGCAATTATACTCCAATAAAGATGTTAAAGAAAAAAAAATGGATAAAATAGAAATAGAAGCCATGGTCTAGGCACCAGAATTTGTGTGTATGTATATATATAAATATACATGTGTATATAGACATATATAGTTGACCCTTGAACAGCACAGAGGGTAGGGGTGCCCAGCATATACACAGTTGAAAATCTGCATATAAACTTACAGTTGATTCTCTGAGTCTTCAGTTTTGCATCCACAGATTCAACCAACTGCAGACTGTGTAGTACTGTAGTATACATTTATTGAAAAAAAGCAGAGTATAAATGGACCAGCATAGTTCAAATCTGTGCTGTTCAAGTGTCAACTATATATGCAAAATTGTATATATAACATATTGCAAAACTTCATGTATTTTCATAAAATAGAATACAACACATCAGTGAAAATTAATGAACTAAAGCTAAATGAATTAATATGTATGCATCTAAGATATGTTATATTGAGTGAAAAAAAGTAATGTCAGAAGATAATAAAGACCATGATCACACCTTTATGCAATTTACAAACAAGAAAAAATGACAAATACTTCCATATTAAAAGAATAAGAAAGAAATAAGAAAATTATTATAAAAGTTATAGGTACTGGGTATCTCTGGAGGAGAGTTAAAATTTGGAGGTATATACAAGAGTCTGGGTAGTGTTTTATATATCTTAATCAGTAATTGGGTAAATAGATGTTTATTATATTATTCTTTGTACTCTTATACTGTCTTAAATATTTTATATTACATGTTAAGATGTTAAGTACAAAAGGTAAAGGAAGACAATTTTAAGTCAAGAAAAGTGTTATATGAATAAGAACAAGGGGATATAAAAATAACGACAAAAAATATATATATATATATAAAATTCTTAGGCATATTGTACTATAACTGCAGAACAACAAAACCAATGCCAAAAAAATATTCAAAGCTATCCAAGAGCAAAAAAAAAAAAAAAAAAAAAAAAAAATTACTGCTTACAAAAGAATAAACCACTTCATCTAAGGGACATTAAACAATTGTGCTCTCTCAATAAACACTCCAAACCCAGAAGAATAATATGATGGAGAAAGAAATAATAACATTTAAGCAAATTGTAAATATATTGGAAAATCTAAAGAAATCCAGTTAACTTGAGAAGTTTAAAAACAAGGGTTACCAAAGTGCTAAACACTAACATGAAAAATGGGAAAGTCTGAATTATAATCCACATAGCTGCAAACTTAATAAGTGAGATAGGAAGCAGGATAGATTATAAAAGAGGAAGGAAACTTTTGAGGGTGATGAAAATATTTGCTATCTTGATTGTGGCGATGGTGTCACAGGAGTATACATATGTCAACAGTCACCAAGTTGTTCTATTAGTATATGTGTAATTTATTGTATACCAATTATAGCTCAGTAAAGTTGTAACAAAATTAAAGACAAAATCCATAAAACTATTGCAGAAATGTCTCTTATTGTAAAATTAAGAGTAAAGTTAAGTGACGTGACACTGGGGAAGCTTATTCATGTGGCTGAAAGATGGGTTTATAAGCTGAATATTTTGGAAAGACACAAATCTCTGGAGTGTGTGTGAGTGTGTGAAAGGAGTGTGTGTATGTGTGTGCTTATGTTAGAGCTGAACTATCAAATAAGATGTGGAGGAGTTCATCCAGTTGTTAGCCCAAAAGTACATGGCAAATAACTACAACCGTATAGATGAAAGAACTACAGGATATTCCAAAAGTTTTGAAACATTAGTCTTCATTTATATAAGCAGAACCTACATTTTTCCCAAAAGCATACCATTTTCTATCAGGTTCATTTATATTTATTTTGGGTTTTTTTGGGTAACAATTTGTGCTTAACTCTCGGAAATGCTTCTAAAGTAATTAAGTTTAAAAAATTATATAGAGAAAAGTTCAAAGACCCCTTACCTTGGAATGTTATTTATTTATTTATTTATTTATTTATTTATTTATTTATTTATTTATTTATTTATTTATTTATTTATTTTTGGCTGTGTTGGGTCTTCGTTTCTGTGCGAGGGCTTTCTCTAGTTGCGGCGAGCGGAGGCCACTCTTCATTGAAGTGCGCGGGCCTCTCACTGTCGTGGCCTCTCTTGTTGTGGAGCACAGGCTCCAGACGCGCAGGCTCAGTAGTTGTGGCTCACGGGCCTAGTTGCTCTGCGGCATGTGGGATCTTCCCAGACCAGGGCTCGAACCCGTGTCCCCTGCATTAGCAGGCAGATTCTCAACCACTGCGCCACCAGGGAAGCCCAGAATGTTATTTTTTAATACGTGCTTAACTGCAATGACTGCAGGAACTGGGGAGTGGGACATGTGGAGAGGTGCTTCACACCACTTCCACCAACAGTGCACTCTCTTAATGGTTCTACATAATATTTCAATTTCAGTGCTGGGACATATGTGTAGCCTTAGAAAAGTTTATTGAACTCCCTTTAATACATGAAATAAACTACATATGTTGTCAAATGTAAGTGGTAATTCTATACACTAATTGTTTAAAATAACTACCTTTTGTCAAGATAGAAATTCAAGAAATACAATGAGTATCTTCTCAAGGAAAGATTAGTCACCACTATATCCAAGTGCACTCCAAAATTTCTCATAAGATGTGAATAATATTTCCCTAAAGAAATTCTATTATAAGACTCCTTTTCTCAATCAAGGTATTATTTACCTCCCAAATCCAAGAACTGCCTCTTCACCCACATTGTTCCACCCAATTCACTCTCTACTGTTCATTAAGAATGATTTTTTCTAAAGTAATAGCTAGCCAGTTATTCTTATTAAAAATCATCAGTAGCTGCCTGTGATCTACATAACCTATGAAAGAAATAAAATAATCAAATGTAAAATAGAATTAATTTTTTCTGAGTCATGTGAAGACCCAACATTGTAAGCAAAAGGGGCATACAAAGTACTAGAAAAATAATAAACAAAGAAAACCAAGAGTATGTGAAATAAAAGGTTTGGTTTCAAAGTTGAAATAATCCCTCCTCCTCTACCCTGTCTCCTATTTATCTAAGGCTAAACTTCCACTCAAGCTCTGCATACTCAGGTCTTCACACCTTCCCATGAACCTCATGCAGTGTGGGAGAGGAAAGGGAGAAGAGAATGATCATAATAGTCATAATTGTTTCCTCTTCTCAGGAAGCCAACAGAGCTGTCTCCAAAATTACAATATATCTGCTGCACTCAGGTCATCAAAGGCTTCCTTATAGCTAAGTCCAAACTTTCAAATGGCATCTTACTTGACCTGTCAGCTTCATTTTACATGTCAATTATACTTTGTCCATGAAACATCTGCTTCCTTATTATGGACTTCCAAGACACAATCTCAATCTTCTAGTGTATGTCTTTGTTCTTTTAGTTCTTCTGTTAAATGTTCTCTCATAGGCTTTTCTTTCTTGTCACATTCCTTCAGTGTTGGTGGTGATGATGGTGTTAGTGGTGGTGATGGTGGTGGTGTATGTGTTTCTATTTATTTGTATTAGCTCTCTTTCTTCCAAACAATACACTTTCTGGCACTTTCATAATCCATGGGTTATATGTACTGACAGTTTCGAAATCCAAACCCCCTACCCAGATTATACTGTTGAGTTATAAACATGTTCCAATCCTGCATTCTAGCCTACTGACTATTTCACAGAACCTCAATCTTCAGTTTATTGACAATATTAAATGAGCATCTCTATTATTTTTTAATAAATGACTGTCATTTTTCATTCATTTTATTAATTTATTACTCATTCAAGGATGTTATTGAGTGTTAAATAAGTGACTGTGTTTGAACTATGCTGTAATATTGTCAATAAACATGTAAGATCAAATTAATATGAGATTTTATTTTCCCTCTAGAAAAATAGCAATAAAAAAAAAGAATAATGCTCTTTGGTGAGGGTATTCCACATTGGTGGGAGATAAACAATGGAGGTAAATATATTTTTATATTTACCTCCATTGATTTTAAAATATATTTTAATATATATATGCTCTTTGATTCAGCAATTTCACTTTCATAAATTTTACATACGAAATCAGAGAAATGTCCAACGGATGTCTGTTGCTATTTTATTTATAAATAATAATATAAGAAGAAATAATATATGTGACCAAATATAATACATTAAATTATTGCACATAAAAATGATAAAATACTGTGTATTCACCGAGTCATACTCACAAATACTATTTGAAGATATGAAAAACACAATTTAATGGAACTAAAATACAATACAAAGCTGCATATGTAACAAATATCAATGGTGATATCATTGAGTGGTAGGATAGCGAATTTTTTCTTTTTTTTACTTATATTTTCTAAAATTTCCAAATTTCCTGCAATGCATATGTATTAGTTAATGGTTTTAAATAAAAGTTATTCAGACAACACCTCTTCTGCAAAGCTTTCTGTTTCCTCTAGATGTTAGCTCCTTTATGTTACTTTCTTATTTTGCCCAATCTTAAGTTACGGCATATTTCACATTTTACTATATATACTTATTACACATTTGTCTCCCTTTAAAATCCTTATGGAAGTAAACCATGACTTGTTTATTTTGATATCCTCTGTACCTAGCATGGAGAATGAAAAATAGGAACTAAAAAAAAATTATCAAATTTAGCTACTGAATGTAAGCCACTGGGAATTAGGCAATGGAGGAATAATTTTTTCTCCTTTCCAATTTTAGTGGTGTGTGCACATGCAATGCAAATACATTGCTTTAATTCTTACTTTCTCACCCTTCTTTTCTTTTTTTGGTCACATACTGTTTATATTTATGAACTGTTCCAATTTTCCCCAGTTTGCCTCTACAAGTAGTATAGAGAGTAATTACTATTATAGACAGTATTGTCATTGTCTGCAATGTATAATGCATAGCATATTTTATTATGGATTCTATTCATTACATGAACCATTCATTCAAAGCATTTTGGAGTATCTACTATGTAATTATCTATGTTGTTAATAATTGTTACTTTTTTCTATATAATTATAATTTCCCTATATACTTAGTAAAAACTATCTTATATTTTTAAATGATTTGTCTTTAAAAAGTGTTAAATGAAAATGTGTTTACATGAATTTGACTTGGAAAAATACAATAAACCTCCAAGGTGCATATTTTATGAAATCAACTCTGTGAGAATCCTTTAAAAATTTATTTAGAATTGCTTTCATGGAAAATATTGTAACTAATCAACAAAAAGTGCTGGTTAATGCTGGCTCAAAAGGCAAATAAATAAAACAGAAATATTCTTAATTACTAACATCAATGCCACACTAAATATAAAAGATAATTTGTGGCATCCCATAAAATTACCACGGAGGTCTCAGTTTGGATGTATTTTATATATATATATATATATATATATATATATATATATATATATATATATATATATATATATATATATATATATATATATATATATATATATATATAACCCTACTCCTTGTTTTATCAGAAAACTGTATATTTTAATTTGCCATTTTCTATGTAACAAATTCTTCCAGTTAGATAATATCTTTGAATAAGTATCTCAAATCATTTTCTACAGTGAAAATCCAATGATTTCCTTTGAAGATGTAACTCCTGTGATGTTGTGTTTTTGAAATGATTTATTATCTTTGAAAGAAGTCATACTAGTCTCAAAGCACCAAATGAAAGAAAAATCTCAGAACAACCTTTTATCTTTCCTTTGATGTATGTGAATAAAGTTAGTTGAAAGAATATTGGGAATTACTTTATAGAAAATATTATTTATGATTAATATTTTGTATATTCATATAATCTCTTCTCCAAGGTAGCCAGGATACTCTCTTATGTCTGATAACAATTCTCACTTAAACATTACTAAGTTAACCAGTTTAAGTTCATCACACCTTGATAATTTACCTTTTTGTCATCATGGTGGGAAGGTTATTGCCAATAGTAAAAATGAGTATTTTATTCTTTGTTGACATAAAGAATTTTGTAGAGATTAAAATCTAGGAAGTGGGAAGTGCTTGGGACCCTGTGCCACAGTAATAACAAGTTATGAAATAGAGCATTAGGAGACATAAGAAAAGAAATAACCAAAAACTGTCTCTAAAAGGTGTCAAAATCTAGTTAAAGATAGAAGTTTTTTCATTTTTAGTATCAATTTCTGCTTTTCTTAATATTAAAAACCACTTTTTATACAATTGGCATAGAGAAGTCCTTTGGAACTGGGCAAACTTAAACACAAATGTGATGATGAAGAACAGAAAAACATTAAACAGAATAAGTTACTCTCTGCCTATCTTTTAAAACTTCATGGAAAATAATCAAAGAACAAGAGAAATTATATCAACTGGCTAAAAAGTAGAATATCTCTAAGACAACCTCCCCTTTACACATGCACAACAAATAAATTACCAAAGCTTGCAGACTTTACCTCTGATTATACCTCAGTAATATTTCCCAGTACAGTCCTCCTTCTCTCCACCCACCACCTATACCACCATTCAGGTGCTGTTCAACTGCAATTGATTTTCTAGGTAGCTTCCTCTTGTTGCCTTGTCACCAGCCTCTTCTTTCTTTAATCTATTCCCTAAAAAGCTGGGGGCTTTGTATGCTGAAAAAAGAGTCCTGATTTGTTGTTTTCTTCCTTAATTAGATTTCTGGTCGCTCTGAGCTGCTTAAAATATAGAATTTTAAATTCTGCACGTGGTGTACAAGGCATTTCACAATCTGCAATCACAATCTTCATTTCACCCACTATAATCTTCATCTACATGTCTGATTACACCCCTTGATTGAGGTGGAGAGGAAATTGTATTTTGTTCATCTCTTTATACCTATTACCTCGCAGAGTTAGTGGGACTTAATCCGTGTTCCATAATTATTCAATAATTATTTATGAATTAGTTAATGGCAAAACACAAACGTTTAAATTGATATATAAATAAACATCAAGGTGTATATATGTGTATATATATTTATATATACACATAAATTTATATATTTATATATTTATAAATATATATATATATTTAAACATTACTCTAAAACAATCTGAACCATACTTTCAAAATCTGTTTGGAGGGAAAAATAGCAAAAGAGACAGAACTCTAAAGAGGTATTCTGTCTGAAAAATTGACAGGTTTTTAAATTTTTAATTTCTACCAGGTTGAGCGATGCTGAATAAAGTATTTAAATTTCCTTGCTTCATGTTCATATACAATTAAAAAATATCATTACTTGCCCTGATAATTCTTAAGGTTATTATAAGGATCAGATTAAATAATATATTTAAATGTGCTTAGTAGAAAGTTTATCTAAATTATCATTTTGCATTAGATAAGGATTAATTCCGAGTTCAAACTATACCTTTGGACTACTATTTTATAAACATAACAAGCCTGAACCCTTCAGAAATGGTCATTTAGCATTTGTTGGTATACTCCAGTGCTTAGGTGGAAGTCATATACTGCAAATAGACTCCAAAAAAAGTTCCAGAGAAAAATTAATCGGAATTTTTTGAAGGATTGGAAACATTGCTACCTTCCAGACTTGCAAATGAAAACTTAGCAGAATTTTTTTTTTTATTTAACTGCTTCCATAAACTTCCATAAAAAAGGAAAGTACTCTTTTAATACAATAACATTGCATCTGTGGCTTCCATATTTACTCTGAATGTGTTCGGTTAATCGCTTTTTACTTCTGAATCCATAATAATTATGTGTTAATTCTTTTTGGGTATTTGATGAGTAGCCCTGAGAGATTCAAATGTTGTTATAGAAAAGATGAGGTGTAAAACGACTTTAGATAAACCTAGTGAATGCAGCATGACTGATTTATTTACTGATATGACAATCACAATAGCCTTACTTAATCCCTCTTTTCCTTTTTTTTAACCCCCCCTTCATTTACATTTTGGGTTATATTGATCAAGCCATTTCAGTTAAACATTAGGAAATGCCTATAAGGATTGAGGTGATCAATATGACTATATTTTTAGATGAGTAGACTAGATAATTTGGCATCCTTCAGTATGCCATGATTCATGCTGATAATTCTGTTAACTTAAAGAGAAATTATCAAGAAAGTGTCACTGGCAGAATAAGAACTAACACTATAAATGCAGTATTTCTCGAATTCCCTAAGGAGCACGAGTCCTCAACAGTAAGAGAACTATATTAAATTGGTGACATTTCCTTCTCAGTGTTGTCCAGATGGACCCCCCAGAGCTCAACCTGTTTGCTTTTTCATTTTCTGTAGCATACTGTCAAGATTCAGTAGGGAGTAAGACTTATTAGAAATAAAATATTAGTGTATATAAGAACCTGCTGGATAACACAGGGAATTCTACTTCACTTTGCTGTACAGTAGACATTAACACAACATTGTAAAACAACTATACCTCAATTTAAAAAATTAATTAATTAAAAAAATAAAAATAATTCATTTTGTCTTCACACTAAAAAAATAAAAATTTAAAAAAGAAAGAAAATATTAGGGGACCCAACTTCTATTTAGAACTTTAACTGTTACTGGACATTAGTGACTGTCACTAATTCAGAGGTAACTTGTGATTTTAGATGTTTCTGATAATCTACATGTAGGATGAAGTGGAAACATCTTTATAGTCAATGATCCAGATTTACTCCATAAAGGACATTAAAATGATGTGGTTCTGTTTATTATTTCTAAATATTTCAAACCATAAAAATACACCACATAAATTCAATATCCATATATACACTATGATAATATGTTGCCAGCTTCTTGCTACACTGTATAATCCCTCCAGGCATGCTCTATAAATAGAAACACACAAAACACATAAAAAAAAATCTTTTAAGTACTGCTTAAAAGTAGAAACACATAAAAGTAGAAACACATAAAAAAAAATCTTTTAAGTACTGCTTCCAATGATCTCTTTTACCCTCCCCCATCTTCATTCAATTTTTCAGCTTCTAACCAACAGTGCTAATTTCTTTCCTAGTTTCACCCAGACTCAGTTGTTCATTTTAAGAAAGCATCTGTCCTAAAACCAATGAAAAAGCGGAGGACTGGAATACTAATAATCCTAATGCTGCTGAGTAAGTGATGCTCTGAACTAGTCTTGACTGCTCTCATAATGGACTGTCCCCTCTCATCCAGAAGGAGTCCAAATATTGGCGACATGCTTAAATACCACCCTATCCCTTGTCTTTAAATCTCATCCAACTAATCCAAAACTAATCTGATGTGCATGAGACCAGACCTAAGTCAAGCCTTCAAGGGAGAGGGGAAACTTGAGAGCATCCTGGCCATATTTCTGTTCCCAGCCTTATTGTTTATCATCCTGGGAACTCTGACTCTGAGCTTTGTTTTTCACTGTTACCAGTTACATTTCCTCTGCCCTGTTATTTTTTCTTTCCTTTCATCAAAACTCTATTTTAAAGGAGTGTTGATTTGATGAGTTATTTTGTTTAATTGTCCTGCCTCATATCTTGATTAGAGCCAAGGTCATGTTGTACTGTACCAGTTTTAGGGTTACATTGTAACTTTACAGTTAGGGTAAAAGGTATTAGGTTAAAATTAATTGGGACATGCAAAAGACTACACATATTATGATGCTGTTTCTGTGAAATATCCAGAAAAGGTAAATCTATAGAGACAGAAAGTAGTTCAGTGTTTTCCTAGGTCTAGGGATTGTCTACAAGCAGGTACGAAGAAACTTTTGGTGGTATTGGAAATACTTTAAAACTTGATTGTCATAATGGTTGGACAACTCTGTAAATTCACTCAAAGTTATAATTTAGATAGGTAAATTTTACGAAATGGAAATTAAACCTCAATAAAGCTATAAAATAAATAAATATCTAGCAACAGGTAGGTGTTGGAAGGCAGAGATAAAACAAGACTGCCAATATATTGATAATTGTTTAAGCTTGTTGGTACATAATTGGGCTTACGTTAGTATCTAGTATGTATGTGCTTTTTAAACTAAATGTCAAGAGAAGAAAGGTAAAATTAGAGGAGACTATGTAATCATAGCAAACACAATGAATATAAATCTGCGTATTTTTAACACTTATTTGCTACATAATGTGCTTTATATAAATTTGATATTAAGGGTAATTTTCAAGTAATCTCTTCTTTCTCTCATCATTATTCATAGTAGGTAATTAGTGTCTGCTTCTAATCAGATTTCAGGATTTTTTTTTTTAATTGAAGTATAGTTGATTTACAATGTTGTCTTAGTTTCAGGAGTAGAGCACAGCAATTCAGATATATATATATATATATATATATATATATATGTATATATATATATATATATATATACATACATATATATATATATATATATATATATATATATATATATATATATATATATATATATATATACTCTTTTTCAGATTCTTTTCCTTTATAGGTTTTTACAGAATACTGAGTAAATTTCCCTGTGCTACACAGTAGCTCCTTGCTGGTTATCTATTTTATATATAGTAATGTGTACATGTTAATTCAAAACTCCTAATTTATCCCTCCCCACCATTTCCTCTTCGGTAACCATCAGTTTATTTTCTATGTTTGTGAAGACTTTTCTATTCCTGGTCTCACCAGTTGACCCCTCCCACTACCTTATTTCCTCAGTGTTCATCTTGTATGCTATTCTTTGGTCTGACACCAAACTGCAATCTTTTGAATTTAAGTCAGTGACATTTGAGAATAAAAACTTGCAATGAATGTGTCCATCAGCTTTTAATGTTGCTATTATTCTTATGCTGTCCAAAAATAACCAAGGAAAGGATTTAGGATTCATAGGGAAAAAATTAGAGCTATGAGCAAAGCAGAAAACACTCTAATGCATAATTTTTGTTTCAAAATATACACAATTCAAAATTTGACATACTGACAAGATATGCCTTAATCAAAAATAATCTAGAAACTATAGTGCCATACACACATTTTACAAGTGAAAAATTATTGAAAGTTTGTTGGATAGTGTTATAGACTGAAGTAGATGAGTCACCTCAGTAGTTCTCTATTCATTACCTCTCAACAAATTATTTTATATCATTCCTAATTATTCTCAGAGATAGCTCTGATCTCCCTCTGGCTGCTTCAGAAACTCTTTTCACCCACTCAAATATTTCCAGAGACGTTAGTATGTACACTTCTATAGGAGAAAACTTGTCACCGTGAGTTAGGCAAAGGTTTCTAAGATATGACAAGAGCACAATCTGTAAAAGAACAAATTAATAAACTGGACTTCATTAAAATTAAAAACTTCTGTTCTTTAAAAGATACCATGAAAATAATAAAAATACAAGTAACAACTTAGAGAAAATATTTGCAAACTGTGTATCTGATAAAGAACTTGTACTCTTTAATATATATATATAAACTCTCAAAACTCAACAATAAGATGATAAACAACTCACTTTATTAAGTGGGCAAAAAATCTAATAGATGCTTCACCAAGGAAGATACAGAGATAGTAAATAAGCACATGAACAGATACTCTGTATCATTAGTTACTAGAAAAATGAAATTAAAACAACAGTGATACCACTACATACTTATTAGAACGGTTAACATTAGAATGGCTTACAAAACTGAGTGTTGGCAAGGCTATGGAGGAACTGAAAATCTCATACACTGTTAATGGGAATGTAAAATGGTATCGAGCACTGTACAAACTGTTTAGCAATATTTTAAATTTAAATATGCACCTCTTATATGATCCATTCATTATACTTCTATTTTCCCAAAACAAATGAAAACACATATCCATACAAAAACTTGTACAAGAGTATTTATACCAGCTTCATTAGCCATAGCTTAAAACTGGAAATGCATCAACAGACTAATGATGAATAAATTGTGGTAAATCCACAATGGAATGCTACTTGGCAATAAAAAGGAATGTATCAATGGTATATGGAATAACATGGATGAACCTCAAAATAATTATACTTGGTGAAAGAAACAAGGTAAGAAAGAGTATATATTGTATGATTCTGCTTTATAAAATACTAGAAAATGCAAACTAATTACAGTGACAGAAGATCAGTGTTAGGAAGAATTACAAGGAGGCACAAGAAAACTTTTGAGGATCATTAACATGCTCATTATCATGGGTATATATTTATGTTAAACTTATCAAATTATGATCTTTAAATACATGCAGTTTATTGTATATCAATTATACCACAATAAAGCAGTTAAAAATTGGAATAAAGAATTTCTGCCCCACTCAAAAAAATCTTGTTACAGATGGATGACTTTTTACATATATAAACACGTGTAAAATGAATTGGA